>NC_090355.1:32373595-33079175 GCF_035084215.1 Heptranchias perlo
ACTCCCTACCTAACAGCACTGTGGGAGAACCTTCACACAACTGCAATGGTTCAAGAAGGCAGCTCACCACCACCTTCTCAAGAAGAATTAGGGATGGGCAATAAATGCTAGTGATGCCCACATCCCATGAATGAATTTAAAAAAAAGTTGGGACCTGTAATAGCACAAAATGAGATATAGCGGGTGAAATTTAACTTCAGTGGGGGCTTAAAACGGACGCTCATGGATTGGCCATTGTGGAAAGGAAAATCAGCAGGGGTTATAAAGGGCGGCCAACCCCTTACTGCTCAATTTGCGCCCCAGCTGAAGTTGACTTTCACCCCCTTAGTTCCTTATTGCAGTCACATTATTCTCTTTAAATTCTTTCATTCTTAAATTCCTGCATTACAAACACAATTAGAAAAACAAGAGTTATATTGCTCAAAAAAAAATTGGCGAGAAATGAGTGGCAGTGTGTAGTCGAAAATGCAAACAACCTTGTTTCACCATCTCTCCAAAATTGGATTAACTAGTAAAAGTTCAGAAAAAGATTGATTTTGCTCCTTAAGCTCTTAAAGTCATTAGTGAGAAATTCATGCAGCATTCCACAGCCATGTAGTCAAATCGAAATGTGAGTATTTTACTCCTTTTCAGACCTTGGCCTATATTTTCCTCATGGTATAAATCCTTACGAAGAAGGTGCAGTGCATAAACTGGTGAGAAATCTGTTTTTGTAAATTCCCTTAAAACTACTTAATTATGGCAGAGAGATGATTCCCTTTTGTAAAATGTTGATATGCAAATAATAAAAAATGAAAAGTCCTGTTAAGAGCTCCTTAACTACTTTCTAATGTGGATAATGCTTGTGGAATCTTTTTTCCAATTGGTGCTTTCCTCACTTTAAAAATGATTCCTAGAGGGTGATATTGTTGGCTAATCAGACCTGATGTTAATTTTTGAACAGAGACGTACCTATCCAATGATTTATTTTCCTCTGTGTGTAAAGATAAGGAAATTAATTTATAACTGTTGTTATAAACAAATGATAGTTTAGTTCAATAATTCCTCTTTAGCTGTACACACACAGGAATATATACTTCAAGGCTCAGCAGGCCACACAAACTGAAGCAGGGTGGTTACTTTTGGGGAGGCGTATGATCATCCTGCTGCTATTTCCTGCCTGACTCCCTCACATGGCTCCCACAGTCACCGAAACCCTCCATGCTCAAATTCTACCCAGTACTATGGAGCTGCAGTTCACTATGAAATAGTCATATTTCATTGGTCAATGAGGCTACATGACTGGCATACATCCTCAGTAGATATTAGCATGGGTCGTAGGTAGAGCTATAACATTATAGCCCTCATTCTCCAACTCCCACCAGCACTTACCAAGAACACAACCTTGCTGAATTTGCCCTTACATGTGCTAAAATTTGCTTGTGTAGAATCACTAGACATGTTGATGCGTAAATCATAGAATATTTGAGCAATTTGGTAGATATCACAAATCCTGTGCTGTCTTCCAATCTCTAAAGGACTTATTCCAAATTCTCCCTACAGAGCAACTTGTTAATCGTTTTCTCACTAGGAGTTAGCTGTTCTGTGCCTGGGGCCCCTTCACACTTGGATCAAATTTACCTCTGTCTGAAGAAATGCTACTTTTTCATTGAAATTTATAACCTGTAATGAAATCATATTTTACTGAAATTGCATAGTCCTGATTTAACTGGGGCCCGCAGGGGCGAGGGTTAGGCTCGCTCCAGCTCGCTAACGTGCGGTCCGGACCATTTTAACTGCCTGACTGCCACCCAAATCCGGCATCAATGACATCAGCGCCAGAGGGCGGGAGTTGGCCCTCTTTTGGGCCTGCTGCTCCTTCGTGCCCGGTGGTCCTGGCGAGGCCAGCACCGGGCACTGAACGCGACTGTCAGCAGTTAAAATATAAATCGGGGTCTGACCGATTATATCAGGTCCTGTCTTTTGAATTTTGATGAGGCCCTCGCCTGCCTGGTGCAAGTGCCTCGCTGGCTGGCCAGAGCGGACCTGTTAAAATGGCACATGTGAGGCCAAGCAAGGATTGGGTGAGTATGTCGCTGCAGCATATTAATCCCCCGCAAACCCATTCTTGTCGGGTGCTGGGGGTTAAAATCAGGGCTATATGTTTCTAAACTAAGTCTTTCTGCAGTTTCACTAGTGAGTTGTAAATGTCAGTGAAAAATGGCCATTTCTCGTTTTTCCTGAGCAGAGGAAAAATGGCTCCAAGAGCAAAATATTCTCTCGCGAGAATACTACAATCTTGAAAAGATATTCCACTGTCATTATAATATGGTCCTTCAGAGCCAAATGTTATGCATCTTGAAATGAAATGAATCTCAGGTGGATAAGTTGTATTGGCTACCTGACTAAGTTTGACTTAGAGGTTGCTTAAACTTGACCAAACCTCATCTTTGTCGTATCCAGCTGCACCTTAGGACTCTGGATTTGATTAGCTTACCAGGAGCATCAGAGACATTTTGGGTTGATGACAGGGTTCCCTATAACAATTTTTAATGTGTCTATAGGTTCTAAGGTACAGCAGCAATGAAAAAATGTGTTTTTGCTTAAGTTGGCTTAATGAGGAATAGTTGGTTGTGAAACATTCACTGAACAGTGCCGAATATATACAATGGAATGCACACTATCATTCACTACACTGAAAATGCTCACCAGTACACTAACATCCCACTCTTAATACTCAGCATTCACCACATTAAAAATACTTAAGGTTTATACATGAACAAAAAGAACCCACTGAAAACATGGCCATGTTATGTAGCTTCTTAGTTTCAGTTCTGGTGTATATATTGCATTACCTCATGCACTTGTACCTGGCAAAACAAAAAAACAAAGGGAAATCCTGCACATTTATACTAGCACTGTTATCAATCAGATAATTTGGTTCTTACAAAGTACAATATTTTATTGATTACAAAAACTTTGCTTTGGCAAATATACTTCCAATTAGAATTCTGAAATGTGTTTTAGCTGGTGTGTGGCAAGCTGTTCATATCGAGAATCATGCCATCTGATTGCTGCTTTTCCCTGTTTTTATTGCATAGGGACGCCAAGGACCACATGGAAATCCAGGCCGCCCTGGTCCCCCTGGTGTGAAGGTTGGTACTTTATTAAAACAAATTGTGTTTAATCCTCAGTTGTGCATTGTGATCATGCATCTCAAACAGCAAATATATTGCTTACTATAAATATTTCTAACTTTTTCCCATTTTTATAAAATTTGTCTGGTTATCAGTACTTCTGTTAGAAATTAAATTATTGCAAAGATTTACAATTAGCATTATCATTCTGTACTGTTCCATTTCTGGGCCCCAATTTCCACTGGACTGTGTTGTAACTCCAGTGAGAGTGTAACAAAATCCATTGGAAAAAGGCGGGACCCAGTATAACCAGGTCCCCACCAACTTCGTTCCTGGTTGGCCTTGTAAGGGTAGAACCTCCTCCCACCACTTACAAGGCCAATGAGACCAAGAGGGCAGCGTCTGGGATATGAACTCCCTACACCAGGGTTCCCGCATCTCTGGCTCAGAAGGGGCCTTGTGTGTTAGTGGCATTTACTACACAGAGAGCTGAGGTGCACTGACCTCCAAAAGATGCAAATGGACTCCACTGGATTGGGGTGGAGATCCCGACCCCAAAGAACAAGTTAGTAATTTTAAAAAAAATAAAAATGTTTGAGCCTGTTTACAAGGGATATATGGAGTTAGGGAGATAATTGATAGACCAATGAAACTTAGAGAGGATAAAACCTCTGGTCCGCACGGATTGCATCCACGCATATTTAAAAAAAGTTAGGGAAGAGATACAAGAGGCATTATTACATATATATAAAAATTCATTAGAAAAAGGAATAGTGCCAGAGGACTTTGAAGAAGTGACAAAGGGTAGACAAGGGTAATGCAGTAGATGTGATATATTTGGATTTTCAAAATGCCTTTGATAAGGTAGTAGACTCATGACTAAAGTCAGAGCATGTAGAATCAGGGGACAAGTAGTGGAATAGATAGTAAGCTGGCTACAAAACAGAAAACAGAGGGTAGGGGTTAAAGGCAGTTACTCAGACTGGCAAAAGGTGGGAAGTGGTGTTCCACAAGGATCAGTGCTGGGATCACTGTTGTTCGCCATTTACATAAACGATTTGAACTCGGGAATTGGAAGTACAATTTCAAAATTTGGAGACGACACCAAATTGGGGGTGTATTTAACACTCAGGAGGACTGCGACAAAATACAGGAAGACATTAATAAACTTGCAGAACGGGCATGTAATTGGCAAGTGAATTTCAATATAGGTAAGTGTGAAGTGGTACATTTTGGTAGAAAGAATAAGGAGGCCACATACTCCTTGGAAAATAAGAGTCTAAATGATTAAATGAATCATAAAAGAAGCAAATAGGAACATAGGAACAGGAGTAGGACATTTAGTTCCTTGAGCCAGTTCTGCCATTTAATGAGATCATGGCTGATCTGTGACCTAACTCCATGGGCTCGATTTTAGCGTCGGGTTTCCTGCGGGTTTCCAGCGGGGGGGCCCCGAAAATCCCGATATCCAGTCACGTGACCGGATCGCGCCGAGATCCCGGCCACTTCCGGGTGCCGCGCTGACGTGCGGGGCTGCGTGCGCAGGCCCCGCTGGTGGGAATCCCGCAGGCAATTAAAGCCAGCGGGGTTCCACTTGAGTGTACTTACCTTGCTTGTTGAGGTCATTAAATGAGCTGAAGCAGTTTTCAAAACAGGAAGTGTGGGATTTTAGCTTCAAGGCAGTGAGTTTCACACACTGGGGGAAACAGTCTCCCTTCAACCGGTCGTGTTCCAGCCAGCAGCCTGTGGCAGCTGCCAAGGTGCACTCCACAGCGGGTGGGAGAGCCCTCACCCACGCAGGAGGCCACCACGTCACGTAGGGCAACCCCTGCCCTCCACCACCCCCCGCCAAGCCAGAGGACAGACCGACGTGAAACCGCAGCCCCAGTGCGAGGAACCACCTACCTACCCTGCACAACCCCTCAGACCAACACCTGCCAGATGGGTGGTGCGTTGACATCCTCGGAGGACGAACAGCATGACCAACCCCAGCAGCCTCGCAGTCCACGCCGTCCACCTCTGACACATGGAGCTCCACAACAGAGTGCTGTGACACATCCACCTGTACAGCAGGAGGGAGGGCTACCGCAGAGAGACACGCGTCGCAGAGGGCACTACCCTCCGCACAGGGTCCACAGACCGAGGCGCAGCTCCCCGGACCTCTCTGAGCAGCAGTGCACACGGAGGCGCAGATTCACTCGACATGTAGTCGTGGAGATCTGCAGGCTCTTTCATGCCGAGCTGCTCCTGGCTGGCCCCAGCACCATCTGCTTACCTGTCGCTGCCAAAGTCACCACTGCCCTCCACAACTTCTCCTCCGCATCCTTCCAGGGTGCAGCCGGGTACACCGCCGATGTCTCTCAGTCGTCTGCGCGGAAGAGCCCTGCAAATACACCTGCACCTACTCTGCAGTAACACAATGGGTGGCATCAGTGGTGGGTCCTCATAGTGATACCCAGGAGCGGGCATTATTGGACACAACAGACAGAATTCGCGGAGACATGGCAGTGGTGATGCCAATATAATGTGTGATGTTTGTTGCTCTGAAATTCAATATAGGTAACACCCATGGCAAACCCTCAGACACCCTTGTGCATCCCCTTCATGCTCACGACACGTTTGCCGTACGCTGCCTACTGCACATATGCGATGCATGCCCTGTGGCTGCAGCACAGGTGGTGGCAGGTTGAGTGAGGCTGGCCGTGAGAGAGATGCACGAGAGGGTGAGTATGGGATAGAGCCATGAGATTGTATGAGGATTGGGTTGCGTGTTAGTGGCGGGTGAGTACTGGCGAGGTGAGTAGGTGCAGGTAAGATGAGGATGGGGTTTTAGTGGGTATGAGGGGTGATGTGTCAGAGTAGTGTTGGCGGTGCCGAAGGAGATGTGTGGTGGGGGCAGTGTTGTGGCAGACGGAGTGTAGGGGAAAGACTACGTGTTCTCATTGTGGCTGACCTACTGAGGTCATTGGAGCGCCTCCTGCACTGTATGCAGGTGGGCGATATGTTGGTGGTGCAGGTGACCCCCTCTGCCACCTCGAGCCAGGCCTTCTTGGTGGCAGAGGCAGGCCGCTTCCTCCCGCCCGCCGGGTGGAAGATCTCTGTCCTCCCCCTCCTCCTCACCCCATCTGATGATACCTGGGGTGAGGCATCATTAAACTGGGAGCAGCCTTCCCCCTGGGCTGCTCCATGCTGTAATTTGTTCCATTGGTTGCAGCATCTGTCAGTGGAGGACTGCCCCTTTAAGTAGAGAGCCTCCAGCTGACAGATCGTACTGCGCATGCGCAGCCCGCCCGACGCGCAGACCAGCAGAGCGGAGCCCGGAGGAGCAGGTAAGTGATTCCAATTAGTGCATTGCCTGCTACGATTGCGCGGGCAACCCACTAATTTCACCGGGCGCGGAGGCCATGCACCCGAAACCCAACCCGCCGGAAACCCGCAGGCCTGCTAAAATCAGGCCCCATATCCCTTTATACCTTTGGTTAACAAAAATCTATCAATCTCAGATTTAAAATTAACAATTGAGATAACATCAACTGCCATTTTCAGAAGAGAATTCAAAACTTCTACCACCCTTTGCGTGTAGAAGGGTTTCCTAACTTCACTCCTGAAAGTTCTGGCTCTAATTTTTAGGCTATGTCCCCTCGTCCTAGACTCTGCAACCAGTGGAAATAGTTTCTCTCTATCTACCCCACCTTAATATCTTGAAAACTTCGATCAAATCACCCCTTAATTTTCTAAATTCCAGGAAGTACAACCCTAGTTTGTGTAACCTTGCCTCGTAACTTAACTCTTGGAGTCCAGGTATCATTCTAGTAAATCTACACCGCACTCCCTCCAAGGCCAATATATCCTTCGTAAGGTGCATTGCCCAGAACTGAACACAGTATTCCAGATGTGGTCTAATCAGGGCTTTGTATAGCTGTAGCATAACTTCTACCCCTTGTTATCAAGATATAAAGGCCAGCATTCCATTAGCCTTTTTCATTATATTCTACACCTGCCCATGATATTTTAATGATCTAGGAACATGGACCCTAAGTCTCTATGGACCTCCACTGTTTCAAGCTTTTCACTATTTAGAAAGTACTCTGATCTATCCTTTTTTAGGTCCAAAGTGGATGACCTTACACTTGCCTACAAGCACCGGGGTTTATTTCTGGAGGGATAGAATTGAAATGCAGTGAAGTTATGTTAAACTTGTATAGAACCTTGGTTAGACCACACTTGGAGTACTGTGAACAGTTCTGGTCTCCATATTATAAAAAGAATATACACGCACTGGAGGAGGTGCAAGAAAGATTTACTAGAATTATATCAGAACTGAGAGGTTTATACCTATCAGGAAAAATTGAACAGACTGGGGCTTTTTTCTCTCGAGAAAAGAAGACCGAGGGATAACCTGATCGAGGTCTTTAAGATTATGTAAGGGTTTGATAGGGTAGATGTAGAGAAGATGTTTCCACTTGCGGGGGATTCCAGGACTAGGGGCCATAAATATAAGATAGTCACTAATAAATCCAATAGGGAATTCAGGAGAAACTTCTTTACCCAGAGAGTGGTTAGAATGTGGAACTCGCTACCACATGGAGTGGTTGAGGTGACTAGTGTGGATGCATTTAAGGGGAAGCTAGATAAACACATAAGGGAGAAAGGAATAGAAGTATATGTTGATGGGGTTAGATGAAGAAGTGTGGGAGGAGGCTCGTGTGGAGCTGTTGGGCTGAATGGCCTGTTTCTGTGCTGTATATTCTATGTAATACTGAGAAACTCAAATTTTATTTAGTTTTGGCTTACTTCAGAACAACACTAAAGCTGCAGATGAATTGTACAAAGGATGTCAGGTAGTGGCTTACACAAATAAAATAACCAAGAATTGATCTGCACATAGGTGCAAGTGAGTTATGGCAGTCATAAAACAAATGGGTTATTTTGCATTAACCACCTGCCTGACATGTATTTTGTTTTTATAACTTGTTACTGATTTCCTGGCATTCTCCACACTTGTTTGTTGCTGTAATAGACATGTTCCAAAGCAAGCAAAAGCCTAATGGGCAGAGTCCTATGAAGAGGTTTTAGAAATCCGTTGTGTCAAGACCATTGGAATGTTACCCTCTGATTCCCCATTCTCACAAAATATGAAACATTTTTAGATATACCAGTTTCTTTCCAGTGGTAAAAAACGTTCTCTTTGTAATCTATTGCATTTTGTTCAAACCTTTCAAAAAAATGTTTACATTTTTGATGTCTGCTTGACAGATTAGATTTATGTTTGATGCCCACCAGTTTTCAAATTTTCTTTGCATATGCAAGATTTTGACTTTCAGTAATGGTTGACTTTATGAGTAAAAATGGCCATAATGGCTTCAAACATTGCAACAAATTTTTCTTGCCTGTCACAATTCCTGATGTGCCAGCTATGCATGGAACTCCCTCCTCCTCATCTTTATTGCACTGTTTGGTCAGTTGGTGCGGCTGGGAATGAAAAAGAAAGATTTCCTACCCTCTCCAATCTTTGAATGGACAAACACAGCCTCTCCTCAATGTAGGCAATGTATGGAATTTGGTATTGTTACCTTCTTGTACTTGGGGGTCAGATCAAGGTGCACTTATTTTCTTCATGTGGAACACACCTTTATACTGTGTGGGATTTTGTCAGCAACATCATGACACTACAGAGTAAGCCTGTCTGGCAATTCAGTTTGCTTTTGGAAAGTCCCACTGGCCAGATATATTGCAGA
Organism: Heptranchias perlo; assembly: GCF_035084215.1. NCBI lineage: Eukaryota > Metazoa > Chordata > Chondrichthyes > Hexanchiformes > Hexanchidae > Heptranchias > Heptranchias perlo. Next base: position 32,382,450 of record NC_090355.1, read on the forward strand.
CTTGAACCACCAGTAAAAAGAAAGCATACTGTACGAATGTAAACATGATTTATGTCTTACCTGATGCCAAGTTAGGAGGGAGTGTGACTATGGTCTGTCTTGCCTTTTTTTTGCATAGTCAGAATTTTCTCCTTATTTGCCAAAAGAGAAATGAGTGACTACCTTGAAGAAAAACTCCAATAATTTATTTTAAAACTACATCTTATGATAGTGACTGACCAAAACTATAGCCATGATAGTGGTTCTGAAGAAAAAGTAAAATTTTATATGGTAACAACCGAGTGGGCAGGCAATTTTAATTATAATTTCTCAGCTGCTTGAAACCAGAAATACCCCTTTGAAAAAAAGTAATAGCATTGTTGTTAATAGCAGCCCCAACTTTTGCAGTAGTATCATAAGATAAATCAAGTGATACTGCTGGTTCCAGAAACTCAGAAATCTATCCAAAGAGGGGTTTTTTTCAGTCCCTTTAAAAGGCAGCTATACAGGCCCATACTGAGGCTTTTGTAACAGTCAGTTGTGTATGTACCAGAAGCCTCAGGCATTATTACTTAAGTGTTGGCATTGCAAATAAAACCACACACTAACTTCTCACATGGGATCATTTATGATGATTGAAATGTACTCATTATTTATTTAAACCTTGTTGTGCTACCAATTGGATGGCAGAGCAATGGAGATAAACATTGTCATTATTATCCTGGAGTTTCCCTTTAAGCATTATGGTGACTGATTTCCTTTTAACTTGAGTGATTGACCTAGGGATAATGATTTGATTGCCATCAGTCACAGTCCTTCTGACAATCAGTGACTGATTGCTGTTATCACAGTAACTTAACAGCACAAGAAGGCGGTGGGTGCTTTTAAGACTGTCAGTAAGTTGCACACAATTTAATAGGATCACAAAATATGGATCAAAGATGAGTAGAGTTGAGATACAGATCAGCTGTGATCTAATTGAATGGCAGAACAGACTCGAGGAGCCAAATGGTCCACTCCTGTTCTGTTCCTATACTGTATGTGATGCCAACACGGGCAAGCAGCTGCCAGCCAGGTTACGAAAGCCCTGTTCTGGAAACAGTCATGGATATGAATGTTTATGAAGGGATATAGGATCTCGAACAGAAAACTGCAATCAAAGTATAGGAGACATTTCTAAATGTTGTACTGGACTGATGTTTAACAGTCAAAATCCCATTATTTAAACTTTGGGTTATTTTTATATGACTGGGAGTTGTTGGCAAGTGCGATGCCCTGACCTGCATGCTCAGATTGAGAGTTAGATTTTCAGAATAAAACATTTTGAAGATTAACAGTAAACCTAGTTGCTCTAAATATTTCTTTCTGCAGAGAATTGCAACTGATTCTAGGTTCAGCTGGGGGGATATAAAAAAAAACTTTGTATGAGTGAATATGAAATAACTTCAATTATTGATTGGATTAGTGGTCTGACTATTAAGGGTATTGCTTACAGATATGTATCATAATACATAATATAACAGTTTATGGGATTTAAAAATAGTTTGCTTTAAAAAAAGTAATCTCTGCTTAATTGCTCTACGTGGTGCCAGTAATGTTTCTTTTGAATTGCATGCTTAGAACAAAAGGTGCTTTTGGTACATTTTCTGAATATTGGGGAGTTGGAAAGAGTACGAGAACGTGGAAAGGACTAAGTTTCTTGGTATCAGGCAAAATTTGTTGGATGAGAGTTTTTGGTGTTGAGTGCTACTCAATTAATACACCAGCTGGTTATTGTGGCATGATTGGTATTTCATGCTATAATCTAATGACATCGTATAAATTATAGCAGTGACATGTTCACAGTGTGTAACATTTTATCGGTAAAGTCAGTGTATTTAGCAATTGGATTCAGCAATTTATCATGTCAAATCTGAGTGGCACTTTAGAGGTGACTAAAGTAGTGGACATGGGAATGTCAATGGATGTTATTTATATGGACTTCCAGAGGGCATTTGATAAGGTCCCACATAAGAGACTGTTAACTAAGATAGAAACCCATGGAATCGAGGGAAAAGTACGGACTTGGTTAGGAAGTTGGCTGAGCGAAAGGCGACAGAGAGTAGGGATAATGGGTAGGTTCTCACATTGGCAGGATGTGACTAGTGGAGTCCCGCAGGGATCTGTCTTGGGGCCTCAATTATTCACAATATTTATTAACGACTTAGATGAAGGCATAGAAAGTCTCATATCCAAGTTTGCTGATGACACAAAGATTGGTGGCATTGTAAGCAGTGTAGATGAAAACATAAAATTACAAAGCGATATTGATAGATTAGGTGAATGGGCAGAACTGTGGCAAATGGAATTCAACGTAGACAAATGTGAGGTCATCCACTTTGGATCAAAAAAGGATAGAACAGGGTACTTTCTAAGTGGTAAAAAGTTAAAAACAGTGGACGTCCAAAGGGACCTAGGGGGTTCAGGTACATAGATCATTGAAGTGTCATGAACAGGTGCAGAAAATAATCAATAAGGCTAATGGAATGCTGGCCTTTATATCTAGAGGACTAGAGTACAAGGGGGCAGAAGTTATGCTGCAACTATACAAAACCCTGGTTAGACCGCACCTGGAGTACAGTGAGCAGTTCTAGGCACCGCACCTTCGGAAGGACATATTGGCCTTGGAGGGAGTGCAGCGTAGGTTTACTAGAATGATACCCGGACTTCAAGGGTTAAGTTACGAGGAGAGATTATACAAATTGGGGTTGTATTCTCTGGAGTTTAGAAGGTTAAGGGGTGATCTGATCAAAGTTTATAAGATATTAAGGGGAATGGATAGGGTGGATAGAGAGAAACTATTTCCGCTGGTTGGGGATTCTAGGAGTAGGGGGCACAGTCTAAAAATTAGAGCCAGACCTTTCAGGAGCGAGATTAGAAAACATTTCTACACACAAAAGGGTGGTAGAAGTTTGGAACGCTCTTCTGCAAACGGCAATTGATACTAGCTCAATTGCTAAATTTAAATCTGAGATAGATAGCTTTTTGGCAATCAAAGGTATTAAGGGATATGGGCCAAAGGCAGGTATATGGAGTTAGATCACAGATCAGCCATGATCTTATCAAATGGCAGAGCAGGCACGAGGGGTTGAATGGCCTACTCCTCTTCCTATGAAATGACCATGGTGATATTTAATGAATTAAATAAAGCAAAACATTGTTTATTCATTGTAATGAATTTAGATCATGTCAATTGTCAGACCCTTTCACTGCTCCTCTAATATCTTTTACACCTGTTTATATTGGAAGCTATTTTTTATTTAATAGGTATTTTGAATGAATATTCAAGCAATGATTTTTTAATATCAGTTGTGGGGAAGTTACTGGAATCTATCAGGGATAGAATGGCTGAATATGAACTGATTAAAGTGAGTCAGCATGGATTTGTGAAATGTAGGTCATGCCTGACTAACCTAATTGAATTTTTTGAGGAGATCACGAACATGGTGGACAGAGGAATGTCTACAGATGTTGTTTGCATGAACTTCCAGAAGGCATTTGATAAGGTTCTGCACAAGTGATTATATGCACTGAATTGGAGGTAACCTTGTGACGTGGGTTGGTGATTGGTTGGGAGGCAGAAGATAGAGTGTAGGGATAAAGGAAATGTACTCTAATTGGTGGGAGGTGACAAGTGGTGTTCCCCAGGGATCTGTACTGGGGCCTCAGCTTTTCACCATATATCTCTCAATGACTTGGATGAACAAATAGAGAGTTGTATATCCAAGTCTGCACATGACACTAAGTTAGGTGGAACAAGTTGTGTGGATTGGAGGAGAAAGTTACAAAAGGGACAGGCAAACTAAGTGAGTTTTTTTAAAAATTCATTCATGGGATGTGGGCTTCGCTGGCGAGGCCAGCATTTATTGCCCATCCCTAATTGCCCTTGAGAAGGTAGCGGTGAGCTGCCTTCTTGAACTGCTGCAGTCCACATGGTGAAGTTACTCCCACAGTGCTGTTAGGTAGGGAGTTCCAGGATTTTGACCCAACGATGAAGGAATGGTGATATATTTCCAAGGCAGGATGGTGTGTGACTTGGAGGGGAATGTGCAGGTGGTGCTGTTCCCATGCACCTGCTGCCCTTGTCCTTCTAAGTGATAGAGGTCATGGGTTTGGGAGGTGCTGTTAAAGAAGCCTTGGCGAGTTGCTGCAGTAGAAGGTACACATTGCGGCCATGGTGTGTCAGTGATGGAGGGAGTGAATGTTTAAGGTGTGGATGGGGGTGCCAGTCAAGCGGGTTGCTTTGTCCTGGATGGTGTTGAGCTTCTAGAGTGTTGTTGGAGCTGCACTCATCCAGGCAAATGGAGAGCATTCCATCACACTCCTGACTTGTGCCTTGTAGATGGTGGAAAGGCTTTGGAGAGTCAGGTGGTGAGTCACTTACCGCAGAATACCCAGCCTCTAACCTGCTGTTGTAGCTACAGTATTTATGTGGCTGGCCCAATTAAGTTTCTGGTCAATAGTGACCCCAGGAAGTTGATGGTGGGGGATTTAACGATGGTAATGCCATTGAATGTCACGGGGAGGTGGTTAGGCTCTTGTTGGAGATGGTCACTGTCTGGTGTGAATGTTACTTTCCCCTTATCAGCCCAAACCTAGATGTTGTCCAGGTCTTGCTGGCACTGCAACCGTGCTAAATGGGATAGATTCAGAACAGATCTAGCAATTCAAAATTGGGCATCCATGAGGTGCTGTGGGCTATCAGCAGCAGCAGAATTGTATTCCACCACAATCTAACCTCATGGTCCAGCATATCCCTCACACTACCATTACCAACAAGCCAGGGGATCAGCCCTAGTTCAATGAGGAGTGTAGAAGAGCATGCCGGGAGCAACACTAGATGTACCTAAAAATGAGGTGCCAACCTGGTGAAGCTAAAACACAGCACTACACGCATGCTAAACAGCAGAAGCAGCATGCTATAGACAGAGCTAAGCAATCCCACAACAACAGATCAGATCAAAGCTCTGTAGTCCTGCCACATCCAGTCGTGAATGGTGGTGGATAATTAAACAACTAACAGGAGGAGGCTCTGTGAACATCCCCCTCCTTAATGATGTCAGAGCCCAGTACGTGAGTACAAAAGACAAGGCTGAAGATTTTGCAACCGTCTTCAGCCAGAAGTGCCGCATGGATAATCCGTCTTGGCCTCCTCCCGAGATCCCTACCATCACAGAAGCCAGTCTTCAGCCAATTCGATTCACTCCTCATGATATCAAGAAACAGCTGAGTGCACTGGATACAGCAAAGGCTATGGGCCCGGACAACATCCCGGCTGTTATGCTGAAGACTTGTGCTCCAGAACTAACCGTGCCTCTAGCCAAGCTGTTCCAGTACAGCTACAACACTGGCATCTACCCGACAATGGAAAATTGCGCAGATATGTCCTATCCACAAAAATAAGGACAAATCCAATTTGGCCAATTACCAGTCCATCAGTCTACTCAATCAGCAAAGTGATGGAAGGTGTCATCAGCAGTGCTATCAAGCGGTACTCTCCAATAAACTGCTTACCGATGCTCAGTTTGGGTTCCGCCAGGACCACTCTGCTCCAGACCTCATTACAGCTTTGGTCCAAACATGGACAAAAGAGCTGAATTCCAGAGGTGAGGTGAGAGTGACTGCACTTGACATCAAGGCAGTGTTTGACTGAGTGATGCATCAAGGAGCCCTAGTAAAATTGAAGTTAATGGGAATCAGGGGGAAAACTCTCCAGTGGCTGGAGTCATACCTAGCACAAAGGAAGATGGTAATGGTTGTTGGAGGCCAATCATCTCAGCCCTAGGACATCGCTGCAGGAGTTCCTCAGGGCAGTGTCTTAGGTCCAACCATCTTCAGCTGCTTCATCAAGGACCTTCCCTCCATCCAGAGGACAGAAATGGGGATGTTTGCTGATGATTGCACAGTGTTCAGTTCCATTCGCAACCCCTCAGATAATAAAGTAGATGGAGTTCAATATGGGGAAGTGAGAGGTCATCCACTTAGGATTTGAGACACAAATCAGAATATTTTCTTAATGGCAGGAGATTTGGAGCCGTGGAGGAGCAAAGGGATTTCGTTGTCCAAGTACACAAATCACTAAAAGCTAGTGCACAGTTACAAAAATTAATCATAAAGACTAATAGAATGTTAGCCTTCATCTCAAGGGGATTAGAATTTAAAAGTTATGTTTCAGTTGTACAGAGCCTTGGTCAGATAAAATCTGGAGAACTGGCTTCAGTTTTGGGCATCAAAGCTCAGGAAAAATATATTGGCCTTGGAAGGTGTACAGTGCAGATTCACCAGAATGGTAGCAGGACTTAAAGTGTTAATTATGAGGACAGGTTGCATAAACTTGGGCGGTATGCCCTTGAGTTTAGAAGATTGAGGGGCGGATCTAATCAAGTTATTTAAAAAAGGGATTTGATATAGAAACTATTTCTTCTGGTGGGAGAATCCAGAACAAGAGGGCATAATCTCAAAATTAGAGCTCAGCCTTTTAGGAGTGAAATCAGGAAGCACTTTTTCACACAAAGGGTAATGGAAATCTGGAACACTGCCAAAAAACTGGATACTTGGTCAATTGAAAATTTCAAGACTGAGATAGATAGGTTTTTGTTAGATAAGGGTATCAAGGGATATGGAACAAATGCAGGTAGATGGAGCTGAGGTACAAATCAGCCATGATCTAATTGAATGGCAGAATATACTCTTGGGACTGAATGGTCTACTGTTCCTATGCAATATTTTGAGTTGCAGCAAAAAGATTAATTTCCACAATCCCACTGACAGTAATCTAAAATTTCAAATTGTTAGGGTATAAGGATATGTTTCCAAAACTTAATTCACTTTTTAATATAATCTTGATGTGAAGAAAGAGTATCATCCAGATTGAGAAAGTGGAGCTTAATTTGAGACAAAGTCATGTTTAATGAATTTATGCAGCTTATTGGCACCATGAGTTGTGTGTGTGCAATTTATTTCTATATATCTCATGATACAAATACTGATATAATATTTTGCATACATGGGAGCCCAAGCAGATTGTGGACTCCTAGCAACACTGATCCACTGTGAAGCTACTTAAAAATAATCTGATGTTTGAGAAAAATTATCTTAAAGCAGCTCTGGGAAACAGAGCTTATGAAAGGTTAGAATGCCTTATGGTAGAGATTCAAGCGAACTGCATCTCTTCCAATTTGCCAAACAATATTTTGGTGATTTGAACTTTGCAGCCCAGGTGCCAGCCGGAAACAGACGGGCACTTCATTTGCTCCTGCAAATCAGGGTCCTATAACGTCAATAGGAACCCAATGCAATTTTGAAGTACCAATACCATTAATATTTCTCCTGACCCCACCCCAGGATCACCTCCCACCTTCCTTACTTGCCATGACTGGCTCAGCTCCGCAGAGGAGCCGCCAGATTTCCTGCCCACTCTGATCAGTGAGCTGCTTATCAGCACACTGAGCGCTTGCCGATTATGTTTAAATGAGGCCCGACAATGAAAATGATTCGGGCCTTCGGCCAACTCAGTCGGTCAGATTGCAGGCTCACTCCTCCCAATGAAACCAGACACGTGAAAATCGACCCCAATAAATGCAGTAGTTTAATGAGATCTGTGTTAAAGCACCCTAAGGTTCTGGATGTTTAGATTCATATGGCCCTATTCATTTTTTTTCAAGTCATTGGCTGTAGTGAAATCGTCTAGATGGTGGATTTGACTGAATTGGAAATTTGTATCCTAACTAGCTACAGTAATTTTTCTTCACTTTGTTCCAGTCTGATAGTAAACCATAAGGAAAAGAAAAATCTACTGGAACTTAAATCACTTTGGAGATTTGTCAGTCTTGATTGGAAGTTAAAATTGTGCCAGGATTTGTTTGTGAATAATGGTCCAAGTTCTTGCATCTGTTCCAGGAGGGAATCATTTTTGCTTTTATTCTTTTAGGCTGTTAAATTATTTCAGGCTTGTGCTGTTAAATGAATATTTGCTTTTACTATTCTGTAGTTTAACTTCCTGCTGTTTTCCACCAACTGAATTTAAAACTAGATGCTACACTGTCTACAGATTCAAACTTTTTGCACTGTTAAGTGCACTCAGGAAATTGATTGTAACACTAAATTCTGGTGACTTCCAAATGTAGTTCAAACTATTTGAACTGTGGCCAGGCTTGCACGCCATACAGGAAGTGGCTGATAATATTACATCATTGATTCCATGTATGGTGGGCATTCCTAGACAAAATTCATGCAGTTAAAATTAAACACTTTCAGAGATAGATCAAAAGTATCCACTTCATTTGTAGATGTAGGTTAGTTAGAAATATGGACACTTGCATACTGGGTGGTAATACTGTTCTTATAATTTAAATCCTGGCAATGCCACAGTCAAATAACAGATTAGCAATTAAGATGCCCACTTCAAACGTGACTGAAAATTCAAATCTTGTTACTAGGTGACATGCAAATAAAAACTGAATAAAATTCATCTCAGTTTTTGGTTTGGGCTGGTTACCTTGCAACTGACCAAGATCTTGCCTGTAACACTTTCTAACCCCACATTAATGGTTGAAGAGTTAAAAAGATAGACAGAACCACAACCACCCGATTTTAAGGGTTTCTAAAACTGGAAATTTTGATGACACTATTGTTCACCAATACTTTCAGCACAATGGGGCTGCTTGGAGTCAAGAGCTTCAGAAGAAAAACCGTAAGGAAAATTATGCTTCTGGCCTCTTGTGCCATTGGATTTTTTTTTGACACTTCTGATCGTCCTCAAGCCAACCAATGTTTTACTATACATGGTTTAATGTAAATAGTTACAAAGTTTCTGGTTGTATAATGTAACAGAAATGATGCTGGTTAGTGTTAGGTATGGGCCTGCAATTTTGCACCTATTCACTTTTTAAAATGGACAGAAAAGGAGGCTAGCAAGTCCAGGAGCAGAAAACTGCAGCCATGGCTTTTATTCACTTTGTGAATCTGATGTTAGAAAATAGCTGCAGATTGCGTCTTGTGGTTCCACCTCCCCCCAACCCCCACATAGTTGCACAGTCGTGCGCATGTCATACATTCACTTATGCCCTGAAAGGGTCTGACATGCTGATGTGTGGTTCCATGAGTGCCAGCCATCTTTCAGTACCTTGCCTAAGTGGCCATTATTCATGTGAACCTAAAACAATGAGTTTCAGCAGATTATTTAATTGTTGGAGACACCACAGTCAAGCCTGGGGAGGTTCATTTATTAAAACGTTTGCTGCTAAAGATGGGTAGCAATTTAATCGAGGGTTAGAAGAGCAGATGTTTACCATCTTGTCTCATTGGACATTTCAACGAAAGGGTTTACAATTGGAACATATTTTTTTAAATCTCTGAACACAGATGGTGCAATAATGTTAATACAAATGTAAAGAGGAACTCATCCTGGCTCTTGTAATAAAGCCAAGGTGAGCTACTGAACTGCATCCCAGGTTTCTCATTTGTGTACAGATGATACAATATTGTTAATAGAAATCATAAGAAGTTTGACCTACTCTTGGTAAGAATGTTTCAAAAGAATTATTGAATGAAACCTTGGATTTCTCATATTGGAGCACTTGCAGTGTAGATATTTTAATATATCCATGTGAATTGGAACTCTCCGGACTTCCTAATGAAGTCAGTATTCAGGCATCAATTTAGTGAACCAAGCTGAGCTTAAGGAACACCTTGAACAGTCATTCCTGCATGGTAAGAATAGGAGACTCATCTAACATTTTAACTGTCATGCTCTTATCTTTCAGGGGCATAAAGGTGAAGCTGCTGTCTCTCCAGGAAAAGCACGCAATGGACAAAAGGTTAGAATGGAGAATGATACTGCAACAGCAACAATAAATTGCATTTATAGAGCATAGAAAAATATTTCAAGGTGCTTTAGAGGGAAAATTATTTTTAAATCACTTTATTCCAAAGAAGTATCAATACTGATGCTAACACCAGTGTGGATATTCCAACCAAACCTGTTCTGATTCTTAAATAAATACCAGAGGAAAACCTAATGCTGACTCCCATGTTGAAGTGGTATGAAACTATCCTGGTGGTTTAGTTGGTAAATGTACTGCTCCATTGGACCATACAGACTAATAAAGCTCCCAGGTTCAATCCCTGGTCTATGTTGTTCATTGATCTGAACCTGGATAGTAATGGGAATACTATGGTTGCCCTGTGCCCCTAAGCAAGGAAGAGTAATAAACAACCAGGGTTCCTGCTCCTGATCACTACCCTTTGAACTTTGCTGGAAGGCACATGTGTGCAAACATTGGATGTTGGTGAGATGGGTTCAGCTGTGATGTGCATGTCAAATTGCTTCCCAACATTCATTATCCATGCTCATGTATGAAAAATGCCACTTTAGCTGGCACCAGAGGGCAACTTGTGAAACTGTACTTTGGTATGGGTTGCACTTTTAGGAGGGGAGGGAAGAAATTGAAGAAAAAATAAATAAAAATTGGATTGAAAATGGTTGCTACTGTGTTGATACCAGTATAACTACCAATAGCTATCAGCTGAGGTAAAAAGATTACATAGAAATAAAAAATAGGAGCAAGAGTTGGCCATTCGGCCCTTCTCTGCCATTTAAAATGATTGTAAACAATTTTACAACACCAAGTTATAGTCCAGCAATTTTATTTTAAATTCACAAGCTTTCGGAGATTTTCTCCTTCCTCAGGCAAATGTTTCAAGATCTCCTTGAAGCCTACGCATTTATACATATTGAACAATAATAAATGGTGTTTACAGACTGCCCCTGCAACTGCCCGTTGCCAAGGCAATCACCGTGTTCAGACAGAGAGGTGTTACCTGCAGAACCTCCGAATACACATTCAATAAAAAAACAAACAGGGAAAAAAAACAGAGAAAAAAAAACAGAGAGAGAGGCAGAAACATCCGGAAGGCAGAGAGAGCCAGCAAATGACCCATTATATTAAAAACAGATAACATTTGTTCGCTGGTGGGGTAACGTGTAGCGTGACATGAACCCAAGATCCCGGTTGAGGCCGTCCTCATGGGTGCGGAACTTGGCTATCAATTTCTGCTCGACGATTTTGCGTTGTCGTGTGTCTCGAAGGCCGCCTTGGAGTACGCTTACCCGAAGGTCGGTGGATGAATGTCCATGACTGCTGAAGTGTTCCCCGACTGGGAGGGAACCCTCCTGTTTGGCGATTGTTGCGCGGTGTCCGTTCATCCGTTGTCGCAGCGTCTGCATGGTCTCGCCAATGTACCATGCTCTGGGGCATCCTTTCCTGCAACGTATGAGGTAGATAACGTTGGCTGAGTCACAGGAGTATGAACCATGCACCTGGTGGGTGGTGTCATCTCGTGTGATGGTGGTATCTGTGTCGATGATCTGGCATGTCTTGCAGAGGTTACCGTGGCAGGGTTGTGTGGCGTCGTGGACGCTGTTCTCTTGAAAGCTAGGTAGTTTGCTGCGAACGATGGTCTGTTTGAGGTTGGGTGGCTGTTTAAAGGCGAGTAGTGGAGGTGTGGGGATGGCCATAGCGAGGTGTTTGTCCTCATTGATGACATGTTGAAGGCTGCGGAGAACATGGCGTAGTTTCTCCGCTCCGGGGAAGTACTGGACGACAAAGGGTACTCTGTTGGTTGCGTCCCGTGTTAGTCTCCTGAGGAGGTCTATGCGATTTTTTGCTGTGGCCCGTCGGAACTGTCGATCGATGAGTCGAGCGTCATATCCCGTTCTTACTAGGGCGGGAGTTAGATGATCAGCCATGATCATTTAAAATGATCAGCCATGATCATTTAAGTTAGATGATCAGCCATGATCATTTAAAATGATCATGGCTGATCATCTAACTCAGTACCCTGTTTCTGCTTTTTCCCCCCATATACCTTGATCCCTTTAGCATTAAGAAATATATCTATCTCCTTCTTGAATACATCTAATGACTTTGCCTTCTGTGGTAGAGAATTCCATAGGTTCACCACCCTGAGTGAAGAAATTTCTCCTCATCTCAGATCTAAATGGCATACTCATATCCTGAGACTGTGACCCCTGGTTCTGGACTCCCCAGCCATCGGGAACATCCTCCCTGCATCTAGTCCGTCTAGTCCTGTTAGAATTTTATGTTTCGATGAGATCACCCCTCATTCTTCTAAACTTTAGTGAATATAGGCCTAGTCGACCCAATCTCTCCTCATACATCAGTCCTGCCATCCCAGGAATCAGTCTGGTAAACCTTTGTTGCACTCGCTCCATGGCAAGGACATCTTTCCTCAGATAAGGAGACCAAAACTGCATAATACCCCAGATGTAGTCTCACCAAGGCCTTGTATAACTGCAGTAAGACATCCCTGCTCCTGTACTCAAATCCTTTTGCAATGAAGGCCAACATAACATTCGCCTTCCTAACTGCTTGCTGCACCTGAATGCTCGCTTCCAGCAACTGGTGTACAACGACACCCAGGTCTTGTTGCACCTCCCCTTTTCCCAATCTATCACCATTCAGATAATAATCTGCCTCTGTTTTTACAACAAGTGGATAACCTCACATTTATACTGCATCTGCTATGTTCTTGCCCACTCACCCAACTTGTCTAAATCACATTGGAGCCTCTTTGCATCCTCCTCACAGCTCACATTCCACCCCAGCTTTGTGTCGTCTGCAAACTTGGAAATGTTACATTTAGTTCCCTCATCCAAATCATTGATATATATTGTGAATAGCTGGGGCCCAAGCACTGATCCCTGCGGTACCCCACTAGTCACTGCCTGCCACCCAGAAAGAGACCTGTTTATTCCTACTCTGTTTCCTGTCTGTCAACCAATTCTCAATCCATACCAGTATATTCCCCCCAATCCCATGTGCTTTAATTTTGCACACTAGCCTCTTGTGTGGTACTTTATCAAAAGCCTTCTGAAAATCCAAATATACCACATCCACTGGTTCTCCCCTATCTATTCTACTAGTTACATCCTCAAAAAATGCCAGTAGATTTGTTAAGAATGATTTCCCTTTCATAAACCTATGCTGACTTTGTCCAATCCCGTTAATGCCCTCCATGTGTTCTGTTATCACATTTTAAAAAATGGACTCTAGCATTTTCCCCACTACTGATATTACGCTAACTGGCCTGTAAATGCCTGTTTTTTCTCTCCCTCCTTTTTTAAATAGTGGGGTTACATTTGCCACTCTCCAATCTGTAGGAACTGTTCCAGAGTCTATAGAATTTTGGAAGATGATCACCAATGCATCCATTATTTCCAGGGCCACTTCCTTTAGTACTCTGGGATGTAGATTATCAGGCCCTGAGGATTTGTCAGCCTTTAGCCTCATTAATTTCCCTAGCACTTTTTTTTTATTACTAATACTGGTTTTCTTCAGTTCCTCACTAGATCCTTGGTTCCCTAACATTTCTGGGAGGTTATTTGTGTCCTCCTTATAACCTCCCAGAAATTAACAGTTGGCACTAAATTAGGCATTCACTTAGAAAGACTTTTTATATTTGTTCCTGGGATGTGGACACATTTATTGCCCATTCTTAGTTACCATATAAAGTGGTGGTTGGTCTTCTTGAACTGATGTAATGCTTGTGGTGTAGTTCTAGGTAGGATTTTGATCCAGTGACTATGCAGGAACGGCCATATATGTCAGGATGGTGTGTGACTTAGAGATGATGCTGTGCCTATGACACTTGTCTTTCTCAGTGGTAGAAGTCTCTATCTGAGTAAACTTGGGGCCTTGTTGCAGCACAGTGTATAGATGGTACATACCGCAGCAACAGTGAACCAGTGGTGGAGAAGAGTTGATCTTGAATCCAGTGATGGGGCACTTATCAGTTGGTACTTATCAGACTACTTGGTCACTTTTCCTAGTGCTAGCTCACAAATGACCAGATGTATTGAATTCAATTTCACAACCTGCCTCAGTGGGATTTGAACTCTGATTTTTATCACCCAGTACCTGAACCACTGCACTGCCAAGTGAGAAACTGAACATTCATGCTGTTCCAGTAGGAGAGGTGTACCACTGAGGTTGTAGTTGAAGTGGTTTACTCTGTACCTGTCCATGGTATACTTGACTTGGGAGTATTTGATACTGTTTAACTTTTGAAAAATGGAAAAGTATGCTGTTACCCAGCATTGATATCTCACACTTTGAATTGCATAAACAGTTTACAAAAACAACCAAACTGAATTGTACGAATGATTTGCAATACAAATTAATAGTACTAAAATTAAAAAACAATGATATTTACAAAGAAGAAATGGACGACTAATCAAAGTAACAAGCCACCACCAATATCCAAAACATTTTATGGAGAACATGGGCAAAACCTGCCCCCTTTTGTGGAATTTTGGTTCCCTCTTGTATTTGCTATATGTGTTCTCCCTTATTTTGTGGTGGAGTTGTCTGTTCTAATTTTTTTTCAAAAAAAGGACAAAGGTGTAAAATAGAGAAACAATCTTATGGCAAAGTATATTGCCCACCTGGAACACTAACATTATCAGGAGTCAGAAGAGGAGATATTAGACAGATGTTTATGCAGTAGAATTTAAGCATATTACTGTACATTCTGTGATGGTTTAAGATTTTCTGATTGTGCTGTGCTGGTACTGATGTTTATATTACTAATAGATTACTAAAACCATTACTGATCCCAATATTGGTTTACATTATCTTATGTAATTCAAATAGAAGATTTTTATATTACTAACATGAAAATATTTTGAAATATCTTTAACATGCAGACTTGTTTTTATTGTTTACAGGGTGACGTGGGTCGTCCTGGTGCCTTAGGACTCCAAGGACCACCAGGCCGAAAGGTAGGCAACAGATTGTTACTCCTTGTTAAAACTGGACAGTTGTTCAGTTTATATTCACTTGTTAAAGGGAGTAAGATTGGAATTTAAATTAATTTTAGGAATGGGGAGAGCCCTATTTGAAAATCACTGAGGAGATAATTATGATCAGATTTAATGTGCACTGACTGCATTAATAATTGTATCTGAATGAAATTGTTAACATTGGAAACTGAACATATGATCTGTGCTTTATTGACATTTGAGAACCTCCTCACTGGCTTCTAGGTGATATGCATTGTTGAAATCATCACTGTGGCTTCGAGATATGTTGCTGTAGCTGCTAGCAGGAACTTCTTGTAGTTGGCTATCTAACGTGTATGCATTTCTCAAGAAATTTCCTGCCTGCAGACAGGCGAGTTCTTTCCTTTGGAACATTTATTGTCGAGAGAGAGAGAAAAAGAAAGAGAGAGAAAGCAATGGTTACATGATGAATGCTAAATGGATACTTTGCATCTGTTTCTGCAACTAAAAATTGTGTTAAATTGCTAGTGGTGATAGATAGAAGTGCTCCAATATTGAATCCTTGGAAGTTAATGTGAAATTGGTCTTAGTGAAAGCTCTTCAAATTGATCAGGCTGCTGGACCTTATGGCATTCACCTTAGAATGCTAAAAGAAATTGGATATATGCTATGAGCCATTGGTGTATATATTTAACAGTTCATTGAAGTTTGGGATCAATCATTAGGACTTTGTTTGGGAAGGAGGAAAAGAGGAAAAGCTAAAATGTCTTCAACTTTCCTTCAGTACCAGGGAATAAGCCATAATGCCAGGTTTTGACAGACACCCTTACACTGGGGCACCCAGCAAGAGGACCCTCTGGGAAGTGAACTGGGAGGCTGAGAATGCCCCTCCCAATGTAACAGATCTTGCTACTTTGTCCTACAACTGGGACACAGCGCTGTGCGGGGCAGAGGAAAATATACCCTTGTATTAGTTTTACATAATTGAAGTGGCCATAAAAGATCTAGGGGTAGAGATTTAGGTGTGAGCAGAGCATTTTTTCCCCCCTTTGGTCAATTTTAAGGTTTACTGTAAATCAAATCAATGTTCCTCATTTGCCTTAATTTTGCAACAAGTCTCTTATGTGGAACCTAATCAAATGCCTTCTGAATACATTATATTATATATCATTCCCTTTATACCCTGTGATTTCCTCAAAAAGTCAATTAAATTAGTCAAGCACAACCTGCTTTTTACAAATCCTTGCAGATTGAAAGGCATAGGGTAATCAGGGACAAAGTGTTCACTAATTTGATTCATTATTGTAGCCTCTAAGGCCCTGAAATTCATAGGAGCCTGCTCTGGCAGGGCAAGTGCAAAGTAGCACAACCCCCATCTGCCCATTCCCCAAATTGCAGACAGGGTAATTTGCATGGCCAAGGTGAGCACCTCTTGCTTGCAAGGGTCCTCCAGTGGCACCCAACCTGAACTGTGACACTCTGATGGCAGAGAAGAGGCCTCACAAGGGCCCCAACAGAAAGCTTGCTTTTTAAACTTAGAGCAAAGAGCCTCTTGGGGAAGGTAAAGGTTGGGATCTTCTTAAGGCCCTCAGTGAGACCCATGCCAGTTCTCAGCCTCCACATTGAACTTTAAAGGGCCAGCCTAAACAGGGTGGAATCCCAGTGTAGTTGGACTCTGCCCCAAATTCTTGGTCCTGCCACACAGCTTGGGTGGAAATCTTCCTTCTGCCCTCCCAGATTCCAGGAAATTCAGGGCCTGAGACGTTTAATCACAACCTAGCCCTTTATTTCTTGGCTTACCCCTTTCATGAACAGTGATCTAATATTTGCCACTCCAGTCTTTTAGCACAACTTCCATTTCCAAAAGTTTTGGAAAATTTATGGTTAACGTTTCCTTTGCCTCCTTCCCAGTTACCTTCAGCATTCAGATAAGCTGACTTTCTGACTAGTGACTTTAAAAAAAAACTTAGTCCATTTAATTGCTACTTTTAAATATCTCCAGTGGTGGCTGTTTGACATCCTCCTTACATTACCTGCACTTTTTCCTGTAAAGTGGACATTTCTTTCCTCACTCAAGTTCAAGATACTCTCCTTCATCTAACTGATCTCACCCATTCTTTGACTATCCTTTCACATCTTGCAAGCTGATAGTGATTTACTGTGACTACACCACAAGGAAAAAATAACTTTCATTTAATGCAAAATATTTATCAAAGCAAATTAAACCCATAGTTATTTTATAGAAGTAAGCTTTTACTATCTCCTTGAGCTCAGTTGGTAAAGGTGGTATGTAGCTGAGCCATACAGGGTGCAAAGTCAGAGCCAATTCTCCTTCTGTGCAGAGGTAGCTGATCTCTGCTGAGGCAAAAGGTGTGCTAAAATCATTTTTCGCACTCCTGGGTTAGACTATTATTAGCCTCAGTGTCCCTGCACTAGGGAAGGAAAAAAAAAAATCAGCTGAAGTTTTTGCTTTTAATTGCTATCACATTAACCCAGCTAGAAATTCTGCATTGTGGATGTTGGATGACAGCCAAATGGGCTTTGCTTTAGTGCCCCCATAGTCAAATGGCTTGCCAACACTCAGTCAAGAGTCATGAGGGCACCTGGCATCAATGCAACCTTACCCAAAACAGATTCAATGTCCTCTGGAGGAGAAGCTACATAAGGAGGCTCAGAAGGAAGTAACAGGAAGAAAATAGAAAGGGCGAGAAACAGGAGAAGGAGAAACAGATGAAAGGAAAGAACTTGCATTTATATAGCACCTTTCATGACCTCAGGATGACCCAAAGCACTTTATAGCCAATGAAGTACTTTTTGAAGTGTAGTCACTGTTGTAAAGTAGAGAAACACAGCAGCCAATTTGCACACAGCAAGGCCCCACAAATCAAATGCAATACATGACTAGATAATCTGTTTTAGTGATGTTTGTTGATGGACAAATATTGGCCAGGACACCAGGAGAATTTCCCTGCTCTTCAAATAGCGACATGGGATCTTACATCCACCTGAGAGGGCAGACTCAGTATAAAGTCTCATCCAAAAGATGACATTTCTGACAGTGCCACATTCAGTCAGTATTGCACTGAAAAGTCAGCCTAGATTATGTGCTCAAGTCTCTGGAGTGGGGCTTAAGCCCACAACCTTCTGACTCAGTGACAAGTGCTACCACTAAGCCAAGGCTGACAAGTAAAGGAATAGGGAATACAGCAGAAGCAGAAGGACTGCAGGACACTCTAGCAGGGAAACATTCATCAGAACTATAACTCCCAGCATCCCATGCAAAACACACATTGCACAGCCAGTACAAAGTCCCTAAATTCATTTTAAAAATAGAGAAAGAATGGATATATTCCCAGAACAGTTTCATTTTAACAGCTATTTTTATTGGAGCAGGTAAAAATATGAACTGTTAGATTGGAAAATGTAACATTTTTCTGCAAAACAAAATGCAGTATTGGACTACCACAGGGAGGAACTTAACTTTTACAATCACCAGGGAAAGGGTTTTGAAAAAAAATTAGAGCTAAAAGCTGACAAGTCCCCAGGTCCTGACAGACTTCATCCTAGGGTCTTCAAAGAAGTGGCTGCAGAGATAGTAGATGCATTGGTATTAATTTTCCAAAATTCTAGATTCTGGAAGGGTCTCATCAGATTGGAAAATAGCAAATGTAACTCCTCATTGCAAGAAAGGAGGGAGACAAAGCAGGAAATTACAGGCCAGTTAGCTTAACATCTGACATAGGGAAAATGCTAGAATCTATTATTAAAGAGGTTATATATAGCAGGGCACTTAGAAAATCTCAATGCAATCTGGCAGAGGCAACATGGCTTTGTGAAAGGGAAATAGTGTTTGACTAATTTATTAGCGTTCTTTGAGGAAGTAACAAACAATGTGGATAAAGGGATCCTGTGGATGTGGTGTACTTGGATTTCCAGAAGGCTTTTGACGAGGAATAGAAAAGCAGTATATTATTTAAATGGAGAGAGATTGCAGAACTCAGGTACAGAGGAATCTGGGTGTCCTAGTACATGAATCAAAGTTAGTATGCAGATACAGCAAGTAGTTAGGAAGGCAAATGTTGTCATTTATTGCAAGGGGAATGGAATATAAAAGTAGAGATATTTTGCTGCAGTTGTACAGGGCATCAGTGAGACCACATCTAGAATACTGCATGCAGTTTTGGTCTCCTTATTTAAGAAAGGAGGTGGTTCAGAGAAGGTTCACTCAACTGATTTCTAGGATGAGGGGGTTATCTTATGAGGAAAGGTTGGACAAGTTGGGCCTGTATACACTGGAGTTTAGAAGAATGAGAGGTGATCTTATTAAAACATAAAATCCTGAGGAGACATAAAGGGGTAGATGCTGAGGGGATGTTCCCCTTGTGGAAGACACTAGAACTAGGGGCCACAGTTTAAAAATAAGGGGTCTCATTTAAGACAGATGGAGAAATTTTCTGAGGGTCATGAGTCTGTGGAACTCTTCCCCAAGCGTGTTGGAGGTAGAGTCATTGAATATTTTTAAGACTGAGTTAGGTAGATTCCTGATTAACAAGGGAGTCAAAGGTTATAGTAGGGTTGACATCACAATCAGATCAGCCATGATCTTATCAAATGGCAGATCAGGCTTGAGGGGCTGAATGGCCTACTCCTGCTCTTAATTTGTATGTTCGTTCGTACAGCAGCTTCAGTTTACAACTGGAGTTGGTCAAAACAGTGACCAAGTAGTACCATTCATTATTCAGTAACAGCTTGTAGCTCTTTGTAGGAACCATTTCACTGCATTGCTCTGACAACAAGTACTTGATTAAATTGTGGTCTTGACTAGGGCTCTGATATTCCAGGTCCTGAGGTCATTGACTTGCTTTAAAATGACCTGGTTAAGTGAAATTATCTTGCTAGGTCTTCGATGAATATGAAGTATTGCCTGTAGGGTATTGATGAGGGCTATTCAGCCTTAGATTAATTGACATGAAAGACATTCATTGAATGGATACATTTTGTATACATTTGATTTTGTTCTGCTGCGGTCAGGCAGGTGGGGAGAGACAGAGCATTGGCAGAGGCAGAACATTGAGATACATTTGGCACAGAGAAGCAGAATGTTTCATTTTTTGCGTATCTTGTAACCCACAGTAAAGATACTTCTGACTATCAGGCAAATAATCTAAGCAATAAAAAATTGCAGGACCCATGCAATGGGTGAATGTAGCAATTTTTTTTTAAACACGAAATGGCTTACAAAAATCATAGAATGATCCATTCGGCCCATTGTGCCTGCTCTTTGAAAGAACTATCTAATTTAGTTCCATTGCCCTACCCTCTCCCCATAGCCCTGCAGTTTTCTCCCCTTCAAGTATTTATCCAATTTCGTTTTGAAAGTTACTATTGAATCTGCTTCCACCACCCTTTCAGGCAGTGCTTTCCAGATCATCCTAACTCATTGCGTAAATTTTTTTTGCCTCAGGCTCTTTAGCTTATAGTGTGAAGTGTGTATTTTGTCAGCTTATTTTTGGTTCAATGTAAATGAATTTTGTTCTAACAATTCTAACTATTGGTTAGGATCTGGAAATGTACTGCCCAAGGGGGTGGTGGAGGCAGATTCAATCATTGCCTTCAAAAGGGAACTGGATACGTACCTGAAAGGAAAACATTTGCAGGGCTGTGGGGATAGGGCAGGGGAGTGGGACTAGCTGGATTGCTCTTGCATAGAGCTGGCACAGACTTGATGGGCTGAAAGGCCTCCTTCCATGCTGTAACCATTATGATTCTAGACATTGAAATTGTGACTGATCAAAAACAATGCATTTAAAATAAAATGCAGGTTCATAAATTATATTTATATAAGAAAGACAAGAAAAATAAGGATTGCTGTCTGTACTAAATTAGAATACTAGTGAAATATGGAGCATGCTACTTCTGGCCCTGAAGCACAATAGTGGAAGCAAGTCCATTTATTATTACCTAGGATCATGGCTTATCTGACAATTCAATTGGGAATTAGTGAATTTGTCATTGACTACATTCACAGGCAAGCTGAAATTTCAAATATTAAAATTATGAAATGTATTCTGAGCCAAATTTCTATCTGGAGCACTGCCTACAACCTACTAATGTGAAATATTGTGGAATATTTGTTCAGTAATGTAAAACAGTTTCTGATGGTGGCAGTGGAGAGTTGAAATAAATCTGTGTGAGTTTCTTTGTGAATGTCACATTTTCCTGTCAGCCCTTGAACTAATTCATTTATCTACCAATTAATCATGTGACAGTTCCAATTGCATCCTCTTAAATTTTTTCAGAGCAGAAACTATACACATGATGGGAACTATTTAACAAGTGCCAGTAATTTTTATGCCAACTTAATATCATTTGAAAAGCAGCATGTTTCAGTAAAAGTGTGACTGCACACCATTGATGTGAATCATATTTTCCAATATGGGTTTAACACAATTTTAGTTTCTGTCAGTGGACTAAAAATACACCAATCAAACCAATTAATAGCAGACAGTAATGCTGCATTTTTGACATTACTAAGCCTTTGGCCTTTACTACACTTGCACTATGAAACAAATTTAGACCAGGGTATTATTTAGACTATGGTTTAGTATTGCCACCAAAGTTAAATCAACTGGATTGATTTTTGTGGGGCTCAAATTGGGTGGGTTGGGCATCTGCTCCATCCACCTGATGCAGTTGGCAGGATATCCAAACTAATTGTGGTCAGGCCTCATTAATGTAATCGGCAAGCTGCCTATGCTAGGTGTACTTTTCAATGGAAAGCAGTTTCTGAAGCAACAGGCAGTATGACTTCATCCAAGGCCTCCAGATCCTCTGATGCCATTCTAGAGGTGCTCAGAACAAGTGAGCAGCAGGAAGGATGTCTTCTTCCACATCAATGGGTGCCCTAACAAATGTCAGCAACAATGGAGGAGAGGTGGCAGAATCAGTCAGCACCACTGACATTGTTTCCAGGACCAGAAATCAGCACAGAAACTGTTTGTATCTATTGAGAATACTGGAATTATGATGTAATTCTGAGAGGCAGGCAGACTGCTAAAATCTGGTCAGGGTCCCAGTTTTTAGGTAAATGAGGGTTCCTTCCCTTAATAGAACTGGAATGTCTGAGGACCATTCTCAATGGATACTTCAAAGCAGGCCCAATGTAAGGACTGATTTGCTGGTGGCTCTCATCCACATAGGGCCTCCTGCACCATGGTATCCCAACATCTGATCAAGGCTGGCTTCCCCAACCAAATTTCTTTTTAGAACAGCTACTGCTTTAAAGGCTGCAGCAGCCTGATAATCTGACTCCCCTGATCTCAGTGCTTTGAGAGAGCATCAAGTTCAAAGTGGTAGGAGCCAACCTCATTTTATCAGGTGTTCAGCATGTGGCCCTCAAGGGGCAGCAGTCCTGGCACAGCATTACCCACTCCTATTTCAATTCTCGCATATTACTATACTGCTCTTAATGCACACAAAGGGGTATATTTTCCAAGGTTAATGAGCTTTTTTAGTAGATTGTAATGATTCCCCAATTCAAATTGGAGAAGAGGAATTTTATATCTGGTGATTTGATTAAATTGGATTTAGTTAGCACCAATGACTGAAAATCAGCCAATTACAACACAACACTCCTTTAACATCTAAAAAAGTAGCATAATTTACAACAATTTGCATTTATACAGCACCTATAACAAAAAAATCCCAAAGCATTTCAGAGGTGCAGTGAAAAAAAAGATGGACACTGAGTCTAAGGAAAACGAGATACAAGAAAAGCTTGGGTTTTAAGGAGGGGATTAGGAGAAAAATTCTTTGGTGTGGGGCCTAGGCAGCGGAAGGCATGGTCACTAATGGTGGAGTGATGCACAAGAAGCCAGAGTCAGAGGAACAGAGTTGGCGGGCTGAGGGGGGAGGGGTTGTAGGGTTAGAGGATATTTCAGAGATAGGCTATGGAGTGGTTTAAATATGAGAATTAGAATATGGTATTGGACAACTAGGAGCCAATGTAAATCAGTGATGACAGGGGTGATGGATGAGCAGGACTTGTGGGATAAGAACTGACTCCCCTGAACTCAGTGCTTTGAGAGAGCATCATATACAAAGTGGTGAATCCTGTCTCAATATAGTAATGAGCTAACCTCACTATCAGGTGGTCAGCTTGTAGCCCTCAATGGGTGCAGAGCACCCAATGTGCAGCAGTGGCTTACTGAACTGAAATAGAGAACACAAAGTGGTGATACAACTGATGAAGGGTAAGCTATGCATACATTTAATTTTTACTTTAGGAGTTTTCCTTAACCCCCGTACTATCAGGCATCACATACTTCAGGGTCAATTTTAGGATGGCCGAGCGGGTGCGTTCGTGGCGGGGGTTCCTAAAATTGGGGAACCCCGGAGCAGGTCCGGAGCCTGGCACCAACCTGCCCACTTCCAGGTTCCCCAATGACGCGAATCGGTGCGTGCGCAGCCCCCGCATGCGGGACTCCCACCGGGAAATTAAAGCCAGCAGGATGACAGTTTAGATAGTTAGGGAGGTACTTGAGGTCGTTGACAGACCTCATTGGGGAAGAGATGTTAGCAGAGATGTGATTTTGGACTCTCCTCAGCGTGTTTCCCATGCTGTGGGAAACACTCCCTGTTGTTGCAGACGTGGTTCAGTCAGCAGCCATTGGGAGATGTAGAGGACTCCTTGACAGTCGGGGGAATACCTCATTCATTGCAGCAGGGCACTCTGTCACCTCAGACAAAGTTTTGCCTGCCACACCATTGTCTCCACACTCAATTATTACATCATACTCTAAACTCTGCTGTCCAAACACATTTACCTACTTTGCGGACCCCCTCTCACTGTCAGGAACGGGTTGGTGGGGGGGTGGGGGGTTCCCGTAGCTGCATTCATCACTCCATTGGAGGATGAGGGTCAATCACCAGCCTCGCCAGGCATGCAGTCCATCGCCGCCTCGTGGGGCTACACAAAAGTGTTGCGCAACAGACACCTGCACAAAGTAGTCATGCAACTACACATACACCCACTGTAAGGTGACCCAATGGGTGGCATCAAGGGTGTACATGGAGAACCTCATGAAAGGGCCTTATTGCACAAGCCAGTCAAGAATGGCCAAGATGTGGCAGTAGTGGTGACAATATAATATGTAATGAGTTGATCAGAAATCAAATATAAGTAAAAACCATGACAAACCCTCAAACACTTTTGTGCATCCCCTTCATGCTCACGACACATTTTCCTTACACATGTAATGCATGCCCTGTGGCTGCAGCACAGGTAGTGGCAGGTGGGGTGAGGCTGACCATGAAAGAGATACATGAGAGAGTGAATAGGAGACAGAGCCATGAGATTGAATGAGGATTGGGTTGAGTGGTAGTGGTGGGATGAGTACTGGGGAGGTGAGGAAGTGCAGGTAAGATGAGGATGAGGGTTCAGTGGGTGTGAGGAGTGATGTGATCGAGTAGTGTTGGCAGTGCAGAAAGAGATGTGGGGTGGGGGTGGTGATGTGGCAGACAAAATGTAGGGGAATGAGTAAGAGTACTCACTTCGGCTGACCTGGTTCGGTCATTGAAGCGCCTCCTGCACTGTATGCAGGTGCATGATATGTTGGTGGTGCTGGTGACCTCCTCTGCCACCTCAAGCCAGGCCACTTCCTCCTGTTCGCTGGGTGGAAGGTCTCCCTCCTCCTCACCCCATCCAGTAAGACCTGGAGTGAAGCATCATTAAACCTGGGAGCAGCTTTCCCCCTGGGGTACTACATGCTGTAATTTTGCCTATTTTCTGCAGCATCAGTCAGTGGAGGACTGCCCCTTTAAATAGGACTCCTCCAGCTGAGCCTATGATGCGGGTGCGCAGTCCGCCCGCTGCGCAGATTTCCAGCGTGAAACCTGGAAGCCAAGGTAAGTGGCTTCAATTTACTTACAATTGCGTGCCAAACCCACCGATTTCACTGGGCGCATTGCCCACGCACCCAGTCGACCCCCTGCTGCCAACCTGCCTCCCTCCTAATATCAGGCCCTTCAAGTCTATCAATGCCAGTGGTTTTCCCCTCTACCACTAGGGGAACCACAAATTTGATATGACAGCCCAAGGACGATACTACATTCCATTGCATCATATTAGATTAGGGTACCACCTTGCTTCATGTCCTCCTTCTGTGGATGCATAACAGTTCCCTGGGCCAGACTTTACTGGCTGAGGGAATAATCTGTCCCCTTTACTACTCCCCTGCCCCTAGGCAGGCTATACACAATCTCAGGTTCCTCTTCACTTAACTGATTTTTGCCTTTACCTTTGACACCACCTTCCCTCCTACTCCAATATCATAAGACCATTAGAAATAGGAGTAGGCCATCCGGCCCCTCGAGCCTGCTCCGCCATTCAGCAAGGTCATGGCTGATTTTCTACCTTAACGCCATTTTCCTGCACCATCCCCATATCCCTTGATGCCTTAATATCTAATCAATCTGTTTTGAAGGTACTCAATGACTGAGCCTCCACAGCCCTCTGGGGTAGAGAATTCCAAAGATTCACCACCCTCTGAGTAAAGAAATTTCTCCTCATCTCAGTCATAAATGGCCTACCCCTTACTCAGACTGTGACCCCTGGTTCTAGACTCCCCAGCTAGCATCTACCCTGTCAAGCCCTGTAAGAATTTTGTATGTTTCAATGAGATCACCCCTCATTCTTCTAGACTCTAGAGAATACAGGCCTAGTCTACTCAATCTCTCCTCATACGACAATCCTGCCATCCCAGGAATTAGTCTGGTGAACCTTTGTTGCACTCCCTCTATGGCAAGTATATCTTTTCTTAGGTAAAGAGACCAAAATTGTACACAATACTCCAGGTGCAGTCTCACCAAGGCCCTAGATAATTGCAGTAAGACATCTTTATTCCTGTACTCAAATCTTCTTGAAATAAAGCCCAACATACCATTTGCCTTCCTAATTGCTTCTGGCACCTGCATGTTAGCTTTCAGTGTCTCATGCACAAGGATACCCAGGTTCCTTTGAACATCAACATTTCCCAAACACAATTTAAAATACTCTGCATTTCTGTTTTTCCTACCAAAGTGGATAACTTCACATTTTTCCACATTATATTCCATCTGCCATGTTCTTGCCCACTCACTTAGCCTGTCTATATACCCTTGAAGCCTCATTGCATCCTCCTCACAACTCACATTCCCACCTAGTTTTCTCATCAGCAAACTTGGAAATATTACATTTGGTCCACTCATCCAAATCATTGATATAGATTGTGAATAGCTGGGGCCCAAGCACCAATCCCTGCAGTACCCCACTAGTCACAGTCTGCCAACCTGAAAAAGACCCATTTATTCCTACTGTTAAACTAATTCTCAATCCATGCCAGTATATTACCCCCAATTCCATGCACTCTAACTTTGTTCACCTACCTCCTGTGTGGGACCTTATCAAAAAAGTTTTGATAATCCAAATACACCACATCCACTGGTTCCCCCTTATCTATTCTACTAGTTACATCCTCAAAGAACTCCAATAGGTTTGTCAAACATGATTTCCCTTTCATAAATCCATGTTGACTCTGCCAAATCCTATTATTATTTTTAAGTGTCCTGTTATCACATCCTTTATAATAGATTCTAGCATTTTCCCTACTACTGATGTCAGACTGACAGGTCTGTAGTTCCCTGTTTTCTCTCTCCTTCCTTTCTTGAATAGTGAGGTTACACTTGCTACCTTCCAATCTGCAGGAACTGTTCCAGAATCTATAGAATTTTGGATGATGACACCAATGCATCCACTATCTCTAGTCACCTCTTTCAAAACCCTGGGATGTAGATCATCAGGTCCTTGGGACTGAAAGTCAATAAATCCCATTAATTTCTCTAGTACTATTTTTTTTTACAAATACTAATTTCTTTCAGTTCCTCATTCTTGCCAGACACATGGTTCTCTGGTATGTCCCTTCACAACAGACAGCTGCTCTTCAGCTCCTTGTCCCCTGTCAAGCCTAGCCCATCTAGATGTTATCTTTTGGGTTAGTGTAGAGACAAAGCTAGTGAAGCAGGCACTCTCTTAGGCTTCATAGAATATTTCAGCCAAGTTCACCACCTCTTGTAACATCAGCTTAGGGTGCTGTCATACCCAGACCTGGGTAACACACTAACAAACTGTTGAGCTAAACACCAATGTTCATTGGTCAGAACATTGAATACAGGAGTTGGGATGTCTTGTTGAAGTTGTACAAGACATTAGTAAGGCCACACTTGGAATACTGTGTACAGTTCTGGTCACCCTACTATAGAAATAATATTATTAAACTAGAAAGAGTGCAGAAAAGATTTACTTATGCTACCGGGACTTGATGGTTTGACTTATAGGGAGAGGTTAGATAGACTGAGACTTTTTTCCCTGGAGAGTAGGAGGTTAAGGGGTGATCTTATAGAAGTCTATAAAATAATGAGGGGCATAGATAAGGTAGATAGTCAAAATCTTTTCCCAAAGGTAGGGGAGTCTATAACGAGGGGACATAGATTTAAGGTGAGAGGGGAGAGATACAAAAGGGTCCAGAGGGGCAATTTTTTCACTCAAAGGGTGGTGAGTGTCTGGAACGAGCTGCCAGAGGCAGTAGTAGAGGCGGGTACAATTTTGTCTTTTAAAAAGCATTTGGACAGTTACATGGGTAAGATGGGTATAGAGGGGTATGGGCCAAGTGCAGGCAATTGGGATTAGCTTAGTGGTATAAACTGGGCGACATGGACATGTTGGGCCGAAGGGCCTGTTTCCATATTGTAAACTTCTATGATTCTATTCTATGATTTTCCTGCAACTTCAGGGCCAAGGTTCTCCCAGGGTTAACCAGCCCTAACACAGGTCTCACAACTGGTGGAACACTGACCATGGTATCTCCCTATATACAGTCTTGGGGCCCAGAAACACAGCTGGTAGCTCTCCTTGGTTATCCCAAGCCTCTGTAGATCTTGACTATGGAGTCAATAGTAGGACTAAGTACACTGCGCAATCTTCTTTTGGCCAGAAAGCCACACTAGCAATACAAAGTTACTTAAGAAGGCATCAACCTCTTCCTCAGGGTCTAAACCTCTGGGCCCACTGTTGTCATTGGTGTAGCTCCTCTTAGCATTCAAATACCTGTGTAAAGAACTGTTGCTGGTTTTGTTTTTGCAGTCAACAAACATTCAACACTCCAGCACACATTTTGTTATTGTTCAATCCATTAAATAAAAACACACTTACCACAGTCCCTCACCCTTCTCCCCTACTGTAAAACCTTTGGTTTATATAACCCCCTTGCTTCTTTGTTTAATCAGGGACACCTGTGACCACTTAATTTGGAACCCAGATGGCTGCTACTATCCACTCCCCATGGTTCTAGTGCAGTATATATTTGGGAGTAGATGTACACTTCATCATGGGTCAGAAGCTCTGTTTGGAGTCAAAGAGGGCTGCAAGGTGGAGCACGAGCACGAGCACGAGCACGAGCACGAGCACGAGCACGAGCACGAGCACGAGCACAGGGACTGGAGTGCATCATTAAAAAGGATAAAGATATTCTTATCTAATTGGTTGTGGTGATTGATCAGTCAGGATGACATGGGTTGACCCAGGGTCATTGGTGAAGGGACACGTTTGTGCCTCCCCCCTTTCTTTTTTTTAAGGGGTTTAAAAAAACCCTGCCCTCCTTTTTTAAGGGGCTAAAACCAAAAAAATACATTTGCAAACAGTCTCTGGTTCAGCCTGTGACAGTGGCTGTGGAGTGGGATGGAGTTGTTGACAAGGGTACGAAGTTTGTGGTTGGGGCAAAGATGATGGCTGTAGTCTTCTCAATGTGCAGCTGAAAGAAGTTGCAGCTCATCCAAGACTAGATATCAGGCGAGCAGTCTGATAACACACCATGGATGGTTCAAGAGGTGGTGGAGGGGTAGAAATGGGTGTTAACACCATGCATTCTGAAGCTGACTCCATGTTGGTGGATGATGTCACCAAGGGGCAGGGTGTAGTTGAGGAAAAACCAGTAGGAACAATCTTACTATTTATCTTATGTTACTCTGCATAATCTTGGAGCCCTCTATTGTGTCACCCCTAAACCTTCTCAGCTGTGGTGAAAAAAGCACTGACTTCTGAAGTATATTTTCATAACTGTAGCACCTCATCCCTGGTAATATCCTTGTGAACCTATGCTGCCCTTTTTCCATTATTCTTATATCCTTCCTATAATGAGTTGCACAAAACCAAGGTCATGTATAAGTTCAACATTACCTCTTTGCTTTTGTATTCTATGCATCTAGATACAAAATCAAGGATTCTG
Organism: Heptranchias perlo; assembly: GCF_035084215.1. Lineage (NCBI taxonomy): Eukaryota > Metazoa > Chordata > Chondrichthyes > Hexanchiformes > Hexanchidae > Heptranchias > Heptranchias perlo. Next base: position 32,411,589 of record NC_090355.1, read on the forward strand.
TTTGCCTTTATGAGCTTATCTACCTGTACTGCCTCCTTTAATGGTCTGTTTATCGACATATCAAGGTCCCTCTCCTGCTCTTCTCCAAAATCTCAGTATTTAAAGTGTGTTTCCTTTCCCTATTATTTCCAAAATGTATTACTTCACATTTTTCATTGAACTAAATCAGCCACCTTTCTGCCCATCTTACTAGCCTGTGTCCTACAGTCTTTCACAATCCTAATTACAATTGGCTATAGCCCTCAAATTTTGAGTAATCACAAATTTTAATATTGTTCCCTCAATTCCTAAGCCCAGATCATTTATGTATATATTAAATAAGAGCAGTCCCAGGGCAAACCCATGTGGAGCACCACTCAACACATCTGTTCAGTCCAAGAAATGTCCTTTTATTTTTGCCTTTTGCTTTTTTTACCCCAACCCTTTGCTGTCTGCACTCCAACTATCACACTATCCATATGGTCATATTCTCCTCAATTCTTGGCTTCTTTTACCGCAACCCTTTCCTGTTTGCACTCAAACTATCTCTCTGTCAATATGACCACATTGTCCTTAATTCTATGTGCCATTATGCTTGTAATAAGTTTTCCTCCAGGGTCCACTGGATATGAGGTGGGAGTGTAGAATGGCTATCATCTAACCTCTGTGATGGTTGTACCTTGATGTTCCGTATGCATCCTCAAGGTTGCATTGCATAACCCAAATATGGTCCTGTTGAAGATCCTGCCATAATTAATATATCCTTCTGTCATTTGGCGGATCCTGGATCCTGTAACTGTTGTTTTCTTTGGGTGAGAGACATTAACATCTATATCTGTGGTATGTCTTCAGAAATTGTGATAGCTTCCTGCATCACCACAATGTCAGATGTGGTAGACTTATCTGTGAAGGTAATTTAGTAGATATGGAGCTCCACATGGATTTCTAATGTATTTGCAGTAATACTATAATTGAACACCGTAAACAAATATTGAACACCGAAAACGTGATTTGTGTTTGTATTCTGAAAAATCTAAATAGAGTATAGGAAGCCACCAATCTAACTTGAGGTCCCCTACTAGTGCATGAAGTTGCAAAATCATCACTACTCCAAACATTAGTGCAGTGGGGTATCTGTATCAGCCAGTACTTCAATGAGCTCTACCCATGGAGAGGGCAGTGCATCATGGATTTCACTTTTCTAAAATCTGACCTGACGAACTTGATCAGACCAGAAGCAAGTCCAAAGAGAGGCGGGTGGGAAATTTGGTATATGGAGGATAGCTTAATTTTAAAGACTAAGGAATATTATACTTATAACTCAGTAATAAACTGTTTATCAGATACACAAAAAATATTTTTTCACCATTGTCTGCACCAAAGAGAACAGTTAGGACCAATACTGTGATACTGTGTGACATGTGAATTTGTAGACATGCCACGTATACCAATCTCTAATTATGAGTCATCTGCATCTATACTGCACATGTGGTGGTTTTCAAAAGTAATTTATTTCTTCCACAAGCCAATATTAGAAATACTTAACAATTCCAGGACTGGATAAATAATCCACCTTGTGACATCTGGATTACATAATTCACTTTAATCCACAGGCTCATCAGGGGTTATGTGACTTGATGTTGCTGAATAATTTGTTTTTTCAGTAACTGCTCACTGTCAGTTATTTTCTGTTACACACATGTGGATGTGCATTAATTGTGCAAAAATGTGTTTCCTCTTGTAAAATAGTTTTTTTTCTGGGAATCTTTTTCTTCACATCTGAGGCCTGAAAAAATGCAGACATCACAAATCAGTGAGGATTATCTCTCTTCCCCCAGTACAGCTGGATTAGTTGGTTAATGCATTGCACTGAAAAGAAAAGCAATAGACGTCATTGTTCTCTGAAGAAGATTTTCTTCATTGCATGAACAAAATTTTCTTCATTGCATTAACAAAATCTTAATCACATTACTTACTTTTTCATTATACGCTATTTCTTTCCTTTCCTAAAATGATATGGGTAAAATAAATAACTTTTTGATACTTTCATTTCAATGCAGAAAGAGCCAAAATAACCGTTATAGATTTGATCTGATTTTCAAAATTTGAATTCTTTTCCAGAAAAATTCTCAAGTCTAGTTTGTGTTGTGGAAAGGTTACAAGTGTCCTTATGTTTGTGATTTGTCATTGGAGTCACAATTCCACAGTGTTACTCAAAGCCAATCAGGTACACTGTTATTACAGAAAGGCACTTCCCACAAATAGACACTAAGGGCTAAATTTTAACTCTTGGGCTGCAATACGGCAAAGTGAGTGGTGTGCCCATCCGGATGCGGCAGCAATCAAGCTCGGTTGATTTAACGGTCGGGCCTCATTAGCATGCGTCTTGCCAGCTTGCAGAAAGCTGCCGCCGGGGACCAGGTAAGTGGAGGAAGCCCGGGCAGCAGAGGCCCAAGGTTTCCTTGTGGGGCCTGGAAAAGCATGCCTGCTCCTCTTGGCCCACAAAGAATCTAAAACATTTTTTAAAACTTAGTTAATTGCATGCTGCCCCTTGGTGACATCATCTGCAGGCACAGGTTCAGCTTCCATATGTATACCGACAAAACCAAACTTTACCTCTTCTTCATTTTCCTCAATACAGTGAGCAGTTCTGTGCTGCCAGACTGCCTGAGTGACATTAATCATAGAACCATAGACGGATTCAGCAGAGAAGGAGGGCTTTCGGCCCATGGTGCCTGTGCCGGCTCTTTGAAAGTCCCACTCCCCTGCTCTTTCCCTAAAGCCCTGCAAATTATTCCACTTCAAGTATTTATCCAATTTCCTTTTAAAAGTTATTATTGAATCTGCTTCCTCCGTCCTTTCAAGCAGTGCATTCCAGATCATAACAACTCGCTGCATTAGAAATTTTTCCTCATGTCGCCTCTGATTATTTTGCCAGTTACCTTAAATCTGTGTCCTCTGGTTACCGACCCTTCTGCCACTGAAAAGAGTTTCTCTTTATTTACTCTATCAAAACCCTTCATGATTTTGAATACCTCTAGCAAATCTCCTCTTGACCTTCTCTGCTCTAAGGAGAACAACCCCAGATTCTCTAGTCTCTCCACATAACTGAAATCTTTCATCCCTGGTACCATTCTAGTAAATCTCCTCTGCACTCTCTTTAAAGCCTTGACATCCTTCCTAAAGTGAGATGCCCAGAATTGGACACAATATTCCAGCTGGACCTAAACAGTGTTTTATAAAGGTTTAGCATAACTTCCTTGCTTTTGTACTTCGGAGATTTGGCAGATCCAATACAATATTGGAAAATGTGAGGTTATGCACTTTGGCAGGAAAAATCAGAGAGCAAGTTATTATCTTAATGGCGAGAAACTGAAAAGTACTGCAGTACAAAGGGATCTGGGGGTCCTAGTGCAAGAAAATCAAAAAGTTAGTATGCAGGTGCAGCAGGTGATCAAGAAGGCCAACGGAATGTTGGCTTTTATTGCTAGGGGGATAGAATATAAAAACAGGGAGGTATTGGTGAGACCGCACCTGGAATACTGCATACAGTTTTGGTGTCCATACTTAAGAAAAGACATACTTGCTCTCGAGACAATACAAAGAAGGTTCACTCGGTTAATCCCGGGGATGAGGGGGTGGACATATGAGGAGAGGTTGAGTGAATTGGGACTCTACTCATTGGAGTTCAGAAGAATGAGAGGCGATCTTATTGAAACATATAAGATTGTGAAGGGGCTTGATCGGGTGGATGCGGTAAGGATGTTCCCAAGGATGGGTGAAACTAGAACTAGGGGGCATAATCTCAGAATAAGGGGCTGCTCTTTCAAAACTGAAATGAGGAGAAACTTCTTCACTCAGAGGGTAGTAGGTCTGTGGAATTTGCTGCCCCAGGAAGCTGTGGAAGCTACATCATTAAATAAATTTAAAACAGAAATCGACAGTTTCCTAGAAGTAAAGGGAATTAGGGGTTACGGGGAGCCGGCAGGAAATTGGACATGAATTTAAATTTGAGGTTAGGATCAGATCAGCCATGATTTTATTGAATGGCGGAGCAGGCTCGAGGGGCTGATTGGCCTACTCCTGCTGCTATTTCTTATGTTCTTATTTATAAAGCCAAGAACCCCGTGTGCCTTTTTAACCGCTTTCTCAACTTGTCCTGCCACCTTCAAAGGCTTGCGTACGTACACGCCCTGATCTCTCTGATCTTGCACCCCCTTTAAAATTTTACCATTTAATTTATAATGCCTCTTCTCATTCTTCCTACCAAAATGAATCACTTCACAATTCTCTGCATTAAATTTCATCTGCTATGTGTCTGCCTATTTCAGCAGTCTGTCTATGTCCTCCTGACGTCTGTTGCTATCTTCCTCACTGTTTACTGAGTTTCGTGTCATCTGCAAACATTGAAATTATGCTCTGTGTACCCAAGTCCAGGTCATTAATATATATCAAAAAGAGCAGTGGACCTAACACTGACCCCTGGGGGATACCACTGCACACTTCCCTCCAGCCTTAAAAACAACTGTTCACCACTACTCTCTGCTTTCTGTCCCTTAGCCAATTTTGTATCCATGCATCAACTGCCCCTTTAATCCCATGGGCTTCAATTTTGCTATCAAGTCTATCATGTGGTACTTTATTAAATGCCTTTTAAAAGTCCATATACACAACCGCATTACCCACATCAACCGTCTCAGTTACTTCATCAAAGAACAATGAAGTAATGGATGAGTCAAAATTTCCTTCAATTAAACAATTAGGAAGAACGAAGCCATAATTTTTGTCCCCGCCATAAACTCCATTCCCTTGCCAGTAATTTCATTCCCTTCCCCATCAACTTGCTCAGGCTGAAGCAGGCCATGCAAAACCCTGGAGTCCTGTTGGACCCAGAGTTGAGTTTCAAACCTCACATTCTTTCCATCATCAAGACTGCTTACTTCCACTTCCACAGCATCATCTGCCTCTGCCCCCACCACTGCAACCCTTAGCCATACTTTTATCACCTCAACTGATTTTCTATCATTCTCTCCCCATAAACTTTAACTTATTCAAAACTCAGCTGCCCATTTCTTGTTCTGCTCACCCAGTACCGGCATACTTGCCAACCTATACTAGTTCATTGCCTACCATTGCATTAAACTCCTTGTCCTCATCTTAAAATCACAACATGAGCTTGGCCAACCCTACCTTTGTCACCTCCTTCAGCTTTACATCTCTTCTGTATCCTTTAGCTCTCTAACTGTAGTGATGTGTGCATCCTACTCACCACCCCACCATTGTTGGAGGAGCCTTCAGCTGCCTTGGCATTATGCTATGGAACTTCCTCCCTTATCCACCTCTCTATTTCTTTCCTTGCTTTTAGAAGTCGTTTGAAAACACATCTTTTGATGACCTCCTCTAACTTTCCTATTGTGGCTGACCATTCCTTTTTTTTTATTTTCCCATCTGTACAGTTAATTTGGGATGTTTTGAGCATTAAAGGTGCTATATAAATGCAAGTTGCTGTTGTTGTAACAGGATTTATTAAAACACATGGAATATACAAATGTTTTCCCAAATACCAAAAAGCTATGAGCTGAAAATAACATGCAACCACACATTGTCTATAAAAACTAGTGCCAAAAAAAACTGCTCTACATCTACCCTGTAGAACCACAACTTTGTTGAATTCAGGCCCATTATTCTTTGCAATAACCTAAAGTATACTGTGGGCACTATTTTGGCCACAATGAAAGCTCAGCAGTCTGACAGATTTTAAAGCTTATATATATACAAAGCTTTTTTCTCACTTTATTTTCTTTATATCAAGAAAAGCATATATATATATATATAAAGCATATACACAGTGCAACGCAAGAGTGGACAGGAGAAGACTGGACGTTTTATAGTGATTGTTCTAACTAGTATGTACTCCTTTTGATACTGAGACTACATTAGTCAGTAGTCCTCTATGTGTTGGCAGTAGCTGGAGAATCATTGTGAAAATTCAGAGTGATTTCTAGTTGTGATATTGACACAAAAGGAAATTCAGTTCCCAGTTACTAAAAATGGAGTTCAGAGTCAATTGTAAGGAATACAGTAGGACCACACGCACATATATGCAAATACCTTTGTTCAGTATCTCCTTCAGCAGGGCAGCTAATATTGGGAACTCATTGTGTTGGCCCTTGCAGCTATGGACCCAAATATTGCCAGTGTGCGAGACAGTATGTTGGAGGACCAACATTATTGCATCCTTTAAAATAAATTGTTTTAGACAAGGGTGATGCCTGACTGAAGCTACTCCAAATATTGTTGCACCGTGAGCTGACTGGAGTTTCATTTTTTGCATTTTTCTGTTTCTGTTTTCCAATGTAACAATGACAATGCGGTACTCCTCAGCACCTGACAAAGTTTATATCACCACATGGCTTTTATTAAATGTCTGTGACAAAAAAAGACCTACAGGGAGAGTATTTTGAAAAGTAATTTAGATCTTAAGAATCTCTCAGAAATCTTTCGGTATTAGACCACATAATTCATCTTTAAGTAATCAACACCTATTTGCAAACAGAGGAATTTGAACAGATTTTGAGTTTGATTCTCTTTCAGCCAGCTACATGTGCAAATTTGGACAGATTTGGGTACAAATCAACCTGACTTGCTTGCATGAATGAAGACTTAACTTTCCTCAGCTACCGTGGATGTTTAAAAATACTTAAGCAAATTAAATCAGGTTCCACTCACACATGCTCAGCACTTATTTTAGGAGTTGTGCATGAGAAGATTGTGTATGATCTGCCTAAGATAGGTTTCAATTCTCTTTCTTCCCCCTCTCCCCCCTCTTCCCTCCCCCCCACTACTTTTAACCATGTTTTTGTTTGCATAAAATATAATGTAACCTCTCTATATCGATGTCAGTTCTGTAGTCAAGTGGTTCAAGCAACTACTGTGCAGTATCACTATATTACTACATGTACCTACTACAGATAGGCAACCTATATTTAGTGAAGAGTCAGTGCAGATTAGCAACAACGGACATTTATATAGCGCATTTTGGGTACATATGTACATCAGATGCACCATGATGCACATGCAAAAATACATTTTTGTTGAGGAAGGTTTGAATTAGTGGAACAAGAACAAACAGTTTGCAGGATGCCATGGCTCTTTTTGTGGTGGGAAACATACAGTGGCCAGTTAAGTGTTGGCTTGATACTTGAGTGATGGAGGGAAAATGGTATTTGGTTTGTAGTATGTTGCCAGTATGGATCTGATTCAGCTCTGGAATAAGACAGTGGGAGAAAAATTGGATAGGGCCTGTTATTGGGCGTGGGTAGCGTGATCCGCTATTACCCCGCGCCCAAAGGCCCCTGCACAGGCAGGATGAGACTTTCATGAGGCCTGAGGACTTACCTGCATTCTGCATTGGAAATCAGCATTGAATGAGGATTCCATGCAATTTGCACTTTCCACCAGCAGGGGGAGGTCCAATCTCTTAAAGGAAGGCTGTCTCTTTAAAATCTCTTAAAGGTAGCTGGTACCTGTTATTTGCTGAAAATAACGCTGTCTGCAGAGTCTGAACGGAGATCAGACATCGCACATGCAAAACACGGATGCAGCTCCCGTCCCTATGTTTACAAACTGATGAGTTATGTTAAAACATTGAATAAAGGTTGCGCACTACTAAATCCCACATCCTCCAATCTGCATGCCAGACCTCACCAATCTGCGGATCTGAGTTGGTACTATGCCTGCGAGAGTGCGTGCACCAAGGTTCTCTGCTGATGCACTAGAGACCTTGGTGCAAGAGGTGGACAGAAGGAGGGACATCCTATATCCGAGGTTGGTGGGGGGTGGAATGGCAAGATGTCCGCCAGACATATGTCCAAAAGGCAGTGGGGGGCAGCGGGAGACAAAGTCAGTGCCAGGTGCACAGCATCATGGACATGCATGCAGCGCAGGAAGAAGTTCATTGCTTTGACATGAGTGGTTAAGGTGAGTGAGTCCGCTGTCAAGTGGCGTCTCCTACCAACTACACCACTAGCTGCATCCACTGCTCCACGCACTACACCCCCCATCACCCACATAGCAACAAACTCTTTCCATCAGTACTCAACTCTTCCAATCAGATGCTTCCTCTCACCCTTACACATTACCACTGTTGCAAGCCGCCCACCCATAACTCACAGGCCACACACACATGCAGCTATTCAACCATGACAGGCACATCACCCAGACACACATCCCGCTTTCTTGCAGGAGAAGCATATCAGGAGGCAGCAAGTGGCAGTGGCATTTAGCCCCTCAGTGTTCCACCATTCAGTGAAAACATGGTGGACCTGTGACCTATCTCCATAAACCTGCCTTAGCCCCATATCCCTTAATATCCTTGGTTCACAGAAATCTATCAATTTCAAATTTAGAATTCACAATCGAGCTAACATCAACTGCCGTTTGCAGAAGAGCGTTCCACACTTCTCCCACCCTTTGCGTGTAGAAGCATTTCCTAACTTCACTCCTGCACGCCCTGGCTCTAAATGTTAGGCTATGTCCCCTAGTCCTAGTATTCAAGTATAGGAGAGCTCCAAAAACAGTTACAAATGTCTCGGCAGCCAGAAGCAATAATCCAGCCACTAACCTGTAAATCCTGCATGGTCCCTTTAAATAGCGCTGGTGGGGGGTCCTCCAGGCACTCTAAGACAGGTTCAGATAGTCGGGTTAAGACTGTGCATTGAGTTGAGCGTTAAGTCCTAAAATCGTGTTGATCACTTTAAATCAGCGTTGCACACTGATTGTATCCATTTTCTCCTTACTTTACATGCTTCTGGCGTTCGTTATCTGCGCCTGCGCTAACTCCTATACCAAGATGGCGTCCGGCACACGTCACACTGGAAACGTGCTTGCGCATCCAAGACGCCATCTTGGCACTTCAGGAGGCTGCGTAGTGCCAAAACAACGGGCACTACACGGCCCAATTTCGCGCCCATTATTCCTGAAATGGATTTGAGTTACGCTGAAATTGATACAGAGTGAATAAATTAACTGCTTTACACTGACAAACAATAGTCTGATCTTTTCTGTCTTTGGGACAAATCTAATCCTCATTTGCCACTATTTCTTTCATCCTGCAGTTTCGATTCCATATTGAACTTTGTGCTGTAAACCAAAGTTATATGCCCTGCAAAGAATTAGTGTAAAAATACCTGAATCAATGATAATTTACGGAAATCTTTTTTATCACAAGCCACATGACCTGACTGCAGGATTCTTAAAGCAATTAGTAGAAAAAGAAATCTTTTATACAGTTCTTCGAAATGTGTGGTGCTAGAAAGCTCGTTAAATTGTTTATTATGTGGCAAGTGAGAAATCTTGTGACTCAGTAAAAAAAGGACTAAAAACATAGATCTAGTAATTTTTTTAAAAAAGCTTTTCCTCAATTTAAAAACAAACCTTACAAAGTGAAATACTTCTGAAGTAAGCTCCATATCAAAGAGAACTTAGAGTTCCTCAACCATCGAATTTAAAAAAATACCAAAAAAAATGGACTTTAGATGACAGTAAAATCAGTACAAATCTATAAAGAATTAATTACTATTAACTAGGCAGTAGTTTTCAAAAATGAATTATTGACATGAAAAACTAAATGATATACCAGGTGACAGAATTCATTGCCGCATTCTTGTATACATATTTATGTTAACAAAGAGGCTTGAATTTCAGCTATTGGGTGCTTCTCTGTTGTTTCTTGTTAAAATTCTTAGCAACAACAATTACCTGACACCAAGTACTCAGTCTATTTTACAGACTCCATAATGAGAAAGCTGAATTATGTCTGGGACACATTGGGGGTGATTTTAGGAGGCAAATGCGGGTGCATTGGGGGCTCCGAAAATCGCACTAATCCTGTTCAGGTTCGGAAGCCGGCTCCAACCTGCTGGCTTCCGCGTTTCCCAGGGACCCACCTGTGTGCGCACGGGCAACTTGAAACCGGAAGTCCCACCAGCAATTAAAGCCGGCGGGATGACAGTTAAAGAGCTAAATGTACCTCATTGAGGTACTTAAGGCATTTTACCTGTGACAGATGAAGGGATTAGAAAGATTTTTAACTTAACTGGGCGGCTTGCCCATGAAGGGCAGGCTCAGGCAACAAGAATCAAAATAAATTAAATTTTTTTTAAAATTCATTGAAGTGAAAACACTAAATGCACCTATCTTTGAAACCTGCTCCGATGTCTGATGTCTCCCGTTCCGATGTCCCCCTCTTCTGTCCCCCTGATCTCATCCTCCCGATCTCCTCCGATCTTCCTCCGATCTCTCCCCGATCTCACCCTCCCAATCTTCCCCTGATCTCCTCCCGATGTCCCCCCTATCTCACCTTCCCGATCTTCTCCTCTCCCCCCCGATCTTCCACTTTCCCTCTCCGATCTTCTCCCCTTCCCCCGATCTTCCCCTCTCCACCCCCGATCTTCCCCTCTGCCCCCCTCCACCCCCCTGGTCTTCCAGTCCAGCGCCAGATCTTCCATTCTCCCCCCCCGGCCCCCCCCTCCCGTCTTCCAGTCCAGTGCTGGATGACGTCTGGCTCTCTCTCTCTTTTCCACCCCCCTTTGCGTTGCAGCTCCTGTTGGCAGCCAGCCTATCAATCAGGCTAGCTTCTGGGCGCAAAACCCGGAGAGGACGTTAATCACTATCAATCAACATGCGATCGCGTCGGAAACGTTAAGTTTGGTTCATGCGGGTTTGCCATGCGCCCAATCGTGCCCCCCCCCCCACTGCCATCCCGCCTCCCCGCTAATATCAGGGCCATTGTAGTTATCTGGTGTCATTTGTGTCCTATATGACCAATTGCATAACTGGTTTGGAGCTTAATTGTATTTCTGGCTTCACAACAATACCAGATTTTGTGAAGTCATAGATCTTGGATGATATTTTGAGATAAGATGATATTTGGCAACAGCAAAATTGATCGATTAGGTGAGACCTGTATATGCAACAGCAAATAATTCATTCTTCCGCAGTTACATTGCAGAATTGTGCCAAGAAGTGTTTCTGGAATGCCAGCTGCAGCTTTCAGTGCTATGGAACCCACTCCATTATATTGCAGATGGTTTCTACAGCACCAGATCCACATTTAAATGACTGTTTGCAACTATTTTGCTGGCTCTATATATCCCGTTCACCCATCACCCCTGTGCTCGCTGACCTACATTGACTCCCAGTTAATTTTAAAATTCTCATCCTTGTTTTCAAATCCCTCCATGGCCTCGCCCCTCCCAATTTCTGTAACCTCCTCCAGTCCTACAACCCTCTCAGATCTCTATGCTCCTCCAATTCTGGCCTCTTGTGCACCACTGATTTTAATCACTGCACCATTGGCAACTGTGCCTTCAGCTGCCTAGGACCTAAGCTCTGGAATTCCCTCCCTAAACTTCTCTGCCTCTCTACCTCTCTCTCCTCCTTTAAGGCACTCCTTGAAACCTTAAATAGAGAATTCAGGAGAACCCACTTTATCCAAAGAGTGATAAGAATGTGGAACACGCTACCACAAGGGGTAGTTGAGGCATATAACATAGATGCAATTTAAGGGGAAGCTAGATAAGCACACGAAGGAGAGAGGAATAGAAGGGTATGCTGATAACGATAGATGAAGTAGGGAGGGAGGAGGCTCATGTGGAGCATAAGCTCTGGCACAGACAAGTTGGGTCGAACGGCCTGTTTCTGTGCTGTAGTCCCAAGTGTATCTCTTTCACCAAGCTTTTGGTCATCTGTCCTGATATCTTCTTATGTGGTTCAATGTCAAAATTTTGTTTGATAACGCCATGTGAAGCGCCTTGGGATGTTTTACTACGTTAAAAGCACTATATAAATGTAAGTTGTTGTTGTAATGTTCCCACTTTAAAGTACTAGTGCAAATTTTGTGCTTCTTAAGATTAAACACAAAAATTCATGGGTTGGAGATGCGTAGTTTCCTGATATGCATTCCAGAAGCAGAAAATTTACACACTGTTAGAGAATTTGCTGACTTACACAGATTTTAATAAACAAAATAGTCCATAAAATAACAAAAATTACCTCATAAAATGCTCAATAGTTCAAATGTTTATGCAGTTCCCAAGTTTGTTTATAAATAAACAGCATTTTCAAAAGCAATAAACAGCAATCCATTCAAGTAAACAATCTCTTTACTTTTCTAAGTCAACAAAGAAACCGTGATCACAGATACCTCTGTTCACACATACTCCTGTTCACTGGTGTTGTTAATCAATGTTAATAATGCCAGGCTTACCTAAAATAAACCATGATTGCAATAAAACTGTTGTGAAGGCAAACAAAAGCTATCCAACACCAGCATAAAGTTGTTAGCAGGGGTATAATTTTAACCCTGAAGAATGGGTGGGTTGGGGCAGTAAAAATTTTAAAAGTTTGGAGCGGGAACGAGTCCCAGCTCCAACACACCGAAAAATGAGTTTTACCCAGACGCATCTTGGTGCGCGCGCGCGCTTCGGAAACCCGGAAGTCCCGAAACTTGCGGGATGACATTTAAAAAGGCAATTAACATCGTTGAAGAACTTAAAACAATTACATTTGTGGGGATTGAGGCAGAGAAACAATTTTAACTCTGCCTGAACGTGTTTCCCGTGACCTCTGAAACACGCCATGGAAATGGAGGCGAATTGCAGCTGGCAGCCATTTGGACATTTAAACCAATGATTGACAAATGGGGATAAAAGGTGAGTTTTTGCAGCAGGGCAAGCAGTTCTCTCAGACAAATGTTTGGCTGGGAGTTCTTAGTGTATAGACTCAGATTTCTTTGTTCACACTCAGAATGCTTTTGTTCAGACATATTTACCTGAATTTTGGACCCCCTCAAACTGACTGCATCAGGATGGAGGGTGCGCAATGGATGTATTCAGCGCTACATCTGAGGAGGAGGCACATCACCATCCCCGCCAGGCACAGCGTGCAGTTCTGAGAGTTGCAGCTCCACAAGACAGAGGTGCGCAACAAGGACCTGCAGAAGAGCAGAGAGGGGAACAACGGAGAGCCTGACGTCGCAGGAGGCACTACGCTCTTGAGAGGGTCTACAGGCAGAGGCTGAGCTTCCTGGACTTCTCTGAGGAGCAGTGTCTACGAAGGCTAAGACTGAGTGCCCAGATGGTCGCAGACATCTGCAGGCTCCTTCACGCAGAGCTGCTCCCGAATGGGCTTGGTGGCCATGCATTGCCCGTCGCAGTTAAAGTTGCCACTGCCCTCAACTTCTTCACCTCTGGATCCTTCCAGGGCGCCACTGGTGACATCACCGGGATCTCTCAGTTGTCCGCCCATACATGTATACAACAGGTCACAGATGGCTGGTTTGCCAGGGCACCCCACTACATCAACTTCCCCATCGATGATATCAGCCAGACTGAGAGGGCAGTGGGTTTCCACTATATGGCTGGCTACCCACGGGTACAGGGCATAATTGATTGCACACACGTAGCAATCTGAGTACCTTCATATGAGCCAGGAATGTTCATCAACAGAAAATGATACCACTCTATCAATGCGCAGTTGGTTTGTGACCACCAGAAGAGATTTCTTTATGTGTGTGCCAAATTCCTGGGCAGCTGCCATGATTCCTTCATTCTGCGTGAATCAAACATCCCAGCCCTCTTCCACAAATAAGATATACTTAAGGGATGGCTCCTTGGAGACAAAGGATACGACCTGCAGATGTGGCTCATAACACCTGTGAGGAATCCCACCAGCGAGGCACAGAAGCGTTACAACGATAGTCACAGCACCACCAGGTCTGTCATAGAGCAAGCCATAGGAATGCTGAAGATGCGCTTCCAGTGCCTGAATCGATCTGGGGGAGCCCTTCAGTACTCACTGGCGAGGGTATGTAGAATAATAGTTGTGTGTTGTGTCCTGCACAACATTACTCAACAAAGAGAGTTACCGATGGATGAGGTCCCATGCGCTCCAGAAGTAGCCGCACCTGCCATCAACATTGAAGAAGGTGAGGAGGGGGAGGAGGATGAAGATGAGGAGAACGACGAAAGCGAACCATCGGCAGAGCAGCGTCTCACTTGGCTGCTCGTCATGCCAGGGAGTCACACATATTCTCTCATAGGGAGATCTGCAAAATGACTACAGCCAAGTACTCAGACCAACTATAAGGACCACCATAACCACAACCTTCCTCCCCCTCAGGTTGCACAAAACAGTCATACAATAACACATACATCCTTTGCAAATGCATCCAATGGGTGGCATCAAGTCTCGCCGTTCATGGGCAACCACTTGTAAGGGCGCTTTCAAAAAAGGGACTCAAGAATGGGCAAGAAGCGGCAGTGGTTGTGATAATCATAACATTTAATGTGAAGTTAACATAAACCAAATGTAAATGAAAAACATCACAGTCTGTCAGACACCCTTGTGCATACCCTTGGTGATTACAAAACCTTCGACTTCCTCTTCCTACAGCTTCTACGTGGTGCATCCCCTATGGCTGCAGCAGAGGTAGTGGCAGGTTGCTCAGATTCATGCCTGGACTGCTTAGATGCTTTCGGCCTACGACCCCTGGGTTTTGGAGCCCGTGAGAGCCCCTCCAAAGACTGCTCCACCTGCACCTGTGCAGGGGCAGTCTAGGGCATCTAGAGAGGAGGCAGCATTGTGGGTACCAGTTGAGAGGGGCAACAGGTGAGACGTGGGAGAGCTTTGAGTGGCATCCCCACTTCAATGTCCCCTTTCACCATCATCCCTCTCCTGGGCCAGGGCCACATCACTCCTACCACTCTGCCGGACAACAGTTTGGAGGACATGTGTGATGCCTTGTAAGGCCAGTGCTAGTGTATCTGTCTGTCCTATCTAAGGCAGCAGAGTGTAGTTTGCCCTGAGTCCGCACGGCTGTTGCCAGGGCCTGAATGGACTCATTTGTGAGCTGTGCTTGTAGCTCAATGGAGGCTGCCATTCTCTGCATCGTAGACATTGCCACACTTACCTGCTCCATCAATCCACTAGCGACGGAGATGGACTCCTCCATCCACTCCGCTATTATGGAGAGTGTGCATGGCACTTTTTCCACTCCCTCACAAAGTTGCTCCTGGACCTCTGTCATTCCCCTTTTCAAGGAAGGCCCCGGGGGTTCAGGATCCGTGCCAAGCTGAGCAGAGCTTAGAGAGGAGTGTGCCCACACTCCTCTCCACCATTGCCCTTGCCACCAGTGTCGCTCATGCTCACTTGTGTGTGTTGATTCACCAGGTGACAACCCAACCACCTCTCCAATAGAACCCACTGAGGTGTGAGTACCTGTGCTGGTGGATGGCTGGCTAAGATGTGATGGTACACCCTCAGAGGCAGGGAGCTCCTCTGCGGAATCGCCCTCGACCATATCTTCAGTCCGTTATGCCCCTGGAAGGGAACATACAGCAATACTAATAATCCTCGCAGAAGTAATGTTGCGATGAGCATACTGAGGTGTGTAACAGATGAATCATTGATAACATCAATCCATGTTGTGTGTGAGGGATGTTAAAGTTCTGACATCAGACATTTGCGGGGTGCCAGTCTTGGCATCCCCGACGGCCAGGCACTCCACCGTCCGCTTTATCTGCAACCCCTCCTCCTCTGCCTCTGTGAGGGCCATGATTTGTGGAGGTCCCCCATCCCCAGTACTCGCCCTCTCTCTTGCATTTTGCGCTTTCTTCTCCTACAAGGGGAGAAAGTACAGACGTGTGAGTGAGTGAGGGTGAAGTGGTCACCCATTGGATGCATTGCTTAGTGTCAGGATGACAATGAAGCAGATGCATCAGAGGCTGACGATCAGACAGATGGATCACATTGGATCAGGACTGGTGTGAGTGGGAGAGGTGGTGCACAAATTGGGAGGTGAAGAAGTGCACAGAAAGTGAAGGTAACTTGACACTGAGCCTTAAGAGTCGGTGTGAGGAGTGATGTGATGGATGGGCTTCGCAGGGCAGTGTGAGGGGGGATAATGTTCACTACAGAATGCAGGTCAATGAGTAGCTGTACTCACTTTTCCTGACCTGGTTAGGTCATTAAATCTCTTTTTGCATTGCTGCCACGACCGGGGCACTGTGCACCTGCTGTTAACCTGGTCTGCCACCTCCAGCCACGCCTTCTTTGTGACAGAGCCAGGTTTCTTACTCCTGTCTGGTGGATAAAGCACCTCCCTCCTGCTTCTCACTGTGCCTAGCAATGTCTCCAGGGCAGCGTCAGTTGCCTTGCCTCTGGAATGTTGCATAGTCATGTAGCCTCCTTTCTCCTTCAAAATGCATTGTTGGAGTGGTCCTTTAAATAGTGGGCTTTAAATGCATCATGCAGGTGCGCAGTCCGCCTGCTGTGCAGCTTGAGGACATGAAACCCGGAAGTTGAGTTAAGTGGCTTCAATTGAGTTGCAATCGCTCGGGAAACCGCACGATTTTTTTCTCCAGGTTTCCCACCTGATTATTGACATCCCCCCTCCCTTTGCTGAGATCCCGCCTCCTAGTTAAAATATAAATCCAAAAGTCGCAAATCAGTTGTAGAAGGCAGAAAATAGGCAACAGAAACGCCCAGAAGTTAACCAACATCCTACAAGGATAGTCTAGCAACTAACCTGTTTGGAGTAGATGAGCCCTTTGAATAGCACTGCTGAATGCTCCTTCCTACCTGTTAGTGCCACGAGTTGCTGAGCAAGTTTATCAAGTGACGAGTCAGGCACTGGGGCAGCCCTATTTCACAAAAGCAGCCTACAATAAGCATAGGATCCTTACTTAAATATTATAATTAGGCTATTAAATACTTTCCTCTCGCACCCATGGGCGCTTATGGAGGAGCCTGATCCGATATGCACGGAATGAGCGCATACACATTGTCTGCCATATTGGACCCTTTGACCCCTATTTTATGCCTGTAAAATGGGTGCTGCATGATCGAATTTTTAGGCCTCTTCTGCCTTTCAAATCTTGTTGATGCACAGGTTGCATGCTGGGAAATTTTACAAACTGCACATGCTTAGCTGGCACAGACCTGATTGAAAGCTTAACTTTGTGAAGTAGAAATATCCCGTTAAAGCTCAGGCTTTTCACACAGGCTGAGACTTTGAAGTAAAAGTTTTAATGAAGATATTAAAAGACATGTAAAAACAATCCAAAGGGTAAATTTAATCACATCATTGTGAAATCTTTAATTTTTTTATTTTGTTTTATTTGGGAAATAATAAATTTCAGTTACTGAACAAAAAATAGAAGACAAAATTTTTTGAAAAGCACTTTGATTCATCCATAAGCTACAACAGCAAAAATTGGCACAATAAAGTTGAATGAGAAATGTGGGCATAGATATTTACAGTGGGAAAAATTGACGTAATGTTTTTTGGTTATGCGTTTATAACAGGACATAGGGTTTGTGGACAGGAAATGAGTGCACATACAAGAGTGTTAATATGAGATACAAATATATAGGTTAGCTGGGACAGAATGATTTGTTGTGGCTGATCTTGTTCTTTGTTATTCTGCATCTTTCAGACTGGGACTGGGCAGCTAAACAAGGAATTCAAAGTTTTGGTATTGGGAGATTTCAATAAGTGCATGTTGTTGCGTTGATCACTATTATAGGTGCACCGTGCTTAGCTGAATTTTTGTTGGTTCCCCCAACTAAAAATTAAGTAGGCCCAGCATTTTGTTAGCAGGTTGAAATAACAATTTTTTTAAAAGGGAAAATGATCTTTTGAACAAAGAGGAAAACTATAGCCCCGAGTGTAGGTACGAAGAGGGCATTATTTAAGTACTTATAAAACCAAAGGAGCTACTAAAATGTCGACATGAAAAATAAGCAACTATGTCTGGCAGCCTAAAGATTGGCTTTCAAAACTCGTGTGTAGTATTGATCACTTGGTGGTAATACACAGACTGTGGTGTTTGTTGAGAAGACTGCCTAGCAGGGAAACCTCACAGTTCTTGGCACTCAATTATATTTAATTATCTCTTTCTGCCAACTCTATTAGTGCTTTTGTTGTATTGCTCTTGTAATCTTAGGCTAGATTTTGCCCATTTATTGCAGAATATTAGAAATTCCCATTTATGACACAATGAAATTTCAGGAACTCACGGTTTTGAAACACTTGATTCCTAAAAATCCAACTTTGTTAGTACTAATGAAAAAATAGCAGGTAATCACATGCACCTGCAATAACCTTTAAATATTTCTCCAGCAGCTATACCAGCTACTTGTGTAAATGTCAAAAGAATTATTAATCGAGTTCCACAGTGTGCAATCTTTGACTAAACTGACTGAATAACAGATTTGTAAAAATAGTTTTACTGAAGACGCCTTGTGGTGAAAAGTGAAAAGATTTTTGATGAGGGAGCAAAGCTGCTAAATATGCAAAGGAGGTGCCAAGCAAGTATAATGCATAAATATCGCAGGAAACTTGAAGCACGTTACATATATGAAGACCTCGGCTACACTGGTGCTCTTCAACAGCACCTCCCAAACCCGCGACCTCTGCGCTCTAGAAGGACAAGGACAGCAGGCACATGGGAACAACACCACCTGTACGTTCCCCTCCAAGTCACACACCATCCCGACTTGGAAATATATCGCCGTTGCATCATCATTGCTGAGTCAAAATCCTGGAACTCCCTACCTAACAGCACCGTGGGAGAACCTTCACCACACGGACTGCAGCAGTTCAAGAAGGCGGTTCACGACCACCTTCTCAAGGGCAATTAGGGATGGGCAATTGCCAGCGACACCCACATCCCATGAACAAATAAAAAAAACATTCCACTAATCCAGGAGTTGCACTCCTCAATCCTCTGTGCCATTGTGGAGAGTGTGCGTGGCACCTGTTCCAGTACCTCGCAAATGTGCTGCTGTCCCTCGATCATTGTCCTTTTAAAGGATGGACCCCGGGGTTCAGCATCTGTGTTCAGCTGAGCAGAGCCTGGAGAGGAGCGCACCCACCGATGCGGACTCTCCACAGCTGCCCCTGCCACCAGTGTCTGCTCATGCTCACCAGGTGCCAATCCAACTAACTGAATACTAGGACCCACAGAGGTGTGAATATCTGCACTGGTGGATGCCTCGCTAAGATCTGACGGTACGCCCTTAGAGGCCAGCAGCTCTTCTGAGGAATCGCCCTTTCCCATCACTGCGGTCGTTGAAGGGCCTGTAAGAGAAAAGAAGGCAATATTAAGCATCATCACTGGTGTGTCATGTTGCGATGAGCATACTGAGGTGTTCAACATGCCAATCATTGTTAACATCAATTCATGTTGTGTGTGATGAAAGTTAAAGTTGTGTCACCAGACGTTTGTGGGGTGCCAGTCTTGGCGTTCCCGATGGACAGGCACTCGAGGGTGTGGCTGATCTGCAGGGCCTCCTCCTCTGCGTCTTTGAGGACCACTATTTGCTGTGGATCCTCTCCAGTCCTCGCCCTCTCGCGTGCATTTTGCACTCTCTTCTTCTAGAAGAGGAGAAAGTACAGACGTGTGAGTGAGTGATGGTGAAGTGGCCAACTGACGATTGCATTGCTTTGGGTAAGGCTGACCGTGGAAGAGGTGCATCAGAGGTGAGTATGAGACAGAGACATCACATTGGATCAGGGTTGAGGTGAGTGGTAGTGGTGGGGTCACAAGTGGGGAGGTGAGGAAGTGCTCAGGAAGTGCAGGTAAGTTGAGGATTAGCCTTAAGTGGATGTGAAGAGTGATGTGATGGAGTAGTCTTGGCAGTGCAGAATGAGTTGGGGGGGCGGGTGGTGATGTGCACCACGGAATTCAGGAGAATCTGTAAGTGTACTCACTTTTGCTGACCTAGTTGGGTCATTGAAACACTTGCCGCACTGGACCCAGGTGCGGGATATGTTGCTCCTGCTGGTGACCTCCTCTGCTACCTTGAGCCAGGCTTTCTTGTTGGCGGAGGCAAGACGCTTCTTCCTGTTGGCCGGGTAAAATAGTTCCCTCCTCCTCCTCACCCCAGCCAGTAACAGCTGAAGTGAGGCATCGCTGAATCTTGGAGCAGCCTTGCCCCCGTGCTGATCCATTGGGTCTTCTGGCTCTTTGCTCTAGCAAAACCCATTGGAGCAATGGCCCTTTAAATCCAGACGCTCCAGCTCACAGCTTGTTCAGCGGGTTCGCAGCCCACCCACTGCGCAGCTTTTGGACAGCAAACCCGGAAACAAGTTTAAGGGGCACCAATTAAGTCGCGATCCTGTGGGGAACGTTAAGTTTTTAATTACTTGGGTTTGCCGCGCGCCCATTGACCCCCCCCCCCCCCCCCCCCGCCCCCGCTGCTATCCCGCCACCCTTTTAAAATCGAACTCCAAGATGCTATCATGGCCGGCTTCAACTTGGAGAACAGTAAAAGACATTCTTTTATCCACTATTTTAACACACACATCAACCTATTTATTTTAAGTGAGTTAATATCATTGCTAAAATAGCAGACAAAAGAATGTCATATAAATGTGTTAAGTATTCATTAGCTAATATCACTAACAATAATACCTAGAAGTCTAAATTCTGCCATTGCGTTATGACATCACCTTTTGTGAATTCTGTTGACATATTGCAGAAAAGCCAGCAAAGAAAGAATTCATAACTTTGAATGGAAAATCAAGGCCAAGGTGGTTTGGTAAACTCAAAAAGAACATATTATGAACCATCAGGAGAAGACGGTAAAAATTGGAAAAACAAATTAAATTTTAAAAACTTTCTGGACGTCTGGATTAATTTCAGAGTTTTGGTTTGATTTTCATTGAACCCATTGATGAGCAAATCAGAAAACGTCAAAATCACCTAAAGAAAGCAATTATCCTCTGTGTAGGAATGCTATTTACTTAAAATTGAAAAACATACCTTGCTGTATTAGTTCACCAAGTGTATTTGAGTATGCCCAGCGAATCGCTGTGAATATTTGGTTGTGTGGATTGAGCAAAGCAACTGCTTTACGTCAAAAAATTCCATGGTACTTTTTCCTTTGTGAGTAGCACAGTTACATATTCATGATTCCCTATTCATCCTCTCTCATTTTCTCCCCTTGCTTCTCACCTGCTGAATCCAGTTTTTTTTTATGAGATGGTGCCAGCTGTCCTCTAATACATGACCCAAGTGGCTTTTCTGTACATGTCAGCTTAGATACTGTGTAGGTAGGCTAGCCAATCATAGAGGCATTGCAACGCAGCCTGATCAGTCTTCACCGAACATCCAGACATTCTCACTTTCTAGCAGGGGTCGCTGTATAGCAGATTGCACTGGGAACCCTAGCTGTTTTTTCCCTTCCTAGCCTAGGAATGCTGAGGCCCATTGTAGCATCCCTGGCCACTACCCGGCAATGATCAGCCAACTCAACATAGAGCAGGAATTGATCTTTAGATCTTGCTGATCTACATGGCTCAACTACCACACTATTTACTCATTCAGCAAAACATGTATTTTTGGGATCTTTGGCAAAGTTTTGTGCACAGATCAAGCTGAAAAGATGAAGGTTAAAATCAAACCAAACCCATCTGCTCTGGACTATTGACCAAGGATAAGATGATCAATCCTGTTGCCAGTAAGGTGTGATCAAGACAACAAATAATGAGTTCCATTTCCTACAAGATTTAAAAGTGTGCCATCTTCAAGATAAAGTATTTGGCCATCAAGATGATATAAGATGGTATATACCTCAATACAAGGAGTATAGTGAATAAGGCAGATGAGCTGAGGGCACAGATAGACACGTGGAAATATGATATCTTAGCTATTACTGAAACATGGCTTAACCAGGGGCAGGAAAAGCAGCTCAACATTCCTGGTTACAGAGTTTTCTGACAAGATAGAGAGGGGGATAAAAAAGGAGGGGGGGGTGGCAATATTGGTTAAAGATACAATTATGGCTGTGAGGAGGGGTGATATGTTAGAAGGATCATCAAATGAGGCCATATGGGTTGAGCTAAGGAACAAAAAAGGGGAAATCACACTTCTGGGAGTGTACTATAGACCCCCAAACAGTCAGGGAGAGCTAGAAGAGCAAATAAGTAGGCAAATTTCTGAAGTGCAAAAACAATAGGGCAGCAATAGTAGGGGATTTCAACTACCCTAATATTAACTGGGATACAATCAGTATAAAAGGTATAGAGGGCGCAGAATTCTTAAATTGCATTCAGGAGAACTTTTTTAGCCAGTATGTAGCAAGCCCAACAAGAGGGAGGCAGTTCTGGATTTTGTTTTAGGGAATGAAGTTGGGCAGGTGGAAGGAGTATCATTGGAAGAGCATTTTGGTGGTAGTGATCATAATTCAGTTAGATTTAGCGTAGTTGTGGAAAAGGACAAAGATAGAACAGCAGTAAAAGTTATAAATTGGGGAAAGGCCAATTTTACTAAGCTGAGAAGTGGTTTAGCAAAAGTGGACTAGAAACAGCTACTTGAAGGTAAGTCAATGTCAGAACAGTGGGAGGCATTCAAGGGGGAAATTCAAGGGATTCAGAGTAAACATGTTCCCACAAAGAAAAAGGGTGGGACTGCCAAATCTAGAGCCCCCTGGATGACAAGGATAAGATAAGATACAGGGTAAGATAAGGCAAAAAAGGGAAGCTTATGTCAAGACACCGAGAGCTCAATGCTGCAGAAAGCCTATAGGAGTATAGAAAATGCAGGGGTGAAATTAAAAAGGAAATTAGGAAAGCAAAGAGAGGGCATGAAAAAATATTGGCAAGTAAAATTAAGGAAAACCCAAAAATGTTTAATAAATACATAAAGAGCATGAGGATAACTAGGGAAAGAGTAGGGCCTATTAGTGACCAAAAAGGTAACCTATGTGTGGAGGCAGGAAATGTGGGTATGGTTCTTAATGAATACTTTGCATCTGTCTTCACAAAAGAGGGGGACGATGCAGAGATTGTAGTTAAGGAGGATGAGTGTGAAATATTGGATGGGATAAACATAGTGAGAGGGGAAGTTTTAAGGGATTTACCATCTTTGAAAGTAGATAAATCACCAGGGCCGGATGAAATGTATCCCAGGCTGTTAAAAGAAGCAAGGGAGAAAAAAGCAGAGGCTCCAACCATCATTTTCCAATCCTCCTTGGCTACAGGCATGGTGCCGGAGGATTGGAGGACTGCTAACATTGTACCGTTGTTTAAAAAGGGAGAAAACGATAGACCTAGTAATTACAGACCCGTCTAACTTCGGCGGTGGGCAAATTATTGGAATCAATTCTAAGAGACAGTATGAACCGTCATTTAGAAAGGCACAGAATAATCAAGGACAGTCAACATGGATTTGTTAAGGGAAGGTCGTGTCTGACTAACTTAATTGAATTTTTTGAGGAGGTAACAAGAAGAATCGATGAGGGTAGTGCGTTTGATGTAGCCTACATGGATTTTAGCAAGGCTTTTGACAAGGTCCCACTGGTCAAAAAAGTAAAAGCCCATGGGATTCAAGGGAAAGTGGCAAATTGTATCCAAAATTGTCTCAGTGGCAGGAAGCAAAGGGTAATGATCGATGGGTGTTTTTGTAAGCATAAGGCTGTTTCTGGTGGGGTTCTGCAGGGCTCAGTAGCATGTCCCTTGCTTTTTGTGGTATATATTAATGAATTAGACTTAAATGCAGGGGGCATGATTAAGAAGTTTGCAGATGCTACAAAAATTGGCATGTGGTTGATAGTGAGGAGGAAAGCTGTAGACTGTAGGAAGATATCAATGGACTGGTCAAGTGGGCAGAAAAGTGGCAAATGGAATTCAATCCGGAGAAGTGTGATGTAATGCATTTGCGGAGGTCAAACAAGGGAATACACATTAAATGGGAGGATACTGAGAGGTGTAGAGGAAGAGAGGGACCTTGGAATGCATGCCTACAGATCCCTGAAGGTAGCGGGACAGGTAGATAAGGTGGTTAAAAAGGCATACGGTATACTTTCCTTTATTAGCCAAGGCATAGAGTATAAGAGCAGGGAAGTTGTACTAGAACTGTATAAAATACTAATTAGGCCACAGTTTGAGTACTGCGTACAGTTCTGGTCACCACATTACAGGAAAGATTGCACTAGAGAGGGCACAGGGAAGATTTAAGAGGATGCTGCCAGGACTGGAGAATTTTAGCTATGAGGAAAGATTGGATAGGCTGAGGTTGTCCTCTTTGGAACAGAGGAGGCTGAGGGGTGATTTAATTTAGATGTTTAATTATGAGGGGCCTAGATAGAGTGGACAGGAAGGACCTATTTACCTTGGCAGAGAGGTCAATAACCAGGGGGCATAGATTTAAAGTAATTGGTAGAAGGATTAGAGAGGAGCTGAGGAACAATTTTTTCACCTAGAGGGTGATAGGGGTCTGGAACTCACTGCCTGAAAGGGTGGTAGAGGTAGAAACCCTCATCACATTTAAAAAGTACTTGGATATGCACTTGAAGTGCCGTAACCTACAAGGCTACGGACCAAGTGCTGGAAAGTGGGATTGTAGCTCTTTTTCGACCAACACGGATACGATGGGCTGAATGGCCTCCTTCTCTGCTGTAAATTTTCTATGTTAAGTCACCTCAAGCCACATCATTTCACAGTTGCTTCTACAAAAATTATGTATTTAGTTTTTGTCTTGCTCCCCCACACAGAAATATTGTTCCCTGAACACTTTTTTTATGAAGATGAATTGTGGTCTTCCCCAGCATTTGCACATTTTGCTGAGATTGTGCTTTCTAGGCTTTCATGTATTTGCTTTTATGCATGTGTTTCCTTTTTCAATTATACAAATGTTTGTTTTTCTTATTCTTTTTCAAATTGAGTAATGTTTTTTCTTTCATTTAGGGACAGAAAGGTTACCCTGGACCACCTGGCCATCCTGGAGAACCAGTGAGTGTTCACTTCCCTTAATACCCACAGATGCAGTCTGAATTTTTGAAGAGAGCATACACAGATTTCATTTTATGAAATCCCATTAAATGCAAAAAATACTCTGGTTTGTCTATCTCCTACATTATTTGTTTCACTCGCCATCTCCTGCAAATACTGTTCAGTCTGTTCACTTCCGACATTAACTTTCACCAGTATACAATTCCTGCCATAGCTGTTTATCTTTGTGACACAAATTTATTTTTTTGTCTGCACTAGATCATCGATTTGAATCTCTTATTATGAAATATATGTCACAAAGGTTAAGATCAATCATGGCTGGCATTTTCTGCAAGATGGAGGCAATTCATATCAAAAGTTTAGTATCCAAAAGGAATTCGCTTCAGCCACATTGTTACTCAGAAGGTCTTTATGACACCGTGCTGCTAGGTGTCATATCATTCAACATGCTTGGCTTGACACTGGTTACAGATAGTTAGGCTACGAGATTTCTTTGTAGTTTACAGGGAGTGACATTTTCTTCCAGTTATTAAGGATGGATGAAATGGGTGGACGGGGTGGGGTGGGGGGGAGGAGGGGGACCATCCTGCCATTGTCAAAGATGAGCTACCAGTTAATACTGATAAGAAAAATTCAGCCTTTTGTGAATGGCTGTTGATCTAATATAATTATGAGCAATGTATTGTCCATTGCCTTTTGTTTCAGTATAACTTCAAAGGAATTGTAATCATATTTTTGTGAGTAAGCCTGTCTGAGAAAGTAGTCTTTGGGCAGGGTTTCAGCTTTCCAGTTAACTCCAGAGAATAGCTCTGTGCTTCAAATTTGTGCTAGTCCTGCAGGAAGGCTAAGCCAGATTGAAGCTAAACAAGTAAGTGTATGTTTTAAAGTCTGTGTGTAGAGAGAAAGTGATGGGCAATTTTACAAACATATGAAAATGACAGACAGAAAAAGACCAACAGGTCCATCTAGCCTGTCCCATATAGTTATAATGCCTTATACCTCACGATATAGACACTCCCTATCCACCATGTAATCTCCTGGGAGAGGCAAAAAAACAGAAAAATCTTTATGGTTTTATGTATTGAATTGAATAGAGAAATGAATGATTCCACTACTGTTTCTTATAAGGCATCCAATGTCCTAACAACCCTCTGTGTAAAAAATTAATTAATTCTCCTAATCCCTCCCTTCGATACTTCGGTAATTATTACAAATGAATGCCTTTTAGTTCCTGACTCACTGCTTTTCACATTCTCCACCTCTTGTTATGCTCTTCACACTGCCCATGTACCTATATTACTATTTCTTTTCATACTATTCATCTTTCAACACTCCAAATTTTTTTTTACTGTTCTTCACATCATTTCACACCATTTTTAGCATGTCAACCTCTACTTTATTCCACTTATAAACTTCAAGTTTACTATAAATAAAGGTTTTCATGTGAAATGACAGTAAGAATGCACTCATTTGGATCTGGTAATAATGAATAAATTGACATGGGAGTAGCTTCAGCCCGTTGGAGGTCCAATATTCCATCAGAAAACGTGTTAGAACATCCATTGTAATCTTTAGTAAATAGATTAAAAATAAATTGTGGTGTAACCGTAGCTGTAAGATCTGGGCATTAACCACAAATATCCAGCTCTCTGCCAGTCATATCATTGCATTACAACAGTCTTTATGCTAATCATTAACACTCTAATGCAAAACCTGTGAAAAGCTAAACCTTTATTTCAAACCAAATTTATTTATACAATTTATTTTTCAACGCGTAATTTTTGAAATTCATTGGAAAAATCTAGTTTTGCTGGAGCAAACCAGCAGCATGGAAAACCTAATTACACTGAAATACAAATAGAAAATGAAGGATTGCAATGCTAAGCTGTCATTTGTGAGTAGAAGACCACTTCTTATTCAGAACGCCATTTTCACACATTACTCTTTTTACAGGAGGAATTTCCTGAAAAAGTCAATTTGATTTTTGTTTATCGAATCAACATACCTAAGGCATATTTATACTCCATTAAACTACAGATAATTGAAAATTACGCCCATGAATTTATGCTAACTACCACACTTCATAAACTTTGCCATCATTTTATTGGAAAGATGGGGCTCGGTTTTCGGACGTCCAAGCCGGTGGGTTCGTGGATTCCCGGGGCAGGTCCGGAGTCCAGCTCCAACCCGCCCACTTCCGGGTTCCCCAGTAACGCGCTTAGATGCACACGCAGCCCCCGCATGCGGGACTCCCACCGGCAATTAAAGTCAGCGGGATCCCACTTAAACCAATTAATTAGATAGTTCAGGTCGTTTGCAGACCTGATTTGTAGGATATTTTGGGAGGGGTGGGATTTTCAACTCAACTGAGCGTGTTTCCCGTACTGGGGGAAACACTGCCAGTTGAAATGGACATGTTGCAGCCACCAGCCTGTGGCAGCTGCAAAGGTCCATTTGACAGGTGGGGGGGGGGGGGGTGGGGGGGAGACCCACACTCATTGCAGGAGGCCACTCTGTCACTTTGGACAAAGTTTGGCCTCCACCACCCTCCTCCTAACAATAAAATTCACAAACTTGCAACCTCAACCCCGGTGTGCAGACACATTTACCTACCTTGCGGACCCCCTCAAACGTACATCTTCCAGATGGGGGCCGCCATAGCTGCAGTCCTCGGAGGACGAATAGCATCACCAGCCTCGCCGGCCACGCCGTCCACCTCTGACACGTGGAGCTCCACAACACAGTGCTGTGACACGTCCACCTGCACAGCAGGAGGGAGGGCAACCGCAGAGAGAGATGCATCGCAGAAGGCACTACCCTCACCAATGGGTCTACAGACCGAGGCTCAGCTTCCTGGACCTCTCTGAGCAACAGTGCACACGGAGGCTCAGAGTCAATCGACATGTAGTCGTGGACATCTGCAGCCTCCTTCATGTCGAGCTGCTCCCGGCTGGCCCGAGCACCATCTTCTTACCTGTTGCTGTCAAAGTCACCACTGCCCTCAACAATTTCTCCTCCGCATCCTTCCAGGGTGCCACCGGGGACATTGCCGACATCTCTCAGTCGTCTGCACAAAAGAACCCTGCAAATACATCTAGACCCACTCTGCAACGACACAATGGGTGGCATCAGGTGTGGGTCTTCATGGTGATCCTCAGGAATGGGAATTATTGCACAAACCAGACAAGATTTGCAAAGATGTGGCAGTAGTGGTGACAATACAATATGTACATAGGAACATAGGAACAGGAGTAGGCCATTCAGCCCCTCGTGCCTGCTCCACCATTTGATAAGATCATGGCTGATCTGTGATCTAATTCCATATACCTGCCTTTGGCCCATATCCCTTAATACCTTTGGTTGCCAAAAAGCTATCTATCTCAGATTTAAATTTAGCAATTGAGCTAGTATCAATTGCCGTTTGCGGAAGAGAGTTCCAAACTTCTACAACCCTTTGTGTGTAGAAATGTTTTCTAATCTCAGTCCTGAACGGTCTGGCTCTAATTTTTAGACTGTGCCCCCTACTCCTAAAATCCCCAACCAGCGGAAATAGTTTCTCTCTATCTACCCTATCTGTTCCCCTTAATATCTTATAAACTTCGATCAGATCACCCCTTAACCTTCGAAACTCTAGAGAATACAACCCCAATTTGCGTAATCTCTCCTCGTAACTTAACCCTTGAAGTCCGGGTATCATTCTAGTAAACCTACACTGCACTCCCTCCAAGGCCAATATGTCCTTCCGAAGGTACGGTGCCCAGAACTGCTCACAGTACTCCAGGTGCGGTCTAACCAGGGTTTTGTATAGCTGCAGCATAACTTCTGCCCCCTTGTACTCTAGTCCTCTAGATATAAAGGCCAGCAATCCATTTGCCTTCTTGATTATTTTCTGCACCTGTTCATGACACTTCAATGATCTATGTACCTGAACCCCTAAGTCCCTTTGGACATCCACTGTTTTTAATTTTTTACCATTTAGAAAGTACCCTGTTCTATCCTTTTTTGATCCAAAGTGGATGACCTCACATTTGCCTACAATGAATTCCATTTGCCACAGTTTTGCCCATTCACCTAATCTATCAATATCGCTTTGTAATTTTATGTTTTCATCTATACTGCTTACAATGCCACCAATCTTTGTGTCATCGACAAACTTAGATATGAGACTTTCTATGCCTTCATCTAAGTCGTTAATAAATATTGTGAATAATTGAGGCCCCAAGACAGATCCCTGTGGGACTCGACTAGTCACATCCTGCCAATGTGAGTACCTTCCCATTATCCCTACTCTCTGTCGCCTTTCGCTCAGCCAACTTCCTAACCAAGTCTGTACTTTTCTCTCGATTCCATGGGCTTCTATCTTAGCTAACAGTCTCTTATGTGGGACCTTATCAAATGCCTTCTGGAAGTCCATATAAATAACATCCATTGACATTCCCCTCTCCACTACTTTAGTCACCTCTTTAAAAAATTCAGTCAGGTTTGTCAGGCACGACCTACCTTTCACAAATCCATGCTGGCTCTCTCTGATTAACTGAAAATTCTCGAGGTGTTCAGTCACTCTATCCTTAATTATAGACTCCAGCATTTTCCCCACAACAGATGTTAGGCTAACTGGTCTATAATTCCCCGGTTTCCCTCTCCTTTTTTAAAAAGCGGAGTGATATTTGTAATTTTCCAATCTAGAGGGACAGTTCCTGAATCTAGAGAACTTTGAAAGATTATAGTTAGGGCATCCGCAATGTGCTCACCTACTTCCTTTAAAACCCTGGGATGGAAACCATCTGGTCCTGGGGACTTGTCACTCTTTAGTGCTATTATTTTCTTCATTACTGTTGCTTTACTTATGTTAATTTTATCGAGTCCCTGTCCCCGATTCAATATAAGTTTTCTTGGGATTTCCGGCATGCTATCCTCTTTTTCGACTGTAAATACTGACGCAAAGTAATTGTTCAGCATGTCCGCCATTTCCCCATTGTCAATGACAATATCCCCACTTTCAGTTTTTAAGGGGCCAACACTGCCCCTGACCACCCTCTTTTTCCTAATATAACTATAAAAGTTCTTTGTATTGGTTTTGGTATCCCTTGCAAGTTTCTTTTCATACTCTCTTTTTGTAGCCCTTACTATCTGTTTTGTGACCCTTTGTTGATCTTTGTATCTTTCCCATTCGCCAGGATCTGTGCCATTTTTTGCCTTTTTTTTGCCCTTTCCTTATCTCTTATACTGTCCCGTACCTCTTTTGTTGTCCATGGCTGTTTTTTTTGGCAAGTAGAGTTCTTGCCCCTCAGGGGTATAAACCGATTCTGTATCACGTTAAATGTTTCTTTAAACATTTCCCACTGATCATCAGTCGTTTTACCCATTAACAGATTTGCCCAGTTTACTGTGGACAGTCTCTGTCTCATCCCATTGAAGTCGGCCTTGCCCAAGTCTAGAATCTTAGCAGCTGATTCACTTTTTTCCCTTTCAAACACTACATTGAACTCAATCATGTTATGATCACTATTGGATAGATGTTCATGCACAGTTAAGCCGTTAACTAAATCTGGTTCATTACTCATTACTAAATCTAGTATGGCTTGCCCCCTTGGTGCCTCGAGGACATACTGCTGTAGAAAACTATCCCGGACACACTCAAGAAATTCACTACCTTTCTGACAGTTGCTAGTCTGCTTTTCCCAATCTATGTGAAGGTTAAAGTTCCCCATTAAGACCACTATGCCTTTCTTACACGCTTGTCTAATCTCTGCATTTATACAATCTAGCACTTCAGAGCTGCTGCCAGGGCTCCTATATACAACTCCCACTATAGTCTTAGATCCTTTCCTATTTCTCAATTCAACCCATAAGGTCTCTGTTGGCTGCTTACCTCTCATTATATCCCCCTGTAAGTTGATCAGAAATCAAATATAAGTAAAAACCATGACAAACCCTCAGCACCCTTGTGCATCCACTTCATGCTCATGATACATTTGCCTTACGCTTCCTACTACATATATGTGATGCATGCCCTGTGGCTGCAGCACAGGTAGTGGCAGGTTAGGTGAGGCTGACCGTGAAAGAGATGCATGAGAGGGTGAGTATGAGACAGAACCATGAGATTGTATGAGGATTGGGTTGAGTGGTAGTGGTGGGATGAGTATTGGTGAGGTGAGTAAGTGCAGGTAAGATGAGGATGAGCTTTGAGTGCGTGTGAGGAGTGATGTGATAGAGTAGTGTTGGCAGTGCAGAAGGAGATGTGGGGTGGGGGCGGTGATTTGGCAGGCGGAGTGTAGGGGAATGAGTACGTGTACTCACTTCGGCTGACCTACTTAGGTCATTGAAGCGCCTCCTGCACTGTATGCAGGTGCGTGATATGTTGGTGGTGCTGGTGACCTCCTCTGCACCTCGAGCCAGGCCTTCGTGGTGGCAGAGGCAGGCCACTTCCTTCCGTCCACCGGGAAGAAGATCTCTGTCCTCCTCCTCCTCCTCACCCCATCCAGTAGGACCTGGAGTAAGGCATCATTAAACCTGGGAGCAGCCTTCCCCCGGGCTGCTCCATGCTGTAATTTTGGCTCCTTTCTGCAGCATCAGTCAGTGGAGGACTGCCCCTTTAAATAGGACTCCTCCAGCTGACAGCCTATGATGCGGCTGCACAGTCCGCCCACTGCGCAGCTTTCCAGCGTGAAACCCAGAAGCCAAGGTAAGTGCCTTCAATTAGGCTGCGATCGCATGCGGAGCACCCCGAATTCACTGGGCGCGTTACCCACGCGCCCAGTCAACCCCCTGCTGCCAACCCACCTCCCTCCTAAAATCGAGCCCATGGTTTTTAAAACTTCTTCCATTCACATTTGAGGTGCAGGGGACCACGTATGTATGAATGAGTGCGCTGTAAATACAGAGCATGTTGGACAATGTTCCGCTCAAACGCATTTGCATTTCCAAGAATTTCTGGCAGGGCTTAGTCTTGATAAGCAGATCCAGCTGCTTTAGATGTGTGTTAGATTTTTTTTTTAATCTGTTTATTACAGGTATTCAACATTCAGCTTTAACTTAAAGTATTCAAAAGAATAAAAATAATGAGAAAGTTCCTTGCAAAACACTTTTAATTTAACAAGGACATAAAGTGTTTTAATCTAAAGAGGAAAAAAAGCTTCAACACCACATAATTTTACAACAGTAACATTCTACTGGGATATATTTTCAGACCATCAGGTGTTAAGGTGCTTTATGTATTGGTTAGTACATACACTTCTCTGTTTCTCTGCCAGGGTTTTTTTTTCCTCGTGGGTGGGGGGGGGGGGTAAAGAACAGAAAATTGCAACCAAACTGAAAGTGCAAAGAAAACTACGGGCCCGATATTACCAGGAAGGCGGGTTAGCAGCGGGGGGTTGACTGGGTGCATGGGTAACCCGCTCAGTAAAATCGGTGGGTTCCCCATGCGATCGTAAGTAAATTGAAGCCACCTACCTTGGCTTCCGGGTTTCGCGCTGGAAAGCTGCGCAGCGGGCGGACTGCGCACCCGCATCATAGGCTGTCAGCTGGAGGTGCCCTATTTAAAGGGGCAGTCCTCCACTGACTGATGCTGCAGAAAATAGGCAAAATTACAGCATGGAGCAGCCCAGGGGGAAGGCTGCTTCCAGGTTTAATGATGCGTCACTCCAGGTCTTACTGGATGGGGTGAGAAGGAGGAGGAGGAGGAGGAGGGAGATCTTCCACCCGGCGGACAGGAGGAAGTGGCCTGCCTCTGCCACCACGAAGACCTGGGTCGAGGTAGCAGAGGAGGTCACCAGCACCACCGACATATCATGGACCTGCATACAGTGCAGGAGGAGCTTCAATGACTTAACCAGGTCAGCCGAAGTGAGTACCCTTACTCATTCCCCTACACTCCGTCTGCCACATCACCGCCCCCACCCCACATCTCCTTCTGCACTGCCAACACTACTCTATCACATCACTCCTCACACCCACTGAACCCTCATCCTCATCTTACCTGCACTTCCTCACCTCCCCAGTACTCATCCCACCACTACCACTCAACCCAATCCTCATACAATCTCATGGCTCTGTCTCATACTCACCCTCTCATGTGTATGTGTCTCTTTCACGGTCAGCCTCACCCAACCTGCCACTACTTGTGCTGCAGCCACAGGGCATGCATCACGTATGTGCAGTAGGAAGCGTAAGGCAAACGTGTCGTGAACATGAAGGGGATGCACTAGGGTGCTTGAGGGTTTGTCATGGTTTTTACTTATATTTGATTTCTGATCAACTCACATTACACATTATATTGTCACCACTACTACCACGTCTTGGCCATTCTTGACTGGCTTATGCAAAATGGCCCTTTCATGAGGTTCTCCATGAACACCCTTGATGCCACCCATTGGGTCACCCTACAGTGGGTGTATGTGTAGTTGCACGAGTACTTTGTGCAGGTGCCTGTTGCACAGCACTGTGTTGTGTAGCTCCACATGGCGGAGGTGAATGGCGTGCCTGGCAAGGCTGGTGATGTTGCTCATCCTCCAATGGAGTGATGAATGCAGCTATGGAACACCCACCCCCACCATCCTGACGGTGTGAGTGTGAGGGGGTCCGCAAAGTAGATAAATGTGTTTGGATAGCAAGAGTTTAGGGTATGATGTAATAATTTTGAGTGTGGAGACAACGGTGTGGTAGGCAAAACTTTGTCTGAGGTGACAGAGTGCCCTGCTGCAATGAATGAGGTATTCCCCCCAACTGTCAAGGAATCCTCTGTATCTCCCAATGGTTGCTGACTGAAACACGTCTGCAACAACAGGGAGTGTTTCCCACAGCATGGGAAACACGCTGAGGAGAGTCCAAAATCACATCCCTGCTAAAATCTCTTCCCAATGAGGTCTGTCAATGACCTCAAGTACCTCCCTAAATCTAAACTGTCATCCCGCTGGCTTTAATTGCCCGGTTGGAGTCCCGCATGCGGGGCTGCGCACGCACCGATTCACGTCATTGGGGAACCCGGAAGTGGGCGGGTTGGAGCCAGGCTCCGGACCTGCTCCGGAATTCCCCAATTTTAGGAACCCCCCGCCACGGACGCACCCGCTCGGCCATCCTAAAATTGACCCCTACATTTTTCTTGACTTGAAATTTTTGTACTGCTGAATCAATTCATTGACAATAAAGTTGCTTTCTCCAGCACAAAAACTGCAATACAAACTCTTCCAATGACATTGTATTATGTAGTGTGAGAGTGAGCCATACATACCCCAGGTTCAGTCTTTGATCTGTGCTAAGTTAGCTGATTTCAGCTGAGGTTGTGATATTTGCTCTGCAATTGACCTTAACGTCCTTGGGCTAGAAAGAAGAAAAGTTAACCAGGTTCCCACTCTTGCTTGCTATTCAGTGACCTTCGCTGAAAATATATGTGTGTGGATGTTAGATGAAGACTTGGCTGGGATGAGTCCATAGAGGCTGCCATCACTCACAGTCCAAACTCACAAATAAAGCAGCCACTTGGGTGGGGTACTGGAGAACTACTGGCACTAGTGGAACCATACCTCAACGCAAGTGCTGGCCGGGGTTTTCTACTTTTGCGTCCCCCGCCTGTGATTTCCTGCCCATGAATGTGAATGGGCAGGAAAATCACAGCCTAGTGAGTACAGAAGAGAAAAATCCCAACTATCGTCTTTAGGAGTGTTGGAGAGAAACAAAACTACATTACTAGCCACAGAGAACTTGGACCATGATAGCACATAAACAACAATAATCTGCTTATATATGGCATTTTTAATGTTGAAAAAAACCCAAGGAGCTTCAGAAATGTAAGGGAAAAAATGGAGTTCAAGCCAAAGAATGAGAGATTAGGAAGGGTGACCAAAAGCTTCATCAAAGCAATGGGTTTTAAGGAGTGTTTTAATGGAGGAGAGAGAATTAGGGAGGTGGAGAGGCACAGGGGATTGGGGAAGGAATCCCACAAAGTGGGATCTAGGCAGCTTAAGGCACAGCCGCCAGGGGTGAGGTGAAGTGAGGGAGAGGGGATTAACAAGAGACCGGAGTCAGGAATGGAGAGTTTGGGGTGGAGGTGTTATAGGGCTGGTGGAATTTATAGAAATAGGGAGTGCTGAAGGGATTTAAACATAAGGATGAGAATTTTAAATTTGAGATGTTGGGAACTGAGAGCCAATGTAGGTCAGCGAGGACAGGGGTGATGGATGGATAGGACTTGGTGCAGGATCGGATATGGACAGCAGAGTTTTGGATGAGCTGGAGTGTGGAAGTCAGCCAGGAGAGCATTGCAGTATGGTGATGGAAAGGATATGGGATTGGAAGCTCAGCTTGGAGTCGAACAGAATGCCAAGGTTATGAACAGTCTGGTTCAGTCTGAGATAGAGGCCAGGAAAGGGAATGGAATTGGTGGTGAAGGTACGGAGTTTGTGGTGGGGACCAAAGACAAGACTTCATTCTCCCAATGTTTAGCTAGAGGAAGTTATGGCTTATCCAAGCCGGATGTTGAACAAGCAGTCTGACAGCACAGAGACAGTGGAGAGACAATCAAGTTAAAGTTACAAAAATTCCAAGAAGGGCATAACTGTCGTAACCCGATCAATTACTTCAAAAGACTGTCAAAAATGAAAATAAACAATAGATTGGGAGCTGAATGGCAAATCTCAGATATCAGGGAGAGTGATTGAGAGAGAAAATCGAGATGCAAAATAAAAGAAACTGCAGCAAAGAGATCAAGAAACAAAGAAAACTGGCAGAATGAGAGAGAAAGGCAAAATAAATTAAAATGTTGTACAGTTTATAAAACTTACATTTACTCTGTGCTACATTTTTTCCCATCCTAGTGGTTTACCCTGTTATGTACATCTTGGATCAAAATATTCTAATAGCATAATTGTTTCCACACTTGTGTTGGTGGGATCTCACTTGTGTGTACACAGGAAAATATGCAGAAAAAACAACAATGATATATTGAAAAAACATTGTAACATGGTCATTAAGAATCTAAGAAACTTAAATTCCTGAATTGGTACTGAGAGAAAAATTGCTCTGGTCATTTTGTGTGGCTAAATTGTAAATGCATTCCTACTACATGACTGAGGAAGAGCTATTGTGCTTTTGGACTTTTATAATGCATTTTAGTTGAGAATCAGATTGGGATCAGCTTGCTTCCAAATGTCTGACTTTGTGCTTTGCAAAGTTAACTACTATGTGTTCCAGCTCACCTTTCTTTGAAGCCTTATTTTAATTTTTGTTTTCATTGTTTCTGCAGAAACTTACTGCAGGAACCTTTTGATAGATGCTGGATTGCCCTCTTGCTGCTCTTAACAGTGGTTGAAACAGAAGCATTTCAATTATACTCAGCATGTCTGTATCAATTTAAGACATCTGGATACAGTGAGGTCATGTCAGTCACCACTAATAATATCTTGTTAGTATTTCCGTTGCCAGGCAACTATAAGCCTTAATGGTGAAGGAACCATTCGCAATGTCTTGACTCAATAATAGCAGAGGGCAGAATCCAGTCTCTACAGAGATCTATTTCTTTACTGATATGATTCAGTCAGTGACTTGGGGTATGTACTAAAGCAGAGTAAACCCAAAAGCCTTGAAATTTATGTTGGAGATATAAACAGACAAATGAGTAATGTGCTTCTTTGTCTGCTATTTTAGTGAATGAATTAACCCATTTAAATAGGTTAATGCCTGCATTAAGATGACAGACAGAGGAATATTCATACAAACACGTTAAGCATTTATGGGTTAATATAGTCAACGGTAATTTCAAGGCTAATCTCCATGGAAATTGGTTGCATGCCAGGCTGATTCTGAACTACGTATTTACTGTATCAGCAAATGCAGGTTTAACTGTGAGCTGAATCCATGCCAAATCTATTCTAGATTGTAAGCAGAAGTGTAAACAAGAGGTAAAGTTGCAATTAATCTGGAACATTTAATCTGGTAAGTTTTGAACTGGTATTGATCAGCTCAATTCATTAGTAGTATAGAAACCTACAGGATGGTTTTAAAGCAGCGCCAACATAGATCAAAATTACATCTGTGTAAATTTAAAATAAAATTCCAGATGACTTGGATTAACCTGAGCCTGCTGAATTAAGAATAATTCTGTGCTGTGGAATCATGTCCCATGGGTTGAACTGAAACATGAATTCCTTGGAACAAGGGACATCCTAGACTTTAATGCCAGGTTTTTGCACTGAATCATGCTGCACTTGGCAGGGGACCTCTTTAATTGTATGCATGCATGAATACTATATAAGCAACACATCTGGAGAATAGTTTCCAAAGACATATGTTAGAGTGAATTTAAAGCTATAATCCCAACTGAGACATTTCATTACTCTTTCATAATAATATAAAAGTTACTGTTGAAAACACATTCAAAAGGCTTTAAACTCTGGACATTTGCACATTGGAAACAAAAAATAGGCTAAAAAGCTGGCCACATTTTGGAGTTCCCTGTAGTGAACTTATCAGTAATATTGTCCATTTCTTTCTAACAGGGGGAACGTGGACTGGACGGAAGTCGAGGTGCCAAAGGTTATCCTGGCAGGCAGGTGCAGTAAATCTTCTCGTGCCGCGCAGTTTAATACAGAGAAAATGTTCATATATTTGCAAAGCTTGTTTAATTGAGATTCTAGTGAAACAACCAAAAAGACACATTAAAGTGAGGTGATTGAACCTGATTTTGACACAGCTTTCTTTTAAACATTTTAAAGTGGAAAAGTTAAGTGTTAATTGAACTGGCTAATGACAATTGTTTTTCTAACACACTTGCCACCTGTCACAGGTAACACATACTAACATCAACTTACAACAAAAAAGGGCAAGAAGAACAAAGTAACTTGCTGGTGCCTTCAGTAGGTTCCCCAGAAAATTTCTCCTGAATTATGATACTATAAGGTATAAATTATAGCCAAATTTCCTTCTGTACTATTTTAATGGAGGCATTAAATTATTGAGAGTGCAATTTGAAACAGGTGCATTAAGCATTAGTATGAGAACAGAACTGATCAGAATTTCTACCCTTAAATTTCCAGCATTGACGTAAGGACAACATGGGTGAATTATCATGTTGAGTGTTCCTTATCAAAATATGTTGCAAAGGTGGTGCAGAATTTGAACAAATTAGATAGTTGCATGTTGAGTGCAATAGCAGAATTGAGTATGGCATCTGTAATGATAACTATATTTATTAAACGCCAGACTCCTGTATTTTTGCTGTCCCTGGTCCTGGCCTCACTTCATTCCACTAGCACAGACATTGTATTAAATATCTTTAATTGTCACTGGGTCAAGATCCTGGAACTCCCTACTTAACAGCTTTGTAGGAGCACCTTCACCAAAGGGACTGCAGCGTTTCAAGAAGAAGATCTACCATTTTCAAGGGCAACTAAGGATGGGCAATGAATGCCGGCCTTGCTAACGACAGCCACATCCCAAGAATAAACTAAAGATAAATTATCATGGTATATCCATTACCTAGCAGTAAGACTACTCACTGTACAATCAATTGTGTTATACAGACAGCAACATTCCACAAGTCAGTGTAGTTGTGAAGCAACTCAATCAAACAATAATGATTATAACAAGCTTCATGTGGAAGGTCACTTACTTTAGTCTGTAATTCACAAGGGTATCCCATAATTTAAATAGATTAGATGTTGCAGTTGATGTCCATTTAAAGCTGGCGGCTTTACATGTAGAGCTTCAAAAGCAGAACTGAATGTGGAAAGTTGTGGATTACCACAGGCTGTTTTGGCATCGTATAGATTATTTCAGACCTCTTTATGCATATATAATATGCCAGTATTAAAATAAATGTTTTACTCAATTGATGTAACCTGAGTCATGCAAAATAAGTCCTGCTAGATAAACTGAGGTATGGATTATATATTTTTATCTAGTCTAATAATTGTTTATGATGTTCCATCCATATCTCTCTTCACCAAATAATATATTAGCCCAGAATTTCAGTTTGCATATGACATTCCTCTGCCTACTCTTTTAAAATAGAGTAAGGAATGTCATATAAATGCAATCAATAATTTCTAGGTTCTAGGAACTGAAATATTATAAATGTTCTGATAAAGCTAATGGATGATACAGCTATTGAGAATGTTGTGTTCAATAAATGCTGATGCATTGTTCAATCTCATGAAATTGGCAAGCATGATGCTTTAGTGCCGTTCGGCATCTGGAAAAAAATGGGAATGAAATCACTGTTTTCAAGACAGAGTTCATTGTGCAAGGCTGCTTTTTATTCTCCTAAAGATTAATTTACTCAAACGTTAATTATACTTCAGAACTAGAATATGAAACAAAATTGATTTTAACATTATCCATTGATCAGAACCTTAACTGGACCAGCCAAATAAATACTGTGGATACAACAGAAGGTCAGTGGCTGGGTATTCTGCGGCGAGTGACTCACCTCCTGACTCCCCAAAGCCTTTCCACCATCTGCAAGTCAGGAGTGTGATGGAATACTCTGCACTTGCCTGGATGAGTGCAGCTCCAACAACACTCAAGAAGCTCAACACCATCCAGGACTGGGTACGGTAGCATAGTGGTTATGTTACTGGGCTAGGAATCCAGAGGCCTGGACTAAAATCCAGAGTTATGAGTTCAAATCCCGCCACGGCAGCTGGCGAATTTAAATTCAATTAATTAATTAAAATTCAATTAATTAAAAATAAAAAATCTGGAATTAAAATACTAGTATCAGTAATGATGGCCATGAAACTACCGGATTGTCGTAAAAACCCATCTGGTTCACTAATGTCCTTTAGGGAAGGAAGCCTGCTGCCCTTACCTGGTCTGGCCTACATGTGACTCCAGACCCACAGCAATGTGGTTGATTCTTAATTGCCCTCTGAAATGGCCTAGCAAGCCACTCAGTTGTAAAATCTTGCTACGAAAAGTCATAATAAGAATAAAACCGGAAGGACCACCCGGCATCGGACCACTAGGCACCGGACACGACAACGGCAAAACACCAAGCCCAGTCGACCCTGCAAGGTCCTCCTTACTAACATCTGGGGACTTGTGCCAAAATTGGGAGAGCTGTCCCACAGACCAGTCAAGCAACAGCCTGACATGGCCATACTTACAGAATCATATCTTTCAGCCAACGTCCCAGACTCTTCCATCACCATCCCTGGGTATGTCCTGTCCCACCGGCAGGACAGACCCACCAGAG
Source organism: Heptranchias perlo (assembly GCF_035084215.1). NCBI lineage: Eukaryota > Metazoa > Chordata > Chondrichthyes > Hexanchiformes > Hexanchidae > Heptranchias > Heptranchias perlo. The sequence goes on from NC_090355.1 coordinate 32,451,557, forward strand.
GTGGCGGTACAGTGATATACAGTCAGGAGGGAGTGGCCCTGGGAGTCCTCAACATTGACTCTGGACCCCATGAAATCTGATGGCATCAGGTCAAACATGGGCAAGGAAACCTCCTGCTGATTACCACCTACCGTCCTCCCTCAGCTGATGAATCAGTCCTCCTCCATGTTGAGCACCACTTGGAGGAAGCACTGAGGGTAGTAAGGGCACAAAATGTACTCTGGGTGGGGGACTTCAATGTCCATCACCAAGAGTGGCTCGGTAGCACCACTACTGACCGAGCTGGCCGAGTCCTGAAGGACATAGCTGCTAGACTGGGCCTGCGGCAGGTGGTGAGCGAACCAACACGAGGGAAAAACTTACTTGACCTCGTCCTCACCAATCTACCTGTCGCAAATGCATCTGTCCATGACAGTATTGGTAGGAGTGACCACCGCACAGTCCTCGTGGAGATGAAATCCCGTCTTCGCACTGAGGACACCATCCAACGTGTTGTGTGGCACTACCACCGTGCTAAATGGGATAGATTCAGAACAGATCTAGCAGCTCAAAACTGGGCATCCATGAGGCGCTGTGGGCCATCAGCAGCAGCAGAATTGTATTCCAGCACAATCTGTAACCTCATGGCCCGGCATATTCCTCACTCTACCATTACCAACAAGCCAGGGGATCAACCCTGGTTCAATGAGGAGTGTAGAAGAGCATGCCAGGAGCAGCACCAGGCGTACCGAAAAATGAGGTGCCAACCTGGTGAAGCTACAACTCAGGACTACATGCATGCTAAACAGCGGAAGCAACATGCTATAGACAGAGCTAAGCGATTCCACAACCAACGGATCAGATCAAAGCTCTGCAGTCCTGCCACATCCAGTCGTGAATGGTGGTGGACAATTAAACAACTAACGGGAGGAGGAGGCTCTGCAAACATCCCCATTCTCAATGATGGCGGAGTCCAGCACGTGAGTACAAAAGACAAGGCTGAAGCGTTTGCAACCATCTTCAGCCAGAAGTGCCGAGTGGATAATCCATTTCAGCCTCCTCCCGATATCCCCACCATCACGGAAGCCAGTCTTCGGCCAATTCGATTCACTCCACGTGATATCAAGAAACGGCTGAGTGCACTGGATACAGCAAAGGCTATGGGCCCCGACAACATCCCAGCTGCAGTGCTGAAGACTTGTGCTCCAGAACTAGCTGCGCCTCTAGCCAAGCTGTTCCAGTACAGCTACAACACTGGCATCCACCCGACAATGTGGAAAATTGCCCAGGTATGTCCTGTCCACAAAAAGCAGGACAAATCCAATCCGGCCAATTACCGCCCCATCAGTCTACTCTCAATCATCAGCAAAGTGATGGAAGGTGTCGTCGACAGTGCTATCAAGCGGCACTTACTCACCAATAACCTGCTCACTGATGCTCAGTTTGGGTTCCGCCAGGACCACTCGGCTCCAGACCTCATTACAGCCTTGGTCCAAACATGGACAAAAGAGCTGAATTCCAGAGGTGAGGTGAGAGTGACTGCCCTTGACATCAAGGCAGCATTTGACTGAGTGTGGCACCAAGGAGCCCTAGTAAAATTGAAATCAATGGGAATCAAGGGGAAAACTCTCCAGTGGCTGGAGTCATACCTAGCACAAAGGAAGATGGTAGTGGTTGTTGGAGGCCAAGCATCTCAGCCCCAGGGCATTGCTGCAGGAGTTCCTCAGGGCAGTGTCCTAGGCCCAACCATCTTCAGCTGCTTCATCAATGACCTTCCCTCCATCATAAGGTCAGAAATGGGGATGTTCGCTGATGACTGCACAGTGTTCAGTTCCATTCGCAACCCCCCAGATAATGAAGCAGTCCGAGCCCGCATGCAGCAAGACCTGGACAACATCCAGGCTTGGGCTGATAAGTGGCAAGTAACATTCGCGCCAGATAAGTGCCAGGCAATGACCATCTCCAACAAGAGAGAGTCTAACCACCTCCCCTTGACATTCAACGGCATTACCATCGCCGAATCCCCCACCATCAACATCCTGGGAGTCACCATTGACCAGAAACTTAACTGGACCAGCCATATAGATACTGTGGCTACGAGAGCAGGTCAGAGGCTGGGTATTCTGCGGCGAGTGACTCACCTCCTGACTCCCCAAAGCCTTTCCACCATCTACAAGGCACAAGTCAGGAGTGTGATGGAATACTCTCCACTTGCCTGGATGAGTGCAGCTCCAACAACACTCAAGAAGCTCGACACCATCCAAGATAAAGCAGCCCGCTTGATTGGCACCCCATCCACCACCCTAAACATTCACTCCCTTCACCACCGGCGCACTGTGGCTGCAGTGTGCACCATCCACAGGATGCACTGCAGCAACTCGCCAAGGCTTCTTCGACAGCACCTCCCAAACCCGCGACCTCTACCACCTAGAAGGACAAGGGCAGCAGGCACATGGGAACAACACCACCTGCACGTTCCCCTCCAAGTCACACACCATCCCGACTTGGAAATATATCGCCGTTCCTTCATTGTCGCTGGGTCAAAATCCTGGAACTCCCTTCCTAACAGCACTGTGGGAGAACCGTCACCACACGGACTGCAGCGGTTCAAGAAGGCGGCTCACCACCACCTTCTCAAGGGCAATTAGGGATGGGCAATAAATGCCGGCCTCGCTAGCGACGCCCACATCCCGTGAACGAATAAAAAAAAACATAGCAGCCCGCTTGATTGGCACCCCATCCACCACCCTAAACATTCACTCCCTTCACCATCGGCGCACCTTGGCTGCAGGGTGTACCATCCACAGGATGCACTGCAGCAACTCGCCAAGGCTTCTTCGACAGCACCTCCCAAACCCGCGACCTCTACCACCTAGAAGGACAAGGGCAGCAGGCACATGGGAACAACATCACCTGCACATTGCCCTCCAAGTCACACACTATCCCGACTTGGAAATATATCACCATTCCTTCATCATTGCTGGGTCAAAATCCTGGAACTCCCTTCCTAACAGCACTGTGGGAGAACCTTCACCACACAGACTGCAGCGGTTCAAGAAGGCGGCTCATCACCACTTTCTCAAAGGCAATTAGGAATGATAAATGCTGGCCTTGACAGCGACGCCCACATCCCATGAACGAATAAAAAAAATCCTACCTCAGTCCTGCTTTTCATTCTACTTCTTTGTGGGAAGGGAATGCATAGCATCCGTCTGACTATCTCCATTCCATGCCTAAACAATGGAATCAAATTAATTCAGAAGGGCACCAGAGAGCTACATGAAATTTTATGGGTGAGCTCCTTAGAGGACACATTTTCATCCCTTCAAAGATGGGTTCATATTTGATTAAAGAATCAAGTAGATACTGTGCCATGTGGAATTTAAGCACAAAGAACTACAGGGAGTTAGTTAATTTGCATTGTGACTTTTGCATAAATTGACATTTATGTGCACATTTAAACAGGCAAATATTTTATAAATATATCATGGGCAGTGTCTGTTGAACAAAAATCTTTGCCATTGTTGGGTTTTAGTGTGAAATAACTCCTGGTGCTTCTGTCTCCAGTCACATCTGGACTGGGGTTTTCTGCTTCTATGCTTCCTAACCCGCGACGTTATGCCTATTTACTTTAATGGGTGGAAAATGGCAGGCTGGCAAGCAGAGAAGCGGAAAGCAAAGCCCCTGATGTTTGCAGATTTCTCTCAAATTGCTTTGTTAATAACAGTAAAATACCCTCTACGTTCTGGAGTCCTAGAAATGCCAGATGTAATTTGAACATATTTTTGTGTTCAACCATACTTTCTAAAAACAGTTTATCAACCAAGAAAATCTTCTGAAGGACTGCTCCGTAGAACTGTTGACACTTCACTGAAGCAGATTTTCGCTTTGATCAGTTGGGTGGCAAGCCTTGGAGAGCCATAAATGTGAACAGGATTACTATTGGAGCTTAACTAGACTTGCTTCCAGGTGCTTATCAAACTAACCCGTGGGGCATTGGATTGCTAGGTTATCTGGAGCTGAGTGGGAAGAATCTTGCGCCTCAGTAATGGGTCTACCCCTCACAGTTCTGTTGGTGAGCCAGGTTGGCTGGTCATTAACAGCATCCTGGAGTACTGTGAACCTGCCTCATTCAGGTACTGGATTACTGAGTCTGCCATGGGGGGCTGAATTGATTCCAAGTTTCCATCACCATGCCTGTCATCTAGGAGCCACCTCAACTCCAAAGAGATTGTGGTTACCTCCCCTCAAAGAGGATAGTCACTGAAACAGATGGAAAGCAAATACCCTTGCCTGGTTGTAGAGGTGAGGGTCCCCAGAGTTGTGATAAAAGAACCATTTTGATTCCAGTCTGCTAAATTGAAATATCAGGAAGGTGTACAGTTCTGCAGAGTCCTTTGGCATACAATTATTTTGATAGGTAATTTGTTTAAACACTGTAAGACACATGAAATAGTAAGCGTTTTACACTGAAAGAACCATTTCGTTTTTATTTCATGCACTGAACTTGTAATTCAGTTGCATTTTGCAAAAGCCAAACCTCCGCTACTCTAGAACAAATGGTTCTTTCCAACGATTCTTTATAATACTTTGTATGCATGAAACTGGCTAATATAATTAAATATATTTGTTTCAGACACTCTTGGCTGCAAAGATTTGCAGAAAGGTTACTACCTGTACAATAAAATAAAACAGATATAGCTCCACAAAGCTGGAATGCAGCAAGACCAATGGAATTTTCTCACCTTCAGTGTGAGCTCAACAATAACATAACTGTTACAGTCTATTTTTAGTCACATCCAGTTGCTTAGTGCTGTCAAAAGTTGTAGGTTACTTATTAAATTTAGGCTTTTGATAAGGAATTCACTGTTGCAGAAAGACCAGTGTAAGTATTCATGATTGAACTTTTGTGGGAGCAGGAGTTTCCTGTTACAAATGTCTCGAATTATACGAAAAGAACAAAGCTGGAATGAGAAAAGGCTATTTGCTCCATCAATCCCACTCCTGCCATACACCATATACAAATTACCCAATCTGTAGCCCACCCTTTTAATTTCCTGAGGGAATGTTCTGTGTGAGCATTTCCTGGTTCCCCATATGAAATCAAGCTAAACTCTAGTATATTCCTTCATGCTTACAAGTCCATTGTTCAACTCTGACCTGCTGCTCACCTCAGACAATATTGTCCACTCTTTTCCCACCCCCAACTGCAGAGGACCATCATGTCTTAAGGTTCCAATCTGTATCTGTTCCTCTAATCTACAAACCCATTCTTAGCCAAGTTTTTAAAAAGGTCTTTTTCAAGGAGTTGATCAGCTCAATGTTAACTATTTTTGCTGGGAGTCTGTTCCACGTATCTACTCACCGAGAAAGAAAAGGAATATTTTTAATCTCTAATCTCTTGAGTCTAGTTAATTTTAGGCCTGTTTCATCTACTTCTTTGCTCAATATGACAAGTAGCTTGCTTACCTCTATCATTAATGCCTCCCCGCATTTGAAAGACTGCATCACGGCTCCTCTCAACCTTCTTTTCGCCAAGAAAAATAAGTTTATTTCTCTGATTCTCTTCTAATTTAAGACCCCTAACTCCCAGAATTTTTCTTTTAGCCCTTCTCTGAATCGGCTGCAATGCATCAATCTCCTTTTGAAGGTGCTGAACAATTTACGAAACAGCATAAAACATCTGTTTAAAAACAGATACCGTGAGAAACGTATGGCCTCGATTTTAACTCCCCCCACCTGGCGGAAACCGGGGGCAGGGCAGATAAAATGGAGGGTGGGACTTACCCACTCCTTTCCCGCTCTGATCTGGACGACTAATTTTAAACTGCAGGCGGCAAGGTCACCCGGCCCAAGCTGGCGGGGACCTCTTTCAGTATGTAGATCAGGCCCCGATGACATCATTGGGGCCGATCTGCCATTGTAACCTGAGGCCTAAATGGGGTGGGGGGGTGGGCAGTGGTGGCTTCTCTGCCAGGCCAAACGTGCCGGGAACAACAGCAAAGGCCAGAAGAGGCCCAGCAAGGTGAGTTTCTAAATTTAAAAAAAAATTTCCTTGTGGGCTAGGAGGAGCAGGAGTGCCAACCACAGCCTCTCCCCCTAAACCATTCCCTCCCCCCCACACGGATTCCCCTCCCCGAGCCCTTTAATAGACTTACCTTGTGCCAGGGACTGTTCCCACGGATCCCTGGCGGCGGCCTCCTGATGCCCGAAATCCTGCTCCCGCCCACGGGCCAGGCAGTAATTCCTGACTGGTTCAGGCAGGATCTTTCATACGTAAATGAGGCCTGGGAGCTAAAATCCCTTAGGGCCTCGGCACGCGAGCCTGCCCCCCATCTCACCCGCCCCGTCCCCCTCCCCCTCCTCCCCATACACTGATCCCGCCCTGAGTTAGAATCAAGGCCATAGTTTCTAAAATGTCCTTTTTTGAACCTGTTGTTTCTTTTACAGGGTTTACCGGGACCAGTAGGGAAACATGGACCTAAAGGATTTCGGGTAAGTGACTACGCTGAATCCATCTCTTGCTTTTCCATGAAACAGAATGATTTTTTAAAATGTGTGTTAAAGCTGTTTCAGTGATTAAGCACTTCATAATGTTAACTGGATAATCATCTTTCTGAGGGACATTTGACAATCTTATAAACAACCATTAAACCAAATCCCAATAAAAGGCGCACCTTGATTTAGATCAACTATCTTAAATGTATTATCAGAGGTTGTGCTTGCTATTAACTGAGGTTCCTAGCAACTAAATTATTGTGTTAATTTAAAAATAAATTTAAAACAATTTCACATCTTAGTATAACTAAACAATTTTCAGGTACTAAACCCTGTGCAAGTAAAAGAGGTGGGACCCTAGGAAACATCATGTACTGGTAGCATTTTAACTTGTTTCTTTTTAGTACAAAAAGCCAAAGCTGGAGCAACAGCAGCTCCTTTGGGCCATTTGCTTTACTGCGCATGATTCAGTAGACATGATAGACTTAATGCCACCTTGTCCCTACTTCCTTAACCTTTATTTCCTGATGGTAGTCATGGTAAAGGATCTGCAGGATTGCACAATCTAAGGGTACACAAACCTAAACATTGAAACCTTTTGCTAGAGATAATTTCCAAAGATAATCAAGCTAATAAAAACATTTCTTCTTCTTCATTCTTGCCATCCTCAACACATTAATCGAGTGAGGTTATGCCTCAATGCCATTCTACTGGGGAACGATCACAGGGATGATATCCCTTTAAAATGACTTGACATTGTGATGTCATGACATTGGGAACATCGCCCACATAACCCTTCTCAGCTCCAGTACTTTGTATAAGGTAAATCACACTCCTGCGGCTACAGATGTTTTTCTTAACCTGATAAAGTTTTGGCCTCTCACCATTTTCAGTCATTGTCAGGTTTTTATATTCGTCAATCACGTAAAAATTCAACAGTTTCCAAACATGTCAAGCCCAATATTAAGTGTAGCAGGACACTTATAATGGAGGATGGTCAAGTCTTCATTGTCTGTTCTGCAAACATGACATGGCTGCTTGCCAAATATATCTGGGTTGCTTCATCAAGACTCTGTATGACTATCTGCGACAACTCCACTGGATCTTTGAAGATCCAGTGCAAGTCCATGCAAGTTCAAGCATGGCAAGGCATTGGCAGCAGCTGATTTTGTGCTAACTGACACAATGCTAACCAAATACCTTAGTATGGCAATGGCTACACTCAATTTTATTAGCCCTGGACAGAGTCTGGAGGCTGCCATCACCAACTAGCTCTGTACCAACTTGCAATACTGTGGTTTCCATAAATGACATTTATCTTGCATCCCAGACTTTTGAACTAGAGTTGAAAATAGTAACATTGCCTCATATAAACAGTCAGTGTGTCCATGATTGGGTGGCCAGGAACTTTAACAATATGCACTTTCACAAGGCCATCTAGCCTTTGTCATCAGAGGTTCCTAATATTCAGTTTTCAGGATCACAGCAACCAGTACAAGGTGCTTCCCTTTGGCATCCTTGTCTCTAAGGTTTTCATTAAATACCTATGTGTTGTTGCAGCCCATCTACACATTTGCACTTGCATGTCTATTTCTATGCAGATGCCTGGTTTCCTTTCAAGAAGTAGCTTGGACAAGTGCCTTCTACATGTTCCATGAGCTTTGTTTCCTCATCAAAAATGGGAAGTCTCAACTAGAGGACATGATCCATGCCAAAGTTCCTTGCTTACAGTTTGGGTTGCAGCTGTATTGAGTGGTCTCTACCCAGTGGAAAGGAGATTGGATCACAGTAGAACACTACTTACATGTTCTCATTGTGATGGTGACATATGTGTACTCCCCAATACGAGGCTGTTCAGAAGATCCTTGCAGTTGAGCCTATTTTGTGAGTGGTTCTGTTGTCCCAGCTAATGGAGATAGACGAACCCTGTGCACTGGATCTGAGATGATGGTTCAACTGGAAACTGTTCTCCAGCCATCACCTTCACTAATGCTGGTGATAGATACTTTGTTGTTCCTCTAAAGGGGTGTTGGGGGATTCAGATCTGGGAAGTATGGATACAGAATTAATGGACTGCAGAAAAATCCACTTAGGCTGTTAATGGGCTTGAACATGAACATTCCGCCCCAATTCAGAGTAAGCTATTGATGCATGGTACCATAGAAATCTAGTACACCAACAAACAAGTTGTGATCTACTCTTAGTATATCCATCAGTATGCAATACTCTTGGTGCTTGAACCACAGGTTAGCACTTTAATCAACATCTGCCTTGTCCCTGTTTTGCTTCTTGTACTCGTCATTGCACAAAGGCTGAGTGAGTTCCAGAAATGTTTCATTAATCAGCCCTGTTTTGTGCCATTCTGATCAAGCTAAGTACACCTCACAATCTTCTTGAAAGTTATCAGTTTATTCAGGATATTGATGTCCTCTGATTTTATCTATATTGATTAGAACTGGGTTGTTAATTCTACAATATGGAAGAATGCAGAGCACCTGCCTTTTCAAATCACAAGACCAAAATCTTTTGAGGAATTTTGTCAGTTCTTTGTAGGATGTGAACTCAATGTCCTAGGAAAGGCATTTCCAATGGAGTTTAGCAATGTGGCTCATGGAATGTAACCTCCACTGCTATCTCATTAGCAGGAATCCTTCTGGATCAGTTAAGAGTCATTCTACTGGGAAGTTTTGAAACAAGTGTCCATTAATGGTATTTGTAAGGCAATGACCTGAAGAATCCTCACATCTTTACGAAGCATTACTGTTTGGTCTTAGAAACCCTGGACAGTTCATATTTGGACAGGGCTGTCAAAGCAACTGTAGTATTTCCTTTTCCTAAGTTACTACTTGGCCAGTTTCCAGCAGTGTGTGGGAGGAGGATGCCAAGAATGAAGAAGAAAGATTACCTGTATTGCAGACTCATATTCATCCTTCAAATGGCAGGCATCCTCCAACCACTATCATCCCACCCTGCTGTTCCATCAGCCCTCGTAGGGAGTAGGTTCATTAAAGTATGTACTCTTCCAGGGATTTTCCAGTCAAAACAAACAGAAGCTTCAGGGACATAGCTTACCTTATATATTGCATGACATCAGGAGGGAACACATGGGCGACATTCCTGATATTTTACGCCACAGCATCAAAATTTCTTGATGAGATGTTGTTGCTTGTGACTTTTACCTGGATAATAGCACCAAGGCATGAACTCATTGCAGCAGTGTGTGGGGAATGGTTTCAATTTGAAGAATTAAGAAGACCCTACAAGGTTGGTAATCCATCTCTTCATGTTTTTAAAATGTTAATAAGAAAGATCCTTTAAACATCCCTTACTTAATCTTCCCCAATTGCCTGGGAGGGATCGGGGGGTAAATGCCCTACCAATGAAGTACTAAATTGTATGGACCAGTAAGTCCCAGGTTTGATTTCCAGACTATGCTGCCCACAGCCGGAGCAGCAGTTAGTGCCACAATTTGCCTCAGAATCCCTTGAGAAGAGAAATCAGCCAGTGCACCTGTTGCTGAGTGCTATCTAGTGACTCATGCTAGAAAGTGCATTAGATAAGGACAGGATTGGGTCTATGGCTAAATAGTCCGACAATACTTCCTGTCTAGGTGCACACAAGAAGAGAGGTTCGTTGGATGGCACTGGAGGGTGGCCATCAATAATGTAAGCTTATCCTAGCATGAATCAGCACCTTCAAAAGGAGAGAAAATTGTGGCAAAAAAAATAAAACTCTCCAAATAAATAAAAGTCCTTTTAGTGTAGAATTTTATAACTCGGTATGGTGTAAAAGTAACATCAACTGTAGCTTGTGCAGGAGCAACTATAATTAAGTCCACTTTTAACTGACCACATCATCATTTAGGAGTATTTACTATTTTCATGTAAGCAAGAAAACAAATGGTATAGGGACTTTAAAATGATGTGTATAGTATAAATGATTATAAAAATAGCTACTGTGGTCTTAGTAACTCATTTGTTTGGAAAACCATGTCATTTTATGAAAACGAATGTGATCAAGATAGAGAACATGTGTAGTCTTACATTTATTGGACAGACTCAGCAAAGTAATCATTTTCACTCAATGTTGCAATTATTTGCATGTACTATTATTGTAGGTTTGCAATGAGTTTGTAAACATGATTCACTAACTACGTTTTAACCTGCAGCTCTAGCGTCTTCCACAGAGTAAACCTCCTTGAATGTTAATTACTCTTCTTTATCCTTTCATCACCGCATGAAAACAGGCCTTTGGGGTGACGTGGTAGTAACAGTGTTAGACTCTCATCTGGGAGATCTGAGTTTGAATCCCAGGTTTCACTGAGATAATGGGGGTAATTTTAACCTCCAAGAACGGGTGGGTTGGGAGCAGGTGGGAGGTTAAAATAACAGCTTTTTGGAGCGGGACCCCATCCCGGCTCCAACGCACCCACTTCTGGGTTCAACCCTGGCAGGTTTGGATGCGTGTGCACAACAAACACCAGGAAGTCCCACCCCCATTTAAAGCCAGCGGGCCGATACTTAAAGGGGCAATGTACCTCATTGAAATACTTGAGGCAGTTAATTCTTTGTGTATTGGAAAACTTAAATGAATTTAACCTAACCGGTTCAGGTTTCTTATTGCTTCCGCTCGTTGTCCCTGAGGACCCAGGAGTGCTTCGTCCAGGCCCAACAAGCTCACCTGGCTGACTGGACCCCTGCTATTGGCCACCCCACCAACCCCGCCCCACCTCCCCCCACCCTCCCAGATGGTGGCCCTCCGCCTACCTCCGACTCTTCACCCAACCTCCAGCGACCTCCAATCTCAAAATTCAGGCCCGCAATCTTCTCTTCGGCCTCCCGTTCTCCTCTCCAGGCCCCCCTCCCCCGATCTCCTACCTGGTCCCCCGACCTCCTCCCCGGCCTCCTGATCTCCTCCCCTGCTCCCTGATCATCTCCTCAGCCCTCTGATGTCTTCCCCAGCCCATGATCTCTCCCTCCCTCCCACTGATCCCTGGCTGTAGCCTGCTACCACAGGCCTACCTGCCACCATAGGCCTACCTGCCTGATTGCCAGTCAGCCTATCAATCAGGCTGACTGCCGGGCACGAAGCTCGGAAGTAAAATTTGTTGATCTCCCTCCCCCCGCTCCCTTCCTGGCTTAAAGTCAAAATCATGCCCATTGTGTTTCTTTAGTATTGGCCTGGTCAAAACAAATAGGTGGAGGGAGGAAGGTTCCATTCCCTTTCATTATCCACTTCTCCGCACTTATGTGTAGTTATTGTCATACTTGGTAAGGTGCCACACGGATTGTATCTGTGGACATATTGTCCCTCATCCTACTGACCAAGAATAGTGGATCAGCAAATGGAAATGTGAGAGAAAATGTGAGTTTAAAGAAAATGACCAACCCAATAATCTGGGTATTATGGTCCTGCTGGTAATAACTGGGAACAATGTTACCCCAGGTTTAACTTGACTTCAGACCTACAGTTAATATTTTTCTTCTTAAAATTGCTAGTTGTTCAATTTTCTCCATATTCTGAGTATCCCTGGTAAGAGTTTCTTCTGGAGCTTGGAATAAAGGCAAAAGGAATGGGTAGCTGTGGTACTTAGTGCATCTTAAAGTGTGGAAGGTGCTACCAACAGTGGAGATAAGGTCACTGATCATACCTCATTCAGACAGCTGATATCTACTCTTTGGTTATCTTTTACAACGAATAAAGGCTTGATGATTTCTCTTTGGCAGAACAGAATTCCAGTCATAGTAATGCCAGATGCAATGGCACATGTAGTGCTCAGGCAGCCTGCTCACCCATTGTTGACTTTAACTATTAACTGATTTTTCATTGGTACCTCTTATCAATGAATCAATCCATCACAAGGGATAATCAGGTCCACCATCTGATTTATTAATATGTTGTAAATTATTTATTTGGAATTAATACATCTTGAAAATTGCTTTCAGATTTTGTTAAACTGGAAAGGAGGAATTTATTTTTGTAGATTGAAAAAGTATGATCTAAAAATTTGAAACTAGACTAATTATTTTTGGAAAATAACAGTGTAGGATAAACTAAATACTCTACAGCAATTTCCAGAGAAAGTCAACAATATGCTAAATGTCACAGGGTTGTTACTAGTTTAATATTGTTCACTATTTAATGAGAGTGTTCTGTCATTGGCTTCAGCCTTCAAATCATTTCACACATGACCTTTCTGTAGCTGTCAGTGAGAGACAATTTGCATCTTTCATAACTGGGCTTGGTTTGAATTCAGTACTTCAGAGGTGAAAAACAGATAACGATGAGAAGTAATTGGAGAGTAAGCATTAAGCTCTTGGTACTTATTCCTTCTTCACCCAAAAATATAAGAATAGCAAAGCTATTGAGAGTATAGAAGTTTAACTACAAACCAGGATTGCCACCCTTTCAAATGATTGTTGTTCTCTATAGCTGGAAGAAAATGTTCAAATTAGATATGATGTAATATTGACCCCTTAAGAGCTACAAGTGTGTTTCCATCATTAAGGAATGTTTAAAAATATAGTTGATACAGTGGTTCACTTGTATTGGTGCTCCAACACACTGTGTTATTGGAATGAAAAGGAAAAAGAAGAGAGACTTGCATTTATATCATGCTTATCATATCTCTCTAGAGAACATCCCAAAGCCCTTCTTTGACACTGAATTACTTTGATGTGCAATTACTATTGTTATGTAGGCAAAGAGTAATAGGATATAGGTTCTTGTCTGCAATATTTGTTTCCTCACTTGGCAGGTTCCCGATCTCTGTTGTACTGCCAAGAGGTGCCCTGCTGAGACTAGGCTTTACCTCAAAGGAGAAGAGAAAATTGAAGAGTAGGCCACTCTTTGGTGCTCCCACTCACTTTTTAACAGCCAGTAACATAGTAACTTCGGAAAGGGCTTGGGAATGAAACACCTGCCTGCCTTCTCACTGGAAGAATGGAGTGCATTATGGGATGGGGGAATCTGAAGAAATGAAGCAATATAAATTGAAAAACTATGTATGTATTTTACACAGTTGAAATATAGAATGAGTAGGATGCTCTTAATGCTAACTGCCCTGACTAGGATTGGGAATTTGTTTTGTGAGGAAATTACCCAGTTCCTAACTTAATATGCCATGTCAGGTCCATTTAAAAAAAACGTTTAATTTTCAAAAAAATACACTGGTAACAGTGTATGACTGTTTGACTTTCCACTGTTGTTGGTAACTAATACATCTTCAGTTCCCTAAAACGGTTAATATGAATCTACTTGACTCCATCATAAATAGCGTCAATTGACTTACTCTTCTAGGAAGCAATTTTTACTGTTAAGGAATGTAGAACCAATAATGATTGATTAAATCCTAAAATTATGACTGGTTATATTGCAATTTTACAGTTAGTGAACTTTCTCAGGGATATTTAAATTGTAAACAAAATTTTCCTTTTGTGAAAAGCTATTCTGTGACATTAGCCCCCTTCCTGTCATCTGTCAGTTTCCAACTGTTAGCTGCAGACCTTTCAGGTAATGGGTTCCATCCCACGGCTCCTATATTAATTCTGTGTTAGGAGGAAGGACAGAGAAAATCCAGAAAGTGGGATTTAAAAGACTAAGAAAATTTGCTTTGCAGAGCAGCAGGCTCTGGCCAATGAAGTTGGTCACCTCTGGGGTCAAAAGGTCACACATCATATTGACCAGGGTTTGAGAAAACCAGGAATAGCTCCCTCCGACTAGTTACTTCCTGTGAATGGAGTTGTATATGGAAACTGCGGAGAGTGATAAAATGCAGAACAGCATGCCTAGCCAGAAGAGATATTCACTTAAACTGTAACACAGATTAGGACATTAATCTTCAAACCAAAATTCAAAAAATATAAAATATAAAGCTTTGATTCATCAGATTGAATCTTCCTAATCCAGTAATTCAGGATTTCAGAAGCATATGTAGTATTTTTCCAAACTTTAGGACAGATATATGGATCCAATCCTGCGAAATATACAATCGCAGGATTGGAAAAGATTGTCTCTTTTCCAGTCCTGTATGTTTTTATTGCTCTATGTCCATGTAAAAGCACACACGCTGTAGAATTCAGTCTTTAAATTTGGTAATTTTCCAGTTCAATTTTGACATCAGCGCAGTGACAGAAAGCAATGCAAGCTAGCCTTGAAAAAACAACATCCTATAAATTGAAGCTCTTTGCAACTTTAGCATAGTGACAAGTCAGGAATGGATTCAGGTTAAAGAATTTGATTTCACTGTATATGCAGTTTTTCATAACATTTCAAAGTGAGTTTCTTACAAATAACTGAATATATTCTGAATTCCTAAATGATTGTTTGCTAGGTTGCAGATGTCAGATATTTCTTCTGTTCTGAATTCCTGTTTTACCTCTGGACACTGAACTTTAAGTGAAGGCTATCCGAAGTTAGTTAACGGTTACTGAAAGCTGTGTGGGTCACTTGTGAAGTGAATTGTTGGCAACATCAGCCTGGCCATACAGAATACAATTGCGCACCTCAAACACACCTCTGTTAGAGACCATTTGAGATTTGGTTTGAATTTAGAGAACTGGGCTGGTTGAAATGAATGCTGGTGGAATGGAATTGTTGGTTTAGTGAGAAGAATGTGCAAGGAAATGCTGGTCTGGGACAGGTGAACGTACTACTTTGTTGAGCAAAATATTTATGGCCATACTGGCTAGTGACTTAAGTGCTTAGGGAAATGTTAGAATGTTTGTAAATGTTAGGATGAAGAGACAAATGTTTACAGAAATGATTATATAGAATTACATAGAAATTACAACATGGAAACAAGCTGTTAAGCCCAACCAGTCTTTGTTGGCATTTATCTTCCACATGATCAGTAGTCCTACTCCTATGTGCTTGCCCTGTATCCATATCTCCTGTTCCCTTTTTCTTCAACCACCTATCCAAACTATTCTTAATTGTTGACATGAGGGGCGATTTTCATCTTTGGCTTGCCCTTTTCTCGCATGAAAAATAGGTGACTGGCTAAGAAAAATCGGGTGGGAACCTTTGACATCCCTTTGATGCCTAAGGCTTGTCTGTTTCCATTTTCAGGTAGGTCTTTAAATAGGCACCCAGCACTCTCTCCCAAACTGGAAGTAGCCTGTTTAAATATGCAAATAAGGGGTCCTTAAATGGACCGATGGAAGCTGCTCCAAAAACGGCCTGGGACATTTTTTTGAAGGAAATTTTGTGGGAGTGCCCTTCCACACTCCAAAAAACAACAAGGCGTGCTGCTGACCTGTTCCCACCCCCTCCCTCAAAAGGCCCGACCCGCTAGCACACTCCATGCAGAAGCCAACCAATTTTCGGCCTTCCAAAACTGGCCAGCTGTAATAGAGTGCCTGTTTGGCACCCAACAGCCCTCCCGACAATGGTGGGCACCACGGATGCACAGTCTATTTCAAGCCTGTTTTGGGTTTAAGTTAAAATTTACCCCGATGGTCTGAGCTTCAATCACTAACTCTGGTAGTGCATTGCACAGCCTCACAACCCTCTATCTAAAAAAGGTTTCTCCTGCTCTCTATCCTAAATCACTTACATTTAACCTTATATCTATATTCACTTGTTCTGGACCCCTAATCTCTGGAAACAATCTTTCTGTTTCCCCTGTCCCACCCTTCATAATTTTAAATACCCACTTTAAATCTCGGTTCTAATGAAAACAGCCCCAAATTCAAATGTTTCTTCATATTTATATTTCCTCATACCGGACAGCATGATGGAATGGAAGAGATGACTGATTATAGTTGGGAGAGATTTTTATGAATATATACTGGAATGAAAATAATATTTGTGGAAAGATTAAATATAAAATAACTTCATATCTAGATTTTAGTACATGTTATTAGAAGATTCAGAATATGGAAGAATGTGACATTATAATTGTGTTGCTCGGGAAGAAACAATGGTCTGCATAACATTTTGGCTTGTCTTGTACCTGATAGGGAGATCACATGTCGCCGATCTTTATGATGGTATTCTACACACCATTGCTAAATGTACCTTTTATTTTACCTGAATTGGAAATGTCGAGGATAAAATATTGTGGTTATGATTTAATCAAGTTGTTACTCCCTTTAGCATGGAACGCAAGGTAGGCTTTTCATATTATTTTTGTTTCTAGCAGCAGTGTGCATCAGACACAGCTCGATCCCTGGTGTGAGGGTATGTGCCCTTGGACTACATCGTGGAAGCCAGCACCATGCAGTCCATGGGCATATACACTTGCCTCAAGGCTTTGTTCATCACTTGCACCACTTCGCTGCATCGATGGAGCCAGATAACGCACTGACATCCCTGAAGTTCTACAAGATCTACTGATGGCACTTCTCTCCTCTTTCTACAGGGCTTCATAGGCCCACCAGGGTTAATGGGGCTTCCGGGGGCGGATGGAAAGCAAGTAAGTCTTTATTTCTCTACATATGCTATATATGTGTGTAACATTCACCATCTGAATTAAAAACTGGTAGGAAACTGTACTATTTTTGGAGCACCTTTTGTCTTAGTGCTTCCTAAAAAGAAATTGGTCTGCAACATCTCCCTTGTTGCATTATTGCATTTACCAATTTTAGCAGCACAATAACTTCCAGCCCTATTTTCCTATAATTTGGATTTTCACCTTGATATCTGCTCTGTCGGTTTCTTCCTTACTACTTAATGTAGGTGGGAAATATTCCCACCAAGTGGGAGTAAGACCAGAGAATAAGAAGGCATAGAATGCGAAAAGCTCAAGTGAGCCATCAGGCTTACTCCTATAATAGACCATGTACAATTTCCACTGTCACGTGCTCCTACTGGCACCACATTCAGATAAGTACTTTTAACAAAACTTACCTTATCTCCAGCGGCCTGTTTAAGGACAGACCTGGACTATCGCTTCCCTCCTGGTCCTTAGGGTTTGGTCATAGTTCCATTTATGAAGCACTTTGTGGGCATAACCCTCTCTACCACCACATCTACCCCTAAGTAAATCTGGAGTTCTTTACTTTTTTTGAAGTTTATTATTTTCCAATCCTCTCTGGCAGTGGTATTGCGATATAGTTTCTTATAGGGGTAAAGAGACTCATTTCCAGCACAGAGAGATGCTTAACAGTGATCATTATTCCAATGATTCTATGGCATAAATTAAGACCAGGTGGAAGTGTACATGGAGGATGAGTGGCTGTAGAGTAACTATTAACACCGCAAACTTGTCTAAGGTGTTTTTACATCTGACAAACCAACAATATGTTAACCATAGCCGCACAAAATATAACTAGAAGTGAACTTCTCCAACAACCGTCCATCTAAAACAGCTACTTCAGTTGTGCAACCTGAAAATGGAGCATATGTGTGACTTGATATTGATTTTGTAACAATAACTGTAGTTTGCTAATGTTTACAGTGCCATATTTTACCGATATGACCCTGAATACTGATCTAAGAAGAAAGGGCGATACTGTAAAATAAAGTGAACAATAAGTATAGCAACAAAGCAGTAGTGTCTTTTGTTTTAGCTATATTACCCTCATTTTACTTGTGCTATAAATTTTTCAGCACAATAACATTTATGGGAAAGTATAAACTAAACTAAAGTGATTTACTTGGCTTGTAATTCATTGTAAAAATCCCCTTCTTTGCCTCTTATTTTGTCTGGGCTTTAAAGTAGAAAATTCACGTCACACTAATATATTAATCCCTTGCGGAGTTGAAATGTAAATAAAAAGTCAGCACATTTTTCGTATAGGTAACAAATTTGTTCTCTTCTGGAGCACATATTGATTTGAGGCCCTTAATTTACGGATGGCGATGGTGTGGGTGGAGATCACATTCATTTCAGGTCACCATGACTCAAAATAAACGTGATTTTGTATGTTCTCAGCTCATATAAGTAAAGTGAAGCTTTTATATACACAAGACACAATATTGATTCTTTCTCAGCATATCATACACCATAATAAAAGTAATTTAGACTTAATATACTGATTTCCTTATACACAACATAGTAATCACTGCTACATAAGGCCTGAAGTTTTATTCCAGGCTAGTTTTGGCCGGGTGAGTAGCGATGTGAGTTACAATCTCATCTGCTGCTCCAGAAATGAGGCCTAGGGTATTAACTCCCAGGGCTCGTTTAAATCCCGTTCCAGGCGGAAAGTCGGCAGGAAGTGGCAGAAAACCACATTGCCTAGACCGACAGCAAGCAGGCGGCAGGATCACCTGCCGGCGCGGTCCTTATGGGTCTCGTGATCGGTGGGGGGGAACGAGTCCATGGCAAGGGAGGCTTCAGCTTTCCTTGTGGAGCCTGGTGGAAACACTCCAGGAAAGTAAAAAAAAAGTTTAAAACTTACCTGTTTGGGCCTATTCTGGCCCTGGATAATCTTCCCCGATGTCTTCACCTGGTACAAAAGCCGCTGCGGCTTCCTACTCAGGCTGCCGAGTTAAAATTGCAGGCGGGTCCAAAATACATCATCGGAACCCGACATGCATATGTGAAAAAGGAGCCCAACGGCTTGGCGGGGTGTCCTTGCTGCCTGATCAGTCGACCGGAATTGCGCCGCCCGCCAAATTGGGTAACGACAAACAAGAGGCATCCTTTACCCTCACCTGAATTAGGAATTAGCCCTTTGCATATGCAAAAAAGGGGCCTAACACCTGTTTGAGGTCCCTATTGCTGGCTGCACTCAGGTAAAGCAACCCCGCAGAACGTCTGCAACAAAAAAAGGTAAGTTACTTACCTCTGAATGCAGAACCAGGAGAAGCAGGAGTGTTCCTCCAGACTCCACTTTTAACCACCCTCCCAATCGCCGCAGCACCCAGAACCTGGGATCCCCGACCCCCGAAACCCCCCCGCGACTCTAGGCTCCCCGGCTCCATGGGCTGCTGCCAGCTGCAACTAAACACACACCCCCTTCACCCCCCCCCCCCGCCTACCGATTCCTCCTCTGAGGCCCGCAATCGCACACCCTCCCCCCACCAAGGGCAGTGATCCCTCCCTGAGGCCTTCACGTACCTGCGGCTCGAACAGCGACCCAATCTTCGTCCATCTTCATTGGGCTCCTCCCGCAGCACCATCTTCATTCTAATGTGGTTCAAGTTTCAATATGCAGCGCACCTCAGACCTCTCTAATAGGACGCAGGGTATGGACCCTGTGCAGGTGCCGAATTTCTAGGCCCCTCTCTTGTTTTAGTACTTGCGTGGTATTCTTGTCTTTTGATGCATAGAATCCTGATTGTATAGTTGTCTAATTGGGAGAGCAAATACAATCTGGGGCATATTTCTCTATGTCTATCATTGGACTGTTCCATTATTACTCATCACGAGATGGAGTGCAAGAGGATCAAGTTAGCCAATAGCAGATCCTTCCTTCTTTCAAGGTGTTTTGCCTTCTTACCATGTAAGATTTTATCCAGGTACTGAGTTGAGAATTGATCACATTTGCCAACTCAACAAACAAGTTCATGTACACATAAGAGTGGAACTGCTGGTCGGAAGACAAGCACTCCACCAACTACTCTACTAGAAAATGAAAACAGGCTCTGATTTATTTTACTTCATAAGACTGCTTATAGTTATAGAAATATACACGTCAATGAAATCATCTCCATGGAGTTGGCAAATTAGTGTACTAGGGGTTTGAACTAGACAGGCGCACTTTGGGTTGTTTCCAAGCTCTTGTCCCAATTCCTCATGGAAACATAATTTGTCTTTATTCTCAAGGAGCTGAGTGAAGCCGTTGTACATCTGGGGACTATTATATTGTACATTCTAGGAGTTTGCTGCAATGATAAACTATGGAATTCTTTTAGAATGGAGGAGAGTTCTGCAATATGATACTAATGTTTTACTGATGTTATTACTAGCACTGTATAATAATATTCAATCTAGTCCCTGTGGTTTATAACAATGGGCCGGATTTTATTGTGAAAATAACAGTGAGGCTAACAGCTCTCACCATTATTTCTGTACAAATTGGACAGTAACTTCCGGCCACTGCACATGCGCAGTTAAACGCGGAAATCTGGAAGTTGCTGAACGAGATACACTGCTCCTCCATAAGCTTTGCGAAAACGAAATCTCGTCGGCTGGCTCCCTGTTCAAATGAATGGAATGGCGTGATGTTCCTGCACTGACGTCCTAGATACGAACTAATCTCACCAGCAAAGGTTAGGGCTTGTCCATTCTGATGTAAGTACCCTTTTAACGGCATGGTAAGTCTTAATGACTGCCCAACAACCTCTCTGGCACTGAAAATTAACTTTAACAAGTGTGGAGACTCATTCCATCAGATTTTAATCGTTGTTGGACATTTAAAAAAAAATTAAAATAAATTTTTATTTTTTTTTACATTTTTCTTTCTCTTTTATCTCTGTCTCTTAATTCTATCTTTCTTACCTTCTTTATTTTGCATTCTGTACCTGATTTGACATTGAATTCGCTATTCTAACTTACACATCCTGGATCAGTCTGCATGGCTTATTAACATGTTTCAGTCTGATTGGTTAAGGGGAAAGGTAGCTGCTTGCCCTGTTCATGATGTGGAGATGCCGGTGATGGACTGGGGTTGACAACTGTAAACAATTTTACAACACCAAGTTATAGTCCAACGATTTTATTTGAAATCTACAAGCTTTCGGAGGCTTCCTCCTTCCTCAGGTAAACATTTACCTGTGGAAGGAGGAAGCCTCCGAAAGCTTGTAGATTTCAAATAAAATCGTTGGACTATAACTTGGTGTTGTAAAATTGTTTACAATTGCCCTGTTCACACAGGTCCCACATACCCTGTAGAGTTCGTTTGCATCTCTAATTTAGAGGAACTTGCCATGCAAAAACTCATAGATTTGCACTTACCCATAGACTTTCTAATGAATGGCAGACACCATTCGTTCGCTGCTCACAGCAAAATCCGGCCCATTATGTTTTTCAGTAAACTATAAGTCTGTTACTTAACACATCATTTAAACATTACCACTGTACTGTCATTGACCTTAATTGACAGCACTGCGTACCTTCAATAAAGAAGCAAGAACTGTAATGTAAATGATGCGAAGAAACATCTTATTGGTGTTCCTAACTGCCCATTGCACAGTACAGTAAACTTCTCAGACCAGGGAAGGTAATTCATTGAACTGTTTATATTTACTTCAATGCTAGATCTAATACAGATTATTATGAATAAATTGTTAGGGTGAATTTGATTAATTTACACATATTTTGCAATGCATTTCATTTAAGAAATGTTTACAAATGATTTACAGATTTTGGTTAGGACAACAGTGGATATATAATATATGTTAAAAGTTGATTCTCTGATTGTTGAAGATCCTGATCAAAGAATGAATATATAGCGCACTCTGCCTGTGATGCCATGCACTGGCATAACATCTTTCTATGGACAAATGAAGGTTGTGTCTGTTTTTAAATATATGTAATCAAGCAAAAATAACCTTTTATATTTTGAAGTTGAACGTTCAGCTGAATAAAGTTTTCCATTTTGCAGTGGTCTAATGTTTATTTTTTCCCTTTTTGCAGGGCATGCCAGGAGAACCAGGGAAGAGGGGCAAGATGGGTAGGCCGGTAAAGGTTTTCTCCATTTTTCTCAGCTGTTCTATCTGAAGTAAAAGACAGCAAATTTAAAGCAAACTTATAAAAGAGATTGACAGATGAAAAGAGGAAAGGGAAAATGCAGTGAGAATTATACAGATGCTTATCATTTATAATTTATAGCTTCTCCATGACTGTCTTGTAGCTTTTAAATTGATAACTTTTTATTTACTAATGGGGACATTAAATTGAAATCAAAATATTGAAATAGCTACATTAATTTCTCCCACACTTTACAAGTTGCCTATTATTAATAATCCACTTTGTAATTCTTAGACAAGCTCCTGAGCCCCAAAAGATGACATAATTACAGTACCAGTTAATTACAATATATGCATGTGCTGACATGGAGCGTGAGGCTGAATGACTCACTATTTTAACATTTGCAGATCAGTGGCTCATATCCTTTCTAAACAAAACCACAGGGGCTGGAGATATGCTGATATAAAACATTAGTGTATATAATACTTTACAGAGCAGCCTTTGTAAGAATAAGAGTCCCAATAAGAAACTGAGACATTTTTATGAGTTCCAACAGTAAAGCTGTGCAAAGCCACACTTGAATTTGCAAATAAATGTTTTTCTTGGATGGGGATTATTGTAGAATGGGAATTCAACATTTGGAATGCAATGAATGGATCAGGATTTTTGCATAATAGGAATGAAATGTTATACATCTGTGCTCGGAGCTATAGAGAGGGGGAATGGGAATTAAACATTGGAAGACTTTATGCTTCATCCAAGTGTTCATTTGTATAGATTCAAATGTTATACATAAACACAAGAATCTTTAATGATGCTAATGGTCATTCAACATCTCCTGTTTGTGAACTATATGGGGTAGTATCCTTGTTTTCACAGATAGAAATGCAATCTGCTCCAGTGTGTTTCTAATCCAGTATGAGCTGCTACTAATTCAGAACAAAGATTTTATGGTCATAGATTAAATATTGTTATGAGATTGTTAATAATTGTACCGTGTGCAAAAATGTAAGATGCACTATGTACAAAAAAAAGCACAAAACAAAAATTGTGCTCCGAAGACGTGACAATAAATGTGTAGCTTAGACACAAGTGATGAAGTCATCTTGGGTGGTATCGCAAAATGGGCAATAGTGAATGGCAGGCATTTCCATTGGAAAAGAAAATCGGGCAGGGTGTAAAATGGGCTGCCAATTCCCGTGGGCTAAATAACTTTTTAAACTAATTGATGGTTTCTGCAGCAGCAGGGCAGACCTGTGGTGACTATTGACTGCTGGTTATTGCTGGTCTTCAATTAACTAATTGATATTTCTGCAGAGGCTAGGTGGCCTTTTTCTTACCTGAATTACATTACTATGTTACTTCAATACGAATACAATACAATTGGGGTTCAGTATAGGTGCAGTAAAATATGTGCATGATGCAAGTTTGGTAATGATAAAGTATGATAACTGCTCATTATAGCTATATCTACAGATTTCACATAGATGCAGTACAAAAGCTGCACCAATGCAAGTCTGGTAATGATGTGTATAACGTTTTAGGTCTAGACAGTCGATCACACAGTGCCCATTTTTCGGGCACTAAACAGTCTCCTAGGCCTCCAATACGGGAGAGCAGGAAGTGCATGCTCATTACGAGCCAGAAGTACGCCGCCCGCCATATTGAATAGGCGAAAAAACAGGCGTCCAGGGCCCGTGCCTGAAACAAATAAGGGGCTGCTCCCCAGAACCCTGGCCCCCAATCATCAGCCCCTAAAATCTACAGTCCTGAACCCTCCAATCATCTGCCTCCCCGGCCCCACAATCCCCGCACCTGACTCCACAATTTCTGGCCCTCGCGATCCCTGACCTCCCTCCCATTCCCCGGCCACATGATTCCCGGATCGGAGCCCTAACCCAAACCCCGGACCCACTTCCCTGAGAGTCGCTGCAACGCTAGCATCAGCCCGATCTTGCAATCCTCTTCGCCGGCAGGCTCACATCACTTTGTCCACTCCATTGAGGCCCGAGTCTCAATATCAGGGGAGCCTCGGGCCTCACCATTCAGGCACAGGGAATGTACCCCCCCCACCCCCCACCTGAACTTTAACTTGTTCCAAGTTCAGAGTTCACCAGATTTTAGCACAATACTTAATTCCCTGAAATTGTGAAAGTTCAGGTGGATAATGCAATAAAAAAGGCCAATAGCATCTTGTGTTATAAATCTATAGAGTACAAGAATAAAGAAGTAATAATGAATTTATAGAAAAAAATGGTTTAAACGCCTACTCTGCCAACTGTGTAATGTTAGGCATCAAAACACGTCAATCTGTGTTTCAGTGTTCCCAGATCAGACATTGAAATGGACATTGCTGCTGCTTTTCTTGGTATATATTAATGACTTGGACTTGAGTGTACAGGGCACAATTTCAAAATTTGCAGATGACACAAAACTTGAAAGGGTAGTAAACAGTGAGGAGGATAGTGATAGACTTCAAGAGGATATAGACAGGCTGGTGGCATGGGCGGATCCATGGCAGATGAAATGCGAAGTGATACATTTCGGTAGGAAGAACGAGGAGAGGCAATATAAACTAGAGGGCACAACTCTAAAAAAGGTAAAGGAACAAAAAGATCTGGGGGTATATATGCACAAATCGTTGAAGGTGACAGGGCGGGTTGAGAAAGTGGCTAAAAAAGCATACGGGATCCTGGGCTTTATAAATAGAGGCATACAGTACAAAAGTATGGAAGTCATGATGAACCTTTATAAAACACTGGTTCGGCCACAACTGGAGTATTGTGTTCAGTTCTGGGCACCGCACTTCAGGAAAGATGTGAAGGCCTTGGAAAGGGTGCAAAAGAGATTTACTAGAATGATTCCAGGGATGATGGACTTCAGTTACTTGGATAGACTGGAGAAGCTGGCGTTATTCTCCTTGGGACAGAAGCGGTTGCGAGGAGATTTGATAGAGGTATTTGAAATCATGAAGGGTCTAGACAGAGTAGATAGAGAGCAGCTGTTCCCATTGGCAGCAGGCTCAAGAACCAGAGGACATAGATTTAAGGTGATTGGCAAAAGAACCAAAGGTGACTTGAGGAAAAACTTTTTTACACAGCGAATAGTTAGGATCTGGAATGCACGGCCCGAGGGGGTGGTGGAGGCAGATTCAATCATGGCCTTCAAAAGGGAACTGGATAAGTACTTGAAAGGAAAAAATTTGCAGGGCTATGGGGAAAGGGCGAGGGAGTGGGACTAGCTGGATTGCTCTTGCATAGAGCCGGCGTGGACTCGATGGGCCGAATGGCCTCCTTCCATGCTGTAACCTTTCTATGATTCTAACGGATGTGTACCCTCATCTGCAAAGCTCTGGGTTGTTGGGGTATCTGCCTTTTCTTTTTGACTTATCCCTTTGCTGAGTCTCTCAAGTATTTTTGGTACTTCTAGACAGACCCCATGGAGAATCTTCTAGTGGGTCAGGACATTCCCCCTCCCTACTTGGCAGCAATTTGTGGACTTTTCTCAGTGGTTCCAGACAAGTCCTTTCCAGGTAATCCTCTCTCTTGTGCCTTGTCACTGACAAAAATGATAATGAGCGCTGCATTAGCTGGAAGAAAACAACGACTTAGCTACGGAGACAAAAGAAAACAATCCACAAACTATTACATATGAGCACATGTCACTGGAACTGGAGAAAGACAGCTGCAGATGTCATTTTGGAAGAGGTTTACATTTGCAGGTGATGTGCAGCTGTGCACCATTGTATAAAAGACTTTCCGAATATACATTGGAAACTTTCAAGACTTTCGTGATGTGCTTTTTAAATTACAATTTATACACTGCTTTTTGAACTACTTTTATTGTACTCAGACCTTACATGGAAGGAGAAAATTTAATTTAAATGTACCAGATATTGTGGACTCTGGGATAGAGGTTTTGACCTCTGGTATTATTTTGAAGATCTTGCAATCTTGTCCTCCAGCCAAGTTGGAGTCTTCTTCGGTGGTAGTGTACCTTGACAATCTTTGACATTTGTGCATTGAAATCTAATCTTTTCTTCTGTCAGTCTACAGGTTGTTAATTTGTTTTCAACAGTCCTGTGTTGTTGAAGTTTTGCAAACTTATTTGCTTTTTAGTCAAGCTCCATATGTGTGATCTTCCTCCGGGTATTAGTTGTGTTACCAGTGTTTCAAATAATTCAATTTGAAATTTGCAGAACTATTTACAAAGATAAACAATTCTGTCTCAGGGAACCATGCCCACCTTTCTCTGCTTCTGGACTCAGATTTTGTGCCTTTACCATCATGGAATAAAGTCACATTAATTTGCATTCATTGGCATAGATTAATACATGTAACGTGACTCATTGAGATAATTAATTTGAATTGATATCCTGTGTGTCTATGCCCTTGATACACTAATACTAGCTGATGGCTCCATCACAGCCACCATGATGGAGATCATTTACTTCATGGTGAACTTTAGTACATGCCTCCCTGATAGGGAGCTGTCCATACTTCCCAAACTGAACTGTGATAGTATGCAACTGGCCAGTAGCGTTCTCTGGTAATGAGAATGCCTCGTGAAACAGATTTACAATGTTGAGATCTATCAACAGGAAAGTAGGTCATTAGCAATGCTGGCATGTTGCATTATGTTAGATATGCCTAGAAATTAGTGTGTGCAATATTAGCATCTGACTGCATACCACATTCTAATGCCATTACTTTGTCTGGTATTTTAAGAAGCATTAACTCATTTAAAATAAACTGATTAACGCCCTTGTTAAAATTGCAAACAAATTCATGTCAATAAATATGTTAGCTTCACTGCTGATTTTGTCATGAAGGTAGTGTGATACACTATCAATATATACCTTTCCTCTTTACACAAATGGACCTGAATCATGTGATGTTCAAGAATGCACAGTACAACATATCAAACCCCATATGCAACCCACAACTGGCTTATCCAATTCACCATTGACATTGTTTGCCCAGTACTGTTGTACTTTTCTATTACTGGATCCAAACATTCTGAATATGTTACAAGGAATAACAGACAAGGAGAAGATCCTGACCAGAGTCAATAGTTGAGGCATTTACTTCAGCTTTTGATATGCCTTCCAAAAATGCTTCATTACTTTCTTGTTTAGCTGCTATTTTTGCCCTCCAGTTTTGTCCACTTCTTTGCCAGGGTACAATTTCTCAGGCACCTGCAGCCCTCCAATAGTTTGTTGAAGTGGCCATTCTTAATGTGTGAGCCTGTTATCGTGAATGTTGGCAAACTCTTTGACAGTGAAGGGCCATTACAACGAAGTCTGATTCTGTTTTCACCCAACATCCACACATGAGCACTTTCTGGCAGAGGTTACTAAACAACCATCTGATATTTCATCTCCTGGATGACCTTCCATCTACCTAGCTGAGGAGTGTTGTGGCCACTTGAGGGGGTCCAACTGGGTACAGTAGCATAGTGGTTATGTTACTCATACAAGTAATCCAGAGGCCTGGACTAATAATCCGGAGTCATGAATTCAAATCCCACCACGGCAGCTGGGGAATTTAAATTCAATTAATTAAATAAAATCTGGAATTAAAATACTAGTAACAGTAATGGTGGCCATGAAACTACTGGATTGTCGTAAAAACCCATCTGGTTCACTAATGTCCTTTAGGGAAAGAAACCTGCCGTCCCGACCCGGTCTGGCCTATATGTGACTCCAGACCCACAGCAATGTGGTTGATTCTTAATCGCCCTCTGAAATGGCCTAGCAAGCCACTCAGTTGTACAATCTCACTAAAAAAAGTCATAATAAGAATAAAACCGGAAGGACCACCCGGCATCGGACCACTAGGCATCAGACACGACAAAAGCAAACCAAGCCCAGTCGACCCTGCAAAGTCCTCCTCACTAACATCTGGGGACTTATGCCAAAATTGGGAGAGTTGTCCCACAGACTAGTCAAGCAACAGCGTGACATAGCCATACTCACAGATTCATACCTTTCAGCCAACATCCCAGACTCTTCCATCACCATCCGTGGGTATGTCCTGTCCCACCGGCAGGACAGACCGACCAGAGGTGGCAGTACAGTGGTATACAGTCAGGAGGGAGTGGCCCTTGGAGTCCTCAACATTGACTCCGGACCCCGTGAAATCTCATGGCATCAGGTCAAACATGGGCAAGGAAACCTCCTGCTGATTACCACCTACCGTCCTCCCTCAGCTGATGAATCAGTCCTCCTGGATGTTGAGAAGCACTGAGGGTAGCAAGGGCACAGAATGTACTCTGGGTGGGGGACTTCAATGTCCATCACCAAGAGTGACTCGGTAGCACCGCTACTGACCGAGCTGGCCGAGTCCTGTAGGACATAGCTGCCAGACTGGGCCTGTGGCAGGTGGTGAGCAAACCAACACGAGGGAAAAACTTACTTGACCATGTCCTCACCAATCTTCCTGTCGCAATTGTATCTGTCCATGACAGTATTGGTAGGAGTGACCACCGCACAGTCCTCATGGAGACGAAGTCCCGTCTTTGCACTGAGGATACCATCCAACGTGTTGTGTGGCACGACCACCATGCTAAATGGGATAGATTCAGAACAGATCTAGCAGCTCAAAACTGGGCATCCATGAGGTGCTGCGGGCCATCAGCAGCAGCAGAATTGTATTCCAGCACAATCTGTAACCTCATGGCCCAGCATATTCCTCACTCTACCATTACCAACAAGCCATGGGATCAACCCTGGTTTAATGAGGAGTGTAGAAGAGCATGCCAGGAGCAGCACCAGGCGTACCTAAAAATGAGGTGCCAACCTGGTGAAGCTACAACTCAGGACTACATGCATGCTAAACAGCGGAAGCAACATGCTATGGACAGAGCTAAGCGATTCCACAACCAACGGATCAGGTCAAAGCTCTGCAGTCCTGCCACATCCAGTCGTGAATGGTGGTGGACAATTAAACAACTAATGGGAGGAGGAGGCTCTGTAAACATCCCCATCCTCATTGATGGCGGAGTCCAGCACGTGAGTGCAAAAGACAAGGCTGAAGCATTTGCAACCATTTTCAGCTGGAAGTGCCGAGTGGATGATGCATCTCGGCCTCCTCCCGATATTCCCACCATCACAGAAGCCAGTCTTCAGCCAATTTGATTCATTCCACATGATATCAAGAAACGGCTGAGTGCACTGGATACAGCAAAGGCTATGGGCCCCGACAACATCCCGGCTGTAGCGCTGAAGACTAGCTGCACCTCCAGCCAAGCTGTTCCAGTACAGCTACAACATTGGCATCTACCCGACAATGTGGAAAATTGCCCAGGTATGTCCTGTCCACAAAAAGCAGGACAAATCCAATCCGGCCAATTATCGCCCCATCAGCCTATTCTCAATCATCAGCAAAGTGATGGAAGGTGTTGTCGACAGTGCTATCAAGCGGCACTTACTCACCAATAACCTGCTCACCGATACTCAGCTTGGGTTCCGCCAGGATCACTCCAGACCTCATTACAGCCTTGGTCCAAACATGGACAAAAGAGTTGAATTCCAGAGGTGAGGTGAGAGTGACTGCCCTTGACATCAAGGCAGCATTTGACCGAGTGTGGCACCAAGGAGCCCTAGTAAAATTGAAGTCAATGGGAATCAGGGGGAAAACTGTCCAGTGGCTGGAGTCATACCTAGCACAAAGGAAGATGGTAGTGGTTGTTGGAGGCCAATCATCTCAGCCCCAGGACATTGCTGCAGGAGTTCCTCAGGGCAGTGTCCTAGGCTCAACCATCTTCAGCTGCTTCATCAATGACCTTCCCTCCATCATAAGGTCAGAAATGGGGATGTTCGCTGACAATTGCACAGTGTTCATTCCATTCACAACCCCTCAGATAATGAAGCAGTCTGTGCCCGCACGCAGCAAGACCTGGACAACATCCAGGCTTGGACTGATAAGTGGCAAGTAACATTCACGCCAGACAAGTGCCAGGCAATGACCATCTCCAACAAGAGAGAGTCTAACCATCTTCCCTTGACATTCAACAGCATTACCATCGCCGAATCCACGTCCATCAACATCCTGCGGGTCACCATTGACCAGAAACTTAACTGTACCAGCCATATAAATACTGTGGCTACGAGAGCAGGTCAGAGGCTGGGTATTCTGCGGCGAGTGACTCACCTCTTGACTCCCCAAAGCCTTTCCACCATCTACAAGGCACAAGTCAGGAGTGTGATGGAATACTCTCCACTTGCCTGGATGAGTGCAGCTCCAACAACACTCAAGAAGCTCGACACTATCCAGGACAAAGCAGCTCACTTGATTGGCACCCCATCCATCACCCTAAACATTCACTCCCTTCACCACCGGCACACTGTGGCTGCAGTGTGTACCATCCACAGGATGCACTGCTGCAACTCGCCAAGGCTTCTTTGACAGTACCTCCCAAACCCGCGACCTCTACCACCTAGAAGGACAATGGCAGCAGGCACATGGGAACAACACCACCTGCACATTCCCCTCCAAGTCACACACCATCCCAACTTGGAAATATATTGCCGTTCCTTCATCGTCGCTTGGTCAAAATCCTGGAACTCCCTTCCTAACAGCACTGTGGGAGAACCTTCACCATACGGACTGCAGCGGTTCAAGAAGGAGGCTCACCACCACCTTCTCAAGGGCAATTAGGGATGGGCAATAAATGCTAGCCTTGCCAGCGACGCTCACATCCCATGAACGAATAAAAAAACTCCTGCCCCACTAACTAAGCACAACTACATGTTTGCTTAGTGCTGCCTTTATACCCAGCCCATCAGTGAAGCTGTGATTAGCTGCTTAACTGTTATTGTAACTGCACAGTGAATGAGTGCCTTAACATTCTACTGACATAAAGTTAAGATGCTATGGATCACAATATTCAGTCTTAATGGATGGGTGATAAGTGTATCCACTTACCACAGCAAAACTGTAAAGTGCCTTTACTGCTGACACTCCAGAAATAATCCG
Organism: Heptranchias perlo; assembly: GCF_035084215.1. NCBI lineage: Eukaryota > Metazoa > Chordata > Chondrichthyes > Hexanchiformes > Hexanchidae > Heptranchias > Heptranchias perlo. Next base: position 32,482,595 of record NC_090355.1, read on the forward strand.
TTAGTCACTAAAAGCATTCCTAGTTAAATAAATTGACATTTAAAAGAGAATCTGATTTCTTTAAAGCTTGGGTAATTATATAGCCCAAATATTGTCAGATCTTAGTATTCTATCTATGCGAAATAGCCATTCTTTGTATGTAATCGTGACCAGTGAGTATGAACTGGCTATTTCACCATGTGGAACAATTCTGTCCTTATCCAATGTCCACATGTGCACTTCTCTGTAGGGTGTACTGCATTGTGGTCAAGAATAGGATAACCTTTACTGTGTCTTTCTCCTTCCTGAGGCCAATCATAGCATCTTCATTATTACCCAATCTGAGACCAGGGTTTAAATCTGGTACCTACATATTGGGAAATATTGGGAAGACTGAAGCCATTGTCTTCGGTCTCTACCGCAAACTCCGTTCCCTAGCCACCAACTCCATCCCTCTCCCTGGCCACTGTCTGAGGCTGAACCAGACCCTTCACAACCTTACAGTCCTATTTGAACCTGAGATGAGCTTCCAACCTCATATTCATTCCATCACCAAGACTGCCTACTTCCACCTCTTTAACATCTCCCGTCTCTGCCCCTGCCTCAGCTCATCTGCTGCTGAAACCCTCATCCTTGTTTTTGTTATCTCTAGACTTGACTATTCCAATGCGCTCTTGGCCAGCCTCACATCTTCCACCTTCCATAAACTTGAGATCATCTAAAACTCTGCTACCGGTATCCTAACTTGCACCAAGTCCCGTTCACCCATCACCCCTGTGGTTGCTGATACATTGGCTCCCGGTCCAGCAACGACTAGATTTTAAAATCCTCATCCTTGTTTTCAAATCCCTCCATGGCCTTGCCCCTCCCTATCTCTGTAACCTCCTCCAGCCCTACAACCAACCGAGATCACTGCGCTCCTCCAATTCTTGTCTCTTGTGCATCCCCGATTTTAATCGCTCCACCATTGACAGCTGTGCCTTCAGCTGCCTACACCCTAAGCTCTGCAATTTCCTCCCTAAATCTCTCCACCTCTCTACCACTCTCTCCTCCTTTAAGACAGTACTTAAAAGCTACCTCTTTGGCCAAGCTTTTGGTCACCTGTCTTGATATCTCCTTATGTGGCTCGGTGTCAAATTTTGTTTGATAACTCTCCTGTGAAGCGCCTTGGGATGTTTTACTACGTTAAAGACACTATATAAATGCAAGTTGTTATTGTTTTTGTAAAGCTTAGTACCACACCATGTGACCATCAGGTTGAAATTCATAGATAACAGCTATTTGACCTTGTCACATCTTCAGTGAAAGTGTTTGCTGTTGTAACCTTTAACCTTACTATTAGCCAGAAGGTAAAACAAGATTGGTTTGGATTAATGTTTTTTGTTGTTTTTTGTGTAATAAAGTCATTGAAGGAGATACTAGTAGGAACAATACTCTCTTTTTCCTATATCCCCGCAGTGGGACATTGGGCAGACAGTTTCACCTCGAGTAGAAGATTGGCAAAAGTCCTTTTGTTTATCTGCACAACGAGCATTTTCAAACAGTTCTTGAATTTGTTCTAAAATCTGGACCTCAGCCAGGGAGAATTCAATCCTATTTTTGGATGAAAATAGCACAGAGATGGAAGTATGCCAGGACTTCCTGGACTCTTTTCCTGGCAGCTGAGTGTTACTCTTTATTCCAATAGGCATGTGCCACAGTGAAATAAATATGAAAAGGAAAGAGTCAGAGAAAGAATAGTGAAAAGGACTGAAATACAAGAGAATAATATAAAATTGAATCTATGAATAGGATGAAAGAAATAATAATATAGGGATCAAAAAATAGGAGTGACAAAAGAATATTTAATTTTGAGATTAAAAAAGCATTGAAGGATAGAAAGAGACAGGAAGTGTGTGAATTGGACTAATTGCAAGTTCTCCATTCTGATATTTTAGATTTTTAAGTAATAAATTTCCGTTGCACTTTGTAACGTAGGAAGATTTGATTTAGAGAAGAGTCAGATTAATGCATTCCTTATCCAAGCATAACAGCCCAATGTAATTGAGACAGAGAAAAACTACAAGTACTAAAAATCGGAAATAAACAAAGAAAACTTTTGATTACACAGCAAGTCAGACAACGTCTGAAAGCTAGGCTAATAGGGATGATTCTTATATTTAATGTTATTCCTATATTTAAAAAGGGAGATAGAACAAGTCCAGGGAACTAAAGACCAGTTAGCTTAATGTTGGTGGTAGGAAAGATAATGGGTTCTTTACTCAAAGATGTAATAGAAAGACATCTAGAGAATGAAAATATAATAAAGAGTAGTCAGCATGGATTACAGAAGGGAAAGTCATGCTTGACCAACCTTATTGAATTCTTTGAAGAAATAACAGAAAGAGTAGACAAGGGTAATGCAGTAGATGTAATATATTTGGATTTTCAAAAGGCCTTGAATAAGGTACCGCATTGTTGACTCATTGCTAAGGTCAGAGCATGTGGAGCCAGGGGACAGGTAGCAGAATGGATAGCAAGTTGGCTACAAAACAGAAAACAGGGAGTAGGGGTTAAGGGTAGCTACTCAGTCTGTCAAAAGGTGGGAAGTGGTGTTCCACAGGGATCGGTAGTGGGACCACTGTTGTTCACAATTTACAAAAAACAATTTGGATTTGGGAATCAGAAGTACAATTTCAAAATTTGAGACACCAAATTGGGGTGTGTAGTTAATACAAAGGAAGAATGTGTCAAAATGCAAGAGAACATTAATAAACTTGCAGAATGGAATTGTAATTGGCAAATGAATTTCAATATAAATAAGTGTGAGGTAGTGTATTTTGGTAGGAAGAATAAGGAGACCACATACTGCTTGGATAATAAGAGTCTAAATGGGATAGAGAAGCAAAGGGATCTATGGGTACAGATATACAAATCACAATGTGGCGTCACAGGTTAATAAGGCCATAAAAAAGATAAATCACGCACTAGGGTTCATTTCTAGAGGGATAGAATTGAAAAGCAAAAAAGTTACGTTAAACCGGTATAGAACCTTGGTTAGACCACACTTGGAGCGTTGTGCACCGTTCTGGTCTCCATATTATAGAAAGGATATAGAGGCATTGGAGAGGGTGCAAAAAAGATTCACAAGGATGATACCAGAACTGAGAGGATGAGCATGAGTACCCCCAATATCCTTACCAGGAAAGACTGAACAGGCTGGGACTCTTTTCTCTAGAAAAGAGAAGGCTGAGGGGTGACCTGATAGAGGTCTTTAAAAAGCGATAGGGTTGATAGGGTAGACGTAGAGAAAATGTTTCCACTTGTGGGTGGAGTCCAAAACTAGAGGTCATAAACATCAAATAGTCGCTAATAAATCCAATAGGGAATTCAGGAGAAACTTCTTTCCCCAGAGAGTGGTAAGAATGTGGAACGTGCTACCACAAGGAGTAGTTGAAGCAAATAGCATAGATGCATTTAAGGGGAAGCTAGGTAAGCACAAGAGGAAGAAAGGAATAGAAGGGTATCCTGATAGGGTTAGATGAAGTAGGGAGGGAGGAGACTTGTGTGGAACATAAACGCCAGCATAGACCAGTTGGGACGTATGGCCTGTTCCTGTGCTGTAGTTTCAATGTAATTCTGTGATCCTGCACTCCCAGCGGGGTGCTACACTACTGGGAGTACAGGTTGGAGAATTAAGGCTAATCTATGGCACACACTACCATTGAGTACTGCTTCCCACTCAGCACAGGATCATGGAATCGCCCTAATGTTTCTTTCCTATTTTTCTCGATGTTGATTTGACCTGCTGGGCATTTCCAGCATTTTCCATTTAGCCCAAAGTAATCACTTCCCATAATTTTCACTGCATGAAACGAATATTCCAAGCAGACAATTTCTTGGAAATGCATTTTGTTGATGATTCTGAAAAAATAAAACCACAAAAAAAAATCATATTTAATAACACAAACTGGAATTTCTTGCCATACTTATTCTTATGACTAAAATCGTAGCCTAGCCAGAAAATACACAGACCGAATTTAGAGAGAAACTGTGAATACTGGAAATCGAAAATAAAAAATGTAACTGCTGAAATCCAAATGATTCTCCTTCAAAACTTTCTCGAGAAGTGGAGGTTGGGGAGTATTTTGGAGGTGAAAAAGTGACACACTGTAGGACAGGGTTATCGTGTGTCATTTGCACTAAATTTACTACTAAAATTATTCCATTGCTGGAAAAAATACCATGGGGCCTAATTTTCAACCCCTCTACTGGGTGGCAATGGGACGGTAGCACAATGAGAATAGCACATGCCCGCAGGAAACAGGCAGGAGCCTCATTAGCCCATTCAAATTGGGGGTCCTGTGGCATCACTAGGACCCCGATCCAATTTTGAGGAACCAATGGGACCGCTGCAGGCCACTCAACAAAAAAAAAAATTTAAAAGAAGTTTTTAATTGACTTTTGTGGGGTCAAGAGGAGCATTAAAGCCCCACAGAAATTGAGCCCCGTTCCCAATGCCTGACCATCTAGGGCCCTCCCCCAGGATCGACTGTCCACTCATCTGGGCTCCATGGTGGAGCCACCAAATTTCCTGCCTCTTTCTATCGGCAAAAATAATTCGGGCCTCAAACTGCTTCCTTCGAGCAGGCTTGAGATTCACTCCACCCGCCTCCTGCCCTTTGGAAGTGGTTACATGAAAATCGACCCGATGGGTATAATTGGAAATAAGTTTTGTTTTTTAAGCTGCTATTAATTTAATAGAAATATAATTACATATTGAAGAAGAAAAATATTAAGAGAATGGGGAAAGAGTAGGAAAATTGAATTAGAGCAGATAGCCCAAATGTGGAGCTAGCACCAGCACAAGCACGATGGACTGAATGGCCTCCATCTGTGCTGAAACTTCTGTGATTCTGTATTGGTCTTTGGAGCTTATTATTTTATTAAAAATCCCATACAGTGCATCAACAATTTGTTTATTGATCTTTTCATGGCTGTGGGGGACAGACATAATGTAGCACAGTTCAAATATTTGTTGCATCTGCTCAGACTCAACAGATTCTGTGTGGAAAGAAGAACAAGTAACAGGGAGTCCAAACAGCAATCCAGGGAATTAAAAACATGGAATAATTGCTGATCGATAAGATGTTATACTTGGTATCTAAAATTTGTTACTGGAAACTCACCAATGTATGTTCCTCTCCGCATCCTAAACATTGTTCCCATTGAACCCAGTTTGTAGTTTGACTCTATTTACACTGAAATTAACTTTCATTGTGCTGTACTTGTCCCATTTGTGAACAAGGCAGAAATGCCGTCCAATCTTATTTAGTTCTGGAGTGTCATTTTTGCACATCGAGAATGTCATCAGCCCCTGCAGCTGAAGAAAACAGCTCCAAATTGAACATCTACCCCGTTCCATGCATCAGGGTAAGAGGCTGAGCAGGCAACCTGGTCCCAGGCACATACCAGAAATGCTCCAGTTGCTAGGAGCTGCGCATGAGCGGCCCAGATTAACTTCCTCATTTATACTTTATAAACCACTTCCATGTCTATTCGCCCTGCCTGATGAAGGCTTAAAACATTTGTCTAACATCCCTCTGTCTGCTCTTTTGTTTCATCTGTTGTTTGGTGTGCAAATGTTATCTTTGTAATTTGCAAATGCACCCACTTCATGCTTGTGGCTCATTTTCAACATATGACACGTAACTAACGACCATTTCTAGATGATTCCCGTGTGGACAGATTAAGTGTGCTGGCTGGCTGTGGGGTTTCACTGGCAGCATCCTGGGATTCTGGTAGCCCTAGACCTCCTTCTAGTATGCATTGTGATGACTGTGCAGCTAAGTCAGCCACATCCAGTGCTGTCGTGGCTCTCTGCTTGCTTTCTGGCACAACTATTGTTACTTGCAGAGATGCTTGATGGGCCAGATATGGCATTATCTTGAGTTAGCCACCTGATCTGTTCCTAATTGACTGTGCATGGCTTGGCATGCTTTTGCTGCAGGGCACTCCTTCAGCAAATCCACAGATCTGCGTGAGAACAAAATTTCAGGTAGTAATGGAGTCTCTGAGTCCCTACTTCGAGGTTGTCTCTCTGGACTCTCCCAGCTGCTAAAATCAGCCAAGATTGCATCTTTATAATTTGAGCTTGTGACTGTACGCACTCAGCTAGTGGACTACTCCATACTCCTTGTCAGACCGTCCAGTGTGTTCTGCATGAACCCAACTGACTCATTTAGATAACCCTGCTGAGACAACAATCTCCAGTTGTAAGCAGGCCCTGTGAGTTTAGAATCCTTAGGAGCTGGAGGAGAGAAAGAAATTGTGCTGGACTTCTGGACAGCAGGTAGTTGGCCTTTAACAGAAGTGACCACTTGTTTCCTCTCACCTGTGATTCTGTAGTGCTTCCTCAGTCTTGCTGTCCATATCCTCTGGGGTTTATGTAGCTGTGTTGGTTCTTAGCAGAGGTGGTGATAGTTATGCAGGATGCTGATCAGCAATGGTTTGCTTGCAGACAGTGGGGTCAATTTTAATTTGATGAAATCGGCATTAACGGGTCAGTAACGGCCTTAAAATGAGGACCATAGTCTTACTGCCCCGTTAATGCCAATGATCAGCCCGTTGCCACTTTCACAAGGGCCATACTGCTGGCCGGCTGAAGCCCCTGCCTGCTTCAGGCAGTAGGCTTCTTTTAATATGCAAATCAGTGGTCCTGTGACATACTTGGAGCCCAATTGCCATTTCAGGATAGAACTGGTTGGAGCCTGTGACATGCGCTCAGTTTGGTGCTCGCAGCTCGCCAGTTCCATTTAAATGACGTCCAGTCTTTAAATTGCTCCGGCCTCTTCGCCCCTGGAACAACTGAGCTGCCGGCGTGTTCCACCAGTCAGCCACTCGTGTTAAAATCGATTCCAGTTCGTGTGGCAGGAGTCCATTCTTCCATTCCTACCAAAGCAGAAGAGAACAAAATGTAAACATTCTGCCTTAAATAAGCACATTCAAGTACTGCATCTATTGATTGATACTCTCTATGATGTTCTGAAGTTGAGTATGCACCTTTGTGACAGTTTTTCAGTGGGACATTACCTAAGATAAGCAATATGGTACCAACCATGATTTGTGAGATGCCTCCAGCTTCGCCATTCCCCAATCTATCAATGCTCTTCCAGTCTTTGATTTCCAGGGTGGTCACTTCAAAATAGGATAGGGAATTGAGATGTTTGGGGTCACCACATGTGTGATTCTATGATTACATGCCATCTTGTTCTCAAAGCAGATGAAAAGATACAAATATTGAAAGTACATAAAGTATTGAGAATGTCATACAGCTGCGCAGCTTCAGGGCTATACTGTATATTAGAACTTTGAGATGCATATTCCTTGTGAGAAGTTCTTGCAAGAATTGTTGTACACACAACTTGCCATAAGCACTTGGCAATTGTAAATAGACCATACATCCCAAGTATCACCATTCATATGAAACATACCTTGGGCTACGTCTGTTATGCTAAGACTGAATCTGTTACAACTCAGTATCTTACAAAGTAAATGGTTGAAATAGTGATTAGAGATAAATGTGTTGCAAGTCCGCTTGTGCCAAGTGTTTGTCATGAATAATAGTGTTGTTGACTTATTTTAGCAGGGATGCTCCTGCTGGCTGCACAAAAATACTGTGGGCCACTGCCGGCCCATGCTCGCACCCCCCCCCCACCCCACCATGTCGATTGGGCCTCAGGCCAACGTCTTCAAGTGTGTGTTTGGGATCCTGCCGCTCATTTCACACTGGAAACCGGCGCATGTTGCATTTCTCCCCAGTGATATCTGAAATTGTGTTCCTTTCTCAATTCTTATGGTCCATCATGAAAAATTCACTTCCTTTGAAAGCTTTAGGGATAGATTTGCTATCCGTTGATTGTGAATGGGCAGAAAATGTAGCCTAGTACTATACAATTTTTATGCTCACAACAGATGCCACTGTGCTGTGGTTCAAAAGATAGTTAGGAAAATGTTGAGATACATTTTAATAACTACAAATACAGCCTCAAAAGGGGATTATATGAGTTGGGTGTAACTGTCAATTTCTTTCCTCATGCTGGCCTTGCCTCTAAGCTTCACACATCGGCAAAAGCTTATTTGTCTTTCAATTGGTTCATTCTAGTCTTTGATCAGATAGAGAAACAACTCTGGTCCTCAGCTGATTAATACATGTAAAGATTTAATTACATGTTCTACAGTTTATTGTCACATTAGTCAAGTAGATCATACTGGAACATTGGAGGTAGTTTTCCACATTGGAAGTAATTTTCCAAGTATGTTTTGGCAGCTAGGCGCCTCGCCTGCTGCCAACACGTATTACATAATTTTGTGTGTGGAACATAGATTTCAATGGATGGAAAACTGTGGGAGTACACATGCGATTTTCTGATACATGCTGGCAGCAGGCAAGGTAACCCCTTTGCAGTGCATACTCAGAAAATACCCTATAATTTCTGTCCTAGTTTGGAACTTGGGGGATGGGGGGGCCAGGAGCAACACAAGGTATTTCAGGTTGCACATTATTTCCCACTGCTACATGGAATTCTCTTACCTAGATGATCTAAGACAACTGTCAGGCTATACAAACAATATAGGATAAACTCAGTGATCCTACACTCCTAGTGACTCTGACTCTGACTCTGGCCTCTTGTGCATCTCCCCCTACTTTCATCGCATCTTTGGCAGCCATACCTTCAGCTGCCTAGGCCAAATGCTCTGGAATCCCCTCCCTAAACCCCTCTGCCTCTTCACCTCCCTCTACTCTTTTAAAACCCTTCTTAAAACCTGCCTCTTCGACCAAGCTTTTGGTCACCCCTCCTGATATCTACTTCTGAAGTCAATGGTAATGAAAATCGGGAGAGATGTATAACGGGCGGCTGTATTGCTATCACCCATTTTAAACTATCACCCAAAGTCGAAATTATCCCCAATTTAATAAGGTGCATGTATTTTATTGACCAAAGCTTTTTTGCCAAAAAACAAAACATACACAGCTTTTCAATCTGTTTCATTAAAATCACCACATCTTTCCAAAGTATAAGGGTTATCTGATCCATCTACATAACTGTGTGTAGTTCTGGTCACCTAATTACTGAAAGGATGTTATTGCCTTTGATAGGGTACATAGATATGCAACATAGTTGTTTTTTTACTGGCAGACTGGGCGACTGGCATTTAGTCTACTAGAACCACTATTCTACCACAGGATAAGAGCTGGATTTAGTTGTGTAAACACTTGGACACTGGTCTCCCAAAAATGAACAAAACAAGCGTTAGAATAAAAACATCAAAAAATGATTACGGTTATCAGAAATTTAAGTTGTGAGGAAAGGTTAAAAAGATTGGGTTTATTTCCTTTGGAAAAAGGGACTTTGATGCAACCTAATTGTAGGTTTTCAAGATTTTGAAGGAAATTGTCTAAGTTATTCCAGGCAAAACATGTGCGGATTTAACACCAGATTAAGTAGATTGTATTTAGTATCATTGTCTTGTAAAATATAGGGGTGCCAAACCAAACCATTGTACGGGGCCCCACAAAGCAACTACCGCCCCTGTCCATTGGTAGCACAGGATTGCTGAATCTACTCTTATAACCTGACTTAAAAGCTGTTGCTTTAAGGTAACCTATCTATGAGAATGATATTCTATACAGAGTAGGCAGCTGAACTGAATTTTTTTTTATTCGTTCACGGGACGTGGGTGTCGCTGGCGAGGCCAGCATTTATTGCCCATCCCTAATTGCCCTCTAAATATTTAGAAAATAACTATAAATATTTCGGTTTAAAATGGCTTTTCTTTATTTTTGTGAAATTGTTTTTCTATTTTTGTGCTGATAAAATGTTTCTCCTCTCTGCAGGGATTTCCAGGAAATTTTGGGGAGAGGGGATCACCAGGCTCAGATGGAAGCCCAGTAAGTTCAGACATATATATTTACTTACTAGTAGAAAAAAATTATTTTTTTGACAGCTTACTTTATATTTCTTCCTCAATTTTTCCTCTTTATTATCTCTTAAGAATTGTTTTCTAACACGCAGCCTCTTCAAGTAGTCGGCTAGATGGTTTGGGTCATCTCTTTGCTTCCTATGTAATCATCAGAGATATGTCAGTTTTTCCCCTTTCTTTGAGATGGACAATGGCTTTGGTCTTCCCATTGTCGAGCTGGAGAAAATTGTAACTCACCTAGAATGAAGTGCTGTGTGTTTTCCTATGTATATAGTTGCGAGTAGCCAAACTGACCTGATGATATAATCATCCAGTCTGAGAAAATATAATCGTTGAGAGTCACTATTATTTTTTTGAGTTCCACACATACCTCAGGGTGTTTCCTTACTGTGGAGAATGTCAGTAGGACACTATCATTACAGACAACAGCTCAACTTGTTTTAGGCTGTTGTAGACTTTATTTATTACCTCAAATGAGTTAACAGGATGACAGTGAGTCATTCAGACTCATTTATGTTCTGTTATTAGTATGCAATATCAGAATCACACCCGAAGTGCAAGGAAACACTGGCTATGGCTTAGTTTTACACATGTAAGCATTCGGTTTGTAGATCTGCTTAAAATAATATTAATGCTTCTCGACATTTTTAAGAGAAGCGCTGGGTCCTTCCATTTGACCTGTGCTGGATCAAATGCATTCTTAAATGTTACTTTGTATGTTTGTCAATCAAATATATGTTTTAATCATATTTTTTGATTTTTTTTTTGACATGCTTATGATATAATGGTACATCATTGCCTCAGGCATTGCTGAGAAGCTAGTGTAACAGCTATGCAAAAGTAAGAGATGAATGGATCAGCCTTCAGTGTGCTAGAGCTGGTTGTTTCTCACCCAAAAAAGCAGCCTGTCCTGCATCAGACCCTGTGCGAATAACATCAGACGATCTTTTTGTATAATAATAATTTTAGAGCAATTTCTAAGGATGTTGTGGGTACTTGACACCCTATGTTGCACTGGGAAAACTAGATATCAGGAAAGTTATATTTGCAGTAGAGCTTTATGAAGCACCCCGACTTTTGAAGTGTTGTGAATATCTGCATACAAATACAAGAATTCACCACCCATGAACAATGAATGAAATATAATCTTTCTTATTGGTAATGCCCAGCCACCAACAGAGTATAATTTATTTCAATTAAATCTTATTTGATGCTGAAATACAGTTCCTTCAATATTATTGGCTGTGAGTCATATTTTTCTGTTTGATAATTTTGTAATACTAGTAGAAAATGCTCTGAAGATTCCTACTCCAAAAATGGATTTATTAACATTGCCAAAAATGTGCCAAAAAAGGCTGATTTTTACTTGTTATGGCCTTGATAAGGTCATTTTGCTCCATATCAGATCTGTAGTTAGTTCAGCTTAATGAGTGAAATATCACCATAGCAGACCAAAGTGAACTGTGTCATAAAGCATGGTGTAGTGTTGGATATATCACAGTACAGTAGAAGAAGGTGGAGGGTGCACCTGGAGCTCAGAGAATATAAGAAGTGCAAGATTGCAGCAGATACTATCCCAGGCACAATGTCACCCACAACAGTGTTAGCTAACTGGGCATGGCAGATAACAAGTGCATGGGGAGGTTCCGGACTTTCCACTTCTGTGCTCCTGGTACACACCAGGATACATATCAGGAAATTCCACATTCCCAGCCTGTGATTTTCCACTATTAAAAAAAAAATCATGGGCTGGGAGTGCAGAATTTCCCGATATGCACTTCCAGTGAGCACCAGGAGCAGAGGCAGAATATCATGGTGTCAGACTCATCAGGGTTTGCCACCTGGTCCATGAAGACCAGTAGGGACAGTCAATCATCTGAAAGTCACTATTGTCCTCAACTTTAATGGCACAGCACCTTCTAGACATGCACCATGGGACAGTCACTTTGCCTTTTGGAAACTAAATCTTTATTTTTTGTACACTGAAAGAATCATAAGCTACGATATAGTAAAAATGATGCATTTGCATCATAAATCTTTCCATGCTGGTTGTTCATGTGCCCTATTATGAAGTCATTCCCCATTTGAAGAGTTAGAATGGTAGGTGGTTGACTAGCCAATTGGCGAGCTGCAGTGATACAGAAGGTCTGATATCTCTATCTGTAATTTATCCTGTTGCACCTACATCAGTGCCAGTAGTCTCCTTTGCTGGCATCTCTATGGGCTCATTGCTTTCAGAAGTGGCACTTACTGCCACTTGTATAGGGGCTATGGATGGGACAGAACTGCCAAAGGCATAAATGCCAATGAACTGTTACTCCATATGCACCACTATTGGTTAAGGTATCTCCTGATGATGACTAATATGAGATCTCATTTCCATCGTGATTACCATTAGCTGTTCTCCAATCAAACTGAAGCCTTTTCAGTAGCAATGGGGCATTTCTGAGAGAAGCTCCAGCTGTGGTTATGTCTTTTGTAATTAAGCTGTCCACTGCCATTGGTGTTGCCATATGCTGAATGGCAGACTGCAGTGCAGACAGTCGTTGCTCGGTGACATCACTTGTAGGAAGTGGCAGCATATGTGGGTGTCAGCCTTTCCCACACTGCAATAGGTATGTTAATAGGTACATAGTATCTGTATCTATGCTGGTACATACCTCAAGACTGGTGACAGCTGATGCTCTAGTGAGTGGTGCTTTTCAGTTATAGAATGGTTGCATTCTTTTTCCTCTTTGGAGAGAGTATAGTGCATTACCTGTCGAATATATTTACCTCCCGTCCTGGCAATACCTTCCACCACTTACCCCACCTAGACTGCCATGGTGGCAAAGTGGCCCTTATCACCATATCACACCTAGGTCTGTCCCCCCCCCACTCTTCTGGCACCTTCTCCTCCTTTGAGCATCTCACGTTGTTCCGCTCCTTTAACCTCTCCTTTAAAATCCCCCTTCTCTACCGCCCACCCAAGTACCATGCCAAGCTTCTTACTGAGATATTTTCACTGCTTTCCTCCCTTAGCCTCTGCACAGAGTGAGTTCGCATCCTCGGTGATTTCGACCTCCATCTCAACACATCATGCTCTCTCTTCTCTGAGTTCACTGCCCACCTATCCTCCCTTAATCTCTCCCTCCATATAAACTTCTCTACCTATATTCACGGCCACCCCTTCGTCCTTGCCATCTGACGTGGCCTCTCTACTCCCATCGTGTCAATCCTAGTATCAGTAATGATGGCCATGAAACTACCGGATTGTCGTAAAGACCCATCTGGTTCACTAATGTCCTTTAGGGAAGGAAACCTGCCGTCCTTACCCGGTCTGGCCTATATGTGACTCCAGACCCACAGCAATGTGGTTGATTCTTAATTGCCCTCTGAAATGGCCTAGCAAGCCACTCAGTTGTAAAATCTCGCTACCACACGGACTGCAGCGGTTCAAGAAGGCGGCTCACCACCACCTTCTCGAGGGCAATTAGGGATGGGCAATAAATGCTGGCCTCGCCAGCGACGCCCCCATCCCGTGAACGAATAAAAAAAAATTTTAAAAATCACAGATAAGGCCATCTCTGATCACTTCCTTGTATCCCTCTCCACGCATAAGTCCCTTCCCCCTCCCAACCCCACTTCCTTCTGTGTTCACCCCTGGAAAAACTCTCCACCAAGTCACTTACAATGGCACTTTCAATTTCCCAACTGTCTAGCCTTTAGCCTTCCATTCACCATCCATAGCCTGCTGTGGTAGAGAATTCCACTGGTTCACCACCCTCTGAGTGAAGAAATTTCTCCTCATCTCAGTCATAAATGTCGTACCCCGTATCCTGAGACTGTGACCCCCCAGCCAGGGGAAACATCCTCCCTGCATCCAGTCTAGCCCTGGCAGAATTTTATATGTTTCAATGAGATCCCCTCTGTCTTCTAAACTCGAGTGAGTACAGGCCTAGTTGACCCAATCTCTCCTCATACGACAGTCCTGCCATCCCAGGAATCAGTCTGGTGAACCTTCGCTGCATTCCCTCTATGACAAGTATATCCTTTCTTAGGTAAGGAGACCAAAACTGCACACAATACTCCAGGTGTGGTCTCACCAAGGCCCTGTATAACTCCAGTAAAGACATCCTTGCTCCTATACTCAAATCCTCTTGCAATGAAGGCCAACATACCATTTGCGGTGTGCCTCAGGGATCGGTGCTGGGTCCGCTGTTATTTGTTATTTATATTAATGATTTGGATGAGAATTTAGGAGGCATGGTTAGTAAGTTTGCATATGACACCAAGATTGGTGGCGTTGTGGACAGTGAAGAAGGTTATCTAGGATTGCAACGGGATCTTGATAAATTGGGCCAGTGGGCCGATGAATGGCAGATGGAGTTTAATTTAGATAAATGTGAGGTGATGCATTTTGGTAGATCGAATCGGGCCAGGACCTACTCCGTTAATGGTAGGGCGTTGGGGAGAGTTATAGAACAAAGAGATCTAGGAGTACAGGTTCATAGCTCCTTGAAAGTGGAGTCACAGGTGGATAGGGTAGTGAAGAAGGCATTCAGCATGCTTGGTTTCATTGGTCAGAACATTGAATACAGGAGTTGGGATGTCTTGTTGAAGTTGTACAAGACATTAGTAAGGCCACACTTGGAATACTGTGTACAGTTCTGGTCACCCTATTATAGAAAGGATATTATTAAACTAGAAAGAGTGCAGAAAAGATTTACTAGGATGCTACCGGGACTTGATGGTTTGACTTATAGGGAGAGGTTGGATAGACTGAGACTTTTTTCCCTGGAGAGTAGGAGGTTTCGGGGGGATCTTATAGAAGTCTATAAAATAATGAGGGGCATAAATAAGGTAGATAGTCAAAATCTTTTCCCAAAGGTAGAGGAGTCTATAACGAGGGGGCATAGATTTAAGGTGAGAGGGGAGAGATACAAAAGGGTCCAGAGGGGCAATTTTTTCACTCAAAGGGTGGTGAGTGTCTGGAACGAGCTGCCAGAGGCAGTAGTAGAGGCGGGTACAATTTTGTCTTTTAAAAAGCATTTGGACAGTTACATGGGTAAGATGGGTATAGAGGGATATGGGCCAAGTGCAGGCAATTGGGACTAGCTTAGTGGTATAAACTGGGCGACATGGACATGTTGGGCCGAAGGGCCTGTTTCCATGTTGTAAACTTCTATGATTCTATGATTCTAACATTTCTGCAGCTACCGATCTGCTCAATCACACCCTCATCTCCACCTTTGATGGCCTTGTCCCCATTAAAACCATTGCTTTCTCACCATGGTCTTTCCCCCTAGTACGGCCCTCATCCCCACTCCCTTGAGTCCAAGGGACGCAGACTTGAATGTTTATGGTGGACAACTGGTTTAGCTATTCATTGCCAGACCTGGCTGGACCGCATAAAGCACTATCGGGTCCTGCTCTCCTCTGCCAAAACTGCTCACTGTTCCGGGATCATCCTGGAATGCAAAGATAATCTCCAGCTTCTCTTCTCCATTACACACCGTCTTGTTAAACCCCTTTCCCACGCCTCCGCTACCCTCACTTTCAACAAAAGCATGAGGATCTCATGGACATCCTTGTCACTAAGATTGAGACCATCCATTCAGCTGCCTCTGCTGCTTTCCTCCCTTCCTCTAGCCTACCAAGCCAAACTTCCCCTACGGTTCCCCTCTGTCCTAGCCCTGAACTCACATCTTTCTCTAGATTCTCTCCTATTTTCCCTCATGTCCTCTCCAAACTCATCTTGACCATGAGACCCACCTCCCACTCCCTCGACCCTATTCCAACCAAACTGCTGACCACCCAACTTCCTTTCCTGGCCCCCAAACTAGCTGATATTGTTAACAGTTCCCTTTCCTCAGGTGCTGTCCCCCTTCCCTTCAAATCTGCCATCATCACACCCCTCCTCAAAAAACCCACCCTTGACCCCCCTGTTCTTACAAACTACCGCTCCATTTCCAACCTCCCTTTCCTCTCCAAAGTCCTTGAACATAATGTCGCCTCCCAAATCCGTACCCATCTTTCCCGCAACTCCCTGCCACAGTACTGAAACAGCCCTCATCAAAGTCACAAATGACATCCTACGTGACTGTGACGTGGTAAACTATCCCTCCTTATGCTTCACGACTGGTCTGCAGCCTTTGACATGGTTGATCATACCATCATCCTCCAATGCCTCTCCTCCACCGTCCAGCTGGGTGGGACTGCGCTCGCCCAGTTCCATTCTTATCCATCCAGTCGGAACCAGAGAATCACCTGCAATGGCTTCTCTTCCTGCTCCAGCACGTTACCTCTGGAGTCCCCCAAGGATCTATCCTTGGCCCGCTCCTATTTCCCATCTACATGCTGCCCTTTGGTGGTATCATCCGAAAACACAACATCAGGTTCCACATACATGCTGATGACAACCAGCTCTACCTCACCACCACCTCCCTTGACCCCTACACTGTCTCTGATTTGTCACATTGCTTGTCTAACATCCAGTACTGGATGAGCAAAAATTTCCTCCAACTAAATATTGGGAAGACTGAAGCCATTGTCTTCGGTCCCCGCCACAAACTCCATTCACTAGCCACCGACTCTATCCCTCTCCCTGGCCATGGTCTGAGGCTGAACCAGACCGTTCGCAAACTTGGCGTCCTATTTGACCCTGAGATGAGCTTCCGACCACATATCCGTTCCATCACCAAGACCGCCTACTTCCACCTCTGTAACATCTCCCGTCTCCGCCCCTGCCTCAGATCATCTGCTGCTGAAACCCTCATTCACACCTTTGTTACCTCCAGAGTCAACTATTCCAATGCTCTCCTGGCCGGCCTCCCATCTTCCACCTGCCATAAACTTGAGCTCATCCATACTCTGCTGCCCATATCCTAACTCGCACCAAGTCCCGTGAGCTCGCTGACCTACATTGTCTCCCGGACCGGGAATACCTCAATTTTAAGATTCTCATCCTCTTTTTCAAATCCCTCCATGGCCTTGCCCCTCCCTATCTCTGTAACTTCCTCCAGCTCTACAACCCTCCGAGAACTCTGCGCTCCTCCAATTCTCACCTCTTGTGCATCCCCGATTTTAATTGCTCTACCATTGACAGCCGTACCTTTAGCTGCCTAGGCCCTAAGCTCTGGAATTCCCTCCCTAAACCTCTCCACCTCATTACCTCGCTCTCAAATTTTGTTTGATAACATTCCTGAGAAGTGCCTTGGGACATTTTACTACTTTAAAGGTGTTATATAAATGCAAGTTGTTGTTTTTTATGTGTGTAAATTCTTGCATGTACCACATGTCTGTAGGGCATCACAGTTCAAAAGTGGTCGCACTTTAGATATCTCACTTAGGGCAGAAAATTATGATTGGCTGAAATATCATATTTTGAAAAAAATTAAGCATTCAGAAACAGCCATCTGTTAAGTGAGCAATGCTAGTTGAGTGAAATATACTAACCATTCATTACTTGGCATTTGCTAAACAGCCAGAAGACAACTATGAATCAGCAAGCAGCAAGCTCTAGAATAGTGGAGGTACAGAAAATAATCAAAAAGGCCAATGGAATGCTGGCCTTTATATCTAGAGGACTAGAATACAAGAGAGTAGAAGTTATGCTACAGCCATACAAAGCCCTGGTTAGACCACACCTGGAGTACTGCGTTCAGTTCTGGACACCGCACCTTAGGTAGCAAATGTGACCCCACTCTTCAAGCAAGGAGGGAGAGAGAAAACAGGGAATTACAGGCCAGTAAGCCTGACATCAGTCGTTGGGAAAATGCTGGAATCCATTATTAAGGAAGTGGTAACAGGGCACTTAGAGAATCATAATATGATTAAGCAAAGTCAACATGGTTTTATGAAAGGAAAATCGTGTTTGACAAATTTATTAGAGTTTTTTGAGGATGTAACTAGCAGGGTAGATAAACGGGAACCAGTGGATGTCGTATATTTGGATTTTCAAAAGGCATTCGATAAGGTGCCACATAAAAGGTTGTTACGCAAGATAAGGGCTCACAGGGTTGGGGTAACATATTAGCATGGATAGAGGATTGGTTAACGGACAGAAAACAGAAAGTAGGGATAAACGAGTCATTCTCAGGTTGGCAGGCTGTAACTAGTGGGGTGCCACAATGATTGGTGCTTGGGCCTCAGCTATTTCCAATCTATGTTAATAACTCAGATGAAGGGACTGAGTATAACGAATCCAAGTTTGCTGACGATACAAAGCTAGGTCAGAAAGTAAGCTGTGAGGAGGACACAAAGAGTCTGCAAAGGGATATAGACAGGTTAAATGTGTGGGCAAGAAGGTGGCAGATGGAGTATAATGTGGGGAAATGTGAGGTTATTCACTTTGGTAGGAAGAATAGAAAAACTGAATATTTTTTAAATGGTGAGAAACTATTAAATGTTGGTGTTCAGAGAAACTTGGGTGTCCTCGTACAAGAAACACAAAAAGTTAGCATGCAGCTACCACAAGCAGTTAGGAAAGCAAATGGCATGTTGGCCTTTATTGCAAGGGGTTAGAATCTAAAAGTAAGGAAGTCTTGCTGCAATTGTATAGGGCTTTGGTGAGACCTCACCTGGAGTACTGCGTAGTTTTGGTCTTAGAGCCAGGACTTTGAGGAGTGATGATGTGGAGATGCCGGTGATGGACTGGGGTTGACAATTGTAAACAATTTTACAACACCAAGTTATAGTCCAGCAATTTTATTTTAAATTCACAAGCTTTCGGAGACTTCCTCCTTCCTCAGGTAAATGTTTACCTGAGGAAGGAGGAAGTCTCCGAAAGCTTGTGAATTTAAAATAAAATTGCTGGACTATAACTTGGTGTTGTAAAATTGTTTACATTTGAGGAGTGAAGTTAGGAAACATTTCTACACCCAAAGGGTGGTAGAAGTTTGGAACTCGCTTCCGCAAACGGCAGTTGATGCTAGCTCAATTGTTAATTTTAAATCTGAGATTGATAGATTTTTGTTAACCAACGTTATTAAGGGATATGGGGCTATGGCAGGTATATGGAGTTAGGACACAGATCAGCTATGGTCTCATTCAATGGCAGAACAGGCTCGAGGGGCTAAATGGCCTACTTCTGTTCCTATGTTCCTAAAAGTATATAGATTTCATCATTCAAGTCCTATTATTCTTTAGATTACTTTATTATAGAGTCATAGAGTCATAGAGTTATACAGCACGGATAGAGGCCCTTCGGCCCATCGTGTCCGCGCCGGCCATCAAGCCCTGTCTAATCTAATCCCATATTCCAGCATTTGGTCCGTAGCCTTGTATGCTATGGCATTTCAAGTGCTCATCCAAATGCTTCTTGAATGTTGTGAGGGTTCCTGCCTCCACAACCCTTTCAGGCAGTGAGTTCCAGACTCCAACCACCCTCTGGGTGAAAAAGTTCTTTCTCAAATCCCCTCTAAACCTCCCGCCTTTTACCTTGAATCTATGTCCCCTTGTTATAGAACCCTCAACGAAGGGAAAAAGCTCCTTAGTATCCATCCTATCTGTGCCCCTCATAATTTTGTACACCTCAATCATGTCCCCCCTCAGCCTCCTCTGCTCCAAGGAAAACAAACCCAATCTTCCCAGTCTCTCTTCATAGCTGAAGCGCTCCAGCCCTGGTAACATCCTGGTGAATCTCCTCTGCACCCTCTCCAAAGCGATCACATCCTTCCTGTAGTGTGGCGACCAGAACTGCACACAGTACTCCAGCTGTGGCCTAACCAGTGTTTTATACAGCTCCATCATAACCTCCTTGCTCTTATATTCTATGCCTCGGCTAATAAAGGCAAGTATCCCATATGCCTTCTTTACCACCTTATCTACCTGTTCTGCCGCCTTCAGGGATCTGTGAACTTGCACACCAAGATCCCTCTGACCCTCTGTCTTGCCTAGGGTCCTCCCATTATACCTACCTTTTCAACATAGCTTTTTGCCAACTGGGTGGTTTGTAGGATGCTTTGTTTTTTGTTAACAGTTTATATATATCTTTGAAAGTTTTAAGTTTAACATTATTTTTGATGAATTTCAGAATGGATGTTCAGAAAATTGCTGCGATTGCACAAGGCATTTTGATAACATGCATTGTGTATTTCATAGTGTAACATTCCTGTTACTATAAAACCTTTGAGTTACATTGAGCAACACCGTTGAAAATGCACTAGTGAATAAATTAGCACAATTAACCATTTGGGCTCTACATTGCTGTTATATGTGAATCCCAGCATTGCATTTGGTTATACTCTTGGGCACAATCTATGTTTGTGCAACACATGTGATATAGTGTGCAAATTGTAAAATATCTGAATAATATCATTTATACCACAAGTTTTGAACTCACATCCAATCTACACAGACCCACACCTTTTGAACTCTTCCTCCCAAATTGGTCTACAATATCTTGCTCATGTTTATTTCATGGCATGGGACTCATCACCTGTTTCTCGCTTCAACCTTTGGTCATATGCAAGTTTAGCCTTTGACCATATGCGGTGGAGTTTGAGATGATGATTTGACCAATGGAAATCTCTTCTTGCAGTATGTCCTCTTACCCATCTTTGTATTTATAGCGTAACTTGCATAACCCTACAACTTTCACTTCTACAGCCTTGTGAACATTTCTCTGCCAGTACAGTGTTTCTTGCGTATATCTTTAACAACTATTATTTTTCTTTATGTCCATATATGATCAAATTAAATTACAAATGATCTGATGCTGATTGCATTAGACATCCATATAAACCTCCATAAAACAGAGCTATAAAACAGAAATTAAAATAAAAGATTTTTTTAAAAGTTTGCAGTAGTTACCCATGCATCCAAGGCCTAGTCTAAAAATTTGGCTTTTCTCACATTATGTACAGCCAGTCTCCACAGATTCTGCACACTTCACAGCTGGATTAGAAACTTTTTGACATTTTCACTGGTTTAGTGACTTGTTAGCTACTTGAGAATTGTTAAAGGATTATTATTACAGGGGTGTTGTAATTTATTGCTGTTATTTTCTTAATCTTTTGCCAATAAAATTATATTCTCAGGAATTACACATTTCAAAATTGGCAATGGCTACAATTTTAGCGCACAATTTCTGAAGAAAACATGACCATATATTCTGTTTTTGGAAACATTTTTTCATCCTTTATTTCAAGTCCTGAAAACTCTTTTATTTTGTCTTTTAACTTCTGTTTTATAGTTCTATTTTACGGATGTTTAGATAGGTGTCTTATACAAGTCAGCATCGGGCCATCTGTAATTCAGATTAAATTTTCTGATATGGGAGCAGTTTCGGCTTCAATGTTTGGGGTCAAGTTTTACACTGACTCAACTAAAATTGTGCACACTATTTTCTAAGGTGTTTTCACACTATTTTCTAAGGTGAACTCATTCCATATCTACAGGTACAGAATGTAACGAGTGTAGGGAACACGCTAGTGGTGGGAGCAGAAAATTGTCTGTAAGTGAAATTTAAAGAGATGGGGACAATTAAAGTGGAGTGTTGAATAAAGGAACAAAAATTCTGAAAGGCTCAGAAGGGATGAAGAGAAAGGAAATCCAGGTGCACACGTGAGTTTGTAGGCAACTGATGGAGCAGATCAGCACTCAAGTCCATGTTTGATGGCTGTTGAAGTAGAAGTTGTACTGCATGGAGGGTGGCCTGTTTGCCACTCCATGGCACAATTCCCATAAGACAACATTGCAGTATGTCTGCAAGAAAGTGGAACTAAGTTTCAGGCCACAGCTAAATTTCAGACTGGATGTCTTATGCAGCATAGTAGCTACAGGTGTCCTTGCAGCAAATGGCACAGCACCGCAATGGGCTCTCTGATGACTTTGACCATATGAAGAGATTTCCCTACGGTCATTGCCAGGTAAGTATACCAGAGTTTGCAGATATGGTTGGTGTTATCATGGTGAGATGTGGCCGAACAGAGCACACTGGCTTCCTTCCAGAGGCAGCCCTATTTTCATCCTTCCTTGCCACCTAGCTGCCACTTTCCACTGGAAATAGCCAAGCAGCTGACCAGCAGGATTCCAATGAGGCCCAGCAGTTAAAATCTGCCGGGCCTCTGACTGACAGTCCCATGTAGGATTGCCATCCACGTCGGCTCGCTGCTGAAAAGAGGCAAATAGAGAAGCGCAAAGACATCTAGAAAAAGTGTGCAAGAGGCATAAGGAGAGAAAGAAAAAGTCAGAAAGAGTGAAAGACAAGCAGAAAATTAAAGAGGGAGTCAGAAAAAATTAGATAGTATGAGACAAGAGACAATTACAGAAAAATGGAGACACAACTTGTTTTGAATTTTTTGTCTGCGAACAATGCCACAGGTGATAAAGTTATACGACACCATATGTTAATAGATATATGTTCTCCTGCATATGTTTTACATAACACATTGTATAATGCTGCCATCATTATAAATGCATATTCTCTAATTCAACATGAGCAATGTGTAATATATTAGGTGTCTGCTGAAAGCACTAGAGGAAAGCTTTCTGAGAATTTGATTGGTTCGTTTTGTGTTCATTGCTGGTTCTTGTTACTTGATCATTGATATCTTTCCTGCCAATTAATTTGGTTTAGTCATATTTGAGGCAGTTGGCATTGTTCATTAAACAGTGATTTTTGATTTTTTTTTTATATGAGCCAATCTGGATTTCAAGTGTGTCAAACACTTTGTAAGTGGGACACTTTTTTTAAATTCATTCATGGGATGTGCGCGTTGATGGCAAGGCCAGCATTTATTTCCCATCCCTAATTGCCCTTGAGAAGGTGGTGGTGAGCCGCCTTCTTGAACCGCTGCTGTCCGTGTGGTGAAGGTTCTCCCACAGTGCTGTTAGGTAGGGAGTTCCAGGATTTTAACCCAGCGGCAATGAAGGAACGGCGATGTATTTCCAAATCGGGATGGTGTGTGACTTAGAGGAGAACGTGCAGGTGGTGTTGTTCCCATGTGCCTGCTGCCCTTGTCTTTCTAGGTGGTAGAGGCCGCGGGTTTGGGAGGTGCTGTCGAAGAAGCCTTGGCGAGTGGCTGCAGTGCATCCTGTGGATGGTACACACTGCAGCCACGGTGCGCCGGTGGTGAAGGAAGTGAATGTTTAGGGTGGTGGATGGGATGCCAATCAAACGGGCTGCTTTGTCCTGGATGGTGTCGAGCTTCTTGAGTGTTGTTGGAGCTGCACTCATCCAGGCAAGCGGAGAGTATTCCATCACACTCCTGACTTGTGCCTTGTAGATGGTGGAAAGGCTTTGGGGAGTCAGGAGGTGAGTCACTCGCCGCAGAATACCCAGCCTCTGACCTGCTCTTGCAGCCACAGTATTTATGTGGCTGGTACAGTTAAGTTTCTGGTCAATGGTGACCCCCAGGATGTTGATGGTGGGGCAGTCAGCGATGATAATGCCGTTGAATGTCAAGGGGAGATGGTTAGTCTCTCTCTTGTTGGTGATGGTGATTGCTTTTCTCACACTCTATGGGCACAGGCTAAACAGATTAATATAAATAGGTAGATATATATATAGATACATAGACCAATCAAAAATAAATCATTCTGGCTCTGCTTCCTGGACCTCCACTGTGCTTTGCTCCCTGCCTCCCCTGCTGTGGTCCAGTCCCTAGCCCCCTCTGCACTCTACTCCCTGGCTTCATTATTCTTCACAACCTGGCCCTACTGTCCTCTTCTCCCCAGCCCCATCTGTGTATTGTTGCTTGGACCTACTGTGTTAAGCCCTGGCTAGGAATGGGACCATGATGTTGCGTTTTAATCAATATGATATTTGAGCCAATTAGGATTTCACGTGTGTCAGACACCTTGTGCACTATTAATGATGTTTCTGTTTAACAAATTGTTGCATTCTCTCTTCCGTAACTCAGTATTTCCATGTGCCTGGTTTAAGTGTTAGACAACACCTTAAGCCAAAAATCCATTGTTGAAGTAAACATTATACCACACATCATGTAGTGTAATTATTTAACTGGTCTAGTCTGCAGTTTGCAAATGATTCCTTTCTTTCTAGCCTGTAACTGGCGTCTCCATTTATTCACACAGCAAAAAATTACTGGATACGAGATTTCGATCCATGTTGAAATTATTTATGTGGATTTTATTAGTCACTGTTTTGTGATTTGCATCAAAGAACATTTTGAACTCACTGGAGAATTTAGCCAGCAGTGGTTTAGTGACAGTCATTGAACTAGGTAGTTACTGTAATGGTATCCAGATTGTGGTAATGGTATGCTTGTGTCTAATTAAGCTAGAAAAGCAAAAGCTCTCTGAATTACTGGTAAACAAGGATATCACAGCAGGTTTCATTTATGATATTAAAATATGCTAGTCCCTTACGATAGATAATACACTCTTGTAGAACACACATTGTTAATATCAACCTCAGTAATCAAGAAACTTTACAACACACCTTTTCCTGAAACATGTGTTGTATGTTTTCCAGTGACCATATTAGGAGTGGTCATTTGCACATCCCGTCCGATTCTTCAGATGATTTCGCACATTTGTCAGTCACCATTTCCAATGTGATAAAATGTAGTCAATTTTCAGGTTTGTAGGCAGCCTTGTGGACAGTTTATGGCCAATCAACTGAGAATTTTTTCAAAGCTGTTTCCTTCTCCAAAAATAGATTGTTGGAGAAAAAAGACAGAAGAAAACGTAAGTAAAGGACAGAGAGAATAGCGGAGAAGAGAGAATACAATGGGACAGGCAGGGAAGCGTTAATTCTAAACTATAAAAAATATTAAAATTGCAGCAACAAAACTATTCCCAATGTTTGAGTAGCTTTATTATTGTAATAGTGTTTGTTGTAGCACCTAGTTTGTCAGCTGAAAACTAGCAAAGCTTACAGGCCAGGGAGAAAGGAATTTCCCTGAACCTACATTAGAAAGAATCTGCATTTATATCAAACCTTATCATGCCTTCAGAACATCCCAAAGCACTTTTTTTTTTATTCGTTCATGGGATGTGGGCGTCGCTGGCGAGGCCGGCATTTATTGCCCATCCCTAATTGCCCTTGAGAAGGTGGTGGTGAGCTGCCTTCTTGAACCGCTGATGTCCATGTGGTGAAAGTTCTCCCACAGTGCTGTTAGGTAGGGAGTTCCAGGATTTCGACCCAGCGATGATGAAGGAACGGCGGTATATTTGGCGGTATAAATGGCAAGCGACCAGCAGGTCAGGGTCCCGCTTGCAGACAGAGCGGAGGTGTTCAGCAAAGTGATCACCCAGTCTGTGTTTGGTCTCCTCAATGTAGAGGAGACCGCATTGTGTGCAGCGGACACAGTATACAGTATATATTGCAGGAGATGCAAACCTGCTCCTTCACCTCCTCCCTTCCCACTGTCCAGGGCCCCAAACACTCCTTCCAGGTGAAACGGCAGTTTACTTGTTCTTCTTTCAATTTGGTGTACTGTATCCGCTGCCAGTCACTTGCCATTTTAATTCCCCTTCCCACTCCTACTCTGACCTCTGTGTCCTCGGCCTTTTACACTATTCCATTGAAGCTCAACATCGGTTTAAGGAACAGTACCTCATCTTTTATTTAGGCACTTCCAGATTTCAATAACTTCAGATCATAACCACTGCTCCCATTTTTTCGTTCAGCTAGTGCTGGTAATGGTTCTGCTGCTGCCATTTACAGCTACTCCTGATCAATCTTTTTTTTCTTAACTTGTCTCATACCACCTTCCTTACCTTGCACCATCATCCCATTTGTCATCTAATCACTCGTGCCCTCTACCCTATCACAGACCTTCCCTTTTGTTCTTTCCCCCCCCCTCCCCCACTTTCCCTGGCTCTGTACTTGCTCAAAAACTTTAACTCTCTCAACATCGTCCAATTCTGACGAAAGGTCTTCGCTCTGAAAAGCTAACTCTGTTTCTTTCTCCACAGATGCTGCCTGACTTGCTGAGTTTCTCCAGCATTTTCTGTTTTTATTTCAGATTTCCAGCATCCGCAGTATTTTGCTTTTGAGAGAACTCCCTGCTCTTCTTTGAATAGTTCCATAGAAACATCTCTGATCACTGCAACAGGCAGATGAAGCCTGAAAAACAGCCTCCGACAGTGCAGCACTCCCTCAGTATGACACTGAAGTGTCAGCCTAAATTATATGCTCAAGCCCTGATGTGGGGCTTGAACCTACTTAGAGGCAAGAATGCTACCTGCTGAGCCAAGCTGACACTTAAAAAGTTAAAAGTATCACATTTGCAGGGAACTAGATAATCATCTTTTTCTGCAAGTGTAACTTGCATTTTCAGGGTGAAGATAGATATTTTATTCATGTTAATAGTGTTGATAACAAAGCAGACCATTTTCATGGTTAGTGACAATATCAATGCCAAACTAAATACTACATCTTTCAACAGTGTCCATAAAGGGCAAAAATCCAGTTGATATTTATACTTCTCCATTACTGCATATACCCATACTTAGAGTAATGAGAACTGTAGCCTAGTATGATAATAAGCAGTTCAATCGCTGAGACAGCGTGACACCGAGATAAGAGATTTAAGTAAAGTTGTTCACTCTGTTACGAGCCAGAAATGTGCCATCAACCATATTGGTAAAGACCCAAAAATTGGTGTGCCCATCCCTGAAGCAGGCGTTAGTCCTTTTGCATATGCAAATAAGGGGCCTAACGCCTGTTTGAGACCCCATTGCATGATTGGTTACCCCTGCCACGTCAACATACAGTCCTTAAAGGGACCACATGTAAGGCCTCAACCAACAAGGCAAGGTTTTAAAAAATACTTGCTTGTATGTGGAGATGGGAGGAGCAGGAGTCACTGCTGGAAACATTCAAAGAATGCGTATTGCTGGCCACACTGCTCCCCCCCACCCCACCGCACATCGCTGCTACCTCCCCACCCCATTCATCGCCCTTACCCCCACCATCACCCCTCCCAGCCACAGCTTCCTTCCCAATCCAGTCGCCCCCTTCCCGGTCACACCCATTCATCATTTACCTGAGGGGGTGCTGCTGGCGTCACAGTGGCCCGATCTTAATTCCCGCTTCGCCGGCGCGCTGCCTGTTGATGTCCGCAGCTCGCCGGCTCGATGGTTATGAAACCCGAGGCTCAATATTGGTTGTATCTTGGGCCTCACAATTCAGGCACAGGGATCATTGTACCTTATTTTGTAGACTAGGTCGGACTCTTTGCTGTTTGTACAGTTGGATAGTTGGATCTTTAACTCCTGCCTTTTAATTGGAGGAGGTCCATATGATTATCCTTATGATAACTGTGTCTAGCTAATGAAACACAAATGCCATACAGTTGGCTAAACAAATACTGCAACCAGAAGTTTAACTTTCATTCTGCAGGATATCAGAGATTTAATTTGTGTCAAACCATGTGACTTTTGTTTTAATCCTTAACTTGCTAATTAAACAGAAACTCTATGGGCAACAGTTTCTGCTGTGGGTAGGAATATGCATACTGTTAAACCCTCAATTTGCTTGTAAATACCCACATTTCCATCCATGAATTACCTCATAGATGAGATCCATGCTTAGTATTCAGGATCATGAGGCTGATTTTCCGGTACGGATGTGAATCAGTAGAACTGGTGCAGGTATCTCCCCAGAATGGTGATACAATGATAGCATTCAATTTTCATGTGCCTTCTCATTTGCATAATTATTCACAGCCATATATAGATTTGTACATTTGCAGAGAGCACACTAGTGATAGAAGCAGAAAATTGCATTGTAATGAAAATTAAAGGATGCAGACAGTTAAAGGGAAGTGGCACAACAGAGAAACAAAATTTCTTACAGTCTTTCGAAAGGATGGGAAAAAAACACCTGTGGTGCAGCCTGACCTGCCTGGCATCTGTCCACTGGTCTTCATCCTCCCAACAGCTTACAGATATAGAGTTTCCCAGTAGTAATCTCATTGAGGGCACTAATGGAGTATGTAAAAAAAACAAAAGCTGCAGAGCAATTATCACCAAGGCTCATGAAAACCTTTGTGACAGCAGAAAAAGTAAAAAATATTAAGAAAAAAGCTGCATAAATGGGCCATAAAACTGTTCATTTGACCTTCTTAAATTTTGCCTGCAGCTGATCCCTTAACAACCCTGGCTACCTGTTATACGGTGTGATTATGTACCAACGTAATATCTGGAAAATTTGCACAGGGATTTATTCCGTGTCCATCTTTCGGATGAGACGTTAAACCGAAGCAAATATCTTGGCGAATATTTATGCCTCAACCAACATCACTAAAGCAAATGATCTGTTCATTATCTTATTGCTGTTTGTGAGACTTGGCTGTGCGCAAACTGGCTGTTGAGTTTCCTTACATTACAACAGTAACTACACTGTAAACTGTTTTGGGATATCCTGAGGTCATGAAAGGTGCTATATAAATGCAAGTCCTTTCTTTATTTGAATGTTACAGTAAAGCTCCTGCCTGTGTTTATTTTCCTCCCTGGTGACCTGTGAAAGTCCGCAGCTCAGAGCTGAGGGAACCAATCACTTCACAATGTTTCTCAGTTCTAACAGAGCTCTTTAACAATTGAGTTTCTGCCCATTATGTATAAAGAGACATGGTGGATAGAATACTGATAACCTGAAAAAAGTCTCTGCATTCCAAGGAAGTTGGAGGTTTGGATAGAGATGATTTCAGCACATAAAAAGCGAAAATCTAAGGAGAGAGAGATAGCAGATATGAGATGCAGAGATCAAAATGGACCAAAAGAGAGTAAGAAACATCAGAGTGCACTAAGAGAAAGCGAGAACTATCAAATAGAAGAGGGCCCACGATATCAGAATTCATCATGTGAGAGCTAACAGCTTAGGCCACATAAATACTGTGCTACAAGAGCAGGTCAGAGGCTGGGTATTCTGCGGCAAGTGACTCACCTCCTGACTCCCCAAACCTTTCCACCATCTACAAGGCACAAGTCAGGAGTGTGATGGAATACTCTCCACTTGCTTGGATGAGTGCAGCTCCAACAACACTCAAGAATCTCGACACCATTCAGGACAAAGCAGCCTGCTTGATTGGTACCCCATCCACCACCCTAAACATTCACTCCCTCCACCACCAGCGCACAGTGGCTGCAGTGTGTACCATCCACAGAATGCACTGCAGCCACTCGCCAAGGCTTCTTCGACCGCACCTCCCAAACCCGCGACCTCTACCACCTAGAAAGACAAGGGCAGCAAGCACATGGGAACAACACCACCTGCACGTTCCCCTCCAAGTCACACACCATCCCGACTTGGAAATATATCACCGTTCCTTCATCGTCACTGGGTCAAAATCCTGGAACTCCCTACCTAAGAGCACTGTGGGAGAACCTTCACCACACGGACTGCAGCGGTTCAAGAAGGAGGCTCACCACCACCTTCTCAAGGGCAATTAGGGATGGGCAATAAATGCTGGCCTTGCCAGCGATGCCCACATCCCATGAACGAATAAAAAAATTCTGCTTGATTTGGCTACTGTTGATTTATGAGAACTGTAAATGATTAGTAAATAACTGAATAAAGAGCTGTTTGAAAAGTTTAATATCAAAATGTTTTCATTTTAGAGATTTTGGATGTTAAGATTTCCTTGGGTTTCCCTTGATTCTAGTCCAAACCATTTCCTGCTGCAAGATGAAATCCCAGCCAGAATTATATAAATGTTGTAGCGAAGTAGAACTGATCAAAAGTGATGAGATAAATAAACAAAAATATCCAAATAAATTTCCCTGCAATTAACATAATCCTGAACTAATGAAATGGAAATTATATTTGTAATCCAGTGTTCTCCCACCAAAATTTCATTATGCCTTGAGGTACAAGTAACCAGTATGGTTATTTTCATTAGTTCATAACTAAATGAAATTACATACAAGGAGATTTATTTGGCTTGTTTTAATTTTTAAAAAGCATGTATTTACATAGTTAGCAATGGAAATGAATCTACTGCATTGTTTTAAAAATATTTTATGGGAAAACCTATTTTTGTCAGAGGTATTCATTTCCGTTATACTACGTGGTAAAGCATGTTAACTTAGTGACATTGAAGTCATAAAGCTTCAAGGGCTGATTTTTCAAATGCATGCTGTTGGTGGGAAGTTTTGTCCAGCAGCCACATATATCAGGAAATTGTGAGTGCGCTGTCTGCAATTTCCTGTCCATCATGGGGGGAAAATCATTAGATTTTCAGATAAAAATTGGACCCTGCTGCCTTCCATGTCCTGTGAGCCTGCTAAAAACAGCAGGTAAAAATTATATCCCACAGGAAGGCAGCGGGATTGGAGGAAGCAAGTTGCTTCCCCAATTTTTAATTGCTCGCCTGGCTGGGCAGGCAGGGTTAAAATCAGGCCTTTAATTTTTTTGTGTCATCAAGTTTCTATAACTTTAATGGTAATTCAGCTTGCTGCCACTTAACATCGGGAGAACCTAAAGCATCTCTTTCAGCCCTCCACCATAAACTCCACTTCCTTGCAACTGACCCCATCCCCTTCCCTGGCCACTTTCTCAGGCAGAGCCAGACATGCAAAATCTCCACATCCCATTCTACCCAGAGCTAAACTTCAAACCGAACATCCTATTCATTTACAAAGACCAATTATTTCCACCTCCAAAGCATTGCTTGCCTCTGCCCCTACCTCAGCTCCTCTGCTGCTAAAACTCTTTGTTACCTAGCCTCCTTGCCAAGCTCCCATCCTCTACCCTCCATATAATCTCCAACATCCAAAACTTAGCTGCTCACATCCTGTCCACACCAAGTCCCCGCGGGCTCCCCAAGCACCCTGGCCTCACTGACTTGCATTGGATCCCTGTCCATTAATGTATTGAATTGAAAATCCTTGTCCATCTCTTCATTTTCCTCATCTCAGCTCACATTATTTCGGCAGTGTTCTCCAGCCTTAAATCTCTTCTCCCCCCACCCTTCAGTCCTTTGATTCTGGCCTTTTATGCATCCACCATTGGTGGAAGATCCTTCAGCCACCTCTGCTCTGCTTTCTGGAACTCCCGCCACCATTTATTTGGTGTTGTAATAAACAGTAAAGAAACAATTATGAGGAAGGGAAATCAGTAGTATGATTTCTGATATGCAAAACAACTAAGTTATATATACCATCAAAATCTATGATAATTTTATTTTCACAGTTATGAGAAGTTAAGTTTAAGTTTGATGACAATCGCTCTCCAATACCACTGATAGTGGAAAAATTTGTGACTCAAGAATTTTTTAATTGAATGTTACTTTTGTTTTCCTGCATATGTGGTGTACATCGTGAAGGGTTTCTGCAAATTGGAGGGTAGCAAATGTAACCCCACTATTTAAGAAAGGAGAGAGAGAGAAAACAGGGAACTACAAACCTATTAACCTGACATCAGTAGTAGGGAAAATGCTAGAATCTATTATAAAGGATGTATAACAGAACACTTAGAAAATAATAATTGGATTTGGCAGAGTCAACATGGATTTATGAAAGGGAAATCATGTTTGACAAACCTATTGGAGTTCTTTGAGGATGTAACTAGTAGAATAGATAAGGGGGAACCAGTGGATGTGGTGTATTTGGATTTTCAGAAAGCTTTCGATAAGGTCCCACACAGGAGGTTGGTGAACAAAGTTAGAGCGCATGGAATTGGGGATAATATACTGGCATAGATTGAGAATTGGTTAACAAACAGAAAACAGAGTGTAGGGATAAACGGGTCTTTTTCAGGATGGCGGACTGTGACTAGTGGGGTACCGCAGAGATCGGTGCTTGGGCCCCAGCTATTCACGATCTATATCAATGATTTGGATGAGTGGACCAAATGTAATATTTCCAAGTTTGCTGATGACACAAAACTAGATGGGAATGTGAGTTGTGAGGAGGATGCAAAGAGGTTTCAAGGGGATATAGACAGGCTAAGTGAGTGGGCAAGAACATGGCAGATGGAATATAATGTGGAAAAATGTGAAGTTATCCACTTTGGTAGGAAAAACAGAAATGCAGAGTATTTTTTAAATGGTGAGAGATTGGGAAATGTTGATGTTCAAAGGGACCTGGGTGTCCTTGTACATGAGTCACTGAAAGCTAACATGCAGGTGCAGCAAGCAATTAGGAAGGCAAATGGTATGTTGGCCTTTATTACAAGAGGATTTGAGTACAGGAGTAAAAATATCTTACTGCAATTATATAGGGCCTTGGTGAGTCTGCACCTGGAGTATTGTATACAAATTTGGTCTCCTTACCTAAGAAAAGATATACTTGCTATGGAGGGAGTGCAACAAAGGTTCACCAGACTGATTCCTGGGATGGCGGAATTGTCGTATGGGGAGAGATTGAGTAGACTAGGCCTGTATTAGAGTTTAGAAGAATGAGAGGTGATCTCATTGAAACATACAAAATTCTTACAGAGCTCGACAGGGTAGATGCAAGGAGGATGTTTCCCCTGGCTGGGGAGTATAGAACCAAGGGTCACAGTCTCAGAATAAGGGGTAGGCCATTTAGGACCAAGGTGAGGAGAAATTTCTTCACTCAAAGGGTGGTGAATCTTTGAAATTCTCTGCCCCAGAGGGCTGTGGAGGCTCAGTCATTGAGTACATTCAAAACAGAGATCGATAGATTTCTAGATATTAAAGGTAACAAGGGATATGGGGATGGTGCAGGAAAATAGCGTTGAGGTAGAAGATCAGCCATGATCTTGTTAAATGGCAGAGTAGGCTCGAGGGGCCAGATGGCTTACTCCTGCTCCTATTTTTTATGTTCTAATTCTAGTCACACACAATGAGTTAAGCAGTGTTAATGAACTGTTCAATGGCAGTATTTCAGTCACTGTTAATACCATATGTAAAGAATAATTATGTCAGTATTAGTGCTATGGAAAAGTAATATGCTATATAGAGATTATAATTCATTCAGTATCATTACAGGGTTTTAATAGCATAAAAAAATAATTTAGAGATGGCAATGCATGGTACTAAAAGGCTCTGATTGAGTCTGTATTAATACAATAACACAACATACAGAGGCTTTAATTCAGTCAATGTTTGAGGTTTGTTTGGATTGAGATCTATCTCATTCAGACTTTTATTTACATGATTAAACCTAGCAGCGATTCTGCTAACAGAAACATCCGTCTGACACAGATTCTGTATTTTACTTAGGATCTTGCTCTGGTTCTATTCCAATTCGCTACCAGTTCTCCCTACTAAAAAAGCGCTGACTACTGGGTGGTTACAGTTATCTCTTTCACTGAAGTGTTTCTGTAGTCCCGCTGGTGGAATGGAGGAAATCAGGCTCGCACATAACTGTAGGCCACTGAAGCGGGACAACAAGCAGGCCTCTGTTTGAATGCTGAGTGAAAGTAGCTGAGCTCCATTCATTTGCATGCCTTCTGTCGATGGGAGCTGCAGATTACACAGGCCAGCGAGGGAACCAGGTCTTCCCCCTTGAGCCTGTGCTTTCACAGGACTAGCCACTTTCAAACTCTTATTTGTTTAGAAAAGAGCCAATAATCTTCTGATCTTTGCTTACAGGGAGAATTGGGAGCCCAAGGCCCTGCTGGCGTCCATGGATTGGTTGTAAGTATCAAACATTCCTTAACTGTTTCAATTCCATTCTTTATTTTACATTCAGCTGTATTGCTCTGCATTCAGTTTTTTTTATTTTTTAAATATAAGTGAAAATATTACAAATTTGGAAAATAATGTCTTAGTCATTCAGAAAAATTGCATGATCATTGCAATATGCTCTGTTTCTAAAGACAAAAGTGAAGAATATTATAGCCATCACAAATACTTAAACACTAATTAATAAATATTTATTAATTAACAGAAAGTCATTAAAAACATTAACCTACTAATTACTTAAATTCTCAGATCTTTTCATTAGTAAAAGCCCTTTGATGCTTTAGTCTCAAAATAACTATTGTATTTCTTCTAGTGACTTCTAAGTAAGATACATTTTAACTCTTAGACTGCTAGCGGGTCCTGGGAAATTCCTGTCTCCCTAGACCAACCAATTTGTTTTCAGCTCACAAACTCTGACACTTACAATAACACTAATATTATACTATCAGGAGTAGCTTTATTTTTGTAATATTAAACCTATAGACTAAAATATACTGTTAAAACACAATTTAAACTAAAATTAAACACTTCCATTTTGCAGTGTCCCTATTTTGCCCCCATTCTCCTTTCCCATTCTCTATCTGTCCTATTTTTATTTTCTCAACTGTAATCTTGTTTTTTTTTACCTAATTAGACCTATCATACCTTTCCTAATCTATCCTGAGGTTGGAATCTAGTGAAGAAAAACAACCTTTTGCTGAAAACCATCTTTAAAGGCTGTGTTTCAGGCAGTTGAGGGGTCAGACTTGGAAAATTCACATGGTCACATTCTAGATGCAAGGCATCAATCTTTGATGAATTTTTACAGGTCAAACTGAAAAGAGAACAGAAGAAAGGGTATATTAATCAATCAGTGGACCCCAGAGTCTGACATCATCCAGTAAATTTGTACACGCTGCTCAAAGAGTTAATTTTCCAAACATTCCAGAATCAATTGTGACATCCACACGCATGCACATTCCAGCAGAGGCCACTGGATAGTGATCAGGATCATGGCTGATTTTTAACCCAGGGTACGCAGAGTCTAATTGTAGCACTTCCGCCACCCCCATGGCTGACTTTAGCTAACTGAGCACAGATCAGGGATCAAACTTAGGACCTTCCTGCTCTGTATGATTCAATTGTTCACTGGATATAGTTGCTGAGTAATGAGAACGCCTCTGCAGAAAGTTTGTTAACTGCTTACCATTTAGTTTCTCCTGTTTCTCTCCTCATTGCACAACAGCTAGAATGAACATGTATGTATAATTTACAAATGTATCAGTTTCGATTTTGATGAAAAAAATCTTCCACTTCAGTTAATTCCTTTTCTGTCCTAAAATGAATGTTAAAATGACATTAACAATTTCCTTCTTTATGCTTTAAGTTCTTGAAAGAAACATCTCTTTCATAATTTAACTCTTCCTGAATATCAAACTAAGAATGCAATTATACTGTCACTTTTGTCTCACTATAAAAAAATGTTGTGCATTGACACAAAACCAACAGTATAAGTCAGGAACCAGGTCCCAATCTGATCTCGAATGCACTCAAACCCCCTTCAGTAGGCTGTCCCATATCAGTTTGAATTTACATTAGTCGAAGTATAATTCCAGCCTTTAACATTGCAACTTCAAAAAAGATTGTTTCCAGACATTTATGATAATTAAACAGAATCTTTTGGGTGTCTGATATTTGCCAACAGTGTTCATTTAAAAAAGACCATAAACCTTTCATTTAACTATGCAAGATGGTTTTAATAAATAGGAATTGTTAAACTAGCACAGCTCTTTCTTTAACATGTCTCATTATCTATTGTTAAAACCTAGCTCACTTTGTTCTAAGTTTTTGTCTTGCAAACTTTGGGGGCAGAATTTTTCCTGTGCGGAAATTATGTGAGGAGAATGAAGGAAGAGTTATGACTGCAGAAACCACCAAGTGCTGGCAACAGTTTGGTAGATTTAAACCACCAGACTGTATTTTCCTAATAACAGAGTACCAAGAGGTACTCGATGGAGACCTGTGGAATTCCATGAGTAAGGAAGATCAGATTAAAACTATTTATTCAACATGTGGTTTATGTAATTAATCACAAAGTGAACTTTTGCAGAAGCTAACTGGGCAGTTCCCAGGTTGTTCCAATAAGGACACAAGTCCCTAAATGATTCCAAGAGCATTAAAGGGCCTTTAAACAACATCCTGGTAAGATAAAGGTTAACACTCAAATTTCACACCATGGTGATCACTGGTTTGAATCCAGAGAAAGACTTTTACCCTCCACCTGTAATTCATTCAGCACACAAGACAAATTATCTCACATGAGAGGGGGAGGAATGGATGTTACATCCCATCTTAAATCAAAAACAGACACTTCATTCATCCTGTTGCCTGAGTCACACAACATCATTGCTGGGTGAGTCCCTGGGTTATTTGACCACCCTCTCAGACAATGAGTACAGCTAAATGCGCAAAAGGAGAACTAGGGGTGGGGGTGAGCGGGTTAACATTTTAAAACTGTTTGCTAATTAAATCCGGGAGTTTCAGGATCAAACCGACAGGAAGAAAAACAGGAAAACTATCTCTTTAAACATTTTCCGAGGTGATATCAGCAAATAGGCTTACAATTAAAATTAAGATGAATTTGCCTTTAATACCAATATCTCTTCTACCCCTAACATCTTTCCAGAAAGCTGAGAACATAAAATGGCAAATAGACAGTTCTACCCCCCCCAGAAATGCTATTCATGAAAACCAGCTATACATTAACACCATATAAATCTTAAGAGTGATTTGGAAGCTTTGCTTGAAGTCCAGGCTATTTCCATTAGTGGCTGGCTCCTTCAGGTGACACCCATAGCACTACAAAAAAGTGAGCACGCAGCCATTGAAATTAAAAAGTAATATCGATGAAAAGGGACGGTGCTTGCAATACTGGAGAATATTTTTGCCAGCTTTCTAAACTAACTGTGCCCTTTTCAGATGTCCATTTGTAAAGTATGAATCGGAAGTGTTATGGAAATTTACCTACAACTGGGCTGAAGAAGCTCAAAAAAGACTACATTTTCTTTGATGTACATATCATCTTAAGTAACAAATAGCAAATCCAAGTGTTTTTCTACCTAATTAGAAAATAATACTGTGAACATTTATGATGTCACCCTCATTCTAAATCTTAGGTTACTGAAAATCAGCACCTATAATTTTTGACAGATTTTGAAATGTTATATCAGCACTGCCACTTCTGCTTAAATACCCTTCATTCTCTAGGGACAGAATATTGATAGATCAAGATTTTCCTCTTAACTATGGTGATTCTTTTTAAAGCAGTTTTGAAAATGTAATTATTGTCAATACTACACACTAGTGTGCATAATTATGATTTTAGACCTGTACAAACAAACTGCTATGTACAGAAATCTTTCTTGTAGCCAGAGTAATAAAAACACAGCAGCATTTTCAGAGGATTGCTGATTAACTTAGATTAAATTAGCTTTCACCGTGCCCAAGGCTTCAGGCAGAATGGTTAAAATAATAACTTGATCACTGAAAGATTTGCTTCTTAAATATTGATTTAGAAGACAAAACTTTACAATTACTCACTCTCTGAAGACATTTGCAATATACCCACAACAGTAGATTCTTAATTCAGAATGATTATTTTCTCTTGCTTGTGAACAGAAATTTTAACAGTTACTCTTTTAGGTCACTTACACTACACAGTTTGCATTGCTGCAAATCTTTTTCATTTATCCATGGAAACAACTGTAGTGTAATTCAGGTGTGAAATCACCAGATGCACGGAGAGTCTCGGCTACCCTGCAGCATTAAGGTTGACGTGTAAACACAGAGTCAGGCCACCGATCTGACACCCCACCGAATTGGGATGTCAAAAGTGAAATCCTAGCAGCAGGGGTTTCACACCGAAACTGCAGCTCCTTTATTACAATGTAAACACTCGAACAGTTTGTCACCCAAACTCATCTCTCCTTTCACGGGCAGCCTTGTAACATAATGACGCCAGATCATAACTGGGGATGAAACCCACTTTGTAATGAGGTTACTGAGATTGGTTTTAGAAGAGTCAATGTAAATCAGCTCTCCATAACGGCAAAAAATTTGAAAGCAATTCACTCTTGAATTTGCTGTGCACAGTTAAATGCACTCTTAGATAAGACGTGTCCTACAACACTTTGGCTTCACAATCCCCACAGTTTAACTGCACTGGTGCGAAGTAAAATCTAAAAAGTTCCTAGGAGGCCCCATGGGGCAGTCAGCTCTCACATGTGGCATTGGAACTCGAGTGAAATTACAAAAGCCAACTATCCTGTTGGCTCTACCAACATTAGAAATTAAATGCAGTCCAGTGAACTGCCTGGGAAATTTTAAAACTTAATTTTAAACTTGCGTGCACTGGTTGCAGTTATACCACAGCTAATCTGAAGCCCAGGTGGGAGAAGACTATACCCTGGATTCTCTCGTCCGAAGCTGAACCCCAAACACATATTGGTTTGCTACAGAGATACTGCCAAACATGCAATATAAATTCCTTATTCAATC
Source organism: Heptranchias perlo (assembly GCF_035084215.1). NCBI lineage: Eukaryota > Metazoa > Chordata > Chondrichthyes > Hexanchiformes > Hexanchidae > Heptranchias > Heptranchias perlo. Next base: position 32,520,625 of record NC_090355.1, read on the forward strand.
TGTTCTAGGCAGGGTGAGGTATGTAATAGACTGAGGGACTAGCTAACTTTGGTATTCTAACACTGTAATAAGAAGAACTTCCACTTTAACTGCTAGAGACCAGTTAGGGAAGATGAAATGGGAAGGTGAAGTGAGGGCATGAGTTAAGTAAAGCTTGGCAAGTGAAATAAGTGTGTTAATTGCTATGGGTCAAATGAAAAAGCATGGTAATTACTATAAGTCAATCTAAAATGTCAAAAAAAAGCATGTCAGTTGCTATAGGTCTGCAGGAGAAGTGAAGCAAGTATATTCATTGTTGTGAGCGAAGGTGATAAGTGAAGTGAGCGTTTCATTGACTGGAAACAGCTAAGATGTAAAATAGATTTGTTAACTTCTATGAAGCAACAAGGAATGTCAATAAAACATCCCAACTACCACTCAACTAGTTCATTTGGAATCCAGAAATGCTTGTTACTTAAGGCCATGAGTTTTAGCTTCTTTGCTGGGTCACCAGATAGACTTTCTCGGGGCGGGGGGAGTGTGATCTTTCTGCGGAACAGAAAGCTAGCAGCTTAGACAGCTGTAAACGCACAGTTGTATGCCTGTCACATGATCATGGTTCAACATTTACAAAGGTCTCAGTAATCAGTATGAGACCCATGCCATTCCCTCCTCAGAGGAGGCTGGAGTATGGTGCTAAAGGTAAATACCATTTTTTTAAAAATCAGGGATGAAAACAAAATCTTTCCAAAAAAAAGTTAATCTACTAAAGAATGTTGTTCTCTGAAGCAAAGTTACCCTCTGTGGTAACATGTTTCTTGGCAGAAGCCATAACCAGTGGCTGTGGAATTAATACTTTTCTACCAAAATGATGGCACAGTCAATGCACAAAATATTTTTAATTTTTTTCCCTGAGTAGTTTTTGACCTTGATTTTTGATTAATATAACAAAAGAAAAGAATGTTTTGTGTAATATTGGCTTTCTGCCATTCTGTGTGTTTTAAACACTATACTGAATATGTGCAAAATGTGCTTGAATGAGTATAATTCAATAAAATAACTTCACACTGAATATTTTATTACATTCAGATACCTAAAAATGAGCAAAACCACTGGTAATGCATTTGATTTCTCAATGTTTAGGTAAAGGAAGTTATCAATAACTTCAGGGTTCATCTTAATGCTAATGGTAATGTTCATACTAATGCAGCAAGCTGATTCTTGCTGTTGACTGCAAAATTCCTATTATACATCATCATACCATGTCACTAGTAAATGTTTCAGAGGTACATTCACACTGCATGTTAAAGCTTAGTCAAAAATGATTATAGGAACAGGAGTCGGCCATTCAGCCCCTTGAGTTTGTTCCATCATTCAATTAGATCATGGCTAATCTGTATCTCAACTTCATTTACCCACCTTTTGATTCATATCCCTTGATACCCTTACCCAATAAAAATTTATCGATCTCAGTCTTGAAAATTTCAATTGAGCCAGCATCCGCAGCCTTTTGGAGGAAAGAATTCCAGATTATCACTACTCTTCGTGTGAAAAAGTGATTCCTGGTTTTGCTCCTGAATGGCCTAGCTCTAATTTTAAGATTCCGTTTTGCACGGTGCTATAAACCTGAAGTTATGGCCCAACCTGACTCTTTTGACGAGAGAGTCTTGCACCTCATGGATTTGACACAACACTGGGTGTAAATGCGATGATATTTACAAATTGGATACATTCAATCCAGTGGGCACTTTTGTAATCTACCTGACCTTGATTTAAATGTTTAGGAATTTGTCCCTCCCTTCTCTCTAAATATTAAATATTTTACTGTTGGAAAAATCTCACGTACATTCCTATATTTAGGCTTATTCAGAGCTCTCTCCTGTTGTAGTTCCTGCAGGAGCCAAGCAATTGTAATAGAGTGCTGCCTGACTGAAATCTGAAAAGTATAATGTAGAACATAAGAAATAGGAGCAGGTCATACATGTAAATGCATGCTAGGATTTAAATTAGTAATGAATATGGTTTCTGGCATGCTTCTGAACAAAGGCCATAGTGCCAGATATGATTAGTTGCCTGTCAATTTTTTTTGTCAGATTACGCTCCTGTAAAGCACCTTGGGATGTTTTACTGCATTAAAGGCGAGTTATAAATGCTAGTTGTTGATGTTGCACGGGTAAATTTGGGGGTCGTTCCAGCAAGTGTTTCATTTATTTCAAAGGAAGTTTTCTTTTAGACTTGTTTTGTTTTTGTAAGTTTTTAATTAAGTTTGGTGGCTAGTGATTGAATTTCAACAACATGGCAAACAAACAATAATCGCTTGCCTTCAAAATATTACACTAGGTTCAAACATTTAGGGCAGCATTTTAGCACCCGCCAGCGGGTGCGTTCCTGGCGGGGGGCCCCCGAAAATCTGGAAATCCCGTAGCGGGACCGGAGCCCGCCTCGAACCCGCGCACTTCTGGGTTCCCCACCGACGCGCCGGCGTGCGCGCGCAGCCCCCACTGGTGGGAATCCCGCAGGCAATTAAAGCCAGCGGGATGCCACTTGAACCTATTTATTCTGCTCGTTCAGGTCGTTTACAGACCTGATTGAGCTGTTTTATAAGGAGGGGTGGGATTTTACGGTGAACCGAGACTGTTTCCCACACTGGGGGAAATGCTCCCAATCCAAACAGAGGTGTTGCAGCCAGCAGCCTGTGGCAGCTGCAAAGGTGCATTCGACAGGTGGGGGAGACCCCTCACCATTGCAGGCGGCCACTCCGTCACATTGGACAGAGGTTGGCCTCCACCACCCTCCCCCTAACAAGAAAACTCACCGACCTGGAACCGCAACCCCGGTGTGGGGACACATTTACCTACCTTGCGGACCCCCTCAGACCTACACCTCCCAGATGGGGGCCGCCCTAGTCGCAGTCATGACCTCCTCGGAGGACGAACAGCATCACCAGCCTCGTCGGCCACGCCGCCCACCCCTGACACGTGGAGCTCCACAACACGGTGCTGTGGCACATCCACCCGCACAGCAGGAGGGAGGGCAGCCGCGGAGAGAGATGCGTCGCAGGAGGCACTACCCTCGCCACAGGGTCTACAGACCAAGGCTCAGCTTCCTGGACCTCTCTGAGGAGCAGTGCATACGGAGGCTCAGAGTCAGTCGCCAGGTAGTCACGGACATCTGCAGCCTCCTTAATGACGAGCTGCTCCCGGACGGACCAAGCAGCATCTTCTTACCTGTCGCCGTCAAAGTCACCACTGCCCTCAATTTCTTCGCCTCCGGATCCTTCCAGGGTGCCACCGGGGACATCACTGGGGTCTGTCAGTCGTCTGCACACAAGTGCATAAGGCAGGTTACCGACGGCTTGTTTCACAGGGCCTCGCGCTACATCAACTTTGCCATGGATGACCGCAGCCAGATGGAGAGGGCGGTTGGATTCCATGCTGTGGCTGGCTTCCCACGTGTGCAGGGTGTAATCGACTGCACCCACATAGCAATACAGGCACCTCCACATGAGCCAGGACTGTTCATCAACCGCAACGGGTTTCACTCCATGAATGCCCAGCTCATCTGTGACCACCGCAAGAGATTCCTACACGTGTGCGCCAGATACCCTGGCAGCTGCCACGACTCCTTCATCCTCAGGGAGTCCACCGTGCCGCCCCTCTTCCACGCTCCCAACACCGGCAATGGCTGGCTCCTCGGTGACAAGGGATATCCTCTGCACACGTGGCTTATGACACCTCTGAGGAACCCCACCACCGAGCCACAGCGTCGATATAACGACAGCCACATCGCTACCAGGCCTACAATTGAGCAGGTTATAGGGCTGCTCAAGATGCGCTTCAGGTGCCTTGATCGTTCTGGGGGAGCGCTCCAATACGCGCCACGCAGAGTGGGACGCATTGTAGTTGTCTGTTGTGCCCTGCACAACATGGCGCAACAGAGGGAGGTGCCGCTGGAGGAGGCCCCGCCCACATCCACCACCCATATTGACGACGATGAGGAGGAGCAGGAGGAGGAGGCGGCCGATGAGGAGGAGGAGGAGGAACGACCCATGGGGCGCACACCGGCTCACCTGGCTGCTCGTCAGGCCAGGGAGGCACTGATGTGTCAACGGTTCTCCTAACAGCAGACTGTCCGAAGCGTCCAGACCTCCCCATGTGGACAGAGGGGCGGCCATACCAGCCCCCTCCCCTGCCCCCTGCACGGAACAGTGGTGCAATTACTCCTGCACCCACCGTAGTGTGACCCATTGGGCGGGACCAGGCGTTCGTCTGCATGCTGAGCCCCACGAAAGGGACCTATTGAACAGGCCGGTCAAGAATGGACAAGACGTGGCAGTAGTGGTGAGAACTATGGGGTTTATTGGGCATGTGCACTAAACAATTATAAATTAAAACATCACAGACAGTCATTCACCCTCGTGCATTCCCTTTGTGCTCACAACACCTTCGCCGTACGCTTCCGGGAACCCCTACATGGTGCTACCCCTGTGGCTCCAGCAGAGGTAGTGGCAGGTTGCTCTTGTTGATGCCCTGACCGGGTAGATGCTTTGGGCCAACGCCCTCTGGGTTTCGGTGCCCGTGAGGGCCCCTCCAAAGACTGCTCCTCCTGCACCTGTGCAGGGGCAGACTCGGCCACCTGGAGAGGAGGCAGCATTGCGGGTACTGGTTGAGAGGGGGGCAACGGGTGAGATGTGGGGGCACTTTGAGTGGCGTCCCCACTTCCATGTCCCCGTTCACCATCATCCCTCTCGTAGCCCAGGCCCACATCACTCCTTCCACCCTGCTGGACGGCAGTTTGGATGACCTGTGTGAGGCCTTGGAAGGCCACCTGTAATGTATCTGTCAGCCTGTCTAAGGCGGCAGAATGTTGCTCACCCTGAATCCGAACGGCCGTTGTCAGGGCCTGTATGGACTCAATGTTGAGCTGTGCGGAACGCTCGAGGGAGGCCAGCCTTTCCTCCATCGCAGACATTCCCGCACCTACCCGTGACACTATCTCGCGGATACCCTCCTGTACTTGTGCCGCCATTCCCCTCATGTAGGAGTTGGACTCCTCCATCACCTGCGCGATTGTGGAGAGTGCGCGTGGCACCTGCTCCAGCACCTCAGCAATGTGCTCGTGCCCCTCGGTGACTCTCCTTTTCATGGCTGGCACCCAGGGTTCAGCATCTGGGTCCGGCTGAGCAGAGCCTGGAGAAGAGTGCTCCCACCGACGCGAACTCTCCACGGCTGCCCCTGCCACCAGGGTCTGCTCATGCTCACATGTGCGTGGTGACTCACCATGTGCAAGCCCAACTAAGGGGGAACGGGGACCCACCGAGGTGTGTGTATCTGCGCTGGTGGATGGATGGCTCAGATGTGACGATGGACCCTCAGAGGCCGCCAGGTCCTCTGAGGAATCGCCCTCCAAGGTCACAGCGCTCGCAGACGGCCCTGCAAGAGAACAGAAGGCAATATTAGGCATCTGGACAGATGTTGGGGTGCGGCAGATGCCAAGTGATGCTAAGATCATTCGCTATCATGAGTGCTGAGTGTCAGCTTTCTGTCACCGGCCATTTCTGCAACCCCAGCCTCGCCATCCGCCACGGACAGGCACTCCAGCGTGTGGCTGAGCTCTAAAGCCTCCTGCTCCGCGTCCGTGAGGAGTACCTCGTGTGGCGGGACCCCTCCGGTCCGGGCGCTCTCCCGGGCGTTCTTGCATCTCTTCTCCTGTCAAGGCAAAACGCAGAGGCGTGATTGAGTACTGCTTGCATGGTGAGACGCTGCAAGCATTGGTGTGGGTGGGTTGAGTGTGGGGAGATAGATGGGAGGGTGCGTGTGCCACATGGCCATGCCATTGTATGGGGATTGGGGTGTGTGGTACTGTTCGAATGGGGACAGGGGCGGTGAGTACGTGCAGGCACGGTGAGGATGATAGCTGAGTGGATGTGAGGGGTGATGCGAGAGCGCTGTGGTGGTAGTGCAGAAGGGGTTGTGTGGTGGTGGAGGTGATGTGGAGGACGGAGTGTGGGAGACTGCGTAAGTGTACTCACTTTGCCGGACCTAGTTAGGTCATTAAACCTCTTGCGGCACTGGATCCAGGTCCTGGTGATGTTTCCCCTGCTGCTCACCTCTGCTGCCACCTCCAACCATGCCTTCCTGGTGGTGGAGGGAGGGCACTTCCTGCCATCGGATGGGAACAGCGTCTCCCTCCTCCTCCTCACCCCATCCAGCAGCAGCTGGAGTGAGGAGTCTGAAAACCTTGGGGTGGCCTTCCCCCTGGGGTGCTCCATGTTCTCCACGTCGTTGGTTGCAGCAGGAGGAGCAGTGGTGGACTCTCCCTTTAAAAAGAGCTCTACCAGCTCCCAGACATCACTGAGCAGCGGCAAACCCGGAGCCGGAGGTAAGTGGCTCCAATTAGCCCACAATTGTGCGCGAATCACACTGATTTCACCGGGCGCGTTACCCACGCGCCCGATAGCCCCCCCCCCCGCCGAGAACCCGCAGCCCTGCTAACATCGGGCCCTTAATCTTTGATGCTACTTCAAAATGAATGTGAAATATATAATTCTCCAGGCTCTTTATTGTGGCTCACTATTGTATTTTACATCGAAGATAAGAGAGTTTTAGATTGGTAGCTTAATAAATGGTGTATTTCAGCTTCATGCTCTTCACCTCAGTTCTGGATGTTTGGATGAAGAGGGCAACCTGTGCTTGAAATCTTAGATTGTGAGGATTTTGTTGAAGGAATCTTGAAGCAGTGTTAAAATATTTGCCAACATGATCCAAATTCTTTTCAAGATTTAGAAAACTCATGAGCTTGCAAGTAACATCAATGTTTTTTTCCCTCCATCTCACATCCTTTGCTCCCTTTCCCCTGACATTGTTTCTGCCCTCCTTCAAAACTGTTGCCATCACCCCTTCATTAAAAAGCCCATGTGAGATCCTTCTACCCTCTCCAAATACCATCCCATTTATATTTCCTCTCCCTCCCAGATTTCCAGCGCACTGCTCCATGCTCACCTCTCCCACCCTCCCCTGTACAAATCCCTTTAATCTGATTTCCAATCTGTCCACAGCAATGGCATGTTATTCCTCCTTGATCTCTGCCTACCTTTTGATACAGTTGACTACTCCATCCTCTTCCACCAATTGATACTGGCCTTGCATGGTTCCTACCTATCTCAATTTAGCCAGTACTTTTTTTTGCAATGGCTGGTCCTCTCATCCCCACATGGTCACTTCTGGTGTGTCCTAACCCCCCATTCTTGGTCATCTCCTATGCCTCATCTACTTACTGACCTTCAGAGGCATTATCCGTAAGGATAGAATCATCTTGATTGTGTATTCTGATGAAACACAGCTTTATCTCTCCACCCTTGACTTCACAACAGTTATTGTGGTGTCCACCTGCTTGTCTGAGGCCAAGTCATGGATGAACCAGTGTTTCCTTCAAGTCAACAATGGCAAGATTGAAGCTATCTTTTTTGGTGCCTGCCAGAAATTCTACATCTCAATCATCAATTCTGTTTCCCTTCCTGGCTGCTTACTCAGCCTGTGAACCCAACAGTATGCAGCCTTATTGTTTGCCTCAGGAAGTACATTGTTTTCTTAGACTGGATTTTTTTTTCTATAGTCTTAACCATTATTAACTGGATGGCATGAGAGTCAGTATCCTTATTGACCCTGAACATCAGCAAGATTTTAGAAGAACCTCCCAAAAATCTTGAATGAACAGAGCATTATAGGTTGGTGAGGGGAAAAGAAGTGCTTTTTAAGGAAGAGGAAGCCATACTTATTAGAGGTAGCTTTAGCAATGGAGAGATGTGGGATTTTTCATTGCAGATCAGAGGCGATAGTGATGCCACAAATATCAATAGAAGAAGAATGATTAAGGATGGAGTCATCAAAGGTATGAGGTGGCAACTGCTGGTTGTACTTGCAATAGTCATGTTTTAAGAATTGAAAAAAATGAGATTCTCACTGGCCAATTGAAGAGCATGATATCAAGATGTAGCAATTCAAAAATTGTACTGCAAGAGAAATGGTCTAAAGGCATGCATTCCAAAGGAAGCTGTAAAATGTGAGTTGAATCATCAGCAAAAGAGTCAGTAGATATATTAGAGGCAGTTTTGTCTCACCACGATCCCATTTACGCCTAAAAATGGGTTGGTAGCAGGACCAAAATCATATGGGGCCCGTTCTGATTTTCAGCAATTTAGGCAGCTAGAGCTCCAGCCGAAATCAGGTGGAGGCCTCACTAATATAAGCAAATTAGGGTCAAATGACACAGTTAAGATCCATTGCCATTTCTGTCTCTACCCGTGTTGCCACTGCCAGTTCCTCTATCTGCCCACAAACCAGGGGTGATACAAGTCGAAAGGTGGCGATTTCCAATGGTATTTAAAGGGATCTTTAGCTGCAGTAAGAAAAAGCTGGAAACTGGTCTGGCACACATTTTACTGCAGTTGCTTATGTGTTTTGAGCCTTTGAAGACTTGCAATATTTGATTTATTTGCCGCTGTAGGCGCTGCAAATATTTTCCCAGCCATTATAAACCGCTGCTTCCTTTTACTCCCAACGCTTCCACCCCTTCTCTGTAGGTGATGCTGTAGGCCCATCAAAATCAGTAACGCTGGATTTCCTACCCTCCCCATTAGTGAGCTACCTATAAGGAACACAATTAGCACTGGCAGCTTGGCAGTTTGAAAATTGATTGGGCTTCCCAACAACTCCACCAGGTAGGCAGATGCAGACATCCCACCCAGTGCCGGCCTGATATACACCCGAAACAAAAATCACCCCCACTTTGAGTGGAAGTGATTACTATAAGTGAGAGCAAAGTGGGAGCAAAGTGAGATAACTCACCCCTGCAAACACTTGCATTAAAAGACAATCGAAAGACTTTCAAGAATTCAAGCAGTGAGCAAAGTTCACTGGACTATAATGGATCATGGTGAAGTTTGCTACAACTATATCTCAATGAATCCAGCTTGAAGCACCTATAGATGCAGGCCAGTCCTCGCACAAACCCTGCAGGCTCTTCCTGTCCCAAATACAATAAGCAGTTTTCTTTGTTCCACCTAATATCAGCAGTCTTCCATATCATAAACCTCCTGTCCAACTATAATCACTAAACACAACCCTGTGTTTCTCCTTTCAAATGCAATGAACATCCTTTAGTCTCTGACACCTCTTGCCACCAGTACAATCAGAAGCTTTCTAGCTTTTACACTGTTCCTGCCATAGCAACAATCAACAGCACCCTAACCTTGGGTACCATTTTTCCCCAAGCTGTAGCAAATAAGATTCTGCCTTGAACACTTCTTCCAACTCAATCAACAGGTCCGTCGCCATGCTCTTCTATGCCACCACAATCTATAAATCCCTCGACTCGCAGACTGGTCTTATCTCAGCTACAGTATTGCCCTCTTTTAATCTTTCTTCCCACACTGCAACCACCATTTACAGTTTTTATAACTGCAAAGACAACCAAATCACTCTACTTTTCATGCAAATTGCGCTCCCATTTGCAGCTGTTGGGTATTAGACTCTCAACTCGATGGGGAGCAGTAAAGTTTGAATCATTGGCTTGACTAACATTTAAACTTGATATGCTCAATGAACAATTGCTACTTGATTAATCATTTCATTGGAAGAAAAAACTTGCTTCAGTACGGTGAAACAGGAACTGATGGTTATGTATGTTGCCTTCTTCCTTTTAAACAAGCAACTATCATGTAACATTGTTTCATATTGCTAATCAGAAGGGTGACTTTAAAAAGTGATTATTTAGAAATGTTCTGTGACATAATTGGGAATACATACAATATTGGGGCTGTGTGATTGTTAATTAGAAACATTCTTTTTAGATAAGAAGTGAATCTAGCCCAGATCTACAGTGATGATGTATCACTTTCATTGATAGAGGAACTGGTTCATTTAATATTTATGTGGTAGGGCACAATTCCATTTTAACCACAAATCAGCAATGAGAAAATCTAATTTAGGCCAATAATTAATAAACAGCAGAGCCCTGAGGAGAGAGACCACATTGAAAAATCATAATATATTTAGAAATCCTATTTATACACACAAAAAGTAAGTTAGTGGTACTATGAATGGTACTATGTGTTCTACCGCTCTTTCACCCCTGTGACACAGGGGCAAAACCAATCCAAACATATGAATGAAAGTCTCTTCTGTGACTGGTGTTAATGGGCTAAGTGATAGGAATGTGGATCATATTAATCCAATCCCCAGAAGGTGGAAATTTACAGTAGAAAAGTATTCTTCAATTTGGATGTTAAGTAGCATTAATTTAGCCTAATTGGCAATTAGTCGATTTAACAGACAAAATTGCTCAAAGGTATCATAAGAGTAGAGTGCGTTGGAAATGGAAATGTTATGTAACAGCAGCAGTTGGCAGCAAGGTTTTATCAGAAAAAGTTTGTATTGCAGCTGCCCTGTGGTGTACCTGATCTGGGAGTGCTTGATGCCATTCACTGCTTAGAGTATGTAGGAATTCCATTTCCCACTGGAACTAAGGACTTGTTCACATAAAATGTGATTTTTTAATTTATTTTACTACTTCATTTGATGTTGGTAAAAGCCAATACAAGCCATAGACTTTAATTGTCTCTTTGCTGTTCTTGGCAGGGTGACATGGGGCGTTTTGGGAAGATGGGCTTGCCTGGACGACGTGGACCGAAGGTGAGATGGATTATTCCAACTGTTTTGTTAATTGATCAGACCCTAAGTGATTGTTTCAGTGCTAGATTATGTTACTAACCAATGGCTGAAATTCCTTCTGTCAATTATTTTAGTCACAAATCTTTCAGTAACGTTATTGATGGATGGAAGCTCACCATCAAGTGCCGATGTTAGTGTACATCAAAAATAATCCAACTTAATAGGTTAAAGTTGTTAGTTATAATAGAAGCCCATTGTCTGGGGATAAAGTGTGTTTGAGTGTTGATGGATCATTCAATGCGAATATTAAAAATATATAAGAAGATTTATAACTTTGTTACTGAGAATTCTGTAAATTTTGGCTTTGTGAATTTTATTAAATGTGTGTTTTAATATTTAGCACAATAAATATATAGAAAATTATTCATACAGATATCAAATAATGCAAATTGTGCAATGTGAAAGCTAAAAAATGTATTCAGTACTTAGAGGGTTAAATAGTGTTGTGTTCCCTCTATTATCTGAATATGTATGAGATCTGCTGCCAAAACAGAATTCCTGGCAAGAATTAAAATAACTATTTTGAACATTTTATAGCAAAATATATTTCCATAATATCTGAAATTTGGAAAAAAAGAATAGCAACTTCATGCTCTAAACATTGGTCTGTATGATTGGCCTGTTGGATTTTTTGCCAAGGTCTGTTTATTTGTTACTGACAGTAGAGTGAATACACATATATCACGTGCTATATCAGAGTGACTGGAAATATATTGTACATCAGCTGTACACTAATACATAATGAATGTATACTGCAATTGTGTGCAAAAATAATACATTATTCTGCATAATATAAACTGATGCTAATTACAACCAAGAATGAACATCATGTAATTTTAATATAACCATCCAATTGTCTTAGGGTTAATAGAACAGTCACTGATGTTGGTTTAAAGTTGTGAAGTATTTTGATGTGCACCACTGTTAGAAATAAACACTACCTTCTACACAAATTTCCATGATATTGACCACTCTGAGTATACATAGTATAGGTAGTTTGTGTAGGTTTTTTTTGTTGTTCTGCCAAGTGTCTGATCTAGATAAAAACTCATGACCATGTTAAAAAGACTCCAAATCAAGCTACTAAGAAATTCACAATTAGTGTTTCTGTTTGCACACAGTCTCCCAATCAATTGTCAATTAAATTCAGCCAAATAATAAGAACCACAGGGGTGAACATCTATGGTTCAATTATGTTAAAAAAATATTGGTGTGAGTATTAAGTGATTCCATATTTTATACTTGTGATGACTTGGAGGAATTTTACTCCCTTTTCACTAAGGTTCAATAAACTTTTTTATGGGGTGTGTAGGAATAATGAGAAAACACAAAGTGCTGTTCAGTTGTTCGATGTATATGACACAACTTCTGTAAACCATGAAGGAACTGGGTATGTTTGTCTGAGTATATCACTACGTTGTAACTGACCTACCTTTGGGGTTGAATTTTTGCGGGCACCATATGCCATAACTTCAGTGAGAAATCGAGTAAAAACCATTACGCTGTTTCTCCGAGGTTTCTGCAGATCATCATTCAAAGCTAGGGCAGACCATCGGGAATTTCAAACCCACTATTTAATGCATTTTAAATTTTTAATTATTTGTACCTTAGCATTGAACGTATTCAGGAAGCTGGTATCCACATGTCTCTAATATGTGTCTTATTTCCTGCTTACTAATCTATCTGCTTGTTTTCCTAGGGGCTGATGGGGAACCCTGGAGAACCAGGACTGAAAGGTGATAAGGTGATCTGAATACTCCCTTATTGCACTGTGATGTAATATTAATACTCCCTTCCAGCACTGAGTTTAATATTCTCTTATTGCACTGTGACATAATATTAATAATTTCACAGCACTGTGTAATAATACTCCCATAGATAGCAGTGTCTAATATTCTCTTTTATTATAATACTCCCTTACTGCACTGAATTAGTATAACACTTCCTTATACTGAGTATATTAATTTATTGCACTAATTTAGGAATAATATTTTCTCACACCATTGGTCTAATATTAATTCTCCCTCTAGCATGGAGTTTAATCCCCCACCACTACTTGTGATTTAGTTTTAATACTTTCTAGCACCGAGTTGCATAACCTTTTACAAAACAAAATCTAATACTCCTTTATTGCACGGTAGTGTAGTTTTAATACACTTTACGATGAATTAACACTCCTTTGTAGCCCATAATTAAAGTTTGCATCCATCCTTTGTATACTTATTGCTTCTGTCCAGGTACCTTTGCTACATGCCACTCCTTTCCAACGAGATAGGCAAGCAACTCAATGGCTGCCTTCTGCTGATACCACTGTATAACTGTATATAAAGAGATGCACAATTGTGGCTCAGAGTGACTTAATCACTATTTTTAAACATTCTCCTTCCCTTTCTCTCTTTGGAGAAGTACATAGCCTCTACTTGGAACAGTCCTGATGGTATAGCAAAGTTTGGGAACTCAATCTGCAGTGTATTACGACTAAAAATCCGCAAACTACCTTTCTGTGGCACAGCATGTTCGATCATCAATGTGTTGTGCCAGATTCCAAACTGTGAAAGTATCCTTGATGCTTGACACTAATGTCTGATTTAGTCTAATATACATTTTGAACATAGATCATATTTGGTTATCACGCACTGGGCAAGGTTAATCAAGGCTCACCCTCACATTTGTTCCTCCTCATACTCATTTTGTTTCTTGTTTTTTAATATGATTATTCATAGTGCTTTATATTCTGTACCTTTCCAAGATAACTATGTACCTCTATATTAATTTCTTCTTAGGCAAAGGAAATAGTGCTGCTATTTTTATATAAAGAATCTGTGCAACTCATTCCTGTCTATGTCACATTGCTTACCCTGAAGCTGTACATATAAATAACCACACTTTCTATTTAATCACTGCAATACAATGAAAAATGTAACTAGGTTATACATATTTGAAGTTTATTTAAACAATGCAGCTGTTAAGGAAATATTCTTCACATATTATTCTAAATATTGTTTATAATCTTCCACAGTAAACGGATGTTTTTATAAATATTTTGTGTACCGAAAACAATTAGTTTATTTTGCAAGATGTAGTTCAATCCTCATACCATCTCAGCAGGCAAAGAAAGACTAATTAAATACCATAATGATACTACTGTGTTTGACTCAGAAATATGTATAAATATTACAGGGGTTACCATTTCCTAGGTTGGCTAAAATACATATATTCACAAGCTTTCATTATAAACACATTCATGAAGATTTCTCCTGATTGGCATTTCTATTAAAATTATATTTATGTTCTTTTTGAATGATGAACTAACTACAAGAAATGTTCATGAACATATTTTTAATGTGTCTACACATTGCGGCCATCATAACCTGTGTGTTTGAAAAGCTGAAAAAAGTAATATATATGATTTATATTTTGCCCATCTACTGTTACGGATCAGCCATTTATTATAGAAACCGCCCAATTTCCATTGAAAATCTGGCAATTTCTATAATGGCCGACTGATCAACAAAGCCAGTTTTAAGACCAGGCAGCAAGTTGAAAATCTACTTTATATCAAACCAGAGAGCTAGATTTGCTTCCAGAACTTCACAGTAGTTGGGTAAAATATAAATCAAATCTATTACTTTTTTCAGCTTTATTGCAGTATATCTGTTGCCTTTAACCAGCAGTGTTAAGAGGAGAATGATTTCATCTGTGATGCAACTGCATAAAAATTGATCTAATAACAATAAATTCTCATCTTAAAAAGACCACTTAAGAGAAAATTAGTCTAAGAATGTCAATACAGCAACAGCTTGAGCAGTAGAGAATGCTCTTCTAACACTGAGAGTTCCTTATATGTTTGCGATATTCACTTACCTGCAATGTTACCTTTATGCTTGTGATAATTGCCCTGTAATCATTTTGAAAACTTTTTAAAAATATGTATTCAACAGAAAATGTACCATTCTATTTCAACACAAATGTGCTGAAAAAACTTGAATGTTTGTTTAAAAGAGTGCTTGTCATGGACAAGTGAACCAGTTCTTTTTGAAATTTTCATGAAAGAAAGGATTATCAGAAAAGTAAGACTTTGAATTCTAAAAATGATAGAAATCAAAGAAGCCACTCAGTTGAAACCTTTGTTTCTCGTCAAGTTTCATTGTGAGATACACTCAGATTCAACAGCATTCTTCAGCTTTATGCCTAAAAACTCAGTGGGTGATCGTGTAGTAATGGAATGTCTCATATCCACTCCCTCCTCAATTCTTGAGCTGGTGCTTGATCATGGTAACCACAAGTCTCAAATCCATTAATTCCCAATATGGTTTATTGATTGGCCATTTTGGAATAGTGGAGGTCTCACATGGGAGAAGGTGAGGTAATGTTGTGTTTGCCAAACAGTATCAGTGCCTCCTGTTAATTGATTAATGTGAATAGATGTGTGATAGGTTTTCCCAATTTGTCAGCAGAAGGATTGGTGAAGTTAAGAACCTATAAGAGGAAATCCAATAGAAAAATTAGAATCACGCAAACAAATGTTACTATACCTTGCACTCAAAATGACCCAAAAACAGTTGTGAAACAAAGTTTTCTTTTGACTGCCTTGTATGTTGCAGGTATGGTAAAACACATATGTTTTATTACAATTTTGTATGGTTTTCATTTGGAGAGAAAAATTACACTTTTGTTAAAGCTACTATAAGTGGGCATTGTTCAAATTGAAGTGATAAGCTTACGTAAAATGATCCAAATTTTTCATTACACAGGAGCATTTCATCACCAGAAATAATTCACTGCAGTGTGTTTTACTGTTTGTTAAACAATTTTTTTGCTGACTAAATTTTTGCACAGTACTAAATAGTATGGAATAGTATGAGGCAATTTTGTAATTTCACTGTTATAGCATAACCTTAATGCAACATGACAATGCTTGAATACTTTGCAGTTATACTGTGTCTATAGTGATGAGATAATGCCCTAATACTGTGTTGTTCTACAGTGTCTGTGTTTATAAACAATACTCTTAACACAGGTATTTTGCTGCGGGTCTGCAGTCATTAGACAGTACTGTAACACTGCACTGTTATAGCCCATTTAGAGTTGTGAAGCAATATCCTAAAACTGAGTCTAGAGTGATGGAGTAATACTGTAATATGTTGACTTGTACTGTATGTTTAGAGTGACAAGCTAACGGTCTAACTGTGCTGTCTTGTTCACTATATTGAGATTGGTGAAGCAATGCTACAGATCTGTGCTGTTCTACTGTGTGTTTAGAGGGATGAGGCAATGCTCTAACACTATGCTGTCTTGTACTGTGAGTTTAGGGTGACGAGGGCATTCCAGGAATACCAGGAGAACCGGGTTTCCCTGGCGATAAGGTAAGTTTTTCGATAGTTTGACAAAGTATGAACTTTGAAAATTCAACCTACTTATTTCCAGTTTATATCTGGTAATTGAAAAGTATACATTGATTTCAGTAGAGGTTCATATTGGCATGAATGTCACCTGTTTGTTGTTGAGTATTCCCTATTTTTCATCTCTTAAGCTCGGCGGTTTCCTGTACAAATAAATTGTAGTACCATTTTCTTGTTACTTCAGAGTAATTCATCGAAGGTACAAGAAAGAAAAGGCTGTGTAAAAGTCTGTTTCAAATTTATATAGCCACTTAACATCTGTAGTTTCTGAATTTCTTTCCTTTAATAATTAGCATTAAAGATGTGATCTTGACAAATGTACCAAAAAGTCAAGATGAGAGCTCAGATTTATTTTTCGATCTGATTTCCATCAGATTCAGATCTTTTGAATCTGAATCACAATACAAAAAGCATTTAACTATTTATTAAAAAGCATTTAAATCAAAGTGAGATTGGAGCAAGATGTAACTATTCACCAGAGGGAATCAATGAGCTGCCCCACATCACTAGGAAGACACTGCTCAGCCATCAGAAGCCATGAACAGTCAGGAAGGCAATCAGGCAAGGCCTTCACAACCTGAAGATAACAAGAAAATAGATACCTTGGGCTCAATTTTACAGTGGTGGCGGGTTGGCAGCGGGGGGGTGAAGGTGCGTGTGGCAAACCCGCATGAACAAAACTTATCGTTTCCGACGTGATCGCATGTTGATTGCTGATGATTAACGTCCTCTCCGGGTTTTGCGCCCGGCAGCCAGCCTGATTGACAAGCTGGCTGCCATCAGGAGCTGCAACGCGAGGGGCGGGAGGGGGCAAGAAAGAGGGAGAGTGAAACGTCATCTGGCGCTGGACTGGAAGACCGGGGTGGGGGGAGGGTGGAAGATCCAGCGCCGGACTGGAAGACCGGGGGTGGGGGGTGGAGGGAATCGGGAGGACATGGGTGGGGGGTGAAGAGGAGGACATCGGGGAGGTGAAGAGGGGGACATCGGACACCAGAGCAGGGTGCAAAGGTAGGTTCATTTTCTGTTTCGACTTCCGTCTCTGGTTTTTTATTTAGTTTCTCGTTCCCTGATCTGGCCCTTGATGCCAGGCGTGATTCAGAAGCGGTGGGCAAACCGCCCAGGTAAATTAAAAATTGTTCTAATTACTTCATCTGTCACAGGTAAAGTGCCTTAAGTACCTCAATGAGGTACATTTGGCTCTTTAACTGTCATCCCCCTGGGTTTAATTGCCGGTGGGACTTCTGTCTTCGGGTCACCCGCGCGCATACAGGTGGGTCCCTGAGAAGCTCAGAAGTCAGCGGGTTAGAGCCGGCTTCCAAACCCAAACGGGATTTCCATGATTTTCGGAGCCCCAACGCACCCACAATTACCTCCTAAAATCGCCCCCATTGAGTGTGAAGTAAAACTGCTACACTTCTTGGAGCATGCTGAACATGGCATCTTAACTGTGCACACATCCCAGACCATCAGGAAGTTCAAATAGACAAGTTGACCTACGTCAGAATTTTGGACTTGATGGGGTAGATCTTGAAATAAAATGGGAATAAAAATTGGGAGAGATGTAAAATGGGTTGCTGGCTCATTAGGGTCGATTTTAGGATGGCCGAGCGGGTGCGCTCGTGGCGGGGGGGCTCCGAAAATTCGGGATTCCTGGGGCGGATCCGGAGCCCGGCTCCAACCCACCCACTTCCGGGTTCCCCAATGACGCGCTTAGATGCACGCGCAGCCCCCACATGTGGGACTCCCACCGGCAATTAAAGCCGGTGGGATCCCAATTAAACCAATTATTTTGATACTTCAGATCGTTAGCAGACCTGATTGGGAGGATATTTTAGGAGGGGTGGGAATTTCATCCAAACTGAACGTGTTTCCCATACTGGGGGAAACGCTCCCGGTTGAAATAGACGTGTTGCAGCCATCAGCCTGTAGGAGCTGCAAAGGTCCAGTTGACAGTTGTTGGGGGAGACCCTCACTTATTGCAGGAGGCCATTCTGTCACTTTGGACAAAGTTTGGCCTGCACCACCCTCCTCCTAACACTAAAATTCACCAACTTGGAACCTCAACCCCGGTGTGCAGACACATTTACCTACCTTGCGGACTCCCTCAAACGTACATCTTCCGGAAGGGGGCTGCCATAGCTGCAGTCATGACCTCCTCGGAGGAGAAACAGCACAACCAGCCTTGCCGGCCACGCAGTCCACCTCTGACACGTGGAGCTCCACAACACAGTGCTGTGACACATCCACCTGCACAGCAGGAGGGAGGGCAACCGCAGAGAGAGATGCGTTGCAGAAGGCACTACCCTCGCCACAGGGTCTACAGACCGAGGCTCAGCTTCCTGGACCTCTCTGAGGAGCAGTGCATATGGAGGCTCAGAGTCAGTCGCCAGGTTGTCGCGGACATCTGCAGCCTCCTTAATGACGAGCTGCTCCCGGATGGACCGAGCAGCATCTTCTTACCTGTCGCTGTCAAAGTCACTACTGCCCTCAACTTCTTTGCCTCCGGATCCTTCCAGGGTGCCACCGGGGTCTCAATCGTCTGCACACAAGTGCATAAGGCAGGTCACCGATGGCTTGCTCTGCAGGGCCTCGCACTATATCAACTTCCCCATGGATGACCTCAACCAGATGGAGAGGGCAGTGGGATTCCACGCTGTGGCTGGCTTCCCACGGGTGCAGGGTGTAATTGATTGAACCCATATAGCAATACGAGCACCTCCACACGAGCCAGGACTGTTCATCAACAGGAAGGGCTATCACTCCATGAACACTCAGGTCTTCTGTGACCACCGCAAGAGATTCCTTCTCGTGTGCAACAGATACCCTGGCAACTGCCACGATTTCTTCATCCTCAGGAAGTCCAACATCCCGCCCCTCTTCCACGCACCCAACACCCGCAAGGGCTGGCTCCTCGGGGACAAGGGATATCCCCTGCACACGTGGCTTATGACACCTCTGAGGAACCCCACCACTGAGCCACAGCGTCGATATAATGACAGCCACATCGCTACCAGGTCTACAATTGAGCAGGCTATAGAGCTGCTTAAGATGCGCTTCAGGTGCCTTGATCATTCTGGGGGAGCGCTTCAATACGCGCCACACAGAGTGGGACGCATTATAGTCGTCTGATGTGCCTTGCACAACATGGCATAACAGAGAGGGGTGCCACTGGAGGAGGCCCCATCCACATCTGCCACCCATATTGAGGCCGAGGAGGAGGAGCAACCCATGGGCAGAACAGCAGCTCACCTCGCTGCTCGTGAGGCCAGCGTGGTAGTGTTCGAATGGGAACTGGGGCAGTGAGTAAGTGCAGGCAAGGCGAGGATGATGGTTGAGTGGATGTGAGGAATAATGCAAGAGCGTTGTGGTGGCAGTGCAGAAGGAGTTGTGTGGTGTTGGGGTGGTGGAGATGATGTGGAAGACGGAGTGTGGGAGAATGCGTAAGTATACTCATTTTGACTGATCTGGTTAGGTCATTAAAGCGCTTCCTGCACTGGACCCAGGTTCAGGAGATGTTACTGCTGCTGCTGACCTCCTCTGCCACCTCGAGCCAAACCTTCTTGGTGGCAGAAACAGGCCACTTCCTCCCGTCCGCCGGGAAAAACGTTTCCCTCCTCCTCCTAACCCCATCGAGCAGTACTTGGAGTGAGGAGTCTGAGAACCTTGGAGCAGCCTTGCCTCAGGGCTGCTCCATGCTGCCAATTTGGTTGTTTGCTGCAGGAGGAGCATTGGAGGACTGCCCCTTTAAATAGAGCTCCACCTGCTGACAGCCTGTGATGCGGGTGCGCAGTGTGCCCGCTGCGCAGGTCTGGAACGGGAAACCCGGTAGCACGGGTAAGTGCCTTCAATTAGGCTGCGATCTCGTGCGGAGCACCCCGATTTCACTGGGCGCATTACCCATATCTTACACTATCGCACAAATTCAAGAACTATCCTGATCCATTTATATTTTTTTGTTCCCTGGACATGGGCATCACCACCTAGGCCACTTTTATTTCCCATTCCTAGTTGTCCTGAAAAGATGTGGATGGCCTTTCCCTTTGAACTGCTGAAGTGCTTGTGGCGATGGTGTTCCTATAATAGTGATAGGTAGGGAATTCCAGGATATTAACCCTGTGACAATGAAGAAACAATGAGATATGTCCAAGCCAGGCTGGTGCATGACCTGGAGGGAAACTGGGAGGTTATGTTGCTCTCACAACATTGCTGTTCTTGTGCTTCTTGGTGGTAGAGGTTGCAAGGGCGGGAACTGTTGTCGGAGTAACCTTGGTGAGTTGCTGCACTGCATCCTGTAGCTCGTATGGACTGCAGCCACTGTGTCCCAGTGGTAGAAGGGGTGGATACAGAGTCCAGTGACAGAGGCACCAATCAAACGAATTGTGCTGTCCTTCGTGTTGTTGCGGCTTCACCCATCCAGACCAGTGATTTTTACCATCACACTCCCTGACTTAAACCTTTTAGAAAAGCAATGAAGGATCAGGAGGTGCACCATTCACTGCAGAGTACCAAGCCTCTCTCCTGCTGTTGTAGCCACAATGTTGATTTGGCTGTTCCAATTCAGCTTCTGGTCAGTGGTGACCCCCAAAATGTTGATGGTAGAGAACTTGGCAATGATGGTGCAATTGAAGGTCAAGGGGGAATGGCTGAACTTTCTCTTGTTTTAGATGGTCAGTACCTAACACTTAAGTGACACAAATGTTACCTGCCACTTGTCACCTCAAACCTGAATGTTATTCAGGTTTTGCTGTAGGTTGGCATGGGCTGCTTCATTATCGGAGAAGTTCTGAATGGAGCTGTATTTATACAGCCTGGGATGGTTTGGATGATAAAATACAGAATAACAACAAATAGGCTTCACAAGAGTATTAATTTTGAACTATATTTACAAACAGTTATTACAGAAACAGTTATTCTGATCTTTCCACCTGTAATGGTGCGAGTAGGATCAGATGCCAAAGTTTGGGAATAGGTGGGTTGATGGAATTCACTAATACTGCCAGTTATAACTGCTCCTTTCTCTACCACAGATTCATACAACATGTATAAACTATTTTAAAAAAAATTATTGTAATCTCACATATTCGGATTAAAAAACTATGGGGATTTATTACAACTGGAGCTGTTTTCATGAATGGATGCCATATGGTCACATTTTTGAGTTTAGAAACTCATAGTGGGATCCAAATCAAAAATGTGCTGCAAGATTATTTTTCTATAAATTCTTCTCTTTTCAAGAAAGTCTGATGGTGACAAGTCAAGCTCAATTTGCAACTTTCACTCCAAGGTGCCAACTTTTCAAAGTTGGCAAGCAAGAAGTGTTCCATGAATCCATTTGTTATAGGAGAGCTCATGTCCAAATAGGTAATACAGCTCTAAAAGCTTTATTGAGCAAGTTTATATATTCTAAGAAACATAAGAGGACTGCATATTCCTGGCCAGTATGGAGATGATTAGGTGATTCTCCTGTCAATCACACAGTGATGTCAATAGACACACCGAAGAGTTATTGCCATTTGGGTGCAAGATCAGGCTGCATAGGCATGAGATGTGCATGACACAGGAAGGACAATGTTTGGGATTTCAGCATTCAGTTCAGCACCTGGCTCTGAGAATGCTGAAAATCTGCCTCAATGTTGTAATTTGATGACGGATTGTTTTCTTATAGCATATGATGTCACAGGAAATATTAAAGCATTATTTGGACATAACTGATCCCAGAGGGAAAATTATTATTTCAAGGTGAACTGTTGTGTTGTTATTATTTCAAGGTGAACTGTTTTGTTATAAATGTGCTGTCTTTTTTTCTGGATGTACTTACTATTAGAATTTTGTAGATGGTTTAATTTCATGCTTTTTTAAAAGGAACTGCAAACAAATGCATCTGCATCATATAATCAGAAGCTAATAATGAGAGCTTAATGTTACAGCGATACAAGGGATATTCTGCCAATATGAAGCTGGCGTTATACGACAAAAGCGAATAGGGAAAAAAAAACAAAAGACATTAGTGATACAATTTTATCTCGCTGCTCCAAGTGATTTTATGCAGCGAATGGACAGAAGATTATGGAGGCCGCTTGCCTTCAGTTGCCAATATGCGTCCCCGGCATGGGAAACTCCGCTGCAGGAATGCTGAAGATTAAAATTACCCCCTAGCCATAAATGTATTGATTACATATATGTAAAATATATTTTCACACCTTTGCCACCATCCCCTGGTTCAGAAGGGTGGCAGGTGATCTACTCCTAGAATTCTCCAGTGTTGCTAGAAGGTACATTTAGTGCTTTGCGTGTTGATAAATTGAAAGTATACTAGTTGCAGTAGGAACTGTGGTCTCCGAATCTTTTGACCATCTTACTTTTTTATTCTGTGAAACCAGGATATTTTTAGTTTAGTTTAAAAGGAGCTGCAATTGGACTAAGCACCCAGCTAATGAAATGATAATATGCTTAGCCTCTGTTAACTGAAAGAAATTCTGTTACTGCTGTGCTGCTAGCATCTCGTAACTGAAGAAGTCCACTTTGTGTTTGATGTTCCCATGAGCACAGCTAGTACTATATCTTCAAAGTGTAGCGATGGAAGTTCATCTCAGAGAGACTCAAACAATGTCATTTAAATATGTAGTAGAGATGTTTGTCTTTGCAAGGACTGGCCTGCAATGTACATACTAGACTCAATTCTGATGTAGTTGAAATATTGTTTGATTTCAGGAGCCCAGCAGAACATTGTTAAATTGGCTCCATAACAATAAAACTTGGAACAAAAAAGGCCATTCAGCCAATTAGGTCTGCTCCTTTCACTATTCATGTATCGCTACCTTCATGGATCTCTTTCCACCGCGCCCCCCCAGATCTCCACATTTTTTTCTGTCTCCCATGTGAATCAAACTGATTTATTAATATCTCAGTCAACAGTTATTGATCCAGTTCCTTTTTTAAGGTATCAACTGACCCAGAATCAAATAGTTTTTTCCATATTAGACTGCTCCATATATCCATTAGTCATTGGGAAAGAAAATACTTCTAATCTTTAATCTTGTTTGAGGATTGTGAATTTTTAAAATGCGCCCTCTCGTTCCGTGCTCACTGTCCAGACATAATTATTTGAGTCAAATTCCTTTCTGGTTGCAAACTGCAGCCACTAAGTTCACACCTGTCTCTTTGAATTCAGTTTTTTGAATCTAATGATCATTGAGCAGAGTGCTGTGATTGATAGCATAAGTAATTAATGATAATTATATTGCTCTGAATCTACAAATCTACAGTTGTCTTGGATTAAAACACTGTTATTTCACTACAGGGTAATCCAGGGTTACAGGGCATGCCTGGAATGAGGGGGAAACCCGGGATAGCTGTGAGTATCTAACCATTTCTCATTCTCTTAGTTCTGAGTTACATTTCACTTCTTAATGGTGCTTCTTTACAAATATACACAGAAAACCATCCAAACATCTCTGCATTTGTTTGATGCATGGAAGAAGTTTAATATTTTTCAAGTTCAGAAATTCCTATATGTTTGTAAAAGCGCATACCTTATATGTGCGTTATTTAGTAATATTTTCCACTTGGTGCAGTTTAGGTATGAATGCTTAATGTAATTGTACTAAATTTCTGGCTGTGCTATTTTAAAGATTCAAACCAAAATAGCTACTGCTACTTACATATGTTCTATTGCAATTGAATATTTATTCTGAACAGAACATTGTTTCATATTATTTTTACATTGTTATATTATAGGAACCACGCCATATATTGCACATCAGGGGGAGGGGGGTGCGGGGGAATTGCTGTCGTCACTAAGTGTAGTACTGTCATAAATGCATTCAAAAAGAATATTTGATTTCACTACAAAGGTAACCCACACACATCTTCTCTATACTTGGCTGTGATTTGGGATGTGATTTTGATTAAATCTACAAGATGGGCAAAAATATTATTTATTTAGTGTGAATATATACAACTAACCTGGTTAACCCCATTAGTATAAAATTAAAAACCTACAGGTATTCAATTTCCATTAATTTAGCAGGAATACTCAGTTCTTATGTGTTCAGTACAAGTCAGTTATAACAGACTGATCTATCTACTAGGATTTTGGTCATTACATGCTGCTGTCCAATATTTTATTCCTGTTCTAGTATAGGTCAGACTGGACGGAAGTATACAGTGATGACTCCAGGGATTGGTATTAGGACCATTGCTCTTTTTGATATATATTGTTGACCTAGACTTGCGTAAAAGGGGTATAATTTCAAAGTTTGCAGATGTCACAAAACTTGGAAATGTAGTAAACAATGAGGAGGATGGTAGCAGACTTCAGGAGGACACAAACACACTGGTGAAATGGGCAGACACATGGAAGATGAAATTTAATGCAGAGAAGTGTAAAGTGATACATTTCAGAAGGAAGAATGATGAGAGGCAATATAAACTAAATGGTACAATTTCAAAGTGGGTGCAGGAACAGAGAGACCTGGGGGTGCACATACACAAATCTTTGAAGGGGGCAGGACAAGTTCATAAAGCTATTAAAAAAAGTATATGGGCTCCTTGGATTTATAAATAAAGGCATAGAGAACAAAAGCAAAAAGGTCATGCTAAACCTTTATAAATCATTGGCTTGGCCTCAGCTGGAGCATTGTGTATTGATATGCTTCTTGATTTGTTACTTATGCTAATTTTTTTAGGGAAAAATTGGTGATCAAGGTCCAGTTGGAATACCAGGACCCCCAGGCCTCGAGGTAAGTGTGAGGTTACTTCATTTTACCATTGAGATTTATACTGAGCAAACATTAAGTGTGATGTATCAGTCGGTTTTTCATTTTTGCTGATTGTAGTAACTTCCTGTTCAGAGAGTGTTTTCTTATACACGGTTGAATTGTTCAGTATTGCTTTTATTTCTAAAGTTTGAGTGTTAAGGCTACAATATTAAACAGTATTACATAATTGTCATAGTATGATATAAAATAATATAGCCTCTTTGAAATTGTGTAGAAATGTGAAACCGACGGTAAATGTACATATCCAAGGCCGCCTTTTATAGTTCAAACTGACAGTGGTAGCACTGTCATCTCTGAGTCCCATAATCTAGGCTGACACTTCCGTGCAGTACTGACGGAGTGCTGCACTGTCAGAGGTACCATCTTTCGGATGCGGCGTTAAACCGAGGGCCCTGTCTGCCTTCTCAGGTGGATGTAAAAAATCCCATGGTACTATTTTGAAGAAGAGCAGAGGAGTTCTCCTCAACATCCTGGCCAATATTTATCCCTCAACCAACATCAGCAATGGTCATTATCTCAATGCTATTTGTGGGATCTTGTTGTGTGCAAAGTAGCTGCTGTGTTTCCTGCATTGCAACAGTGACTCCATTTCAGGGTCTCAGAAGTTCTTGAAATTCAAGTCTATTAGTCATGCAAAACGGGCAGAATTGCATCTGCTGCTCATTATCCCTCCCATCCAATATTCAGTTCCGTTGACTTCAATAGAATTGAACATCTGGGGTCTGGGGCGTATAACAGGCGGCATACACAATACCGCCCATTTTGCATCCCCGCCCAAGTCAAATTTCACCCCCAAAGTGTTCAATTGTTAACTAGCCAGCTTCACACAGTGACCAGCCACTCCTAAAAGAGGATTAGTGGTTGTCCAATTCATCTTTGTATGACTTTCCATGGAAATGGCTATTGTGTTTGATTTTTTTTCATTCATTCTTGGGATGTGGATGTCACTAGCAAGGCTAGCATTCATTGCCCATCTCTAGTTGCCCTTGAGATGGTGGTGGTGGGCAGCTGAAGCCCGTGTGGTGAAGGTGTTCCCACATGCTCGTTAGGTAGGGAATTCCAGGATTTTGCCCCAGCGACAGTGAAGGAACGGCAATATATGTCCAAGTTTGGATGGTGTGTGATTTGGAGGTGAAAGTATTCCCATGGACTGCTGCCCTTGTCTTTCTAGATGGTGGAGGTCACGGGTTTGGGAGGTGCTGCCAAAGAATCCTGTCTGCAGAAAACCCAACCTCTGACCTGATCTGGTAGTCGCTGCATTTATATGGCTCATTCAGTTCAGTTTCTGGTCAATGGTGACCCCGAGAATGTTGATAGTGGTTCAGTAATGCCACTGAATGTCAAGGGGAGGTGGTTATGCTCTCGCTTGTTGGAGATGGTCATTGCCTGATACTTGCATGACGCAAATATTACTTGCCACTTATCAGCCCAAGCCTGGATATTACCTAGGTCTTGTTACATGTGGGCAAGGACTGCTTCATTATCAAAATGGTTTGAATCCACTTTTTGTTAATCACTGTCTTGATCAGAGCTTGTAGAGGTGAAAGATGGAGAAAAAAATTGAACAGGGGAAATGGAAATGAAATAATTTAAAAATAAGTAAAAATCAAAAAGTAAAAATTTATAGCCTGCAATTCTCAATCCAGCGAGCGAAGAAACGGTAGGTTGGGGTTAATCTTTTGCAATGTGTTCTCAAGCAGCTGCACCCCCTACTGGGATATATCTATCTGTTGGAACTGTACAGAGAGAACAAAAACTTAATTTCCTTCCTCAAAGAAAAATCCATTATAATCTTCATTAATAGCAAAATAAATACAAAATGGGTTTAATAGAACATAGGAACACAAGTAGGCTATTCAGCCCCTTGAGCTTGTTCCAACTTTCAATTGGATCATTGCTGATCTGTACTTCAACCCCATTTACCCACCTTTACTCCATATCCCTTTGTATCCTTAGCTAACAAAAATCTATTGACCTCAGTCTTGAAAGTTTCAATTGACCCAGAATCCACAGCCTTTTGGGGGAGCAAGTTCCATATTTCCACTACCCTTTGTGTGAAAAAGTGGTTCCTGATTTCATTCGTGAATGGCCTGGCTCTAATTTTAAGATTATGCCCTCTTGTTCTGGATATCCCTACCAGTGAAAATAGATTCTCTTTATCTACCCTATTGTATCCTTTTATCGATTTAAATACCTCGACTAGATCACCCCTCAACTTTCCATACTTAAGGGAATACATGCCAAGTTTATGCAACCTGTCCTCATAATTTAACCCTTCAAGCACCATTATCATCCTGGTGAATCTGCGCTGCACCCCTTCAAAGGTCAATATATCCTTCCTGAGGTGCGGTGACCAGATCTGAACACAGTACTCCAGATGGGGTCTGACCATGGCTCTATACCACTGAAGCATAACTTCCTCCCTTTTTTATTTCAGTCCCCTTGATCAGTTGGATATTTAGTATTTCCCATAATTCTTATAAACAAATGCAGGCCACGTGCTATGTAGCAGTAATTTAAATACAACTTTTAAAACCCACTTTTTTTCGGAAGCCTCTACTGATTCAACTGATGTGATGTCATTTTTACCACTTTTTATGCACCAGTTGCCAATCATTTGCATGTTAAGTACATCTGCTTCTATAGGACTGTGTTTAACCAGGGCATTTACATTTATAAAGAAAACCAACATACTTGTCAAAGAACGAAAGGCATACTATATGGTCCCATGATGCTACATAGTCAAGTAAACAACTGTGACCACACAAACGCATCATATAATCAAGACGAATAATGGAGAACACACAAGTACACTGTGCAGTCACAAACAGCAATAAATGTACAAACACATGCTATGCTCAGGACAAACAGCAACCATTACACAAGTACACAATACAGTGATAAATAACATTGACTGTATAGTCAGGACAGACCACAATAATCACGCACACAGTACTTTGAGCAAATGGTAACAACTATACACACAGTAACGTCATGAGAAACAGCAATGATCCTATAGATAAAATGAAAATGCCGGAAATGTGTGTAATTTTGTA
This sequence comes from Heptranchias perlo, assembly GCF_035084215.1. NCBI lineage: Eukaryota > Metazoa > Chordata > Chondrichthyes > Hexanchiformes > Hexanchidae > Heptranchias > Heptranchias perlo. The sequence goes on from NC_090355.1 coordinate 32,548,572, forward strand.
AAGTACACTAAAAATGTAAGACCCTAATACCTCAATTACTTAGGAACAGGATTTTATAATGCTACTGCTCTGATGAAAGGGATAATCTGAGATACTGGATATAGTACTATTTGCAGTTGAGGAGTCGAATGTAAAACAGATGTAATAAGCTTGTTTCTAAGTAATTTTAACATCTGTCATGTCAGCCCTCTTTGTAGTGTCCATCCCTCATTATGTTATATTTCACATCAAATTCAACTGGACAGTGGGAGAGTCTGAATCTGACCCTGATCAAAAAATTTAAACCTCATGCTGCATTTAAACTGCAAAACTGCTTCCCAAATACCTCCAGCTTCTGTTGCTGTAGGAACTACCCTGTTATATTGTGTAGTCATTTCCACGGTAGCGGAACCCTATTTATATTGTATAATTGTTTCTACAGTAATTGTTTTACAGTCACTGTTTACAAGGGACTGAGAAAGGTCTGTACATGCCGTTGGCAGCAAAACCACTGGGCTGACCTCTACAGAGCAAATATTAGTGGTTCATGCACTTAGCCTGCCAGTTGCCAAAATATCTGACCGCCTCTGATAGCAAAACATTTTGGATTGTACCGCATTCAGAGGTACAGGCCAAACTGGTGGTGTGCACCACCTCCGACAACACTAGCGTCAGCTCAATTACTTTGCCACCAACAGCAAAGTCAATATGCTATCAAGTTGTAATACACCAGGACTGTTTGTAACAGCATGCACGGCCAATTGAAAGAATAGCATGTAAGCATTCTGAATGAAGTCTATTCAGTTTATATGTTGGAGGATGGTATGTTGCCTCCCTGGTGCCAGGACAAAGCAGCCCGCTTGATTGGCACCCCATCCACCAACCTAAACATTCACTCCCTTCACCACTGGCGCACCGTGGCTGCAGTGTGTACCATCCACAGGATGCACTGCAGCAACTCGCCAAGGCTTCTTCGACAGCACCTCCCAAACCCGCGACCTCTACCACCTAGAAAGACAAGGGCAGCAGGCAAATGGGAACAACACCACCTGCATGTTTCCCTCCAAGTCACACACCATCCCAACTTGGAAATATATCGCTGTTCCTTCATCGTCGCTGGGTCAAAATCCTGGAACTCCCTACCTAGCAGCACTGTGGGAGAACCTTCACCACATGGACTGCAGCAGTTCAAGAAGGCGGCTCACCACTACCTTCTCAAGTGCAATTAGGGATGGGCAATAAATGCTGGCCTTGCCAGCGACGCCCACAACCCATGAATGAATAAAAAGAAAAGGATGTCACTGAGCGGCTGCAGAACATTCTGAACAGCCAGAGCTCGTGGTTCATATCAGTACCAACGACATAGGTAGAAAGAGGGATGAGGTCCTGCAGGAAGATTTTAAGGAATTAGGAAAGAGAGTAAGAAGCAAGACCTCAAAGGTAGTAATCTCTGGATTACTCCCGTTGCCTCGTGCTAGTGAATATAGAAATAGGAGGATAGAGCAGATAAATGCGTGGCTGGAGAGATGATGCAGGAGGGAGGGCTTTAGATTCCTGGTGCATTGGGACTGGTTCTGGGGGAGGTGGGACCTGTACAAACTGGATGGGTTGCACCTCAACAGGGCCAGGACCAATACCGTTGCGGGGAGGTTTGCTAGTGCTGTTGGGGAGGGTTTAAACTAACTTGGCAGGAGGATGGGAACCTGAGTGTAAATTCAGATAGGATAGAATCAGAACTGGAGATAGAAGGAGAAAATTAGTAAGTGACTTAGGAAGGTAGGGGAAACAAAGGTTAAAAAATAAACAGCAAGCGAGTTTGGCAGTGCTTAAAGGTATAAACCTCAATGCAAGGAGTATAGTGAATAAGGCAGATGTGCTGAGGGCACAGATAGACATCCCAGCTGTAGTGCTGAAGACTTGTGCTCCAGAACTAGCTGCGCCTCTAGCCAAGCTGTTCCAGTACAGCTACAACACTGGCATCCACCCGACAATGTGGAAAATTGCCCAGGTATGTCCTGTCCACAAAACGCAGGACAAATCCAATCCGGCCAATTACCGCCCCATCAGTCTACTCTCAATCATCAGCAAAGTGATGGAAGGTGTCGTCGACAGTGCTATCAAGCGGCACTTACTCACCAATAACCTGCTCACCGATGCTCAGTTTGGGTTCCGCCAGGACCACTCGGCTCCAGACCTCATTACAGCCTTGGTCCAAACATGGACAAAAGAGCTGAATTCCAGAGGTGAGGTGAGAGTGACTGCCCTTGACATCAAGGCAGCATTTGACCGAGTGTGGCATCAAGGAGCCCTAGTAAAATTGAAGTCAATGGGAATCAGGGGGAAAACTCTCCAGTGGCTGGAGTCATACCTAGCACAAAGGAAGATGGTAGTGGTTGTTGGAGGCCAAGCATCTCAGCCCCAGGGCATTGCTGCAGGAGTTCCTCAGGGCAGTGTCCTAGGCCCAACCATCTTCAGCTGCTTCATCAATGACCTTCCCTCCATCATAAGGTCAGAAATGGGGATGTTCGCTGATGTCTGCACAGTGTTCAGTTCCATTCGCAACCCCTCAGATAATGAAGCAGTCCGAGCCCGCATGCAGCAAGACCTGGACAACATCCAGGCTTGGGCTGATAAGTGGCAAGTAACATTCGCGCCAGATAAGTGCCAGGCAATGACCATCTCCAACAAGAGAGAGTCTAACCGCCTCCCCTTGACATTCAACGGCATTACCATCGCCAAATCCCCCACCATCAACATCCTGGGAGTCACCATTGACCAGAAACTTAACTGGACCAGCCATATAAATACTGTGGCTACGAGAGCAGGTCAGAGGCTGGGTATTCTGCGGCGAGTGACTCACCTCCTGACTCCCCAAAGGATTTCCACCATCTACAAGGCACAAGTCAGGAGTGTGATGGAATACTCTCCACTTGCCTGGATGAGTGCAGCTCCAACAACACTCAAGAAGCTCGACACCATCCAAGATAAAGCAGCCCGCTTGATTGGCACCCCATCCACCACCCTAAACATTCACTCCCTTCACCACCGGCGCACTGTGGCTGCAGTGTGCACCATCCACAGGATGCACTGCAGCAACTCGCCAAGGCTTCTTCGACAGCACCTCCCAAACCCGCGACCTCTACCACCTAGAAGGACAAGGGCAGCAGGCTCATGGGAACAACACCACCTGCATGTTCCCCTCCAAGTCACACACCATCCCGACTTGGAAATATATCGCCGTTCCTTCATTGTCGCTGGGTCAAAATCCTGGAACTCCCTTCCTAACAGCACTGTGGGAGAACCGTCACCACATGGACTGCAGCGGTTCAAGAAGGCGGCTCACCACCACCTTCTCAAGGGCAATTAGGGATGGGCAATAAATGCCGGCCTTGCCAGCGACGCCCACATCCCGTGAACAAATTTTAAAAAAAGACATGTGGCGATACAATATCTTAGCTATTAGCTAGAAACATGGCTTAAAGAGGGGCAGGAATGGCAGTTCAGTGTTCCTGGTTACAGAGTTTTCAGACGAGGTAGAGAAGGGGATAAAAAAGGAGAGGGGGTGGCAATTTTGGTTTGAGAAACAATTACAACTGTGAGGAGGGATGATATGTTAGAAGGATCATCAAATGAGTCCATATGGGTTGAGCTAAGGAACAAAAAAGGGGCAGTCACACTACTGGGAGTGTACATTAGACTGCTAAACAGTCAGAGCAAATATGTAGGCAAATTTCTGAGAAGTGCAATAACAGTAGGGCAGTAATAGTAGGGGATTTCAACTACCCTAATATTAACTGGGACACAAACAGTGCGAAGGGTATAGAGGGTGCAAAATTCTTAAATTGCATTCAGGAGAACTTTTTTAGCCAGTACATAGCAAGCCCAACAAGAGAGGGAGCAGTACTGGATTTAGTTTTAGGAAATAAGGCTGGGCAGGTGGAAGGAATATCAGTGGGAGAGCATTTTGGTGGGAGTGATCATAATTCAGTTAGTTTTAGCATAGTTATGGAAAAGGACAAAGATAGAACAAGGGTTAAAGTTCTCAATTGGGGAAAGGCCAATTTTACTAAGCTAAGAAGTGATTTAGCAAAAGTGGACTGGAAACAGCTACTTGAAGGTAAATCAATGTCAGAGCAGTAGGAGGTATTCAAGGGGAAGATTCAAGGGGTGCAGAGTAAACATGTTCCCACAAAGAAAAATGGTGGGGCTGCCAAATCTAGAGCCCCCTGGATGTCAAGGAGCATATAGGGTAAGATAAGGCAGAAAAGGAAAGCTTATGTTAGACACCGAGAACTCAATACTACAGAATGCCTAGAGGAGTATAAAAAGTGCAGGGGTGAAATTAAAAAGGAAATTAGGAAAGCAAAGAGAGGGCAAGAAAAAATATTGGCAATTAAAATCAAGGAAAACCCAAAGATGTTTTATAAATACATTAAGAGCAAGAGGATAACTAAGGAAAGAGTAGGGCCTATTAGAGTCCAAAAAGGTAACCTGTGTGTGGAGGCGGAAGATGTTGGTATGGTTCTTAATGAATACTTTGCATCTGTCTTTACAAAAGAGAGGGACGATGCAGACGTTGTAGTTAAGGAGGAGGAGTGTGAAATATTGGATTGAATAAACTTAGTGAGAAAGAAATTATTAAGGGGATTAGCATCTTTGAAAGTAGATAAATCACCAGGGCCAGATGAAATGTATCCCAGGCTGTTAAAAGAAGCAAGGGAGGAAATAGCGGAGGCTCTGGCCATCATTTTCCAATCCTCTCTGGATACAGGCATGGTGCTGGAGGATTGGAGGACTGCTAACGTTGTACCATTGTTTAAAAAGGGAGCGAGCAATTACAGGCCAGTCAGTCTAACATCGGTGGTGGGCAAATTATTGGAATCAATTCTGAGGGACAGGATAAACCGTCACTTAGAAAAGCACAGAGTAATCAAGGAAATTCAGCATGGATTTGTTAAGGGAAGGTCGTGTGTGACTAATTTGATTTGAATTTTTTGAGGCGGTAACAAGGAGGGTTGCTGAGGGTGGTGCCTTTGGTGCCCGTGAGCCCCAAAGCAGGCAGCTCAAAGGCTTCTTGGGGGGAAACTGAAAGCAAATTGAAGCTCAATGTTTTTCTGTGACTACTCATTGGGTTTAAATCATTTACTGATGAGCTTAATGTAGTGAAAGGCCAGATAAGTGGCACAATTGAAAATGCAGGTTCAAAAAGCACTGTTAAACATTATCAGGGTCAATAATAATGTTATTTACATAGCTCAAAATACATTAAGAAGGAGCAGGCATGTAAACTTATGAACTCAGGATGGATCAATGTTTGTTAAAGGTTGATCTAATTATTAGCACTAATACTTCCACATTTTGCCAGTGCCACGATGAAAGGGAGTGTATCATTTCACCAATTGGGTTTGGTACGATGCAGATTTCTCTGAGACAGCCAAATAGCCTAAATACGTGCCAGATACACACCAGTACCACACATAATTCTATATGACAAATTATATAACAACTTGCATTTATATAGCACCTTCAACGTAGTAAAACGTGCCAAGGCACTTCACAGGAGCGTTATCAGACAAAATTTGACATCAAGCCACATAATGAGATATTAGGACAGGTGGTCACCGAGGTAAGTTTTAAGGAGCGACTTAAAGGAGGAGGGCGAGGTAGAGAGACGTAGAGATTTAGGTAGGGAATCCAGAGCTTGGGGCCTAGGCAGCTAAATGCACGGCCGCCAATGGTGGAGCGAAGGAAATCAGGTGATGAATATGAACAGATTATACTGGTCACCGGGAGTTTTAATCATGTGATGAATGTATTAGCCACAGATTCCTTTAATTGTGCTGTGTTGGATAATGCATGTACTTAAACTGTATGCAGGGTAGATTGGTTAAAATGTTATCTTGATTCACTAAGTGGTGAGGATCGACACAAGGTTAAGGAATATAAAAGTTCTACATGTTTTAGGTTTGGAGATAATAACACATTGAAGTTTCTCGGGAGTCCCCAATTGATACGCACTACCTGAATACAATTAACACTAATTGATATAAATCATATGGATACAATTAACATCAGGGATGTGCAAAAGGCCAGAATTGGAGGAGCGCAGAAATCTCGAAGGGTTGTAGGGCTGGAGGAGGTTACAGAGATAGGGAGGGGCGAGGCCATGGAGGGATTTGAACGCAAGAATGAGAATTTTAAAATCGAAGCTTTGCTGGGACTGGAAGCCAATGTAGAATAATAATAGAACAATAAAGATCTGACATTTTCGTACTCTAAATAAAAATTGGGTCAAGTTTTGGTCTGTCCTAGTCTGTTAGATGTTTATGTTGGATTTAGACTTGCAGCAGCTGTTTCCAATACTGCACGTCTCTTGTTCTGTGAATAATGTGATTTAATGAGGCGTTGATTCAGTTAGTGATGATACAGCATTCAGGCTCCTCCATTTCATTCAGAACCAACATTTAAATAAAGATTAAAGTTAATACAAGATGACAATATTCCCGAACATGCAAATATAAAAAGCCGGTATCAGAGTTCTCCTTTGACTTTAATAAAAATGTTCCACACATGTGGTTTGACAAGCTAATAGAAAAGTAAATAAATGATTTTGTAAATTCATTAATTGAAATTCTGCTTCCCTTCCCCACTCCCCCAATATTCATAGCTATTTAACTCTCCAAGTATGGAAAAAAATTGATTTATATTGCATATATTCTCTCTGTAAAAACAGAATGCTGAAAGAACAGATTGCAGAGCACATGATTGTAATAAGTGGACCAGCTTTAAAAACCTAAAAGCAATAAGGCATATTATGAATACCTTCAGAAGCTATGCATCCGGATCCCAGAAATGTCATAATATGCAGAAACTGGATAACAAAGGATTCCATTACAGAAACTTCTAACACGCTGTACATTGATTATGAGGACATGTTTTATTCAGTTCTAGAAACAGAATGGTTTAAATAAATTTGGTGGTTTATGTCTGTGATAAGTAACTAACCTAGTTGCCTTGGTTTTCAGATTCACCTTGTCCAGTCGTTCTAATGCAGGGTGTTCCTAGAAATTGGATTTTTGATAGTTACAGACTCTTGTGTCGTGTTTTGTGAAGCTTTGGGATTTTGAGTGCAAGTTTGCCAATTCTAAGCACACCCAAGTATATCCATATGTGTAGCAGGGTTAGCGCCATACTTGGTGAACTGACAAAGTAATAGCTGGAATTAAGCCCTTACTGGCTTTCAAATTAAATATGACTAAGCAACTATTATAGTTTTTAGTTTTATTTTGTGGCTGCAAAGTATTTTTACTTGGGTAACCCTTTAGTTTTTACACTGCAGCGACTCAGCAAAGAATTTGGGGTTGACCTCTGCAGCCCACGTGCGGTTGGTTATCTGCAATGTCAATTGCATTGCTCTAGTCAGTGTTAGCTTAATTCATGTAGAAGAGAAGAAGTTTTAGGAATGTCCATCTGTGCCAGATACATGAATTTAAGTTGGAACTGGAGCTGGACTGCAAGGATTGTACTTCAGTGACTTGGGGCCAATTCAGCAATCTCTTTTAGTCCAAGCAAAATTTTAGTTGGATCCAGAACAGACTGTACAGGTCCAGTTTGTTTATCCTAATTATGTGAAAAAGTTAAATCTAATTGTGATGTTTAAGGTGATACAGATCCATCAAAAGTAGTGGAATGTCTAACATACTTACATCTCCCAATCTAATTTTAAAATTATAATTTTGAAAGTCTATATTCCATTTGGAGGGGGAAAAAAATGTTTTTATTTAGGTGAGGGATGTCAGTGCTGTAGAATGAAAACCTTTTCCACTTTGGCACCTGATGTCAGCATCAAACACTCTCGGGTCAAGTGCAGCATAGTTTGTGGCTCAGTCTGTCTACATGCGTCTCTCTTCACAAAAGAGAGGGATGATGCAGACATTGTAGTTAACGAGGAGTGTGAAATATTGAATGGGATAATCTTAGTGAGAGAGGAAGTATTATGGGGATAAGCATCTTTGAAAGTAGATAAATCACCAGGGCCGGTTGAAATGTATCCCAAGCTGTTAAAAGAAGCAAGGGAGGAAATAGCGGAGGCTCTGACCATCATTTTCCAATCCTCCCTGGATACAGGCGTGGTGCCGGAGGATTGAAGGATTGCTAACGTCGTACCATTGTTTAAAAAGGGACCGAAGTAATTACAGGCCAGTCAGTCTAACCTCAGTGGTGGACAAATTATTGGAATCAATTCTAAGGGACAGGATAAACCATCACTTAGAAAGGCATGAAGTAATCAAGGGCAGTCAGCATGGATTTGTTAAGGGAAGATCGTGTCTGACTAACTTGATTAAATTTTTTGAAGAGGTAACAAGGAGGGTAGTGCATTTGATGTAATCTACATGGATTTTAGCAAGGCTTTTGACAAGGTGCCACATGGCAGACTGGTCAATAAAGTGCAAGCCCATGGGATCCAAAATTGGCTCAGTGGCAGGAAGCATAGGGTAATGGTCGACAGGTGTTTTTGTGACTTGAAGGTTGTTTCCAATGGGGTTCCACAGGGCTCAGTACTACGTCCCTTGCTTTTTGTGATATATTTTAATGATTTGGACTTAAATGTAGGGGGCATGATTAAGAAGTTTGCAGATGATACAAAAATTGGCCGTGTGGTTGATAGTGAGGCGGAAAGCTTTAGACTGCAGGAAGATATCAGTGGACTGGTCAGGTGGGCAGAAAAGTGGCAAATGGAATTCAGTCCAGAGAAGTGTGAGCTGATGCATTTGGGTAGGGCAAACAAGGCAAGGGAATACACAATAAATGGGAGGATACTGAAGGGTGTAGAGGAAGTGAGGGACCTTGGAGTGCATGTTCACAGATCCCTGAAGGTAGCAGGACAGGTAGATAAGGTGGTTAAGAAGGCATATGGAATACTTTCCTTTATTAGCCGAGGCATAGAATATAAGAGGAGGGAGGTTATGATGGAACTGTATAAAACACTGGTTAGGCCACAGCTTCAGTATTGTGTACAGTTCTGGCCATCACATTACAGGGAAGGATGTAATTGCACTAGAGAGGGTACAGAGGAGATTTACGAGGATGTTGCCAGGACTGGAGAATCTTAGCTATGAGGAAAGATTAGATAGGCTGGGGTTGTTCTCTTTGGAACAGGAGGCTGAGGGGTGATTTAATTGAGGTGTACAAAATTATGAGGAGTCTAGATAGAGTGGATAGGAAGGACCTATTTCCCTTAGCAGAGAGGTCAATGACCAGGGGGCATAGATTTAAAGTGATTGGTAGAAGGATTAGAAGGCAGCTGAGGAAATTTTTTTTCACCCAGAGGGTGGTAGGGGTCTGGAACTCACTGCCTGAAAGGTTGGTAAAGGCAGAAACCCTCAACTCATATAGAAAGTACCTGGATGTGCATCTGAAGTGCTGTGACCTACAAGGCTATGGACCAAGTGCTCGAAAGTGTGATTAGGCTGGGTGGCTCAATTTCGGCCGGTGTGGACACAATGGGCCGAATGACCCCCTTCTGTGCCATAAATTTCTATGATTCTAAAGCTTGCTCTATACTGTCTCAAAAATGTGCATTAGTCCACAACCGCAGAAGAGTATTCCCAGTATAATAGTATAACTTCCCACACCAGCTATCCTTATGGCACCTCTAAGTGAGCTGTCCAGTTTAATGACATATTATGCTATGCCAACTAGAAATTGGATTGAAGTCAACCCGTTAATTTCACACAGGATTGATGGAGCTGTTAAAGAGATGCTTCATCGAAAAAGTTTTGGACAGGATCCCAGATGTGAAAGGATAGTCTTCTCATTCACTGTGCAACCCAGCTCGTTGCATAGCATTCAGAGCCCAACTACCTTGGTGCAGTACAGGACAGAACTGATACAATTTCATATGGATTTTAACCACAATTTCTTCCTGTTTCAATGGTTTTTTTGGTAACTCTGTTTAGGAACATGGAGTATTTGCTGAATGTGCTGTTTCCTGGTAATAAACCTCAACTGATTTCTCATTAAACATTCAAAGGTTATGTCACTGTTGCTAATCATTCACTGTGAGTGCCATCACACATCAACTACAACCTGGGCTGCATTAATGTTGCCAAAAAAGTGACCCTGAACAGGGTAAACCACCATATGAAATACATGGTGTATTTTATAAAAGTTAGCAGGTGCCTAGGAGTGATTTCAAGGCTGTAATCTAATCCTTTGTGATTAATTGTCACAGTTTATGACATTTTGAGAACAAGTCATTCAGATTACTGCCTTGTAATCACTGCTAGGTAGCTTCAACACTCTCTTAATTGACAATGAGCCAACTTGATGTTCAGTGGGACTGACTGATATTTAAATTGGTCCACGTGGGTTGGAGTAAGTTTTCTTATTTCTTAGGTCTACATCAGGCTGAGCTGACCTTGCTCACAGTCTTTTGTAGCACGCCTCTGAGTGGCCAATGGTAGTCATGAAGAAGTGTACATCCTTGAATAAAAAACCTTTTTTAAAAAAAACAAAAGTGAATGAATGAGCCCTATTCTGATAGGGTTAGGTGAAGAGGGGTGGGAGGAGGTTCATGTGGGGCATAAACACCGGCATAGATCAGTTGGGCCGAATGGCCTATGCAGTAATTCTATGTAATTTAGGTTGATATCATTGTCCTTGCGCTCATGTACACATTGTTAATTGTTTACCGTGTTGCTGAAGAAATAACAAAAATTGAGTTGAAGAGTAATGTTAGAGAGGGGAGATAACAGAGATGCATCTCTTATTATCTTCATCCAGGATTCCAGGTCCCATTCTTTTTTCTATTTCTCCCACCATCAAACAAGATTTTACAAAAGATCAGTTCTAAAAGTATTTCCCTAAGATCCGGCACAGGGTTGTAATGCAGACACAAAACAGTAGGATGTGGAAACTGTTCAGATGGCAGCAACCAGACATTTTTCTCCCAGCTGAACATACTGATTCAAACTCCATTAATCACCCCATATAGCTCATGTACACATTGATAATTGTTGTAACCCACACATTGTTTTCAAGAATATATTTAGTGAATTCTATTTTTAATGAAGTAATGTTCTTACAGTTAAACCCAGAGACAATTTCTTATGATCAGATGCTTTCTAAAATTACTTTTACACACAGGAAGATTTATTTTTAACATTTTGGATTATTATTAAGAGTTTTGGCAAAATAAACTGATTTATTTTTTAGGAAAATTCTCCTTTTAAATTGCTGCTGTTTTTATTTCTCTGGAGCTTGCTGTCTCCATCTGTCAAGTGTTACGTTGTCTGAACACTGGGATTTTTATACATTCAAACCCAGTTTATCAAAATTTAGCTTTCATCTATTAAAATTGGACTAAAAGTTAATTAAAGATTTTTTTTATTGGTAAATTTCTTGCATGTTTTTATATTTATACTTATTTTTCTGTCCCTTTTAAACTGAGAATTTTAACTAGGATTCTTTCATTATCTTGTTCTCAGTTTGTCTCATGTGTCTTTCTTTCCATGATCCATAATTTGTATCCAAAACCTAGTTCTCCCCCACCCTCAAAACAGTGACTAACACTTAGACAACCACAGACATGATTGTTAGCATACAATGAAAAGAATTGTCTTGAGAATCTGCGGCTTTGCAAAATTCTGCCATTTCAGACGGTTTCCTTACTATGGAGAAGGAGACCTGTAACTTTCCCCTCTCCATCAGTGCGTATCTCTAAACATCACTCTGATGAAAATATCATTTTATGTCTTAAAAAATTATACAGATGTTTTGGGGCAAAAATCACTGGTAAGTTGTAAAGGACTTGATGATGTTTTCTTTAAGGTATTTACGTGGAACAGTTAAAGCTGGTTAATTGAGAAGTCATGGTGCAATTTACTAATTGTACCAACAGAACAAAATACACTAATACTGATTCACATATATTGGGTATCGATTAGGCTTCAAGGATAAAACAATCACAACTTAAGGCTCGTATATGTCCATTAAATATGAAACATAATACCATGTTAGAAGTAATCTCTGTTTTGAGCAGTACTGTTGACTAATGGGACTGAGTATTACCTGCATGAAAATACAGTTGCCATGTTTCATTAAATCCAAAACCATACAGTTGGAGGGCAGTAGGCTGGGCAATGGGTATGACAATGTATGAGTGACAGGAATGTGGTTTCAAGAGAACCTAGTTGATGTTAACAATGTACTTGTTTGACTTGATATTAAACTTAGTATCTTATTTTGCCTAAAGATGTATCAGGCATTATCCATAATACTCAGATAAGGTCCACTTACCTCATTCATTATTCTTACTGAGGTCCGGGTGGGACTTTGAATTGATCACTTTTTCAATGGGATTATTAGAAGTCTTTCTCTTCCTCTGTTACTCCCTGCCTGCGCCTGTTATTTGCACCATTTCTATATTTTTCTTTTTGTTTCGCCGCATTCCCCTTGCATTGTCTTTTCCTCTGTGTTTCTGTTACACTCGCTCCTACCTTCGTTATTTCTCTTTTACTCCCTCCTTGGTTGCTGAGGCCAATTATAGCATCCATGGTGCAGCTAAAGTTTCATAGGAAAATTATATGAAAGAAATCTCACTGGTATTTCAGGTCTAACCCTTTTGCCATTTGTACAGCATATCCTACACTTGTCTTTCTGATCTAATAAAGAGCATTTCAAAAACTGTCTCTTGATCAAACAACTTGTTACATAATCTTTAACTAATCTTTACTATCCATTGTTTAAAAGGCATTTTAATTTCAATTTTCTTTTTTTCTTAATATCCTTTGTTATTTTTCTTTAAATGTAATTTCTCTATTTTGCTATTTTCCTTCTTTTTCTTTGCACTTCTTGAATTCTTTCATTTTCTCCCTCTAGTTCTCATTCTTCTTTGTCTTTTTCTTCCTCCTCTTTCTCACTCTTTTTCTGATATTCTACAGATTCCCCTTCTCTCTTCTTTCATTCCTGCTTCCCTCGTTCTCTTTCTTCACAAGCATCACTTTAGCATAGAATCAATCACACTATGTAAGATTTCAGTCAAGATTCCACTTGCTTGCAGTAGAAGTTATATTTAATAACTTCTACTGCATTAAATAGAGTAACTAAAGAGGACATCCGTTGCATCACACTGTAGCTGATTTTCTGGTGTTGCTTTTCTGTTCCTCTGGATACAAGGTAACAATATGCAATTGTACAGCTGCAGTTGCTGCTACTGTCACTTCCCCCAATTCTCTCTGACACTCTTTTTTATAATAGGCAACCTTTTTGATTTGGTGCACAGCTAAATACACATGAATTATTTTATTATTATTGTAAATCACCCACCATTTACCACATTCCTATCCATTAAAAAGTTCTTGAACAGTTCCCCAAGGATTTCTGACAGCTGAGCAATCTTGGCTCAACCACTACTCCATGCTTGCACCTCACAGCTCATTGTGGTCTGAGCAAAAGGGGCAGGATTTTTCTCAGTGGTGACTTTACTGCCAAAAGTGGAATGGGATGGCACTTCCGCTTGCCGGTGTTACATTGCCGAGAGCCAGCCCAATTTTCTTCAGTGCGCCTTCATTAAATATCCACGGCAGGCTTCCGGTGCTATTACAGACCTCGGTAGGGATTCTAACTTTAAAGGAAAATGCAATGCTGCAGCAGCTGAAAGGGCCAAAGCAGCTATTTTGTGTCTGTAACAATGTGGCTCACCACATTGCCTGATACTGATGCTTTTTTAGGGTGCCATGCTCATAACTTTAGACTCATCAGGTGCAATGTTGCTGTCTATAATCCGACAAAGGAGGACCCAGCTTTTTGGTCCCAAGGGAAGGAGGTCTGTGAAAGGCATGACCATACCCTGCGGAAGGATGTAGTCTTGGCAGAGAGTGTCACCTCCAACAAAAACCTCTCCGGTGCAGCCATGGTAACAGGTGGCACTCATTCTTTGTAACACTGCACTGCAATAAGCACCATTCCCAGTTTCAGTTATCTTGCCCTCACCATCTACAGCTTAACAGCAATGTGTAGCAGGTGCCACAGTACCCTTCAGGCCCACTTCCTGCTCCTGCAAGATCTCCACATGAGAGTCTTAGTAGTTATGGAGGAGAGCTACATGACAGCAAGCAAATGAGTTGAGTTGTTACCAGGACTCATTTGGCAGTCGGCTTAGTCAGCTGAATGTTTCCCATATGAGCTGTGCCCACAGTTGTTTTGCAATTGGCCAAAAAAGGCTGAGTGTCAGCCCTACATGGGATAATAACTGCTGTTAGCCAACATCAGAAATGCATATTTACATTTCAGTGGAGTTTTCTAGGCAAAGGAAGAGTCCCTCTGTGCTCGGTCTAACAATGTGAGACATTGTTTAAAATAACTCATGGCAACTTCTAGTGGTTGAGTGCCTGTAAAGTAATTAAAACGCAGTTGTTAATGGAAAGTTTTAGAATTGAGCCTTGCAGAATTTGTAACCACCAAATCTTAATCTAATATTAGTGATCTAAAAAAGAACTCCCATGAACATTTGAAAATTAACATTTATTCATTCCTGCCCTTTCCACAACTTTCACAATGGTGCATTGCAGATTCTCCCAGAAATGTGTGCCTCACAAGCTGGATGTTTTTAAGAGCAACATGATAAAGGGTTTCTAATTTCATACAAACATTTAATGATCTATGAAACTTTATCTATTTTGATTGTATATTCTCTCACCTTCCTTATAGAATTACTCTGATCTGCCTTGTATACAGCCTGAAGCAGACATTCTCAAAACTGGAAATCAGTATCTTCAAGTAATATGCTGATGATATGAAAGGGAAGAAATGCATGTCACTGGTTGAGTTTGCCACTTGTACAGTATTTGTATGACAGTGGTCTCTGCTTGTGGAAACCTCCGATGATTTTAAAGCAGTTTGAAATAGGTATTCCATCCACAACGAGTGACCATTCTGATTGTTTTAATAAGCTGTTTGGCTCCTCTCCCCTCTCTGTGTAATGGCCTGTAGCAGACCAGTGATTGCTTCAGTTGGCAATTCCCCATTTATTTCAATGGGAAATCTTGCCCATCTTGTATAGTTACATCACTTTTCCTGTATAGACTTTCTGGATTTGATTTTTTTAGCACGAACAGACATAAATTTACTTGTTCCTCCATTTACTCCCCCAGTGCTCTTGTGATTTCACTCGTTAGGCCACATTCACTTTGCTGCAGTAGTGATTTCTGACTACAATCGGGAACAACAGCAAATCGAATTTAGAATAGTGAATAAGTTATACAATCAGTTGTAATTGTCAGAAGCTAAAGGTACAGCACCATATTCTGATTCTTGCTTTTAAATGTTGCTCATTACTCTCAACTGTGTTGCAATTCCTGTTTAATTGAATCTATCTGATGTGATCTTTATACGGAGTGGCACACAGATGTGCCTTTTTGTTTCATCAGAGACATAAATATAGTAATACACACAGAATTGGAAAACATTGCTGTTGAGGAAATGTTTTGTTCAAATGGAAATGTAACTTTGTGCCAGTGAAAGGGGTTAGGAATGAAATGGTAAATACAGTCGCAATGGTAAATCTCGAATAGCAAAGACAATCAGCCCTGACAACATCCCAGCTGTAGTACTGAAGACCTGTACACCAAAGTTAGCTACTCCCCAAGCCAAGCTGTCCAAGTACATCTGATACTGGCGTAGAACCAACAATGTGGAAGATTGCCCGTGTATTCACAAAAAACAGGATAAATCTAAACTGGACAATTACTGCCTTCGCCCAATCATCAGTAAAGTGATGGAAGGAGGCATCAATAGTGCCATCAAGCGATACCTACTTACCAAAAACTTGCTCATTGGCACACTGTTCGGGTTCTGCCAGAACTACTCTGCTTCAGGCCCAATCGCAGCTTTGATCCAGATACAAGCACTGAATGCCAGAGCAGAGGTGAGAATAGCTGTTCTCGACGTCAAAGGCAGCAATGAACCAAGTATGCCACCAAGCAGCCCCCAGATCCCCAAAAGATCCCCGTTACATTCCATTGGAATTACACCGGGGATCCAACCTGATGCCAGCAGAAAATCCTAACTGGTATCACACTACTTGCAAGGCAAATTTCAGAGAGCAGGAATCAGTGGTCAAGCGATTTGTGTAATTATTACAAATCAAAATAAATATTTTCCCAAGAAACATCAGTAAACTCCACATGTTCCTTACATTTCCCAATGCATTCTATGTTGCAATGGCAGCACTAGTTAAATCCTTCACAAAACCGTAATGAGATCTCTCCATTTACTGTAGTTAGACACAACACAGTGTTTCCTTTTCTTTACCCACATTAAATAGTCAGCAGTGTTTTGCATCTTATTTTTTTCTCAAGCCTATTTAGCTGACTTAAACCAAAATGAGCCTGAATTAAACAGTCAGCTGCTATGTGGGTTTTATTGTGGGGGTTGATGTTAGTCAACCTGCATGTCTGACGCCACTCCCTTCCCTTTCTCATGCAGCATTTCATCTCTGTACTTTTACTGGTCTATTTTTGGCTGATTCAGCAGAGCCTGACTAGACTCTGTGCCTCAGATTACTCACCTGACCTCAGACCAGTCTTGGGAATTTGTGTGTTGTTAGAAGTTGGTGCCATTTACATAGCTACTGCAGCATGGAAGCTCTATATATCACTAACATTTGTATACTTGCACACTGAACCTAACACCAGAGATATGTGCCCTGACACAACTATAAGCAAACATTAAAACTGCATCCCTAATGATTATCATCAATAACATTGCAGTGCTAAACACGAGATTGGTAGACATTATGGTATGAGTAAAATGATAGTTGGCTTAGGGTTTTATAATTGCAGAAGTTGGATATGGTTTTAAGCCAAAGCATTGTCATATAGAATGTTCTACTGATTTTCAGCAGGATTCACACCATAACATTGATGTTGTCAAAATACTGACCACGTATTGATTTTTTTTTAAAGTGTCAAATTGCAGATAGCATTTAAGATCATCTTTCACATTCAAACTTATTGTAGTTTATGTAGAAGTTATGTGGTTTTTATATTCAACATGCTACAGTATGCTTAGTACACTGAAATGTGTGAACTACACGATTAGATCATTTCATCAGACTGGATGTGATTTATGCATCCTTAGCTCTGCACTCCACTGTATAATTGGATTCTGATTAAAGGTCCACCTTCAGCTTTACTATTTATTCACACTTTGTAAATCGGGCATTTTCATGCTTGTCAACAAATGCTCTGCAGTACTTTATAGATTTGCTGCATTTCTGGAACTCAATATTTAAAAGTATAAATATTAAAATTGCGGCTTAACTTAATTTTTACTTTGAAAAAAATTAAGTTGCCTGCTGTCGCAAAGGTTATTACATCGTTGTGTCAATTTCGGTGGCCATCTTTTACAGAATTATGCCTTTACCATAAAAGTTAAATGCAGAAATTAAAAGTGTCCAGCTAGTGACATTGTACTCTAATGATATTTTTATATATATTATGTATTATATACTAGTGATATGCCACAGCATTGCTTATGGATAAAAAGTAAAGAGTTCACTAGTCAGAGCTTAAACACCTTCCGCATTTGTCTCAATAATCACTGATTGCAGATCACTCTGTGTCATGGTTGCCAACAGTTAACTTTTTTTACAGTCATCAGCTTCTCCCGTCCCCGTTCATGTGGTTCTGGTGTGCTGAAGTCGCCCATAATCCATCATGGCATACACTACCTGTCTGCTGCTGTTCCTCTCTTGCTGTGACCTGTGTATGCATGGGTTTTCAGTTCTCTGCACTACAACTGAGTAAAGGAAGGAGCGCACTGTAAATTTTCATGGCAGCAGCTGGGTTTGTTCAAGTGCTGTGGACTAGATTCAAAGGCACGGCATTGTGCGGGTCAGAATTGCATAGCACATGCCAGACCAAAGCTGAAATGCTGCAGTTTCATCTCAAATAAAAGTATCCAAAAGGAGAAGTGCCAGACAATCCATTACTATACAATAAACTATACATTACTCAGCACTAGACAGTGATGATCCAGTGCTTTTCCTTGCTATTTAGGAGCTGTGTCTTCAACAGCCTCCTGATTTGTAATAGTTTCTTTTCAAGGCAGTTTAGGGGATTTGTTAATTACCTGAGGAAGGGAGGGAAAAGGCTCCATATTACTGTTATTTGCGACGCAAAAGGATTATAGAACACGCACCCACACCCACACCTACCTCAGGAGATTAAAAAAAGTATGGAGCTAAGAATTTTTCTTGGGACTTTGTCAGTATCATCAGGTTACATAACTATAATATTCCTGTCATCATAAAACATCAAGGCCCTAATTTTGGTCTTTGGCGAAAATCAGTAGAGTCATGAGCAAAGCAATCGCGTTTAATGGACGGGCCTCATTTACATTCAATTGACGAGCTGTCTGAAATTCAAGCGCTGATGGGCAACACCATTTTGGAGGCCGAGGGAAATCTGTCAGCCCTGATGCATATTTAAAGCGAGCCTTCACCTCTTAATGGGGAGGCACGATTCTTTTCAGTGGTGGGAGGCACGATTCTTAAACACTATGAATGTCGACTGCGAGGGCTTGCCCTCTTCCTGAATAAATTCACGGAAAACGGGCAAAAATGACCAACTTCACCCTGTACGCCAAGGATGCTTGAGAAATGTCCGATGCCATATTGGCCTCAGATGATTTTCAGGCATCCGGGGTGGCCTCCTAAAACAGCCGTTCGGCCCCTTGCATACATGAAAGCGGGGCCTATTGCCTGTTTTGGGAACCCTCAAAGATTGGACTGCTTTGAGTGGAGCAGTCGTCGGGCCTGCTCCGCTCAGGATTTCCCGGTGTGAATGCAGCTTGGGAAACGGTAAGTTTTAATTTTTTTTGAAAAGGTAAGTTTTAATTTTTTTTTAAATTTGCGGAGCCAAGAGGAACAAAATTGCTCCTCCCAGGCCCACGGCACTCCTGCCAGCAGTGTTTGGCCTCCCTCCCGCTGTCCTCCTCCCACCCTGGCACTTACATGAGGGCCGCTGCCGGCAAGGTAGACGGCCCAAAATTCCTCCCTGCACCAGGGAGAGCAGCCAGTGGTGGCACGACAGGCACTGCAGCTCGCCCAGATTATTTAGATGAGCCTGTTGTTTCTTAACCAAAGAAATGGATCTGGCTGCAGAAACCAATTGTAATAGTTTGTTAAGTTTGGAAACAACAGTAAATAGGAAGTGTAATAGGGACAGGATGCAATTAACATTTTGCAGAAGGAGTTAGATCAGTTGTGCTGATGGGAGACAATGGGGAAATTACATTTGATAATGGCAAATGCAAAGTATTGCATGTTGAGAGAAGGATTCAGCACCATAAGAAAGATTTGCATTTATATAGCTCCTTTAGGATGTTCCAAAGTGCTGTATAGCCCATGAAGTATTTTGAAATGTAGTCACTGTTGTAATGTAGGAAACACGGCAGCCAGTTTGCACACTGCAAACTCCCACAAACAGTAATGTGATAAATGACAAAGATCATCTGTTTTAGTGATGATGGTTGAGGGATAAATGTTGGCCAGGACATCAAGGAGAACTCCCCTGCTCTTCTTCGAA
The DNA here is from genome assembly GCF_035084215.1 of Heptranchias perlo. NCBI lineage: Eukaryota > Metazoa > Chordata > Chondrichthyes > Hexanchiformes > Hexanchidae > Heptranchias > Heptranchias perlo. The sequence goes on from NC_090355.1 coordinate 32,568,143, forward strand.
ATAGTGCCATGGGATCTTTAACGTCCAGCTGAGAGGGCAGACGGGGCCTCAGTTTAACATCTCACCTGAAAGATGGCACCTCCAAAAATGCAGCACTACCTCAGTACTGTACTAGAGTGTCAGCCTGGATTTGGTGCTCAAATCCTGGAGTGGGACTTGAACCCACAACCTTCTGACACAGAGGCAAGAGTGCGACCACTGAGCCATGGCTGACATATATATAGGATTAGCATAAAGAGACTTTGAAAGGAACTTGCAAGTAATAAACTAGTCATTTTCAGTATCAAGACAATGTGGAAAAGCAATTGAAAAAGCAAATATAATGTTAGGATTCATAGCAAGAACAGTGGTCATGCTGATGGTTTATAAAGCACTGTTCAGACCATGTGCAATTTTGTTCGCTGTACTTAAAAGGGGATATACGTGCATTGGTGAGAATGCAAAGAGCAGCAAAAGTGATCCCCCAGTGCAAAGGGGGTAAGATATGAGGAAAAATCATAGATAGTTAAGCTTTACCAGTCTAAACAGAAGGCAATTAACAGAGGACCTCATTAAAGAATATAAAGTAGTAAATGGTGTGGATACTGGATTGTCGTAAAAACCCATCTGGTTCACTAATGTCCTTTAGTGAAGGAAACCTGCCATCCTTATCCGGTCTGGCCTATATGTGACTCTAGACCCACAGCAATGTGGTTGATTCTTAATCGCCCTCTGAAATGGCCAAGTAAGCCACTCAGTTGTACAATCTCACGAAAAAAAGTCATAATAAGAATAAAACCGGACGGACCACCCGGCACCGGACCATTAGGCGCCGGACACGACAAAGGCAAACCAAACCCAGTCGACCCTGCAGAGTCTTCCTCACTAACATCTGGGAACTTGTGCCAAAATTGGGAGAGCTGTCCCACAGACTAGTCAAGCAACATCCTGACATAGCCATACTCACAGAATCATACCTTTCAACCAACGTCCCAAACTCTTCCATCACCATCCCTGGGTATATCCTGTCCCACGGGCAGGACAGACCGACCAGAGGTGGCGGTACAGTGGAATACAGTCAGGAGGGAATGGCCCTAGGAGTCCTCAATATTGACTCCGGACCCCATGAAATCTCATGGCATCAGGTCAAACATGGGAAAGGAAACCTCCTGCTGATTACCACCTACCGCCCTCCCTCAGCTGATGAATCAGTCCTCCTCCATGTTGATCACCACTTGGAGGAAGCACTAAGGGTAGCAAGGGCTCAGAACGTACTCTGGGTGGGGGACTTCAATATCCATCACCAAGAGTGGCTCGGTAGCACTACTACTGACCAAGCTGGCTGAGTCCTGATGGACATAGCTGCCAGACTGGGCGTGCAGCAGGTGGTGAGCGAACCAACACGAGGGAAAAACCTACTTGACCTCGTCCACACCAATCTACCTGTCGCAGATGCATCTGTCCATGACAGTATTGGTAGGAGTGACCACTGCACTGTCCTTGTGGAGACGATGTCCCTTCTTTGCACTGAGGACACCATCCAACGTGTTGTGTGGCACTATCACCGTGCTAAGTGGGATAGATTCAGGACAGATCTAGCAGCTCAAAACTGGGCATCCATGAGGCGCTGTGGGCCATCAGCTGCAGCAGAATTGTATTCTAGCACAATCTGTAACCTCATTGCCCGGCATATTCCTCACTCTACCATTATCGACAAGCCAGGGGATCAACCCTGGTTCAATGAGGAGTGTAGAAGAGCATGCCAGGAGCAGCACCAGGCGTACCAAAGAATGAGGTGCCAACCTGGTGAAGCTACAACAGAGGACTACATGCATGCTAAACAGCGGAAGCAACATGCTATGGACAGAGCTAAGCGATTCCACAACCAACGGATCAGATCAAAGCTCTGCAGTCCTGCCACATCCAGGCGTGAATGGTGGTGGACAATTAAACAACTAACGGGAGGAGGAGGCTCTGTAAATATCCCCATCCTCAATGATGGTGGAGTCCAGCACGTGAGTGCAAAAGACAAGGCTGAAGCGTTTGCAACCATCTTCAGCCAGAAGTGCCGAGTGGATGATCCGTCTCAGCCTCCTCCCGATATTCCCACCATCACAGAAGCCAGTCTTCAGCCAATTCGATTCACTCCACGTGATATCAAGAAACGGCTGAGTGCACTGAATACAGCAAAGGCTATGGGCCCTGACAACATCCCGGCTGTAGTGCTGAAGACTTGTGCTCCAGAACTAGCTGCGCCTCTAGCCAAACTGTTCCAGTACAGCTACAACACTGGCATCTACCCGACAATGTGGAAAATTGCCCAGGTATGTCCTGTCCATAAAAAGCAGGACAAATCCAATCCGGCCAATTACCGCCCCATCAGCCTATTCTCAATCATCAGCAAAGTGATGGAAGGTGTCGTCGACAGTGCTATCAAGCGGCACTTACTCACCAATAACCTACTCACTGATGCTCAGTTTGAGTTCCGCCAGGACCACTCAGCTCCAGACCTCATTACAACCTTGGTCCAAACATGGACAAAAAAGCTGAATTCCAGAGGTGAGGTGAGAGTGTCTGCACTTGACATCAAGGCAGCATTTGACCAAGTGTGGCACCAAGGAGCCCGAGTAAAATTGAAGTCAATGGGAATCGGGGGGAAACCTCTCCAGTGGCTGGAGTCATACCTAGCACAGAGGAAGATTGTAGTGGTTGTTGGAGGCCAATCATCTCAGCCCCAGGACATTGCTGCAGGAGTTCCTCAGGGCAGTGTCCTTGGCCCACCCATCTTCAGCTGCTTCATCAATGACCTTCCCTCCATCATAAGGTCAGAAATGGGAGTGTTTCCTGATGATTGCACAGTGTTCAGTTTCATTCGCAACCCCTCAGATAATGAAGCAGTCCATGCCTGCATGCAGCAAGACCTGGACAACATCCAGGCTTGGGCTGATAAGTGGCAAGTAACATTTGTGCCAGACAAGTGCCAGGCAATGACCATCTCCAACAAGAGAGAATCTAACCACCTCCCCTTGACATTCAACGGCATTACCATTGCCAAATCCCCCACCATCAACATCCTGGGAGTCACCATCGACCAGAAACTTAACTGGACCAGCCACATAAATACTGTGGCTACAAGAGCAGGTCAGAGGCTGGGTATTCTGCGGCGAGTGACTCACCTCCTGACTCCCCAAAACCTTTCCACCATCTAGAAAGGCATAAGTCAGGAGTGTGATGGAATACTCTCCACTTGCCTGGATGAGTGCAGCTCCAACAACACAAGAAGCTCAACACCATCCAGGACAAAGCAGCCCGCTTGATTGGCACCCCATCCGCCACCCTAAACATTCACTCCTTTCACCACCGGTGCACCATGGCTGCAGTGTGTACCATCCACAGGATGCATTGCAGCAACTTGCCAAGGCTTCTTCGACAGCACCTCCTAAACCCGCGACCTGTACCACCTAGAAGGATAAGGGCAACAGGCACATGGGAACAACACCACCTACACGTTCCCCTCCAAGTCACACACCATCACAACTTGGAAATATATTGCCGTTCCTTCATCGTCGCTGGGTTAAAATCCTGGAACTCCCTACCTAACAGCACTGTGGGAGAACCTTCACCACACAGACTGCAGCAGTTCAAGATGGCGGCTCACCACCACCTTCTCAAGGGCAATTAGGGATGGGCAATAAATGTTGGCCTTGCCAGCGACGTCCACATCCCATGGACGAATTTTTAAAAAAGGATATGGTGTAGCCGGAACCCAGAATATTACTTCGAGGTGTGTCAGGCTAGTAGGACTTAAATTTAGTTAATGGTGAATTGAAAAGGTATCGTAAAAAATAATTTTATCAAAGGATGATAAATATTTGGAATAATCTATCTGGTAAGTTGGTGGAGTCAAATAGGGGAGTTTAAAATACAGTTGGGTGAGTTGGATATTAGAGAGATCAGCTCAATGACTTGAAGCACCCTTTCTCATCCTTAACTTTTTCTTATGTTCTTACAAATTTTGATGCCTTTATAAGATATTTTAAAAGACTAGTGTCTACTCTCTGATGTTGTAAAATGCAGAAGAAAATGAACAGAATATCAGTTTTGTAATTTCAAAGACTCTTGGCTGTAAGCAATACAGCAGTGCAGTGTATTATGTGTATAAATGAAGGCCACTGACTCATGAACTATCCATCAACTTTTATTTTATCTTATAAACTCCATTTAGGGTTTTCCAGGAGACATTGGACCACCGGGGCAAAATGGCCCAGGAGGCCCAAAGGTGAGTACAATTATATGGCTTATCCATTCAGACAGACAGTCAGCCAACTAAAATAGTGTCTTGGCTTCATTAGTAGGCTGTCTTTCTAAAAGATTGCCCAGGCCGACTAATGATGCTTGTGTTTTTATTGATATTACTCCAATTTCTTTAACAAGTAATGAATGCTGGAAGGTTTTCCATGGCAACTACGAGTTGGAGGCAAGACCTGTGATGGCTGCAGTATTCTAGGCCTCAAGAGGTTAGAATCATAGAATGATACAGCACTGAAGGAGGTCATTCGGCCCATCGTGTCTGTGCCAGCTCTTTGAAAGAACTATCCAATTAGTCCCACTCCCCAGCTCTTTCCCCATCGCCCTGCAAATTTTTCCACTTCAGATATTTATCCAATTCCCTTTTGAAAATTATTATTGAATCTACTTCCACCACCCTTTCAGGCAGTGCATTCCAGATCATAACAACTCACCGAGTAAAAAATGTTTTCCTCATGTTGCCTTCATTTGCCATGTGCCTGTCCATTTCACCAGTCTGTCTCTGTCCTCCTGAAGTCTGTTACTATCCTCCTCACTGTTTACTGCATTTCTGAGTTTGTTAATTTCCTGAACATTTGCTGCATTTAATATTTTTTAAAAATTTTCACAGGGGAAACCAGGAGCACGGGGTCTGCCTGGACCACAGGGCCTGCGTGGTCAAGAGGTAAGTCCTGAGAAAATACCTCTGTAATGCTGGCAAACTGTGCAGTGATAACACTTCAAAAGTAATCGTTTCGTTATGAGGATGTGAAAGGCCCTATATAAATGCAGTCAATTTCTGCTGAGTGAAAAGAGCTGAAGATCAATACAAATTGAAATGCAGTCAAACTTTTAAATCAGCAAATTGAAAAGTGGGCTTAATATCCGCGAAAGTTGCAAAGCCGATACAAAGTGCGAGCACTTTGATGGGGTAATCTGTGATCCCAGCCTGCACCAAGAGTTTTACATTGTCCTTCTGACACCAGCATGCTAAAAGTCTTAGCAAAGCATCAGTACCCAAAACTGAAGTATTAAAATACCATAAGGTGAACTTTGCTGGCGTGTAAGAGTGTTAACTGAAATAGAAGATGCACTTAACTCGCTATATCTGTACAGAACAATAACAACAACTTGCAGTTGTATGGTACCTTTAACATAATCAAACATCCCAAGGCATGTCACATATAACATAATGGACTGGGAGAACTAGGAGATTTGGCTAAAAACGTGGTTTTGAAGAAGCTTTTAAAGGCAAGAAGAGAAATAACAAGTCAAAGAGGCCTAGATGGAGCTTTCCAATCTAGATGGCTGTAAGTTCCACCACAGAGGGAGGGATGTGGGGAGAGCAGAACACCCAGGAGGCCTGCATCAAGACATCATAGAGAGCAGGTAGGGATGTAGGACTGGAGGAGTTTGCTGAAGAATGAGATAAGGCCATGAAGAAAATTATAAATGAGTACAAAGATTTTGAATTCAGAGCAATGGTAAACAGGGAACCAATGGAGGCCAATGATGGGGGAGCAGGACTTCGGGTGGGTTGGTATGTGGGCAGCAGAATTTTGGAGAAGGTGGGATATGATGCTCAACAATTAACTTCTTGAGCTAAAAAAAAGTGTGGATTAGGGCTTCAGCATTGCTAGAAGCAAAAAGCAGAGCTGGAAGGATGCGGTCTTACTGATCAATAGGATTTGGGGTTTGAGGCAACACAAAGTAAAAATCCAGCATAACAAAAGGTTAAAAATTAATGCTTGGAAGTAAATATTAGAGAATGATTATATGTGTGTTAAATCTAACTTATTTGGAGTCTGGCATTTTCCTTTAAGTTAGTTTCTGACAGCTCAGAGTGTTTCTGTGTTGCTGTCAGTCATAGCCAACAGCTGTATCTGATGTGACTATGGGAATGGGATCAGAGAGATTCCAAAGGAAGAATAGGAGAATAGATGGAAAAACTTCCTTATAAAATACATTTGGTTTATTCAGTACAACATCCAACTAAGATCAGACATAAATGATCCCAGCTTGGATCACCAGTAATGCAAAAGAAACCGCATGCAGACACTGAGTATTTTACAGCAACTGTAAAAGCATAAGAAGAAATTGTATTTTTTCACATTTCAGAAACTAACTTAAAGGAAAATGCCAGACTCCAAATAAATTAGATTTAACACATATATAATCACTCTCTAATATTTACTTCCAAGCATTAATTTTATCATTTATCAATCACAGTGAAAGCAGGTTTCAAAGTGGATCTTTTGCACTTGCCTGGTTGCAATCATCCAGGACATTTGGTGACATGGGGCAATTTTAACCCAACCCGCCTGTCGGGAAACCCACCGGATCGGATCAAGCGCTGGTTTTACACCCCGTGCGATTTTACTCTCCATTGAAGTCAGTGGAGTGTAATATTGGGTGGGTTGTAAAACCGACATTCCACCCAATGCCATGGGTTTCCCACCCTGAGAGTTAGGTTAAAATTGCCCCCAAAAGGTTTCCAATAAATACCACAAAAGAAATTAATGGTTTCTACCAGATGAGTGCAAAGCATTTGGCTTGAAACCAGGGAGGAAAAATTGGAAGTCACATCACCTCACAACATGCATGCACACCTTCCTGAAGCTGACTGAAGAGTGGCATTAGGCAGTGGAGACTATTGCTCGCGTATTCAGTCCAGCCTGGCTGTGCATAGTTATATACAGAACTGCCTTCACTTTGCAAACTTGTTTAATGTTTTATGTGTGTGAGTGTAATATTTCTTACCAGTCCTTTTTTCTTAAGTCAGGGAATGGGTGCATGGAATGGAGAATTGATGAGGTCTGGAAGTAAAATAATTGTGTTGCAGATGAACGCTTAACATGTTCCATGTTATTCCTCTGTCCACTATTTCAAAGGAAGTATTAACCTATTTACTTTAAATATCATAAGAATACTTTTAAAGTAATAAAGGAATGCCTTACAATTGCTTTAAGCATTCATCCATTCATATTGCCAACAGTAATTTCTTGACATTCGCTTTAAAAAAGGAAGAGAGAACGAGAGTTAGAAAAAATTAAACTAGAGCATATGTTGAAGTCAGATCTGTATATAACTGCATTAGTGGAGCTAGGATAAACTGGATGTCCAAACGACTGATTCTGCATGCAGAGACCAAGGGGGCAATTTTAACCCCCAAAAACGGGTGGGTTGGGGTTGAGTGGGAAGTAAAAACTGCAGAAATTTGAACCACAACCCAGCTCCAGCACGGCTACTTCCGTGTTTAATGCAGGTGGGCCAGGAGGCCACCGACCAAGCCACTCTCAGAAGCCGGGTTGCTCAGTGAAATCTTTTAAGGAGGCTGCATGCCATTTTACTTAAATTTTAATTTTTAACCCATGGAGGCCAGGTTTCCTGGGTTGCAGGAATCCCAGCAAGTAAAAGGAGGCGAGAAGGGCCGGATCCATGAGGTAACTGCATTTACGTCACTGCTTGTGGGCCAGGAAGAACAGTGGAGTTTCCCCCGGTCTCCCCAAGCTAACCTCGTGATCGGACCCTGCGATGTTCGCTTTTCTCCTTCCCACCACGATGTCTGACTTCTCCCAACCCCCCCCCACCCCACCACGCGATTGGCCGCCCATCCAAACCCCGATCTCTCCCCAACCCCCCTCCCCCATCCAAACCCCGAAGACCCCAATCTCTCCCCGGCTGCTTTCCCGCCCGACAGGCAGCTAGCCTGTCAATCTGGCGCTCTGTTGGGTGCTAAAACCTGTTGAAAAAATCTAATAGACATCCTGTTGTCAAAATCATCACGACGTGCAGGAAAACCTTACTACCTGGTTTCCCATCCGAAAATCCCACACACCCCCCTGCCTGGCTCTGAGTAAATAGCAGGACTTTGTATTAACTTTACTTTAATCAGTAGTTATTGTTGGAAGGCAAATAATAAAAATTATGGGCTCGATTTTCGCACCCCCGAGCGGTTGCGCTCGCGGTGGGGGGGCTGCGAAAATCAGGGATTCCCGGGGCGGGTCTGGAGCCCGGCTCCGGGGTGCCACTTAAATAACTTATTTAGGTATTTCAGGTCATTTACAGACCTGATTAACATAACATTTTAGGAGGGGTGGGATTTTGCAATGAACTGAGACTGTTTCCCGTACTGGGGGAAACACTCCCAGTTCAAATGGACGTGTTGCAGCCATCAGCCTGTGGCAGCTGCATAGGTCCATTTGACAGGTGGGGGGGAGGGAGAATCCCTCACTCATTGCAGGAGGCCACTCTGTCACTTTGGACAAAGTTTGGCCTCCACCACCCTCCTCCTAACAATAAAATGCACAAACTTGCACACTTACCCCGGTGTCCAGACACATGTTCCTACCTTGCGGATCCCCTCAACTGTACATCTTGCGGATGGGAGCCGCCGTAGCTGCAGTCATGACCTTGGAGGACGAACAGTATCACCAGTCTTACCAGCCACGCCGTCCACCTCTGACACGTGGAGCCCCACAACACAGTGCTGTGACACATCCACCTGCACAGCAGGAGGGAGGGCAATGGAAGAGAGAGCTGCAACGCAGAAGGCACTACCCTCGCCACAGGATCTACAGACCGAGGCTCAGCTTACTGGACCTCTCTGAGCAGCAGTGCACACGGAGGCTCAGAGTCATTCGACATGTAATCGTGGACATCTGCAGCCTCCTTCATGCCGAGCTGCTCCCGGCTGGCCCGAGCACCATCTTCTTACCTGTTGCTGTCAAAGCCACCACTGCCCTCAACAACTTCTCCTCCGCATCCTTCCAGGGTGCCACCGGGGACATCGCCGACGTCTCTCAGTTGTCTACACAAAAGAGCCCTGCAAATACATCTACACCCACTCTGCAGTGACACAATGGGTGGCATCAGTTGTGGGTCTTCATAGTGATCCTCAGGAAAGGGCATTATTGCACAAACCAGACAAGATTCGCAAAGACGTGGCAGTAGTGGTGACAATATAAAATGTTATGTGAGTTGATCAGAAATCAAATATAGGTAAACACCATGACAAACCCTCAAACACCCTTGTACATCCCCTTCATGCTCACGACACGTTTGCCTTACACTTCCTACTGCACATATGTGATGCAGCACAGGTTGTGGCAGGTTGAGTGAGGCTGACCGTGAAAGAGATGCACGAGAGGGTGAGTATGAGATAGAGCCATGAGATTGTATGAGGATTGGGTTGAGTGGTAGTGGTGGGATGAGTACTGGCGAGGTGAGTAAGTGCAGGTAAGATGAGGATGAGCTTTGAGTGGGTGTGAGGGGTGATGTGATAGAGTAGTGTTGGCAGTGCAGAAGGAGATGTGGGGTGGGGGCCGTGATGTGGCAGACGGAGTGTAGGGGAACGAGTAAGTGTACTCACTTCGGCTGACCTACTTAGGTGATTGAAGCGCCTCCTGCACAGGTAAGTGAATCCAATTAGCCTGCGATTCCGTGTGGAGCACCCCAAATTCACTGGGCGTGTGGGCCCTCCTAATATCAGGCCCTATATAACTCAAGCTAACAATAATGGTTACCTTATCTATGGGCATAAATTTCTACTTGCATCATGCCAGTCAGCAGTGACTGTGCACATGACAAAACGCTGATGCTCCTCCAACTGAAACTAGCTTGGCAAGTCCCAGGCAGCACATGGGATGACATAGGCCTTCAGTTTTGAAGTAAAATGGTATGGTGCATCCTAATGAGTAATACATGTTGTTCACTAAGGGATGCTTATCATATGGTTTATTACAGGGCGATGAAGGACCCACGGGACCACCGGGAAATCCAGGTCCTGAGGTACGCTTGTTTTTTTAATTTATGATTATTCATACATTACTGATAGGAACATTAGTAATGAATCAATGAAAACATTTCAGCAAACATCAATATATTTGGCACAGTGAAGCAAAAGGTTGCACGATATTAAAGGAGCAGACAAATATATAATTTAGAAACAAATTTACATTAAATAAATTATAATTTAAACTACTGTCCCCTCTGTGATATGATAGCACCAACAGAATGTACCATTGAGTGGGAGAGCATGGATTGATGGTTGGCAGCCCTGGTAGCACTTAGTTTCACAATTTTTCCTTCCAAAAAATGGACACGTTGCTTGTTACAAATAATAGCGGATAAGAACTGATGTCAACACAAAGCAAAATCTACAATACTGATCTTCAAAAAAGTTTGGAGTCTTTTCAGTGGTGCAGCTGCATGGCAGCAGTAATAAGGAGTTCTCCACTATTATTTGATAATTGGCGTTGTTTTTTAAAGCTGCTAAAAATTCTAAAAATAAGGTACTAGTTCAAACAATCATAAATTGTGATGAAATTGCAAAAATGGACAAGCACTGTATTGTACTGAGGAATCGGGGAGCAGATCAATCTACATTTCTTCAGATCCCTAGTACAGTGTATCCAATGAGTCATTATTACATAAGAACTTAAATATTCAACAAGGCTGCAATATTCCAGTTGTAACCAGTTCTCTTTATCTAAGGACACGGTAATCTCAGTTCTATAATAATGTGCTTAGTAATGTATCATTATAATTAGTTTAATAATTAAAGGTGTTACTATGGACCTGTTACCACTTCAGAAGTATTTTATAGCCTTGTGTAATGTTTTATTAATTTGTTACAAACTGGCTTGGTGAGAATTGTGAGGGAGTGATAACTTGAGATGATCTGAAGGTGTGAAATTTGAAGAAGTGAGAACTGAGGCAGATTTGAGAGATGGAGCACTGAGCAAGAATTGAAGAGTGAGCATTGAGAGAGATTTGAAAGAGGGAGTGCTGAACAAGATATGAAGGAGTCAGTGCAGAGCAAGATTTAAAAGAGTGAGCATTAAGCATGATTTGGAGGAAGGAACGCTGGGCAAGATTTAAGAAGCAGCATTGAGTGATTTGAAGGTGTGAGTGCTCAGTGAAATTTGAAGAAGGGAATGCTGAATGAGATTTTATGGATGAAGGCCTGAGTTAGGTTTTAAGGGAGGAAGCTATGTGAGATTTGAAGAAAGGAATGCTGAGTGAAATAAGGAGGAGTGAGTAAGATTTAAAGGCAGAAGCATTGAACAAGATTTGAAGGAGGGAATGCTGAGCAAGATTTTGGAAAGGGGATGCTGAGTTAGATTTGGGGAGAAGCACTGATTGAGATATAAAGGAAGAAAAATTGTGGGAGAGATTTGAAGAAGGACACGCTGGGTGAGAATTGAAGAATAGGGCACCAGGCAAGTTTTGAAGAGGGAAGGGGAGGCAAACGAGATTTGGAGGTGGGGGGGGGAAGCAAGATTTGGATGGGGAGGCAAGCAAGATTTGGAGGTAGTAAACTCTGGACAAGATTTGGAACAGGAAGCACTGAACAAGATTTTGGGGTGGGCGTGCTGCTTGAGATTTGGGAGAGTCATTGCTTCGTGTGGTTTGGAATAGGCTGCGGAATCATAATTTACCACTGAAAGTTAAAATTAATTTTGGAGTTACTATTTAAAATGATTGAGGTTGTGACCATTTAAATGACTTTGGCAATGCTCATGACTGTGAATGGGAATGGAGATACAACTGACAATAATATGAGTAACTGCCAGGTATGACTCAGAAGGGACCACTGAACATTGATTTGAGACAGACAACAACATCAATTGAAAGTGACATCTGGATTGAGATGCTTGTGTAACTGTCTGATGATCATAGGATTGGCTGATTACTAACTAGCTTTTAGCAATAAAGTTTTATGCCCATAATGCTCCGTTTACTGATTAAGTTAAATTCTTGAACCTACAGACATAACAGCTTCACTCACCCAGATCACTGATTGGAAATTCAAGCAAGCATTGGCCACAATTTTCCATTTGAATGGAAAATCATAGGCAGCTCATGCCCAAATTTCCAATAGGAGCTCCAGGTGGCTGAAGCCCTTACAACTGCATGCTGAAGACAAAAATCTAGGTGTTAATATTATTTTTGTGCTGATCAAAGTGAGGAATATTACTGCTGGGAAATGGAATGTTCTTCTATTTTTGACACCCAATGTCAACATCGAAGTTGGTACAGTATAGGAAAACTCCCCTTATGCTGCTCTCAACATGACTTAAGCCCCAACTCAGAGCGACACCCTCTACTGTGTGAATTTTCCCATTTCCCACATCAACCATTCTTGTGGTCTGTCTCTATGCCAGTTTGTGCTGAAATCTGGGCAGCTTTGTGGAGCAAGCCTGTGCTTGCTAACATCTGGCATAAGACTGAAAAGACTTATTTCATATAGGACCTGTATAGTAAGGAGAGAGAAGAGACATTCATCCCAGCAATCTGGACAGCATTCAAACCCATGTACCAGATATGAAAGAACAATAAATGACAAAATTCTATATTACTGATGATATTTAGTAGTGTATCATTCCCTCCAAATCACAACAACTGTTTAAATCAGGACTATCACAGAAATGCAAATCTTAAAGTCCTAAATAGACAGAGTTCTCCTGATGCATCCATCAGTAAATGCTTCCCTTAGCAGGCTAGTGAGTCACCCAGATCAGGAAGGTCCCAGCCACGTTCAGTCCCTGTCTGTGCTGGGCTTACTGATCTCAGTTGTATTGACATTAGAGGTCCTACAATTGGCATCAGAGTGACTGCTGGACCAGAAAGCATAAAAATATAGCCAGAGTTCCTAATACTGATCACCTGCTTGAAAGTTAATATGTGTCGATACCACAATGTCTGGTGCAAAAATAACCGAAGTATTTCTTGTAAATTTTATGCCTATCAATAATGTGCCTTGGTGACAAGAAATGAGTCTTGTATCCTTATGAGATATAGGGCTCGATTTTAGCGTCGGGTTTCCAGCGGGGGGGCCCCGAAAATCCCGATATCCAGTCACTTGACCGGATCGCGCCGAGATCCCGGCCACTTCCGGGTGCCGCGCTGACGTGCGGGGCTGCGTGCGCAGGCCCCGCTGGTGGGAATCCCGCAGGCAATTAAAGCCAGCGGGGTTCCACTTGAGTGTACTTACCTTGCTTGTTGAGGTCATTAAATGAGCTGAAGCAGCTGTCAAAACAGGAAGTGTGGGATTTTAGCTTCAAGGCAGTGAGTTTCACACACTGGGGGAAACAGTCTCCCTTCAACCGGTCGTGTTCCAGCCAGCAGCCTGTGGCAGCTGCCAAGGTGCACTCCACAGCGGGTGGGAGAGCCCTCACCCACGCAGGAGGCCACCGCGTCACGTAGGGCAACCCCTGCCCTCCACCACCCCCCGCCAAGCCAGAGGACAGACCGACGTGAAACCGCAGCCCCAGTGCGAGGAACCACCTACCTACCCTGCACAACCCCTCAGACCAACACCTGCCAGATGGGTGGTGCGTTGACATCCTCGGAGGACGAACAGCATGACCAGCCCCAGCAGCCTCGCAGTCCACGCCGTCCACCTCTGACACATGGAGCTCCACAACAGAGTGCTGTGACACATCCACCTGTACAGCAGGAGGGAGGGCTACCGCAGAGAGAGACGCGTCGCAGAGGGCACTACCCTCCGCACAGGGTCCACAGACCGAGGCGCAGCTCCCCGGACCTCTCTGAGCAGCAGTGCACACGGAGGCGCAGATTCACTCGACATGTAGTCGTGGAGATCTGCAGGCTCTTTCATGCCGAGCTGCTCCTGGCTGGCCCCAGCACCATCTGCTTACCTGTCGCTGCCAAAGTCACCACTGCCCTCCACAACTTCTCCTCCGCATCCTTCCAGGGTGCAGCCGGGTACACCGCCGATGTCTCTCAGTCGTCTGCGCGGAAGAGCCCTGCAAATACACCTGCACCTACTCTGCAGTAACACAATGGGTGGCATCAGTGGTGGGTCCTCATAGTGATACCCAGGAGCGGGCATTATTGGACACAACAGACAGAATTCGCGGAGACATGGCAGTGGTGGTGCCAATATAATGTGTGATGTTTGTTGCTCTGAAATTCAATATAGATAACACCCATGGCAAACCCTCAGACACCCTTGTGCATCCCCTTCATGCTCACGACACGTTTGCCGTACGCTGCCTACTGCACATATGCGATGCATGCCCTGTGGCTGCAGCACAGGTGGTGGCAGGTTGAGTGAGGCTGGCCGTGAGAGAGATGCACGAGAGGGTGAGTATGGGATAGAGCCATGAGATTGTATGAGGATTGGGTTGCGTGTTAGTGGCGGGTGAGTACTGGCGAGGTGAGTAGGTGCAGGTAAGATGAGGATGGGGTTTGATTGGGTATGAGGGGTGATGTGACAGAGTAGTGTTGGCGGTGCCGAAGGAGATGTGGGGTGGGGGCAGTGTTGTGGCAGACGGAGTGTAGGGGAAAGACTACGTGTTCTCATTGTGGCTGACCTACTGAGGTCATTGGAGCGCCTCCTGCACTGTATGCAGGTGGGCGATATGTTGGTGGTGCAGGTGACCCCCTCTGCCACCTCGAGCCAGGCCTTCTTGGTGGCAGAGGCAGGCCACTTCCTCCCGCCCGCCGGGTGGAAGATCTCTGTCCTCCCCCTAATCCTCACCCCATCTGATGATACCTGGGGTGAGGCATCATTAAACTGGGAGCAGCCTTCCCCCTGGGCTGCTCCATGCTGTAATTTGTTCCATTGGTTGCAGCATCTGTCAGTGGAGGACTGCCCCTTTAAGTAGAGAGCCTCCAGCTGACAGATCGTGCTGCGCATGCGCAGCCCGCCCAACGCGCAGACCAGCAGAGCGGAGCCCGGAGGAGCAGGTAAGTGATTCCAATTAGTGCATTGCCTGCTACGATCGCGCGGGCAACCCACTAATTTCACCGGGCGCGGAGGCCACGCACCCGAAACCCAACCCGCCGGAAACCCGCAGGCCTGCTAAAATCAGGCCCATAACCTCCAACATTAGAAGACTCTGCCCCAAACTGAGTCTTGCTCGACAGCAGCACAGATAGAGAATTAGGTGCACAGGTCAGAGTGCCCAATTCATGGTGCTCTTGATTTTCTGGCCATTGTGCAGATGTAAGAACTCCACCTACCTGGAGAAATTTGGGCATGAATTGCCCGTGATTTTCCATTTACCCAATTTTCCAATTTGCATTCCCCTTGAGCAAATCTCACCAATTTCAGGGGCTATTGTGTATTTCATGAAGGTGAAATTTAATATGTGCTAAAGTAGCCCCCCAACTCCCAAATTATATTTAAAACTCTTCTGAATGGTTTTTGAATTGATTTATACATTCCAACAGGTTGTGTTAATTATTTTCCATTTATATGTATTATTATAGGGACGTCCTGGGAGGAGAGGATTTCCAGGCAAACCAGGACCTGATGGTCCTAAGGTAAAACACTAGGTAGATGTAACAATATGGATCATATTTTGACTGCTTCTTATGCATTTAACTAGAGTAACAGCTAAACAGTAAAATATAAAATGCATTTGTCAAGTTCAAAATTTGTTTCCTCAAACAAGTCAGGCTCACGTTAGTTCAAAGTTCACTGATATCCTTTGTGATTGCACTTATATGACTTCCAAATGACAATGCATAGAGTACTGAATGCAGTTTGTTTATATAAATCATCCTACAGCAGACAACTTGTACTGAGATTGGAGAGAAATGTGGTGCTGGGATGAAAATCAAACCCTTTCCCCAAACCTCCAAATTGAGCCTGGTCTTGGTTTTAAGTTCACTTGGATCAGATTGAACCAAACTGAGCCAGCACTGCTTGGGTGTTCGCTCATCTCTGAGGAAAATTAAATAAAATCTAAAGCAGCAAGTGGTTGATCTCACTTCAATTTGTTTTCTGCTGAAGCTTGTAAAATACACTGAAACTGTGGTAGACGCGGGGGGGGTAGATTTTAACTATCTGGTGGCCAACAGGCAGAGCATGCCGGCTGGCCATCCATCCTGCTGGCGAGAGCCTTCATCCATTTTGAGAGCGGGACCTTACTACCATGCTGTCGGCAAGCTACAGGCACCCCAGTGCAGCTCACTGACTCCAGGTCAAGGCAACATCGGGAGGCCGGGAGCCCAACCGGCCAGCAGGAAGATAGGCCCGGGGGGTTGGGGGTAATGAGGGTGGGGGGGGGGGTGGAGATCGGGCCAGCAGTGGCCCACATTATACACTGGGAGAAGAACAGCTGCTCCTCCTATTCCCACAGAAATAATGTTAAATTTATCTTTTTGGTGCCACTTTTGTTGTACTGCCCAGTTAAAACTGTCAGAGCCTGCATGACACATGCTCCACCCAGTTGTCCATCAAAATTGCAATTGGGCTCCTATGTTCGTCATAGCACTCGATTTGCTACTGCCTGAAACAGGTGGGTGCTCCGGCCGTTCAGCAGAAGGTCTTTTTGAGAATGACAGCGGCCAGAGCACTGGTGTAAATGGGGCGGTAAAGCCATCTTTGGCCCATTACTGCCCCATTTACACCGGGTGGCCTGAGTTTAAAATCTACCCTCTTATCTGAGCAAAGCAATTTCATGCATTTTGGAGTATTAAATGTTCTGTGAACTCAAACCAATTTTAATTTTATACTTTTGCTTCACTCACTGTTTATGTAGTAATGTGTGATTAATCTTTGAACAGTTGTGCATTTAACACCTCTTTGAACTGTAATCACAGTAACCATTACATTTGCAGCTGTGAATCAGAGCTGTATGTAATCATTTCAGTCTGCATCACAATCTGATCTGCATAACACACTGAGAATTTCATACTTACATCACAAAATGAATTGGATCCTCAAATGCTTTGTTGGAGAGAGGTCCCCATTGTTTTCTCAACCTTTAACCTCACAACTGACTTGTTTCCTGAGAAGCTGCCTGTGCAACACTGAGCTCTGGTAGCTATGGAACTTTGTTTGAAACTCACTTTGGTTTGCTATGTGATCGGTGTTGGGTAACTGCATTTGTTGCATGCACTCTTCATTGAATGTATTTATACCGCACGGGAAATATTGACTGTATGGAAAAGCAAGTAGCAAAGTAAATCTAAATTTATTTTGATATATTTTCCACGTTAGAATGGATCAGTGATTTTATTTTAGTACTGAATTTCTGGAAGGTTTACAGACATTCAAAGGATTTTAAGGCCTCATTAGATATTTTGATGACATTTTGTCTTCTATTTCTAACCATTCTGGTCTGTTTTAATGCTGTTGCAAGAGCCTAAATAAGACAACAGTGATTGTGTATATGTGAAGCTGAAGGTTGGTGTTTTATGACCTTAACATCTATGGCATCAACAATTCCCTTAAATAAATGAACGCTTTGGGAGCAGATACATCAACTCAAGATGTATTCAGCCCACCACTGACCCTGGAAGTGTTTTGTTCGGATCTATAGATTGGGTTATGCAAATGATCTTGTTTTCTTGTGTAGAGGAAAATCTGGGCTTAAGGGAATTACATAACATTTCAAAACAATCTTCAGCTCTTCAAACATTTTGCTGGTCAGAAACGATGCTTCCTGAGATTTTCTTTGTTTTTTTTCCCCAGGGCGAACCTGGCAATTTTGGAAGGGTGGGAAAGGTTGGAGAGCAGGTAAATGTTGTCTCATTCTCATTGTATAAACAGAGGTGCCTTATATCTTGCTAAATTCTGGTGTCTTAAAAATGTTAAAAAGACAAATCTAAAGGCACTGTATCTGAATGCACGAAGCATTCGTAATAAGGTAGACGAATTAACAGCGCAAATAAATGTAAACGGATATGATATAATAGCAATTACAGAGACATGGCTGCAGGGTGACCAAAGCTGGGAGCTGAATATCCAAGGGTATTCGATATTTAGGAAGGACAGGCAAAAAGGAAAAGGAGGTGGTGTGCTGTTGTTAGTAAAGGATGAAATCAGAGCAATAGTGAGAAAGGATATTGGCTCAGAAAATCAAGATGTAGAATCAGTCTGGGTGGAGTTAAGAAGCACCAAGGGGCAGAAAACACTGGTGGGAGTTATCTATAGACCTCCAAACAGTAGTGGTAATGTAGGGGATGGGATCAAACAGGAAATTAGAAATGCATGTAACAAGGGTACTACAGTAATCATGGGTGACTTTAATCTGCATATAGACTGGCCAAACCAAATTAGCAATAATACTGTGGAGGATGAATTCCTGGAGTATGTATGAGATGGTTTTTTAGACCAGTACGTTTAGGAGCCAACCAGGGAACAGGCTATCCTATATTGGGTATTGTGCAATGAGAAGGGGTTAATTAATAATCTTGTTGTGCGGGGTCCTTTAGGGAAGAGTGACCATAACATGATAGAATTCTTCATTAAGATGAAAAGTGAAGTAGTCCAATCCAAAACTAGGGTCCTAAATCTAAACAAATGAAACTACGAAAGTATGAGGAGTGAGTTGGCTATGATAGATTGGAAAGCTTCATTAAAAGGCATGATGGTGGATAGGCAATGGCTAACATTTAAGGAACGAATGCATGAATTGCAACAATCATACATTCCTTTCTGGCGCAAAAACACAAAAGGAAAAGCATCTCAACCATGGCTAACAAAAGAAATTAAGGATAATATTTGACCCAAAGAGGAGTCATATAAAGTTGCCAGAAAAAGTAGCAAGCCTGAGGATTGGGAGCAGTTTAGAATTCAGCAAAAAAGGACCAAGAGATTGATTAAGAGGGGAAAAATAGAGTATGAGAATAAACTTGCAAGGAAGATAAAAGTGGACTGTAAAAGCTTCTACAAGTATGTAAAAAGAAAAAGATTAGTGAAGACAAATGAAGGTCCCTCACAGTCAGAAATGGAAGAATTTATAATGGGGAACAGGGAAATGGCAGAGCAATTAAACAAATACTTTGGTTCTGTCTTCAAGGAAGAGGACACAAATAACTTCCCAGAAATGTTAGGGAACCAAGGGACTAGTGAGAAGGAGGTATTAAAGGAAATTAGTATTAGTAAAAAAAATAGTGCTGGAGAAATTAATGGGACTGAAAGCCGATAAATCCCCACAGCCTGATAATCTGCATCCCAGAGTAATAAAAGAGGTAGCCATGGAAATAATGGATGCGTTAGTTGTCATCTTCCAAAATTCTGTAGAATATGGAACAGTTCCTGCAGATTGGAGGGTGGCAAATGTAACCCCACTATTTAAAAAGGGAGGGAGAGAGAAAAGAGGGAACTACAGACCGGTTAGCCTAACATCAGTAGTAGGGAAAATGCTAGAGTCTATTATAAAGGATGTGATAACAGGACATTTAGAAAATATCAACGGGATTAGACAAAGTCAACATGGATTTATGAAAGGGAAATCATGTTTGACAAACCTACTGGAGTTTTTTGAGAATGTAACTGGTAGAATAGATAAGGGAGAACCAGTGGATGTGGTTTATTTGGATTTTCAGAAGGCCTTTGATAAAGTCCCATATAAGAGGTTAGTTTGCAAAATTAAAGCACATGAGATTGGGGGTAATATACTGGCATAGAATGAAAATTGGTTAACAGACAAGAAACAGAGAATAGGAATAAATGGGTCTTTTTCGGGGTGGCAGGTGGTGACTAGTGGGATCAGTGCTTAGGCCCCAGCTATTCACAATATATATCAATGATTTGGATGAGGGAACCAAATGTAATATTTCCAAGCTTGCTGACGACACAAAACTAGGTGAGATCGTGAGTTGTGAGGAGGATGCAAAGAGGCTTCAAGGCGATTTAGACACGTTGAGTGAGTGGGCAAATACATGGCAGATGCAGTATAATGTGGAGAAATGTGAAGTTATCCACTTTGGAAGGAAAGGCAGAGTATTATTTAAATGGTGATAGATTGGGGAATGTTGATGTACAAAGGGACCTGGGTGTCCCTGTACACCAGTCACTGAAAGCAAATATGCAGGTGCAGCAAGCAGTTAGGAAGGCAGATGGTATGTTGGCCTTCATTGCAAGAGGATTTGAGTATAGGAGCAAGGATGTCATACTGCAGTTATACAGGGCCTTGGTGAGACCACACCTGGAGTGTTGTGTACAGTTTTGGTCTCCTTACCTAAGAAAGGAGATACTTGCCATAGAGGGAGTGCAGCGAAGGTTCACCAGACTGATTCCTGGGATGGCAGGACTGTCGTATGAGGAGAGATTGGGTCGACTCGGCCTGTATTCACTGGAGTTTAGAAGAATGAGAAGGGATCTCATTGAAACATATAAAATTCTGACAGGGTTAGACAGACTGGATGCAGGGAGGATGTTTCCCCTGGCTGGGGGGTCCAGACCAAGGGGTCACAGACTCAGGATACAGGGTAGGACAGTTAGGACTGAGATGAGGAGAAATTTCTTCACTCAGAGGGTGGTGAAGCTGTGGAATTCTCTACCACAGAAGGCTGTGGAGGCCAAGTCACTGAATATATTTATGATGGAGCTGGATAGATTTCTAGACACAAAAGGCATCAAGGGGTATGCGGAAAGAGCGGGAGTATGGTATTGAGACAGAGGATCATCCATGATCATATTGAATGGCGGAGCAGGCTTGAGGGCCAAATGAACTACTCCTGCTCCTATTTTCTACATTTCTATTAATACGTATCTTGTATCTAAAAGTTACCAATTGTTACCATTACCCCATTTAAACACGTGGTCCAACTCAATCTAAATTAAAACACTTTATCAAACCAAATACGGACTTTCACAGCTCTTAGTGTACGAAAGATGGTTGGAATGTGGTGACCTGCAATATTCAGTGTGCTGACCAATAAAAATATAAATTGTTGGGGAATATTTTATGCTCAAATTGGGGTTATGTATTTAAGTATTATGCTTGGATCGCAAATCCATTCCAATGAGATGGAAACTAAAGTGGTTTGGTACATTGGAATACTCTGAAAATTACGGTTCAATCCAGAGTCAACTCTACTGCATAGTTGGGAAGTTGGCCATTGTTAACCAAGCTCGTAAGAACGCCTTATTTCCAGACCGGCCTGTGTCTGGAGAGTGTTCACAAACATCATAGTCCTTTTGTGTGTTTTATTGTTTTTTCACTATGCATACTTTTGTAATTAAAGTTATTAAATATATTTCAAAAGCAACCAGGAGAATAGAACTGGAATCATGATTGTAAGCTGAGTAATTCTTTTGACATGTTGTTGCAGCATGTTGCGCATATCAACATGCTTCAGCACAGCATAGAAATACATATTGCTATGGAGAGGTGCCAAGCAGAGGCCAGGCACCTACACTTGGGGGGGGAATTCAGAGGGAGAATCATCCATGGATTGTTGATGTGTTCCTCCCAGATGCTACATTGGCAAAGGCCTGGCTCACTGTCTCAACCATATGCTGGGTAGCCTGGAGTCCTCGGGTGGAGTATGAATAGACAACTTGAGTAACTAACGCTTGAAGCTGTTAAATTACAACACGATTGCAGTAACTATAAACGTGGTTGAAACATTCAAAAAAGGAATGGATAATTTCTGAATCAGCAATGAGTCAGCGGATTCAGGCTATGTTGAGGCCTGAGGGATGTGAAAATGGTACTATTTGGTAATGTGCATGGATCTAAACTACAGGAGAAGCTAGATGGGTTGAAAGGTGTTTCCTTGTTTCTACCTTAAGTTCAGGCATACAAGAAACTACACAGTATATTTTCATCATGGCACAAGAGAATGGTGTATCTGGTCAATGGTTTTAGTGCAAAGCAGTTTGTTTTTTTTTGCGAGCGATTGCAAGATCTCCAAAGCCTTTTTATGCTCCCAACCACCATGATGGTCAAATCCAAGAGACCTTTCTCCCCATTACAGTTGCCAAGCTACAACCTGTTGTTAGCCCCAATATACAAGACTAAAAAAAAACATGAAGCACACTGTAACTAGACTCATCATATTTCAGAAAGGAAACTAAATAATTCTTTTTAACAAACCTATTGAAATCAGTACCTGGGTGAGAAAAATAATAATGTTTTTAAAATATTTGGGACCAAAATTTTAAAGAATAACCAGAAGAAATTATTTTTAAAAAAATTGCTCCTGTTTCTCCCCATTCTTGTACATTCTTATATCATCTTTCCCAGGTATATCCGAAAAATAAATGCAGGCACAATGGGCCGAATGTCTGCCTCCTGACCTGTATGATTCTATGATTTATGATTAAATATGCTGTTCTCGTATCTCCTCCAATGCTGCAATGTATCTGCCCATTGGGAGTTATGCAAAACCAGTGCAAGCACTTGCCCTCTCATTTCACCCCCCTCTCTGCAAGTTGCCTGCTCAAATGGTACAGCTGAGATGAGGGAGCCAAAGGGGAATTGCAGATCTGATCCATTGGGCTGCTGCTCCACACTTAAATTACCATTAAAACTGCCAACTTAGTACAAAAGTAGAATTTATTGTGCTGCAGAATGTTTGCATTCTGCATCCACTGAGGAGAAGCTTCAGTGCCATGTCGGTATAACCATTTTATCCAGGGTGGTAAACGTAAATGTTGCCGGGAATGATTTTCCTGGGCGTTTTCTCTTTAATACGCCAGTAATATTCTCTGAGACCACACCATCCTCATTTCTTGGGTGAATAAATATATGAAATGCATGAACTGTCAGTTCCTGGGTCTAAAATAGCCTTAAGTAAAATGAGGATTAATTTATTTCTGACTAGAGCTGTTAATGATGTGTGAATAACAATTCAACTTCCAAAGAAAATTTGTCGCTTTTGTTTAGAACTATTACCTGATAATCAGAACACTGTCTGGAAGGAGCAAAGAAATAACTGTCCTCACCACCTTACCGTCACAGATGAGCTTAATAATTGTGGCCAAGTCTTTAATCTCATGATCGTTGATGATGTTCCTTGAGATTTTAACGTTTTGCTGCCCATAATCTTGCTAACATGGAAAGATTTTTTAAAATCGTTACAATCCATTTATGCAGGGAAATGATCACTTGACATCATATGAGTGTTGATCTCCTGTCACTGTGGAGGTGAATCCAACAATCGCAGCCCAAGCTGACACAACGGGGCCAATTTTAACCTAACCCGTCTGTCGCAAACATGACGGGATCGGGTGCAACGCTGGATTTACACCCGACCTGATTTTACTCTCCATTGAAGTCAATGGACAGTAATATTGGCCAGATTGTAAAACTGGTGTTCCAGCCGATCCTGTGGGTTTCCTGCCCGGTAAATAGGTTCAAATTATCGCCAACAAGTCAGTTTTCCTAGTCACCGCTTTTGGTTTTCTATATTCTTAACCAGTTTACTTTGGGGGGTGCATGGCATGTTTTAGGGTAAAACTAATGGCAATCTCTGTCCCAGTGTGACCCTGTACCCATCATGATGATCAATCTACAAATGCATCAAAACCCATGGCGAGAGACTGACCAAAATACATTTATAAACTGTTTCAGAAGCACATCTTTTGAGTACAATTTGTACACTCTTTATTCTGACTGAATCCCAAACCAGAGTGGTCAGATGTTAGTGGACTGAATACACAGCAATCATTCATTATTACTTCCAAAATGAAACAACTTTTCTGTTTTTTGTATTCCTTTACCAGGGGGAGCCAGGGTTCATGGGACCAATCGGAGAACTTGGGAAAGTTGGGGAAAAGGTATGTTAAATTTACAGCCACCAATTTGTGTTAAAAGAGAGTTATTGGAATATAATAAGCATTTAAATTACACTTGAATGTCAATGTATTCATGAAGACCTTTTGGGGAAAAAAAAGTGATGACAGACTTGAGTCCCAGTCTGATGACAGTATAGTCTGCTTTACAAGCAGTACTCTTCCAAGTCCCAGTACCTGGTAGAAATGGAATGTTCAATTTTAGACAGATCTTGATTAAATTCGAACAACTTGTGGAAGCCGATCATTTCAGTCTAAAATCTGAGATGGCTGAAGCAAACTTGAAGGCACCTGACTACAGAATGATTTGGTTAAAATGTTCGTGACATTTGCTGGATGAGGTAGGGGGGAGCGGAAGTTCAAGCTTAGAAATGGGTTTATTTCTTGTGTTACATTTGATCCATGTTCTATTGTTGAAATAACAGGGATTGACAGAAGTAATCCAGACACATTCGGATAGGTTTTCTGATATAGGTGTAGTTTACTCCAGAATGGTTCGAAACAGAGCTCATCGAAGTGAGGAACTGACAAACAAAAATGAATTAAAAGGAAACTCAATGTATAGGCACATTGTTTTTTATTTGTTCTTACTAACAAGGCAGTATGTATTAGCGATCAGTAGTTCCCCAGAGGGCATTTAGATCAACCAACATTGTGGGACTGGAGTCAAGTGTGGGCCAGACTAAGTATGAGTGACAGGTTCTCTTCACTGAAAGACATCAGTGAACTAGCATGTTTCCTGGACAATTTTTATGGTGCCAGCCAACAAACTACCAGTTTAGTACCAAAATTGATTTAAATTTCACAATTTGCCATGGTGGGATTTGAAGTCACAGCCTCTGGGTTGCTAGTGCAGGACCATAACCACTAGGCTACCATTCCCTACACAAATGACCAAGCAGCCCACTGTCCAACTCCTATTTAGTCTCTGCTGAAGTGGAGGCAGCTGCTGAAGAGGAAATAGGGCTGCATGGTTACAAGGAGGATGGCTCAGTTTGCCACTTCAAGGCCTCTTCCTCACTTCAGCATTCCAACATTTCCTCCAAACTGCTATGAGGATCGCAATTGTGAGCCTAAATCCCACCACTCTAACACTCTGTTTTGGTTCCTCAATGCAATTTGGCACCATTCTTGGTTTCTGACATTTCTTGACATCTGCAGCCTATTTTCTAGTGAGACATAGGCATTATTTATGTTGCATTTACCTGAAACAGGCAGAAGTTGTATCTCAAATCCAAACTGATCAAACAACTTTGCAGCACATTCCAATTAAAATATTTACAAAACAGCAGTGGTAAAACACTTGTGACTCAGTTCATAGTGAAATTGCTGCAAAATTTTAATCTTGCATGTTTCTCTGAGGAAAATTACATCATATTGGAATGGTGCCCAGTTATTGCTGGTTCACATTTAATGTCACTCTACTGCCCAGCAAACTGAAAGTGACAACAGGAATCCATTGCATGCAACGATTAGAAAGGTCTACACCAAAACTCCTGGTCAATTTCTTATTTTCCTAATTTCTCATATTATTGGCGCCTGAAAGAACTTCTCCCTACAATGACCCTGTGTGTGTATGTGCTTGTCTGTGTACATCACTGTATCTCCCACTCAGGCTGATAACAGCTATAATATTGCCTGTCACCTGATAAATGAAGTAATTAAACAAAAAGTATTGAAATTTGGGAAAATTCTAAAAATGGAGATTTTATCGTAGACATATGCTGGCTTCTTGCACTACAGGTACAAGAGCAAACCAAATTCAAAAAAGGAGCTTTTGTACAGACAGAAAATGAATCAGCTTGTTTGATTCTCATGAAGATTTCAACTGTTTGTACAGTGCATTGGAACTGCACATTTAAGCTAGTGGGAAGTCAGAGTCACTATACATCATGTTATAGTACATCAGTGATGGCGCACATCAAACCTAGAGCTCTTATCCCATCTTACTAGTGTACTTAATGTTAAAGCAGGTGTGTGGTCTGTATTCTGGAATTCCCACTGAATACCGTCTCCTCTTATTTCCACAGGGTGATCGTGGTGAAACAGGGCCTCCAGGACCTCCAGGAGTTACAGGAGCAGTGGTAAGGAATAAATCTGTTCTCTCTCTGCCCACCCCCCTCTCTCTCTCTCTTCCCTCTCTATCTCTCTATTTCTTTCTCTCTTTGTCTCTCTCATTCTGAACTGTAAATTCGTATCTGATCGGTTATGTTTTCTGCTTCTTTGTGGGAAGTTTCTGTATGTGGTAAGCTTTTGCACAGTGACAAACTATCGGCATCGTGATTGTTCCATAGATTACATGATACACATGTCGAATAGCATATATTTACAGGTATTCACTCCTACGAATACACATTCTGAAATGCAGAGAACATGCATCTTTTAATAAACAGAAAGGCTTCAGAATAAGACTGACAATGTCCGGTGGTCATATATTTGTAACTTTTAAGTTCAATGCATAGTCATAAAAGAACTGTATTTTGAACAATACTGTACCTTATTGAACCTGAGTATTTACGTAGCTCTATTGCACTTTCTTAGAGAAGTAGAACATTGTGTGGGATGTATATACAGTTGGATACAGGGGCACAGAATGACCTGGATTAGAAACTGGACAGTCAACCTTAATCCCATTTAGGAGTGTAGCTGGCTTGATTTGATAATCAAACCTGACTCCTAGAGACATTTCAGCTCTAATTAGGACATTGCTTTTTTGATATATATTAATGACTTGGGTTTGGGTGTACAGGGTACAATTTCAAAATTTGCAGATGACACAAAACTTGGAAGGATAGTTGGAAGTGTAGTGAACAATGAGGAGGATAGTGATAGACTTCAAGAGGTCACAGAAAGGCTGGTGGAATGGGCGGACACATGGCAGATGAAATTTAACGCAGAAAAGTGTGAAGTGATACACTTCGGTAGGAAGAACGAGGAGAGGCAAAATAAACTAAAGGGTACAATTCTAAAGGGGTACAGGGACAGAGAGATCTTGCCATATATGTGCACAAATCATTGAAAGTGGCAGGGCAGGTTGAGAAAGCGGTTAAGAAAGCATACGGGATCCTGGGCTTTATAAATAGAGGCATAGAGAACAAAAGCAAGGAGGTTATGATGAACCTTTATAAAACACTGGTTCGGCCACAATTGGAGTATTGTGTCTAGTTCTGGGCATGGCACTTTAGGAAGGATGTGAAGACCTTAGAGAGGGTGCAGAAAAGATTGACTAGAAAGATTCCAGGGATGAGGGACTTCAGTTACACGGATAGACTGGAGAAGCTGGGGTTGTTCTCCTTAGAGCAGAGAAGGTTGAGAGGAAATTTGATGGAGATATTCAAAATCATGAAGGGTCTGGACAGAGTAGATAGAGAGAAATTGTTCCTACTGGTGGAAGGGTCAAGAACCAGACCCTTGGTGATTGGCAAAAGAACCAAAGGCGACATGAGGAAAAACTTCTTTACACCGTGAGTGGTTGTGATCTGGAGTACACTGCCAGAGGAGGTGGTGGAGGCAGATTCAATCTCGGCTTACAAAAGGGAACTGTATAAGTACTTGAAGGGAAAAAATTTGCAGGACTACGGAGATAGGGCGGGCGAGTGGAACTATCTGGATTGCTCTTACAGAGAGCCGGCACGGACTCGATGGGCCGAATGGCCTCCTTCCATGCTGTAACCAATCTCTGATTCTATGATTAGCGCAGCTTTCTCCCCTGTTCACCAGGCTACTGTCTTATGAAACGTTTCATTCTGCCAGAGCTCTGACTGCCAATCACAGTGATGCTGTGTATTAAAGGAGATATCAGGGCTCAGTTGTGCTGCTCCTACAGCCAAATAGCCTGTCAACACTTGCTGCCTAGGCTCACAGATAAAGAATTGCCATTTCACAAGGTGACACTCACCTGACGAAGGAGAAAGCCTCCGAAAGCTTGTGATTTTCAAATAAAACTGTTGGACTATAACCTGGTGTTGGAAGATTCCTTACAGCAGTAATGTTAAACCAGGATAACAATAGTAACAGAAAATGCAAGTAGACACCAGATCCATCAGCATATAAAAAGATAAAGGACAGATTAATGTTTCAAGCAGAGTCCCTGTGTTCTTACTGTTACTGACACATTGTACTTGGATGAGCACTTGAAGTGCCATAACCTACAGGGCTATGGACCGAGTGCTGGAAAGTGGGATTAAGCTGGATAGCTTTTCTTCGGCCAGCACAGACACAACGGGTCGAATGGCCTCCTTCTATGCCGTTACTTTCTATCATTCCCTGAATGTCATTCCACCAACAGGAGGAGCGTTTCTCAAAGGCAGACTGGTCCTGCAAGTTTTTCTATGTCATCTCATTCTCTGCATCCCAGTGATAAAATGCTCCATCTAGTGGCCAAACTGAATATAAATTATTATAAATATTACTCATTGAGGCCAACTGAGTGTGAACGACCTGGAAGGCAGGGATTTGAATTCAGAGTCTCTGGCTGAAAGGCCAGTGTTCTCCCGTCAGGTCTAGTCGTTCCTCCAGCATTGAAATGATATTAAGCAATTAAACTTTAAACTTTTGCAGCTTCATTACAATTTTGGGAAACAATTCGCTAGGTTAAATAAAATGATTCAGTGGCTTGCTTCAGACTGGGCTTAATTCAGACCATTGCTGTCTGTGAAAAATCATTCCAATTGCATCATTGATTGTAATATTACAAACTAGTGGTTCAGTTTACAGCCTTTCAAACCAAAAAGGGGGCACATGTTGCATTTATGTAAAAAAAAGAATAGAAACATAGTTAACATAGAAACATTCTTAAAAAATGCTACTTTTTGTTTTATAATGCACTGCAGTTGATCAGGTTATCTATCCTTTGTTGAACATTAAAGAACTGAACCTCCCCAAATGTTCCTTTAGTCCTGAGAGATGCAAATCTTGCATTTGTGTGGAGCATGGTGGCCTTACAGATTGGAGCGGCAGGATGTGGGTTTGCACATGTTACTCCCCACACAGTGAATGACGTCAAGCAGGTTACCTTGGGGATGCAGTGAATGGAGGTCAGGCATTTCCCCACAGGGAAGTGAGAGGGGCAGTTATGTTGGACCAATATCATTCACCCTTCTACCAGCTGGATAGAGGGGTATTAGAGTATCTGATCAGCTGAGAAAAGTGTATGTGTGGCACAGGAATAATGGGGGAAGGGAGAGAATAATAAACTTTATTTTCAAAAATTGCATTTGTCTTCTGGTAAGCAGAGGTTGCAATCATATCACATAGTGATGACTAAAATCTCACACGTGAATGGCTTGGTTGAATAGAAGGTTTTAACAGCCAAGTATAATACCACATACCAGGAAATGGAGTCCACTTTGTATGTGGAATCTACTGGCTAGACTATACCATGGTTTGTGCTGATATATAAAATTCCTATTTATTCAGCAAGGTAACAGTTAATCTGCTGGTCGCAGCATTTGTTTGCATAATTGCGCAGAGTCCCTGCTTATCCAACAGGAAGGGCTAAGATAACAAGAGTTTAGAAATAAAATTCTTTCAGAATTCAGTATGTGACTGCCAAAGCTGGAAGTGTTTCAGCATAACCAACATCTAGAACTCAAAACCGATGAGATGGGCACTAAAAAAAATGAGATCTGCCGCCAATAAAAAAAACAGAGGTTATAATATTTACTGAAATCTTATAATTAATATATGTTTAGTTCCATATAGTTACAATTGAAATAAAATCCTGAGTGTGGTCTAGTGCTCAAGTATGCTGTGCAACAGAGTGGTAGGTTTGGGTTTGCACCCGTGATTCACCACACAGCAATTTCCTGATTTTGCTTCTGCTGTTAGAGGTACATGCCAAGTGGAGGCCAGCATTTTCCCTTTGAAAAGGTGGGGGGTGGGGGGATTAGTGAGAATCATGTCCGAAACTGCTCTTACACACTCACTTCCTTATAGGTGATTATAGAAGAACAGTGGTGGGAGGCCATTTATCCCATCCCCCAGCAATGGTTCCTAGCATGGGGAGACCAAAAGAGGGGGAAAATTGCATTTAAAATAGGACTGTAAAAATGGAGAATAAAATTGTTATTTTTTACTTCTACTGAGGACCAAAAATAAATGAGTGGGAGAAGATAAGTAGAAGTGAGAATTCTAACAATTTAAAAATATTTAACTTACATTTTGTTACATTGTAAATTAAGACATCACAAGTGCACTAAAGCTGTCAATAACAGTGGATCTCCTGATAATATCGTGACAGTATATCTCATTTCGTTTTTGTATAATTTTCTAACAATCCACATTTACCCAGCATTAACATTTTCTAGGTTCATTTAAAACCTCTTATACAAACAAATCCCCTAGGTGTAGTGCTCTTTACTGCCGATGTAATGGAAGAATTCAATGCTCCTGGTGCACGCCTGGAGTGCATTATCAAGAAGTTGCATACTCTGAACAATGATCTTCTGTTCTTTCATTTTAATGGACCTAAAATGAAGGGCTGGGGGTGCAGAATTTTCCGGTATGCACTACAAGCTTGCGCCAGAAGCAGGGAAATGGAAAATCTCCCCTGTAATTAGAATGACTGAAGTTGACTGCAGTCTTCGATGGCCTGCTTCCACCCATTATCAACGCATTAGAGCTTGAATTTTGTAACAGTATCTACAGATCGAGAGTATCTTTTTGAGACTTTCTCCCACATTCTGGAATTATAAAGTGTGAAAACAAATAGAGAGAAAGAGCTGTCTGCATGGAGGAAAGTATTGTTTTATTTCTACAATTTCGTTAAAATTATTACATGCTTGAAAAATTTGTATTTATTTAGCGCTTTATCACATCTCTCAGAAGTGTCTCAAATACAATGAATTACTGTTCTGTAGGCAAATATGGCAGCAAGATTCTACAATCAGCAGTGAGAGTTAATCTATTTTTTTGTGGGATTGGTTGAGGGGTAACTATTGCTTAGGACACTGGGGGAACTGCCTACTTTACTTCAGATTTCTAATGTGTAATCAGACTAGCAGAGGATGACGACGACAACAACAACAACAACTTGCATTTATGTAGCTCTAACGTAGTAAAACATCCCAAGGCACGTCACAGGAGCATAATCAGACAAAAAATCACCCAAAGAAGAGATATTAGGACAGGTGACCAAAAGCTTAGTCAAAGAGGTAGGTTTTAATGAGCGTCTTAACAGCAACAACAACAACTTACATTTATTAAAGGGGGAAAGAGAGGTGGAGAGGTTTAGGGAGGGGATTGCAGAGCTTGGGGCCTGGATAGCTGAAGGCATGGCCGCCAATGATGGGGCAAGGGAAATCGGGGATGCACAAGAGGCCAGAATTGGAGGAACGGGGAGTTTGGGGGAGCGGTTCTAGGGCTGGATGAGGTTATAGTGATAGGAAGAGACAAGTCCACGGAGGGATTTGAACGCGAGGGTAATTTTAAAATTGAGGTGTTGGTTGATCGGGAACCAATGTAGATCAGCAAGTACAGGAGTGATGGGTGAACGAGAATTGGTGCGAGTTAGGATACGGCAGCAGAATTTTGGATCAGCTCAAGTTTATGGAAGGTGGAAGATGGGATGCCAGCCAGGAATACATTGGAATAGTTGAGTGTGGAGGTAACAAAAGCATGGATGAGGGTTTCAGCTATAGCTGGGCTGAGGCAGTGGCAGAGACGGGTGATACTACAGAGGTGAAAGTAGGCAATCTTTATGATGGAGAGGATATGGTGAGAAGTTGGAGATCATAGCTGAGCCCAATCCTGTTTTGCCCAAAATGCGCTCAGCAAGGATCAGTGTATACTGTTCAGGAATGGGAACATTGGCTGATTTCTTTTCTCCCTCCCTAGCTAAGGAACACCACAACCAACTATAGCACTCCCACTGCCAGCCCACCAGTAACTGAACTTGGAGTTTGTCTATTGCTTGGCACTGAACCACAAAGTACGTTTACTCACTGAGCATTGGGGAAGCTCAGTTGGCGAATCGTGACTTCAAACAATATAAAATGATGCTCCTGTTAAGTCAGGAGTACAGTGACGATTTATAATGGATCTGAGATATGGTTTATAGCACAGTTGCGGAATACTATTCAACTAACTTTCCTTAGGAGTTGAGTATATTCAAGACTGAGATCGATAGATTTTTTGACTCTAAGGGAATCAAGGGATATGGGGATCGGGTGGGAAAATGGAGTTGAGGTCGAAGATCAGCCATGATCTTATTGAATGGTGGAGCAGGCTCAAGGGGCCATATGGCCCCTTGAGCCTGCTCCTATTTTTTTAGGTTTCTTAGAGAATAGTTCCCCAGTCTCAATTAAAACTGCTAATCATATTATTTTACTGAAACATCATCTACATGCCTTGTTAATGTAAATAAGGCCACGTCACTAAGGCAGTTATCTGCATTAAACACTACCATGTGGAAAAGACTTTTTAAAAAAGTTTTCATTGTTGTCCCGAGGGTATTTCAATCACTCTTCCTACCATCCCAACCCCTGGATGTTGGTATGAATCTATTTTACTCTATTTTTCACCATTACGTACTTATAGGACCTCTTGCACAGTATAGGGGCGACAGTCTGGCCTGTGCATTGCGCTACCTTCGCCTAAGCAAAGTGAACTAAAGTCTGGATTAACACAAGGTCAAACCATTTACATAACTTAGTGGTACTCTAGGCACATGTCTTGTGATGCACTAAGAACATAAAAATAGGAGCAAGAGTAGGCTATACGGCCCCTCAAGCTTGCTCTGCCATTCAATAAGATCATGGCTGATCTTCAACCTCAACTCCACATTCCTGCCCGATCCCCATATCCCTTGATTCCCTTAGAATCCAAAAATCTATCGATCTCAGTCTTGAATACACTCAACAGCTGAGCATCCACAGCCCTCTAGGGTAGAGAATTCCAAAGATTCACAACCCTCTGGGCGAATAAATTTTTCCTCATCTCAGTCCTAAATGGCCGACCCCTTATCTTGTGACTATGACCCCTAGTTCTAAACTCTCCAGCAAGGGGAAACAGCCTCTCAGGACCTACCCTGTCAAGCCCTCTAAGAATTTTATACATTTTGATGAGATCACCTCTCATTCTTCTAAGCTCCAGAGAATGCCAGACTTGCAGAGTTGGGCACCAGCAGCCAGTAAAAGGCCTCTGATTGCCTGTTGTGCACCAGGCAATTGTCCGGCAGGAGGAGGGGCATTGGGCAGGGGCATCTGGGCAAGGCGACAGGGCCTCCAGGCAAGAATGTCCACATTTTTTTGGCATCATTTAATGGCACTCTACTCCTCAGCATGGCTGGACCATTGCTCTGGCACTCTAGACAGATTTTGGGGCAAGTATCTCATTTGCATTAACAAATGGGACCTAAAGAGCCTATTGCACAGCTTATACATAAGCAGCCAGCCGCCTTTGCAATTATCCACATTGGGCACCTTGGGCACATTGTAGACCTCAGGCATCCATATCCAATTTTCCAGGGAATATGTGCCCTTGCACTTCAGCACAATAATATAATCAATCAGTGGAGGTACAACAGGATTAACTAGTGTCGATAATGAAATCATGGAATCAACCAGTACAGGGAGAAGATAAATTGTAGCTGTCTAAGGGATGGCTGCTGATGTAGAACTCTGATTCTCCTTTTAAAGTTTTGGTCCAACCATGGCTTATGTTCGAGTAAAGTGGATCTTTGTGTTGAAGACCCTGCAAGTCCTCCTTAGATATGGGGACGGTGCCGGAGGACGGGAGGATAGCAAATGTTACACCCCTGTTCAAAAAAGGGGAGGGGGTTAAACCCGGCAATTACAGGCCAGTCAGCCTAATATCGGTGGTGGGGAAACTTTTAGAGATAATGTTCTGGGACAAAATGAATTTGCTCTTGGAAAAGTATGGGCTAATAAATGAAAGTCAGCACGCATTTGTTAAAGGAAAATCGTGTTTGACTAACTTGATTGAGTTCTTTGATGAAGTAACGGAGAGGGTTGATGAGGGTAGTGCAGTTGATGTTGTGTATATGGACTTTCAAAAGGAATTTGATAAAGTACCACATAATACACTTAGCAAAATGAACGCCCATGGGATTAAAGGGACAGTGGCAACGTGGATACAAATTTGGCTAGGGGACAGAAAGCAGAGAGTAGAGGTGAACGGATTGTTTTTCAGACTGGAGGGAAGTATACAGTGGTGTTCCCCGGGGTCAGTATTAGGACCACTGTTCTTTGTGCTATAAATGACCTGGACTTGGGTATAGAGGGTATAATTTCAAAATTTGAAGATGACACAAAACTCTGAAATGTAGTAAACAGCGTGAAGGATTGCAACAGACCACAGGAGGACATAGCCAGACACATGGCAGAGAAGTGTGAAGTGATGCATTTTGGTAGGAAGAATGAGGAGAGGCAATATAAACTTAAGTGGCACAATTTTAAAGGGGCTGCAGCAACAGAGAGGGGTGCACATACACAAATCTTGGTTAGGCCTCAGCTGGAGTATTGTGTTCATTTATGGGCACCACACTTTAGGAAGGCTGTCAAGGTCTTAGAAAGGGTGCAGAAGAGGTTTACTAGAATGGTACCAGGGATAGGGGACTTCAATTATGTTGAAAGACTGGAGAAGCTGGGGTTTTTCTCCTTAGAACAGAGAAGGTTAAGGGGAGATTTAATAGAGGTGTTTAGGATCATGAACGGTTTTGACAGTAAATAAGGAGAAACTGTTTCCAGTGACAGAAGGGTCGGTAACCAGAGGATACAGATTTAAGGTGATCGGAAAAGAGCCAGAGGCAACATGAGGAAACATTTTTTTACACAGCGAGTTGTAATGATCTGGAATGCACTGCTTGAAAGGGTGGTGGAAGCGGATTCAATAGTAACTTTCAAAAGGGAATTGGATAAATATTTGAAGGGAAAAACCTTATAGGGCTATGGGGAAAAAGGAATGGGACTAATTGGATAGCTCTTTCAAAGAGCCAGCATATGCACAATGGGCTGAATGGCCTTCTCCTGTGCTGTGCCGACTATGATAGTATGGTACTATGAAGTCAAATTACTACAGAGACAGCAGAAATGCTGTGGTTGTTCATCAAAATTAAATTTATAAATCATATTGTTTTGCAAAGAAAATATCAGTTTATTTTTTTTGCAAATTATTCAACCACTTAGCAGCATTTCTGTGGTCTTTAAGTGTTTACTCATTTTGATCAGAGTAAATCCTGAATCGCTAATATTTACACAATGACTTATTATGCTGTGTGCTGAATAAAATCATGGGCTATAATATGAAGAGTTGTAATAACTACAGTTACCAAAAGCATTTTTATAAAAATCATTTATTCGGTGTAGTATATTGTGTTTGAACAATTTGGAATTCAGGATATAGCTTTAGTTACAATCATGTTGATCCAAATTCTCTCCAGTTCTTTGTTATAAGTAGAGATTTACCATATTGTGACACTGAGGTCCATAACAATTTCATGCCCAACTTTATTCTCAATATTTCTTAGTATGCTGCATTCAGATTGTCATCTCAAAACTGCTCTCGGGATGGAATTGGGTCAAAAATGGCCAACATTACTATGTTTGTCTCAGTCAACAAAAAGCACAAATGACTGTAAGAGCTATGCAACAAAGCAATAACGTACAGATTTGCTGTGTGCTGTCATAAGATTTATGCATGGATGTGATGACAACATATGGTGTGTGGATCAGGCTATTGTGATGTATTATTTCCACCACTGGCACACTTTCAAGGTGAGATACCAGTGTGGATTCCCTTTAATTCATGCCTTTTACATTCTGAATGCTGCCAAACCAGTCCTAACCACATTCAGACTGCTTATGGAGGTCTGTCTGAATGCAGCTTAAGAGTTGTGTGTCAATAAACCTTTCAGTTCCTGGCTGGCAGTTGTGAACATGAGTTCAGCTGCCCACCCAGAAAAACAGAAGAGAGTTTTTAAATTGCTAACTATTTTTAGAACAGTTGAATCTATTTACCTGATATCTTTTCAATATGTTGTTAATTGCTGTGGGAGTGTGGGTAGTCCCCACGCTGGAGCCAGAACATACATTCTGTGTACTTACTGTCTCTTGGCCAATGTAGCAAGAGAGACGGAATATAGATGCTTCAGTCTTCACTTGCCAGAGAGGGTTTGGCACATTTGAGTCTAAGAGAATTAGGAAAAGTTAAAAGGCAGAATTATTTATTGAAAGCAGTTTCCTTCACACAGGAAGCAGCCAGGAAATGGCAGCAAAATGAAGGTCCCACTGATGGCCAATCATAAATGTCAGAGAAATTTATTTCACATGGACACCATTTCTTCTTTCCCATAAATTGAGATTAAAATTTCTGTTTTACAACATCCAGATGAATGAACACTTATCGTACTTAAGAACATTTTCCAACTAAAAATGCCAAAATCCACACTGTCCCTCATTTAATATCATCAAAGATGCCAACTATTCCTGTTTGAAATAGATTATGCTTGTTTTGCTTAGTCAGTTCTTCCAACCTGTCCAAAAGTGAATGTATTCCTATTTCAAAACTAAGTTTAACTTTGTTTTCGGGAGGGTGGGGGGGTGGAGGCGGGTGTTCATATGCATATGATGATTGTAGGGTCTTGCATCACAATTAATGCACAATATTTTCTTAGCACAGTCACTCCCCACCTTGCCCACACTATTCAAATGGCTGTTTTTAGGAGTATGCATGATATCTGTTTCATATGCATATTCTGCATGGTAATCCTAAACTGTTAGCCATTTACTTTGCAAGCTGCAGGGTAGATGAAACAATAACACTGCAGACTGGCCGACCAGAGCATGAAAAAAAAGGACATCTCCAGGTCTGTAACTGGGCAATTTGCCATAGCTTCAGGGATTTATTCATTTTCTTCTCTACTCCTAAATAATTGTCTTGCATTTTTAGTTTCAAAGAATTGTACGATATGCCGTTGTTACTAGCTATGCAGCACTCCACCATGTTACCTTTTGACATGATGTTGACATTTCTGAGCTTAATGATATCATATAACAACTATTCATGACCCTGTGTTCATGAAGTTACATGTAGATGAATAGTAGGAAAAACAAAAGAAACTTATTTTCAGATGGCAACTGAAATGGAAAAAGGAAGCAACATATTTAAAGCAATTAAAGAGTGAATGCAAGAAAAGATCAAGGCATATGGAATTTTACATTTTAGTATATCCCACCCCAAATACAGTTCAATTGGAAGTCAGAGCCATTATTAAATAATGATACTGATTTAGAGCTTTGAGCACCTCATCAATATCCATTCTATTTCCCAGAACCGCCCACTACATGCAAAATGTGGTAGTGACCAATGATTTTTTTCTGCAAACCTCTAAATGCATTATATTGTTTTGTTTAACTGTCAAAGTCTTGAAAAATTGTGGAACTAATCTTCATAAGACTACAAAGTCACTCGGTCAGTAATGTATCTTTTACTTACCATAGCTTCAAAATCTATCATTCCTCTTTACTTTGGCTGATTTACAAATTCAGAAATAATTGTTGCACCAAAGTACAATGGATGGTTGGGATAGGCATGAACAGTTTTGTAATATCAGTAAGGTTTCATCAAATACAATGAAGAAATTGTTATCTTTTTATTTTGGAACTGAGTGGCATGCTGATTGACAAAGTGCCTTTTCATCTCTTTGGCTTTTGTTTGAATCCAACCCAAGGATGGGATGAAAGTCTTTTTTCTACTACCTGTAATGATCCCATGTGAAATGAGTTCAGCTCTTAGTGAGCACAAGTACACATACACATCACCAAACTCTCCATAATTCACCAAAAAGTGGCTTTAAAGGTCATAGTGAAGAGTGAAGTGGCAAATGGAAAACAAATCACAGTGGTGCAGTAGAGAGGCGGCTTAGACCATAAGACCATAAGAGATAGGAGCAGGAGTAGACCGTTCGGCCCCTCGAGCCTGCTCCACCATTCAATGAGATCATGGCTGATCTGATTTTTACCTCAACTCCACTTTCCTGCCTTTTCCCCATTTCCATTGACTCCCTTGCTGATCAAAAATTTGTCTAACTCAGTCTTGAAGGTATTCAATGACTCGGCCTCCACAGCTTTTTGGGGTAAAGAATTCCAAAGAATCATGACCCTCTGGGAGAAGAAATTCCTCCTCATTTCCATCTTAAACGGCGACCCCTTATTCTGAGACTATGCCCCCTAGTTTTAGATTCCCCCATGAGGGGTAACATCCTCTCAGCATCTACCCTATCGAATCCCCTCAGAATCTTGTATATTTCAATAAGGTCTCCTCTCATTCTTCTAAACTCCAATGAGTACAGACCCAACCTGTTCAATCTTTCCTCATAAGACAACCCTTCCATACCCGGAATCAACCTAGTGAACCTTCTCTGAACTGCCTCCAATGCAAGTATGTCATTAAACTAGAACTGTACGCAGTACTCCAGGCGTGGTCTCACCAGCACCCTGTAGAGTTTTAGCATGACTTCCCTACTTTTATACTCCATCCCCCTAGAAATAAAGGCCAATATTCCGTTTGTCTTCCGGATTACCTCCTGCACCTGTATGTTGACCTTTTGGGCTCGATGTTAGCAGGGCTGCGGGTTCGCGGCGGGGGGGCTATTGGGCACGTGGGTAACGCGCCCGGTGAAATTAGTCAGCCACCCGCGCGATCGCAGCCCAATTGGATCCACTTACCTTGTATTCCAGGTTCCCCACTAATGATCTGCGCGTCGGGTGGGCTGCGCATGCGCACTAAGATCTGTCAGCTGGAGGAGCTCTATTTAAAGGGGCAGTCCTCCACTGACAGATGCTGCAACAAATAGAAAAAATTACAGCATGGAGCAGCCCAGGGGGAAGACTGCTCCCAGTTTAATGATGCCTCACTCCAGGTATCAATAGATGGGGTGAGGAGGAGGGGGAGGACAGAGATCTTCCCCCCGGCGGGCAGGAGGAAGCGGCCTGCCTCTGCCACCAGGAAGGCCTGGCTCGAGGTGGCAGAGGAGGTCACCTGCACCACCAACATATCACGCACCTGCATACAGTGCAGGAGGCGCTCCAATGACCTCAGTAGGTCAGCCAAAGTGAGTACACTTATTCATTCCCCTACACTCCATCTGCCACATCACCGCACCCCACCCCACATCTCCTTCTGCACTGCCAACACTACTCTGTCACATCACCCCTTATACCCACTCAAACCTCATCCTCATCTTACCTGCACTTGCTCACCTCGCCAGTACTCATCCCGCCACTACCACTCAACCCAATCCTCATACAATCTCATGGCTCTATCTCATACTCACCCGCTCGTGCATCTCTTTCACGGCCAGCCTCACTCAACCTGCCACTACCTGTGCTGCAGCCACAGGGCATGCATCACATATGTGAAGTAGGCAGCGTAAGGCAAATGTGTCGTGAGGGGATGCACAAGGGTGTTTGAGGGTTTGTCATGGTTGTTACTTATATTGAATTTCTGACCAACTCACATTACATATTATATTGGCACCACTACTGCCATGTCTTTGCGAATCTTGTCTGGTTTGTGCAATAATGCCCTTTCCTGAGGATCACTATGAAGACCCACAACTGATGCCACACATTGTGTCACTGCAGAGTGGGTGTAGGTGTATTTGCAGGGCTCTTCTGCGCAGACGACTGAGAGACATCAGCGATGTCCCCGGTTGCACCCTGGAAGGCTGTGGAGGAGAAGTTCAGGAGGGCAGTGATGACTTTGACAGCGACAGGTAGGAAGATGGTGCATGGACCAACCAGGAGCAGCTCGGCATGAAAGAGGCTGCAGATGTCGAGTGACTCTGAGCCTCCGTGTGTACTGCTGCTTAGAGAGGTCCAGGAGGCTGAGCCTCGGTCTGTGGACCCTGTGGCGAGGGTAGTGCCCTCTGCGACGCATCTCTCTCTGCGGTAGCCCTCCCTCCTGCTGGACAGGTGGATGTGTCACAGCACTCTGTTGTGG
The DNA here is from genome assembly GCF_035084215.1 of Heptranchias perlo. NCBI lineage: Eukaryota > Metazoa > Chordata > Chondrichthyes > Hexanchiformes > Hexanchidae > Heptranchias > Heptranchias perlo. Next base: position 32,607,885 of record NC_090355.1, read on the forward strand.
AGCTCCACATGTCAGAGGTGGACGGCGTGGATGGCGAGGCTGGTGATGCTGTTCGCCCTCCGAGGAGGTCATGACTGCAGCTACGGCGGCCCCCATCCGCAAGATGTACATCTGAGGGGGTCCGCAAGGTAGGTACATGTCTCCGGACCCTGGGGTAAGTGTGCAGGTTGGTGACTTTGACCGTCAGGAGGAGGGTGGTGGAGGCCATACTTTGTCCCAAGTGACAGAGTGGCCTCCTGCAATGGGTGAGGATCTCCCCCCCCCCCCACCCCACCACCCCTGTCAAATGGACCTTTGCAGCTGCCACAGGCTGGCAGCTGCAACACGTCCATTCGATCTGGGAGTGTTTCCCCCAGTGTGGGAAACAGTCCCATGTTGATCCAAAATCACACACAGTCCCTTAATCAGGTCAGTTAATGACCTGAAATAGCTACATAAATACTCTCAAGTGGCATCCCGCTGGCTTTAATTGCCTGCAGGATTCCCACCAGCGGGGGCTGCGCGCGCACGCCGGCGCGTCAGCGGGGAACCCGGAAGTGGGCGGGATCGAGGCAGGATCCGGTCGGGATCCTGGATTTTACGATTTTCGAGGCCCCCCCGCCGAGAACGCACCCGATAGCGGGTGCTAAAATCGGGCCCTTAGTGTCCTCATCGCAACTTGCTTTTCCACCTATCTTTGTATCATCAGCAAATTTGGCCACAAGACACTCTGTTCCTTCATCCAAGTCATTGATATATATTGTAAACAGTTGAGGCCCCAGCACTGAGCCCTGCGGCACCCCACTAGTTACAGATTGCCATTTTGAAAATGACCCTTTCATCCCGACACTTTGTTTTCTGTTAGTTAGCCAATCCTCTATCCATGCCAGTATATTACCCCCAACACCATGAGCTCGTATCTTATGCCGTAATCTTTTATGTGGCACCTTATCGAATGCCTTTTGGAAATCCAAATATACTGCATCCATTGGTTCCCTTTTATCCACCCTGCCCGTTACTTCCTCGAAGAACTCTAATAAATTTGTCAGACACGATTTCGCTTTCATAAAGCCACGTTGACTCCCCTTGATTGTATTATGAGTCTCCAAATGTCCTGCTACTACTTCCTTAATAATGGATTTTAGCATTTTCCCAATGACAGATGTTAGGCCATTTGGTCTATAGTTACCTGCTTTCTGTCTCACTCCCTTCTTGAATAGGGGTGTTACGTTTGCGGTTTTCCAATCCGCTGGGACCTTTCCAGAATCTAGTGAATTCTTGAAGGTTACAACCAATGCATCTACTATCTCTGTAGCCACTTCCTTTAAGACCCTCTGATGCAAGCCATCAGGTCCAGGGGACTTAGAGTCATAGAGAGTTATACAGCACGGATAGAGGCCCTTCGGCCCATCGTGTCCGCGCCGGCCATCAAGCCCTGTCTACTCTAATCCCATATTCCAGCATTTGGTCCGTAGCCTTGTATGCTATGGCATTTCAAGTGCTCATCCAAATGCTTCTTGAATGTTGTGAGGGTTCCTGCCTCCACAACCCTTTCAGGCAGTGAGTTCCAGACTCCAACCACCCTCTGGGTGAAAAAGTTCTTTCTCAAATCCCCTCTAAACCTCCCGCCTTTTACCTTGAATCTATGTCCCCTTGTTATAGAACCCTCAACGAAGGGAAAAAGCTCCTTAGTATCCATCCTATCTGTGCCCCTCATAATTTTGTACACCTCAATCATGTCCCCCCTCAGCCTCCTCTGCTCCAAGGAAAACAAACCCAATCTTCCCAGTCTCTCTTCATAGCTGAAGCGCTCCAGCCCTGGTAACATCCTGGTGAATCTCCTCTGCACCCTCTCCAAAGCGATCACATCCTTCCTGTAGTGTGGCGACCAGAACTGCACACAGTACTCCAGCTGTGGCCTAACCAGTGTTTTATACAGCTCCATCATAACCTCCTTGCTCTTATATTCTATGCCTCGGCTAATAAAGGCAAGTATCCCATATGCCTTCTTTACCACCTTATCTACCTGTTTCGCCGCCTTCAGGGATCTGTGAACTTGCACACCAAGATCCCTCTGACCCTCTGTCAGCCTTTAGACCCATTAGTTTACCTAGTACTTTTTCTCTAGTGATAGTGATTGTTTTTAGTTCCTCCCCCCCCTTTTTCCTCTTGATTTTCTACTATTATGGTATATTATTCGTGTCTTCTACTGTGAAGATAGATACAAAATATCTGTTCAATTCCTCTGCCATTTCCTTGTTTCTGCTTCTGCAGTTGTGGTTAAGGTGCATTGTTGGGTAGAATAGAAAAGGAAGCTTTATTCTCCATCTGGTCATGTTGTACTTGGCATGGGAGTGCTCAATGCTGACACTGATCCTGAAAATGGGAAAGTATTTAGTTTTTCAGTACTGACATTCCTCACCGTGATGAGCACAAAAATTCTCCAAAGCAGAGAGAAAAAGTATTCTTCCTTGTTGGGCAGGTGAGTGTGAAAAGGGCCATGTGAAACACTGACACTATAGAGCAAGCAAGCTGCATTAACTCTTCAAGCACTCACATTTCGATGCTCTTTCAATTATATCCATTATTTCTGTCCTTCCCTATTTACTGGAATATACTGACTTAGTTAAAAGCTTAATGACTGGAACCAGTTCAGTCCACCTTTGAAAGTTAAAATATGTTCTAAAAATGGAATCATGGCTGCTTGCTAATTACCAAATCACATTTTTGTTATTATCCGTTAATCATTCTCAAGATGTAAAATAGGTGTAACATTCAAGAACTTACAGTAAAAAAAATTGTACTTTATCTATCTATGTGCTGTATATTTCCCAGTGAATGATTTATTTATGCATTTAGCTCACATAACTGGGAACTCAATACAGTACCATAGATAGGCTGCAAAACCAGCTAACATTTATAATTATGACTTACATTCTTCCCTAAGTTTAGCCCGGACAAAGCTTAATTCTTTCAAAGCTTGCTTTGGGAACAATGATTTTGAAATATATATTTTTTAAGAATCTTTGAAATAATTTGTATGTAAGGTACTTCAGGGAAAAAATAAGCAAGAGTCCTATTTTCAGATATGGTACAGAAATGTTCTAGCACTCCTGCAGTTCTCAAAAGATCAGTCTGACAAATCAGCACAAATGTGAACTGCACACAAAAAACATATTCCTTTTCAGAAATACTTTATCAAAATTTATTTAGAAGCGCAAATAGTCACCTTCAATCACAAGTGATTGTTCTCATTCCTGCTTGTAATATCCCCTTCTTAATTGAATTCACTTTTTTTCTCCATTTGATTTTCAGGGACACCCTGGACCTCCAGGAGAACTAGGCCCTCCAGGACCAATTGGACCACCAGTAAGTGCCCCAACCGTTTATTGGATTAAATCTCCTATTATTAAGAAACCTGGCCAACAGGTTTATTATACAAAGACACAGATGAACTATCTTCCCTCCAAAATGTGTTTCACTGTTTCTATTTGTTCTTTGACTAAGGTTTAAGAATATGTTATTCAGAAAGGTTATTGGCTACTAAAGTGCAGGGATGTGTGATATAATCATATATCCAATCCTACATCCAAAATATGCTCGCTGTTCGCAAAGGTTTCGTACATCTGCAAAAATTTAGTTTCTGCAATTTTTCTGTAAATAGCTATTTGTGGAATTTTTTTTAAAAATCCTCTTCTGGTAAATGGCAGGAAATCACATTTTGTGGATTCATAAAAAAAACTTCATGAATAGGAGCTACTGAATTATATTTTTGTGAAACTTTGATTTAGATTTTTTTTTGAAATAGAGACTGAGAAAATTTACAGCTCATATTGATGAAAGTTTATTTAACCCATTATTAATCAAGGTTCAAATTAAGAATGAATGAAGGGCCTCATTCCTTTTTTGCACATTGCATAACGACTAGACAAACAATTTGATTTTGCCAGCAACACAACACAGCTCATTTACAAAAGTTTTCTTTGATGGGGGAAAAAAGGAACTTTCATCCCTTGAATTAGCACAGAAGAATTTTGTGGTCAAAGACTGTTAGGTGATTTGAATATTTTACTTCAAAAATATAATTTACTCTAGATATTTTTTAGTAATTCTATTTTATAATGACATTAGATATTGCCTCTAAAAACAATGAGCCAACAGCAAATTCGGAAAGGAAGACATCTGACAGTGATGCACCAGATACAGGGCTTCTGGATCCCCTGCAGCCCACCAGTTGGCTATCCAACCACCCACCAGAGCTATTCCTTCAACTAAAGCAGCAATTAGTAGTAGGGCACACCCACAGCCAGCACGAAGAAGTTCACAATGCACAAAAGGCACCAGCAACATGTACATCCCCACCACTGCACAATTGAGAAACGTTATTGTACTTTCACTATATCTTGCATGATTCTTTTATTGTGCAGAAAATGAAGCATCAGTGGTCCAAAAGACGGGACAAAGTGTCTGACTCCTGATATATCCCCTGTAGGTGATTGGAAGTAGTAGCCTTCACTGCCACTGGTAGTGCATTTCAGGTGGCTGACTGTCTCTGCAGGCCTTCGTGGGCCAGCTGACAAAATAGAGTCGCAGCCTCTCTTCTGAGACTCCTCATATGTTGCTCTTCCCCCATGCACAAAAGAGGCTGACACTTTTGTGATAGACCCACTGCCTAGGGTAGCATCTACAGCAAGTCATACACTTCACTTCACACTCCCAGGCCTCACTCTCCTCCTCCTGCTGCACCAGAATATGATTACTACCCTATCCTCTCTTTAATAATGAAAACCTCCTGTTTTCATTTTACTGTCACTTCAAAGCTTACCCCTTCACTATACTCACTAAGGCCTCACTATCTTAGCAAGTAAAAAGTTGTTCTTTTCTTTCACATTTCATCAATCCATTTTTGGAAGGTGAGGAATCCTCAGAGAAGCACCAAACACAAATAGCCCATGAGCACTTTTACCAGCATTACATCCTTTTTTGTTCATGTCTACTGTTTGTTCTAAATTTATCGAACAGAAAAATATAATTATGTGAGATCAGACAGGAAGAATAGCACTGGGACCACAGGAATCCTGTATCTATAGTGATCTAATTAACCTGTGTGTCTGGCAATTTTATGAGATGTTAGGTTTAACCATCCTAAAGCTCTTTACTACATTAGCCATAATGCCATCTCCCAGCACAGTACACAGGACATGTAAGAATGACTCCAAAGATGGACACTATCATCACAGTGATAGTCCAACATTCTCAGAATTAATTCTAAGCCTATGATTTCAGTGCATTTATACCTGGATTTATGCTCATTTGGAAAGCCTGCCAGTAAAACAGGCCTTTCCTTCAAATTTACCATGATGAAGGAGTATAACATTCAAGTGGAACCTTTGTACTTCCCACAGAAGTGATCTTTTAACATTCATAGCTCTTGTTGCCCAACATCTAGATTTCACTGTGTGGTTATATTAGGCTTCTCAAATGAGTCTACTGTGGAGACCACCCACTGGTGTTAAAGTGACTGCTCAGATGTAAGACCATTTCCATGATCACGTTAAATATCAGTGATTGCAAAGTTCCTCCGCAAGTAATAAATCAGTTCTCAACTGTCTGCTTAGCAGCCCACTGTGTATTATTAACTTAAAATGTATTTCTTTGTGATCACTGGCAGAGCATAATTGAAGGGCAATTCTTCTGAAAGCTGTAGTACATAAGGGTCGAAGAAATTAGATTGTATGCATGTAACAAATGCACATGAAGGGTAGAGATGTATGTGTATTTATATGCGGTGATCATGGCAACATGCTGATCCTTTGAACAGACTGTGAGTGCCTCCTACTGGCTGATCAAGGCTTATTCCACCAAAGTATTACTGTGTATAAATGCCTCTAGAGACCCCTTCTGCTGGAACTTCAGGGATTCATTTTGCAGTGAAGGAATGTGAAATATTATAGGATAGCACCTCCCCAAAACCACATCATTACCACGCTTTGATTTTTAACAATCTGGAACAGATCTCCATGACTGAATAAATAGAATCGTAGAATGGTTACAGCACAGAAGGAGACCATTTTGCCCATCAAGCCCGTGATGGCTCTTTGTAAGAGCAATCCAGTTAGTCCCATTCCCTCGCTCTTTCCCCGTAACCCTGCAATTTTTTTCCTTCAAGTATTTATCCAATTCCTTTTTGAAAGCAATGGTTGAATCTGCTTCCACCTCCCTTTCAGGCAGCGCATTCCAGATAATAACTACTCGCTGCGAAAAAAGTTTTTCCTCATGTCGTCTTTGGTTCTGTTGCCAATCACCTTAAATCTGTGTCCTCTGGTTCTCGACCCATCAGCCAATGGGAACAGTTTCTCTCTATTTACTTTATCTCAACCCTTCATGATTTTGAACACTTCTATCAAAGAGCCAGCACAGGCATGATGGGCCAAATGGCCTTCTCCTGTGCTGTACCTACTATGATATGCTTCAGTTTTCATGGGTGCCAGTAAACCAGAATTCTTGCGCCCTTCATTAGAAAATGTATTGTGTTTTCATCGTATACACATATGACTTAATGAATAGGTAGGTGTACTTTCTTATGATACTTGCTCATCAGTTTCCCAAATGCAACTAACATGATGGTTTGCCTAAACAAAGTTGTATTATGTGCTCTAATACAATGTTCTGGCTTTTCTCATACATCATATTTTTTCTTTTTCTGTATACAAATGAATGCAAAAGTGCTAAAGACCTTAAATAAAATTTTGAACATTTTCTCAAGTGACGTGCACGCATGATTTTTTAAAATTTAAATTAAATTACATTGTTTTCTCACTACTTTGCTTCTTAGTCTCTCAGCATTTTTGCAATTGTTCCTCTTTCCTGACTCTTAAGATGTCTTTTTTTTCTCTAGTATTGTTTTGTTTTTTCCCAATTTGCTGCTTCTTCAGTTCTCTGTTCCCTTCTGTTTCTCTTGTTTTTATCTTCTGCTGTTTGTCTTTGCTTCTCTAACTTCTTAATCTCTGTTATTTCCCTTTCCTTTTCCCTAACTTATTCCTGCCAGCTTGAATCCTGAAATAACCAATACATACTACAGCAACATGCTTGCCAAGATTGGAGAAAAAACATGCAAGAACTTAAGAGAATCTTAGCAGCAATTTGGGTAAGAGAAAGACTGAACTTTAACACCTTTCACATCCTCAGGGTGAACCAAGGTGCTTCACGGTTGATTTGTAGGTAAACGTGGCAACCAATGTACATACAGTTAGGTCCCACAAACAGCAAAATAAATGAGTTGTTTTGGTGGTATTGAGTAAAATAATGGTTTAAAATGCTGACTTTTCATTTTTTGTATCTGGTTTTGAATAAATGGGATGAAAATGGTTGGAGATTTGCCTGGCCTGGGAGTACTTGATGCTGATACTAGTTATCAAAAGTGGTGGAATATTTTCATTCTCTAGCACTGACATCCTTCAGCTTTATTAGTACAAAAATCAATTTAAGCCAAATAGTTATGCAGCAGTAAATCTAAACTGCACAGAATACAGATTCCTGTCATCTTTGTTTATTTTCTGCCTCTCAGCTTGCTGCTTCTCAAGGACCAGCCTCTTTGCCTATTCCCCCTGCTGTGGTTTCTCTCTTCCACACTCTATTTAATCTCCTCTCTGCTCCTCCTGGATCGAATAAGCTCTTTCAATAACTCTCAGTCATCTTTCAATCCTGTTTGTTCTCTCACTGATGTTTCTTGTTTCTCACATCTGTGCCCTCACCATCTCTCTCTCACTGCAAAAGAAAAAGCACTAATTCTTGATTCTTAAATGTCAACATTTTGCAATAATGGTTTTAATCTTGAAGTGCTGCATTCGAGTTGCACTGTTTTATCAAGTGTGAATCAAAGATAAGGACATTTTAATGCCATTCTACCACATCTTATGCTACAAAGTGTTTATTTTTATCAGCTCTTATTTCCAAGAGCAAATGTTATCCAATTGTGTTCGTATTTTGGAATGATTACATTTTTAAAGCAAACTATAATTGAAAGTAAAAATAAAAAACAAATTCAAATTGAAAATCTTCTGCAACATCAAAAGAGTAAAGAATGTGAATGGGGGGGTGGGTGTTGGATACAGGTTTACTCTGCATTTTCCCTCTTCCTTTACACACATTCATTCTTAATCAACTGGAAGCAGGTAAATTGAGCCAAGCGTTGGCTGTCTGATGTTTTGTGTCTCAACCGATTCCATGCTTGTATATGCAAGATCTCTCTTTTCTCAAGTTTGAATTTGTTTAGAAGGGGGAAGAAATAAACATACAAAACTTCACATTAAAACAGCGATGTTATAGAGTTGAGCCACTAACATCCAGGTGATGACAATCGTAATGAGCTGCTTATGTATCTATCCTAGGGTGCCAAAGGAGTTCGAGGATCCCCTGGGATGAGAGGAATGAAGGGCCGCAGGGTAAGCAAGCACTTTCAAATACAAATAGGACCAAGTAATATGGAGATCTCCTTATTGTGTAGAGTATTTGTGTAGAAGAAATGAGTTATTAACATATTGTAGTGTATTGCAGACTCTGATTCACAGTAAGAATTCCATGTTATTAATATACCAAAACAATATCAAAGAATATTGCTGTGCAGCATATTTCAAGGGAAGAGAATTGATTGTCTGTATTTTTAGAAGGCTCGAGGGGCCACATGGCCTACTTCTGCTCCTATTTCTTATGTCCTTATGTTCATACGCCGGGAGTTAAAATTGGCCTTTTAGGAGTGCAGTGGTGCTAGAATGTCAGGCTGCTGGTGTCACAACATTGCTGGAAATTCTTTTGTACTTGCAATTGCTGGGAACTTAAGTCCCTTTGCTGGATCTGACCAAAAATAACTCCAATAATAAGGAAAGGTGGCCCTATATTAGGGAGAGGTCTATCCAGCAGCATCCACACTAAGCGAGCACCCACCAGGAATATGTAAAATGGATGACCCCTCCTTGACCCCAGATCTTCCCGTTGGGTCAGGAGCAGAGGCTGATCTGCTGCATTTGTGCCAGTGCAGCAAGCCCAAGGATTTTCAGGGCCACTGTAATTCAGCACAAAATACAGTTACTAACCTACTGCAGTAAGTTCCTCTTGCATGGTATTTAAAAATCATTATGTATGATGTACAAGATTAAGAATACAGAATTAATGATTCTGTAGCAGTATTAATGGGAGTGGGTGCGAGCAAGAAAGTAGAATTAGACTAGGTGGTTTATATGAAGAAAAATACCAGTGCAGATATCATGGGCCAAATGTGGTGTGACATTCAATGATTCCTTCCTAATGAATAATGTTGCTTTTTGTGTCATTTTTGAGGATTAAAAAGGTTGTTCAACTTGTTCAATGTCCACAATGTCCAACCTGTATCTGCGTCAGACTCAATTAGGCATCAGTATGTGTTATAAGCTTTCTGACTCGATAGTCATTCAAAATGGCAGTGTAGATAATGTACTGTTAGTGTCGCAAGTGCTTTTGATTTGAATTCATGTTAGGAATGTTGCTAGCACTATTTTTGGAAAACATTTTGCTTCTTGTGTATAGTATCTGGCCAAATTTTGGAATACCCTCAATGTAATACACATGCAGCTCTATTTTTGAAGAAGTAAGATTGGAAACTGTACTGTATGTATAGGTCAAAACTCGAATGTTAATATTTTGAAAATTGAAACTTAAGCACATGATCACTGGCCCCGAATTAGAAGAACCATAGAAACATAGAAAAAATACAGCACAGAAGGGGGCCATTCGGCCCATCGTGTCCGCGCCGGCTCAAAGAACAACCAGGTGCCCATTCTAATCCCACCTTCCAGCACCCGGTCCGTAGCCCTACAGCTTACAGCACTTTAGGTGCAGGTCCATGTACTTTTAAAAAGAGTTGAAGGTCCCTGTCTCTGCCACCAATTCGGGCAACGAATTCCATACATCCACCACCCTCTGGGTAAAAAGGTTTTTCCTCATGTCCCCTCTAATCCTACTCCACCAACTTAAATCTGTGTCCTCTAGTTCTTGAACTCTCCGCTAGGGGAAACAGGTACTTCCTGTCTACTCTATTTGGGGCCCTCATAATTTTGTACATCTCAATCAAGTCATCCCTCAGCCTCCTCTGCTCCAAGGAAAACAACCCCAGTCTATCCAATCTCACCTCGTAGCTGCAATTTTCAAGCCCTTGTAAATCTTTTCTGCATTCTCTCCAGAGCAATTACATCCTTCCTGTAATGTGGTGACCAGAACTGCACACAATACTCCAGCTGTGGCCTTACCAGCGTTTTATACAGTTCCATCATTACATCCCTGCTTTTGTATTCTATACCTCGGCTAATAACGGAGAACATTCCGTATGCCTTCTTCACAACCTTGTCTACCTGTACTGCACATGGACTCCAAGATTTCTCACTTCCTCTACCCCTCTCAATATATTCCCGTTTACTGCATATTCCCTTTTACCGTTTGCCTTCCCTAAGTGCATTACCTCACACTTCTCCGAGTTGAACTCCATTTGCCACTTTTCCGCCCACTCCACTAACCAATTGATATCTTCTTGGAGTCTACAGCTATCCTTTTCACTATCAACTACACGGCCAAATTTGCCAATCATGGCCCTTACATTCAAGTCCAAATCATTAATATATACCACAAACAGCAAGGGATCCAACACTGAGCCCTGTGGCACACCACTGGAAACGGATGTCTGTGCAAATGGAAATCTATCGACTTTTACCCTTTGTTCCCTGTTACTGAGCCAATTTTGGATCCAATTTGCCACATTTCCCTGTATCCCATCGGCTTTTATCTTTATGACCAGTCTGCCATGTGGGACCTTGTCAAATGCCTTACTAAAATCCATGCAGACAACATCCACTGCACTACCCTCATCAATCCTCCCTGTCACTTCCTCAAAGAATTTAATCAGATTTGTAAGGCATGACCTTCCCTGAACAAATCCATGCTGACTATCACTGATTAAACCATGCCTTTCCAAGTGACAGTTTATCCTATCTCTCAGTATTGATTCTAATAGTTTGCCCACCACCGAGGTAAGACTGACCGGCCTATAATTGTTCGGCCTTTCCCTCGTACCCTTTTTAAAGAATGGTATTACATTTGCAGTCTTCCAGTCCTCCAGTACCTCCCCTGTAACTAGTGAGGATTGGAAAATGATCCTCAGAGCATCCACAATTTCCTCCCTGGCTTCCTTCAATAGCCTAGGAAACAATCCAGCTGGCCCTGGTGACTTATCAGCTTTCAAGGATTCCAGTCCCTCTAGTAATTCCTCTCTCATTATGTTTACCTTATCCAATATTTCACACCTTTCCTCTTTAACTACTACATCCGGATCATCCCTTTCCTTTGTGAATATGGAGACAAAATATTCATTTAAAACCCTACCCACATCCTCTGCTTCTACACACAAGAATTACCCCAGAGGTTCCACCAGGCTCCCACTGCAACTCCAGCAGGAGACCGATTGTGCTGTGTCCCTGCTGTTTCCAGGATTTTCTGGTCTAACTGTAAGTGGTGGAACTTCTGCCCACCCTTACGATGAAAATGTTGTCAGGGGCGCAGTGCTGGGGCAAGGGACTCATACACCAGGAGTTCCTGCTTTCCTGGCTCATTCAGGATCCAGCATATCACTGAAGGCTGGTATGCCCAGTGAGATGAGGTGTATCAGCTTCCAAATGGATGTAAGTGGGCCCCACTTGACAAGGGGCCCAAGCCAAGCAAGAAGAATAGTAAGTTTTTATAAAATTTCTTGATCAAACTCTTTCTCTTACTTGGGGACACTGGGGCTGTGTGAGTATCGTGCAACCGCGCCCCCCCCTACCCCACCCAAAATCATTGCATTGGGCAGGCAGGCAATAGAGATGCACCTGATTCAAGTGAGGTGCCCTCCCATTGACCCACAAATTCTGGCAGGGTCATCGCTGGAGGGCAACAGTGGCCGTAATCCCGATGGTTACACCAGGATTGCGGCCCATCAATTTTTGGGGCCAGATTATTTTGTAAAGTGATATTCTGTAAATAGTTAGGATGGAATTTTCAGAAATAGCACATCACCAATACAAATAATATTTGCAATGCATATTTTGTGTGGAAACCCACACGAATGTTCTTTTTGACTCGTGTCCATACAGAATCACTGTGTTTAAGGCAGTGTTTACAAAAATGACCAAAGTGCTGATTGTTCACACGACCGTGCTCATGGAATTCACAATTTGATATGGAAAATAACATTTTAATATTAGTAACTCAGGAGGTCTGGAGAATGGGATACAATTTTTTTTAAACTACATTTGATAAAAACCACAATTTACTTGTGACATTTATTCTCTGAACTCTGCATCCTCTGCTTTAAATTCTGTAAGAATCTCACAGCCTGACTGGCCAAACCTTTGAAAACAATAAGATGAGTAGAAATGACTATTTTGAGAGCTGAATGAAAAACATTTGTGACAAATTATTGTGGTTGGATTTCTTTTAATTAATATAAAATTGACCTTTCATGGTGAATGGTATTGAAAATAAAGATAGCAAAGTATATGGCATGGTTCTGCTCATTTACAGCAGTCTGAGAAAAGTGGAAAATTCAAAACTTTTCAGATGTAGGCCAGATTGGGTCAATTGCGAGTGTAGTAAACCTCTAAGAATGATGCAGTTTAATCCTTTCAGCACATTAAGAATGTGATAAACACTTGCAATGAGGGTTTGTGAAATAGCTGAGTCTTCAATAGATTATTACAAATTAAATATGAAGGACTTAGTGTAGAAATCTTGTTAAATCAAAAAATCATCACTCAGTGATTTAGAACTGAAATGCTTGATCAATGGGGCCCTGCTTAAAGCTGCATGACCCCACTATTTCTGTATTTTTTGTCTCATATGTTGCTTAAAATAATGGCGCAGAAATTGCTTAGAAAAGAACAGTGAGCTCAACTGCGCTCATCGTTGTTAGTGGCGAAATCAAAGAGCAAGTTCCAGCATTCGCACATGCACAGTGAAATGCGAAAGTCCAGAACTTGCTCCTCCTGGTTCGCCATGATATGACAACTTCGAATTAAAGGGGTATCACCAGTTGGAATCAGTGGAAACAATGGACCAGCGCCAAATTGTTCATCAGCCCAGCTGGAAAGTAACTAATATCGCCACAAAACAGCTATGCTTAAAAATACCAGGTCTAAACTAAATTTTAACAGCGAGGTAAGTGTTAATGACTGCCAAGCAACTAAAAACTTACTTTTAAAAATGTGGAGTCTCATTACTCCTTATTTTAATAGTTTTTGGTCATAAAAAAAAATTAAATTAAAATAATTCTTTTTTTTTACTTTTTCCTTCTGTCTCTTTTATTTAATTCGATTATTTCTTACCCTCCCTTTTTTGATGTCTACAACTGTTTTCACAAATGATTTTAGTGTTGTACCTTTCACCTTCCTGGATTTATCATTGCAACTTGCAGAAACTCTTCGCAGCTGGTCAAAAATGCTGCAATCTGATCAGTCAAGGAGAGAGAGTGATCCTCTTGCTTCACCCAAGGGTCCTAGCTTCGCTAATGCTGGTCTCTTCTCCGCTTCCTGTAAGAGAAAGTGCACCCAGTAAAGACCCAGTAACTTAGCGGGTTAGTATAAATCTATGGAGCAGCGAGCACTGTTGGTCTCCAAGCAATTTCTGGGCCATTGAAATGAAAAGGGTTTTTATGGAATGTTTTTAGCCTTGAATCCATAGGAATTGGCACATGAACACTTAACCTGTTCACATGACATTCCTTTGGCTCCTATTTTAATGCGACAATTAATCTGCTTATTTTAAATGGGCTAACAGCTCCATTAAAATAGCAGAGGAATGTCAAATTAATGTGTTAAATGTTTGTGCACTAATATCATGAACAGTAATGTCTAGGCTATAATGTTGTAAATAATAAGAACAAACCATATTTTATTTCAAGATTGGCTAAATGTTACAATTCTGATCAAATGTAGGAAAACTTATACTGGGTATGTGAGCTGGGAGCTGACTAAGAAAACCAAGGAGCGATTTACCCTGTGCTTGAGCAAGTCAACAGTGTACAAACTTATGGCCAATTGCACGTACATATTGATCTGTATGTACTATCTTTGTATGCTGTTTGCTGGTTTTATACAAAAGGAACGGGTATCAGCGGCCCATGAAAATAAGCTGCGATTCCTCACATTTTAGGAAAGAAATTGTAACTTTTTTTGTAAGAGGAAGGGAAATCATTGCCCTGAATTTCCTCGGTCAGTTATGCCATTGTTGCACCAGAAAGTTATGCCATACACCAACAGAGGGAGTTACACACAAGTTTCCTGGGGTAAGTTAATTTAAATATTTTTGGTGCAGCTCTGGTGTAACTTGAGTATAGAAACTATGTAAGTTGCTAGCACACCTAGGAAACTTCTGTTCAACAACGACATAACTCTTTGAACGCTCTCTTCAGACCCCCAGCAGCAGTAGAACACTATCTGACAGCAAGGTAAGGAACCAACAAGTGGTTTCACTGGCAATTTCCACCAAATCATTTGACAGCATCTCTCATCCGTAGCATCAGTCCAGATTGAAAGCATCGTGCCCACTTAGGTGACAACTGTGCCTACTGGGCATTATGCCAGGACAGCAGGCAGAAGAAGCACAACCAGCTTCTCTGAAGATCTACAAGCTATCCTCCAAGAGGTATGAGACAGGAGCCTCACACTCCTGAGTCTTCCTTTCACAAAGCTGAAAATTAAACCCCTCCCTATTCACACACGTTATCGGTTGTTCGGTTAACACTTTCAGTGCCACGTGCATGTTATCGTGGCACCAGCTATCCTGTAGAAGTCCCTGGCTCTGTACTTCTGCTTGAGGGTGATAGCCACGTGGAGGAATTCTATGAAAGAGGGTATCCATCACCTGCATTTAACAGAGCAGTTTTGACAGTGGAGCAAGTTTGCAGATCTTCGTGATAAATCTCCAATGGCATCCTTGGTGAGGCACAGCCTTCAGATGCACACAAACCTCAGAGTGGACTTCGTAGGGCCATTCTGGCCTGTATACGCATTGGGAAGGGTGGTACATGGTAGGCTGCTGTCCTCAGCTATGCTGTCTAATTCTCCTGGTTTGGAAACGCTGCTGCGGTGATTCTTCCTCCATTATGAGAAAATAGAGTGGTATGCCCATGGGGAATGCCATTTCTTGTCTGAAGTCAATCTTGAGTGCAAGTTTGGGGTGGAGGAAGTTGGGGATCCCAAATATTTTTCCTGGAAGAGTTATGATAAAACAAGGTAGGTGTCAGTGATTAAAGACGTGAAGGAGTTTTAAAAAAAAGTTCCTTGGAAGCCTGTAAGTTAGTGAAGTTGGTGTCCTCTTCAGCTCACCAGCTCCTCACATACATTTGTCTGAAGTGCTAGGGGGAGCTGTTAGTTTTTTTGGGGGGTGTAAAGTTACAGCAATTGAAGGAGCAGTGTAAACCCAGGAAATTCCCATGTACATTGCAGCTATGCAAATGAAGGCTGAGGTGCTTTGATGGGGATATAATTTGCACTGCTAAAAAGATTGAGGACATTTGCGTTTCGCTCAATAAAGTCATAAATGTATCCAAATGCAAAAAATGCAAATTTCCTCTAGCTTTTCGGTGCAATAACAGCGTAAGTGCTGAAGACACCGAGGAAATTCAAGGCCTTTTTTTAAAAGCCAAAGCCATTTACTGCAAAATCTCGGTTTCTCCTCCTTTTTGCAACTGTACCAGTTCTAACTAGTACACCTTGTCCCCTCTCCCCTCCATGTATACTAACTGTTTTATATTTATGGAGGCAAATACAAAGTGGTATGCCAGGCTAGTTGTACATAATTCCTCTAATAGCTCAGTTTGGTGAGGGTCATTCAGACTGGAAAGTCCCAGATTAAGCATTCTCAGTGAATGAAACAAAATCTGAAAATCCTAGAAACAGAGAGCAGGTCAGTCAGCATCTGTGGAGAGAACAAAAAAGTTAATGTTTCAGGTGTGGACCCTCCACAGAACCGTTCTACTCTCTCCACCGATGCTGACTGACCTGTTGTGTGTTGCCAGCATTTTCTGTTTTTGTTTCAGATTTGCAGCAGCTGCAGTATTTTGCTTTTTAATCAGTGACTTGGGGCACTGTAATTAGCCCTAGCACCCCTAGGCTTGGAAGCGGTAAGTCAGCCAGGGTGCCCTCACCTGATCACTTTCCGCTGATTCCTAGTGGAAAATGCACATGTGCAGACATTGGATGAGGAAGAGATTAGGTTTGCCTGTACTGCATTTAGGTCACTCTAACACTTAACGTCATATATGACACTTGGCTGAATGTACCCGACGCTAATGGGACCTTATCCCAGCATGTCAGTTGCTCATGAGAGGAGGGGGGAAAATAGCTAATTATAACTAGGGAAAAATTAGTCTTTGGTAAGTGTTTATTTGTCTAAAGATCACCCATCACCACAGGGACAAATTTTTTGTCTCAGTCACGACTCATGCACACAAATTCAAGTGTCTTGCATGCAGCCTGGACAGGCACAACAATAAACTGATAAAACATGGTTACATTTAATGATCTGCAAATTGGATAACTTAAACATAAACACATTTTTGTAGGAGACCTTTATTTATTTTATAATGTGGAATCATGCAACTTTTAGTAAGACCGAGCCAGAGTTTCAGTAACTTTATGATAATGATAATAGGGAAAAAATATAAATTTAAATACACAATTTTCTTTTATGCAACACATTCAAGCTGAAGTTCAAGTATATGAAAAATCAAGCCCTCCCAAAACATCTTGAGTCCTCCGTGGGCTGCAGTAGCAGCTTCACACCAACATAAACACTGCTTAGTTTCCCAGAGAATATTTTGAGAAATGAAATGTTGCCTGATTTGCTGCCATTTTTCTAATTTCATTTTCTAATATTCAGCATCAGTAATTTTCAGAACAGCATAGAGTGATAGAACTGATGGAAATTTTGAACACTCTGAACCTTCTGACAAAGATAGATGACATTTTATAAATAAGTGTTCACAGAGCTTACTGACCTTTTGGAAAGTTGCAATCTAATTCAATACCATTACTACCGAGATATCTTGAACTCGAGTAGTTGTCACTCATACCCAGTATCAGTACTGTAACAGTTACCAATCATATGAATTTTCTCCTTTCTGGTTATATAAAATACTGGGCCTTTCAGTGTATTAAATCTTGTTGAAACCTAACTGCTGTATTTTGGGCCAGAAGTACACTGCTCAGAATGTTTTTTGAGAAATTCACTACGTAAAAACACAGGAATTTTTAGCACAAGAGGTCATTTGTTGTTCTTGCCTACCCTGAATTTATGTCACTCTCGGGCTGATTTTACACAGTCGCGTTTTACTGTTTTCTCTCCAAACTAATCCAATTTTCCTCCTTTTTAAAATTTTAAGTAATTATCCAGTTTCATAGGATCATAGGAACACAGGAACAGGTGTAGGCCATTCAGTTGCTCAAGCCTGTTCTTTTTGAATGCTTTAATAGATTTAGCATTCATTTATTTTAGCTTTAATGATGCTCTCTAGTAACTTGTCTACTACTGGTTGCTACATATAATATTTGCAAATTTGTATTGATAGTAAATTAATACTATAAAATTCATTAATATTAAGAG
The DNA here is from genome assembly GCF_035084215.1 of Heptranchias perlo. Lineage (NCBI taxonomy): Eukaryota > Metazoa > Chordata > Chondrichthyes > Hexanchiformes > Hexanchidae > Heptranchias > Heptranchias perlo. The sequence goes on from NC_090355.1 coordinate 32,625,525, forward strand.
TGTAGAAGAGATTTACTAGAATGAATCCAGGGATGAGGGACTTTAGTTATGTGGATAGACTGGAAAAGCTGGGGTTGTTTTCTTGGAACAGAAAAGGTTGAGAGGAGATTTGATAGAGGTATTCAAAATCATGAAGGGTCTAAACAGAATAGATAGAGAGAAACTGTTCCCATTGGCGGAAGGGTCAAGAACCAGAGGACATATATTTAAGGTGATTGGCAAAAGAACCAAAGGCGACATGAGGAAAAACTTTTTTACACAGCGAGTGGTTATGATCTGGAATATGCTGCCTGAGGGGGTGGTGGAGGCAGATTCAATCATGGCTTTCAAAAGGGAATTGGATAAGTACTTGAAGAGAAAAAATGTGCAGGGCTATGGGGGGATAGGGCGGGGGAGTGGGTCTGGCTGGATTGCCCTTGCAGAGAGTCGGCACGGACTCAGTGGGCCTCCTTCCGAGCTGTAACCTTTCTATGATTCTAAATTTATACTTGAATATTGTATTCAGTAACTGTCAGTGCAAAATAGCAATGAGGTATTATTGCATTCCCTTAGAGTTTCTGCTGAGACTGTTTTCTCCAAAGAAGAATTTTCATCTTTAACTAAACTCATTCACAGCACAGCACAGTACAAGTCTTCTCTTCACTGGGGAGACCAAACGCAGATTGGGTGATCGCTTTGCTGAACTACTCCGCTTTGTCCACAAGCGTGACCCTGACCTGCCGGTCGCTTGCCATTTTAATTCTCTGTCCCACTCCCACTGACCTCTCTGTCCTCAACCTCTTACACTGTTCCAGTGAAGCTCAATGTAAGCTCGAGGAACAATACCTCATCTTTCGTTTAGGCACTTTACAACCTTCCGGATTCAACATTGATTTCAACAACTTCAGATCATAACCACTGCTCCCATTTTTTCGGACAGCAAATGCTGGTAATGGTTCTGCTGTTGCCATTCACAGCTACTCCTGACCAATCTTTTGTTTCTTATCCTGTCCCATTACTACCTTCCTTGCCTTGCACCATCATCCCTTTTGTCATTTAATCACTCTTGCCCTCCACGCTATCACAGATCTTCCCTTTTGTCCTTTCTTCCCCTCCCCTCCCTCCCCATCTCCCTTTCCCTGGCTCTGTACTTGCTTAAAAACTTTTAACTCTTTAACATTTTCCAGTTCTGAAGAAAGGTCTTCGACCTGAAACTTTAACTCTGTTTCTTTCTCCACAGATGCTGCATAACTTGCTGAGCTTCTCCAGCATTTTCTGTTTTTATTTCAGATTTCCAGCATCTGCAGTATTTTGCTTTTGTACAAGTCTCTCAATGGGAACCGGCTTATGATGAGCCAAGTGATCCCTTTATTCAGTCATTCCTATTAGGAATGGTAGGACCTTTTGGGAATCATCAAAGTTGTCATTAATGGTCCTGTACTGTACTAGAAATGCTGCAATGGGCAACATAAGCAAAATCCAACTGCATGGACTGAAAATTTTACAATCCAGCTTGTTTCTTTGAGGACTTTGAATATCTTACTACTTATTACTTAAATGGAAAGTAAATAATGTGCATAGAAAATGTAAGTGATCTGGGGGTCCTGATTGGCAATACACTGAAGCTATCGCAACAATGCTTGGTGGCAGTGAGTAAAGAATATCAGATTTTGAGATGTATTAAAAGGTCAGTATTGAGTCGAAATAGTAGGTAATCAATTATAAATCATTGGTGAGAATGCACTTGGAATACTGTGTACAGTTCTGGTCACCGCAGTACAAAGGATATTGCAGCTATTGAAAGAATAAAGAACAGAGCAACCAGGATGATTGAGGGGATGGAGGGATTAGATTATGAGGAGCAATTATGTATATTGGGCATGTTCTCACTGGGAAAAAAGAGGCTTGAAGGGGGTTAAATTCAAAACTAATCCGTGGAAACAATATTTCAGTGAGTGAGTGGCCAATCCATGGAACAGACTCCCTAAGGAGATGGTGGAAACAGTTAGTGTTGATTCATACAAATGCAAATTAGATTTATTTCAGAAAATTTTGAGATACGGTATATGAGTAATTTGAGACATGACGTGGTAAGTGTAACGGGCTTGGGAGGAACAGGTGACTTTGGACTTATTGTTCCCAAAGCTCTCCACCACTGGGGGTTTTCCTTGCATCATGTCTGGGTCTGTTGTAGACTAATTGATAGAGATTGTTCGCTATGATTAGTCGATAACTCCATTATCATTGTATCATGTGACTACCACGATGGTAGAAGGCGAACTAGATGGACCTTGGTCATTTTTCATCTAGCATTTCCTATGATCCTATAGTCTGGTAAGGTACTATGCAAAAATAATCCTGTCTCGCGTCCTTTCGTGCTGTGTCGACCCCCTGACTACTTAGGTCACATTAGAGGCAGCAGCAGCAGGAAATTCAAACCTGAACAGCAAAACTTGGCGGTGGTACTGGAAAAAATTAAACCCATCAGCGACAGAATAGAAGACTGTCTGTGTTGTTTAAAAAACGCAGCTGGTTTTGATAGTGTGTTACATGGGCTTGGGCATACTCTTAGGGTTCAGGCAACTTGATGACATCATCCAAACACCTTAATTGTGTTGCTGCTTTATAGCACAGTGAGATATTCTGTTTGCATAATTCCTATAAGTACACCACAGGGAGGAGTGCAGAAATGTTAGTACAGTTTTTTCTTTTAAAAAAAGTTTTAATTTAAATGTTTGTACAAGGACAGTATGAATTTATTTCATTATTTATATAGTCAAGATAAACAGTGAGCATTATACAGAACCATTGCATTCACATCCCATATGTACATTATGGGGTAGAAATTTGTTTGCACTTGCTTACTGATGTAAACGGGCACAGGGATTGATCCCTGGGCTTGAACAAGTAGGCCCAAGGCTCACCTGATATTGGACCTCTGGCCTCATTTAAATTACACCTAATGGGCATCCCCAGGCAGCTCGCCGCTGAAGAGGCTTCGAATATCAGGCTGCTGCATGAGGAAGCTCCGCTTTACCAAGGCTGTCACAGAGCTATGCCACCTGCTGTAGCACAAACTGCAGTCCAGCATCAGGTCACGCTTGTCCTTACCTGTGGCTCCGAAAGTCACTGTGGCTCTGAACATTTATGCCTCGGGGCTTTTCCAGGCTGCAGCAGGCGACATTGGCAACATTCATCTGTGCATGTCTGCATTAAGTAGATGATGGATGCACTCTTCACCAGAGCCAGTGACTTCCTCCCTCCTACGAAGCAGGAAGACAGGTATCTGGGCTTTGCCAAAATTACAGGTTTCCCTCAGGTGCAGGGCAGCATTGACCACACGCATAGCCTTGCATGCTGGTCTGTGCTAGGTATCCTGGCAGCTGTCATGATTCCTTCATCCTGAGTCAATCCTCAGTTTGCCCCCTCTTTCATCCAGACAATCAGGTCAGAGACTGACCACTTAGAGATAAGGACTATCCCCAGCAGACGTAGCTCATGACACCTGTCAGGAACCCACGCACAGGCACAGAGATATTCAAAGCCATGCTTCCACCAGAACCCTGATAGAGAAAACCAACGGCACCTCCAAGCTGCCTGGATAGGTCTGGAGGCATCCTGCAGTACAGCACCCAGCTTTGCCATGGGGCCAACCCATCGAGCCATCTGCGGAGGATAACCTGGAGGTGGAGGAGCATGAAGAACAGGAAGACACAGAGGATGACGTGGAAGAGCAAGGCCCATCTATCCTGCCAGGTGCAAGAGCTCTTCAACAGCAGCTCATCAAGGAGTGCTTTAGCTAACTACATCCTATTCCCCTGCACAATCTCCCAACATTAGTCCCAGTTCTTCCACCATCCTTAGGACTGCACTCAACCTGAACACCAGCATGGGTCTTTCAGTTGAATCACATTGCCTGGTCAGCAGCTGCTCCCCAAACAAACTCTGTACATCAAGAAATAAGAGGAGCTTGTAACAAAGGTAATGCAATAATCATGGGAGACTTTAATATTCATACAGACTGGGCAAAACAAATTGGCAAAAGTAGTTTGGAGGACGAGTTCATGGAATGCATTTGAGACAGTTTCCTAGAACAATACATTGTGGAACCAACCAGGGAACAAGCTATTTTAGATCTTGTCTTGTGTAATGAAACAGGGTAAATTAGTAATCTCATAGTAATTGATCCTCTGGGGAGAGGTGATCATAATCTGATAGAATTTCACATTGAGTTCGATAATGACATACTTAAGTCTGAAACTAGAGCCTTAAACTTAAACAAAGCCAATTATATGGGTTTGAGGAGCAACTTGGCTAAGGCTGAGTGGGAAATTAGATTAAAAGATTGATGGTAGATAAACAATGGTGAACATTTAAAGAAATATTTCATAATTCTCTACGAAGATACATTCCATTGAGGAAGGAAAACTCCATGGGAAAAGTGATCCATCAGTGGCTAACTAAAGAAGTTAAGGATAGTATTAGATTAAAAGAAGAGGCTTATAATGTTGCCAAGAAGAGTAGTAAGCCTGAGGATTGGGAGAGTTTCAAAACCTGCAAAGGATGACCAAAAGACTGATAGAGGGAGAAAATAGAATATGAGAGTAAACTAGCAAGAAATATAAAAACAGATTGTAAGAGCTTCTAAAAGTGTGTAAAAAGAAAGAGAGTAGCGAAAGTAAACATGAGTCTCTTAGAGGCTGAGACAGAAGAAATCATAATGGGGAATAAGGAAATAGCAGAGACATTAAACAAATATTTTGTATCTGTCTTTACAGTAGAGGAAACTAAAACATACCAGAAATAGTGGGGAACCAAGGGTCTAATGAGAGTGAGGAACTTAAAGTAATTAATATTAGTAAAGAAAAAGTACTGGAGAATTTAATGGGACTAAAAGCCAACAAATCCCCTGAACCTGATGGCCTACATCCTAGAGTTCTAAAAGAGGTGGCTGCGGAGATAGTGGATGCATTGGTTGTGATCTTCCAAAATTCCTAGATTCTAGAATGGTCCCAGTGGATTGGAAAGTAGCGAATATAACACCGCTATTCAAGAAAGGAGGGAGAGAGAAAACAGGACATCAATAGTCGGGAAAATGCTGGGATCCATTATTAAGAACGTAGTAACGGGGCACATGGAAAACCATAATAGGATTAGGCAGAGTCAACACGGTTTTATGAAAGGGAAATCGTGTTTGACAAATCTACTGGAGTTTTTTGAGGATGTAACTAACAGGGTAGATAAAGGGAACCAGTGTATGTAGTGTATTGGATTTTCAAAAGGCATTTGATAAGGTGTCACACAAAAGGTTGTTAAATGAGATAAGGGCTCATGGGATTGAGGGTAATATATTAGCATGGATAGAGGATTGGTTAATGAACAGAAAACAGAGAGTAGGAATAAACGGGTCATTTTCAGGTTGGCAGGCTGTAACTAGTGGGGTGCCGCAAGGATCAGTGCTGGGGCCTCAGCTATTTACAATCTACATTAATGACTTACATGAAGGGACTGAGTGTAATGTATCCAAGTTTGCTGACGATACAAAGCTAGGTGGTAAAGTAAACTGTGAGGAGGTCACAAGGAGTCTGCAAAGGAATATCAACAGGTTAAGTGAATGGACAAGAAGGTGGCAGATGGAGTATAATGTGGGGAAATATGAGGTTATTCACTTTGGTAGGAAAAATAGAAAAACTGAATATTTTTTAAATGGTGAGAAACTACTAAATGTGGGTGTTCGGAAGAATTTGTGTGTCTTTGTACATGAAACACAAAGTTAACATGCAGGTACAGCAAGCAATTAGGAACCAAAGGGTGTTGGAGTACAAGAATAAGAAAATCTTGCTGCAATTGTATAGGGCTTTGGTGAGACCACACCTGGAGCACTGTGTACAGTTTTGGTCTCCTTACCTAAGGAAGGATACATTTGCCTTAGAGGTGGTGCAACAAAAGTTCACTAGATTGATTCCTGGGATGAGAGGGTTGTCCTATGAGATTGAGTAGAATGGGCCTAGAATCTCTGGAGTTTAGAAGAATGAGAGGTGATCTCATTGAAATATATAGGATTCTAAGATGGCTTGACTGGGTAGATGCTGAAAGGATGTTTCCCCTGGTTGGAGAGTCTAGAACTAGGGGACATAGTCTCACGATAAGGGGTCCTTAGGACTGAGATGAGAAGGAATTTCTTCACTCAGAAGGTTGTGAATCTTTGGAATTCTCTACCCCAGAGGGCTGTGGATGCTCAGACGTTGAGTATATTCAAGACTGAGATCGATAGATTTTTGGACTCTAAGGGAATCAAGGGATTTGGGGATCGGGCGGGAAAGTAGCGTTGAGGTCGAAGACCAGCCATGATCTTATTGAATGACAGATCAGGCTCAAGGAGCCGTATGGCCTACTCCGGCTCATATTTTTTATGTTCTTATGTTTAGGGAAAAGTGCTTAGTAATTGTGAGGGCAGTAACGTGTGCAGAGTGTGCAAGTGGAAGCACATGGAGATATATTGATGTTTATTACTGTCATAAAAGAAGAGAGATGGAAAGTGGGGGTGGCAAGGCTTGCTAATGCTGGAGCTACAATAGGGTGGTGCAGGGCTGGGCAGATTGTAAGAAAGCTGTGAATGGGAGTCTTAACTTAGCAGCTTTGTTCAGGTCATTGAATTTCTTCCTACATTGATTCCAGGTCTGTGGTCTCAGGCTCCTGGCATTCACATGCTGTGCTACCTCTGCCCACTGTTGCCAGGCTGTCTGGCAGGGCACGGGAGGGTGGGGGTTGGCTCTGGCAGCAGACATTTTCCTTGCAGCAGCCACTCTGACATTCACCTTTGGTTCAAGGCAGCTCCCCTTTAAGAGGTGCAGGCTACCTTTAAATCACGGGAGCTCCGTTGAATTTCCTGCCCCCAACCCCCCCCCCCCAGTGGGCGAGCTGCGTATTGCAAGCGTGAGTAGGGCTGACAGCTTGCCCTCATTATGGAAATGAGGCATGCACCTCAAAATGGTGCCTCACGTCACGTGTTTCGTGTGGGCGTAGCAAATGCTCTGCCCATTTCACGACGGTTTTATGCACAACTTGAAAATCGCCCGCATTGTGTGTTGCAATGTCACATCCGGTGATCTCGAGAAGATAGTATGTAGTTTATTAAAACCGACTTAAGTTTTACTGACCTTACAGACAGGCTTTCCCATGGCTTAACTGTCTACCAACCAGACCCTGTGTATTCTGATTTAATGTTAACAGCCCCATCTGTTTTAACACATTCTGTCATGATATAAAATACAATGAGAAGAAACTTGAATCTATGCACTAGCAGGAATTATACTCAGTTTCAAGTATCACAATCTGAATTGTTCTTACAACAAGTGCAATGAGGATTGACATTTGATTGAAAAATTGGTCTGTGGGGGGGAAAGTGCTGTTTGGAGGAAATTGCTATTAAGTTACTGACTTTTAAGTGAGGCATCTGATTTGTGCCAGCATTCAGTTCTGCCTCAGCAATGCTCAGTACTTGTTTTTATCCTCAAAAGGGTAAGTCACTCATCATTAAGGCCATGATGTCATGCCCACAATCAGTCAACATCTATTTATTGGACCCTTAGAAATACATTTCTTCAATGGCCAGCAACATTTAAATTTGGAGATTGAGCATAAACATTGAACACTGCTCTCATCCCAGCGGACCTACTGTCATAAATTAATATATTTTAATAAAGTTCTATAAAAAGGGGTGTGTCTGTGTCAGTTGTCCAAAATCCCGCAACCTTTGTAATAAAGTAAGAAGAGAGACTTGACTTCAACAGTTTCACCATTAACCCATGCCCCACTGTTTAAAACTTTTAAAGGTTTTGTATTCTATACCAATTTTTAAGAACAACTATGTGGATTTAAGATGAAATGTACTTATGTAACATTTATCTGCAAATTCTCTCCTTCCCACTCATACTGACCATACGAATTAAGAGCAGGAGTAGGTCATTCGGCCCCTCGAGCCTACTCTGCCATTTGATAAGATCATGACTGATCTGATTGTGACCTCAAGCACCCTGAACTTTAAATGGAAGGAAGGGTGGGCATCATGGCCATCTTCACAGTTTCCACCACCTATGCTTTGCAGCCAGCAGTAGGGATGTTGACATGTGACCTGAGTTGGAAGTCCGCTGATTTGCCCTCTCTCCTGTTGGGAAGGCACTGACCTCCATATAGTGCAGTCTTGACCATACAACCTAGAATGGCAACTTGCCATCTGAAATAAGTCAGGAAATCAAAGTGTTGGCCAAGGATTGGATTAGAATTTAGGTTTCTCAGTCTCAGAGTGAAGGGGTCACATTGGAAAACATTACCAGCTCCTCAAAACTGCATAATAAAAATTAATGTTAGGCAATTTTCATGAATAACTAAGCACCAGAAAGAATTCCCGAAAACATGGACAGAGATTGAAAGATAATGGTACAGTGTAAGATATAAATTATTGAGTTAAATAATTTTCTGATTATTGTACAAACCCTTTGAGAAGCCAAACATTATTTGGCGATTTTTCTAACAGACTGGCCAACACCAACACAGCTGTTTAATGTAGAAAATCCCTTCCCTCCTGAGAAAGAGTTCTTCTGCAAAATTATCTGTAAATCTGCATTGGTACAAAGGTTTCACGTCTAGCAGTCAAACAAGGCTGCTTTCAGTAGCTAGGGGAATAACAGACCTCACTTTGATTATAAATTACACAGACGCACACAGACACATGCAACCACCACCTCCATGCTAATTCTTCATGCCAGAACATTAAAAAGTTTTTACTGTAGTACAGCAGGACAGATTGTCAGCAGTTTCGTAAAACACTGCATTTCAAGCATCTACATCAAACACCTCGAAAAACATAAAGTAGACTTGGCATGCAATCTGTGATTAACACATGCAACAGCATTAATATTGTTTATTCTATTATTTCGGTGTGAGAAAGATGTATTTTCATGTAAAACAGCCACATATTCTAAGAGAGTGGTACTGAGGGTCACTAAATGGTTCACCCTCACTCAAAGGAAAAGTTGACCTCAACAATGACCTGATCTTATCAGATTTTATCTTTATCCTTGCCACTGTTTTAGAAAAAGACTTTGGGCCTAAAATTCCTGAGCTCCGTTGTGCCGGCACAAGTGCGGCAGAGCAGAATGCCCACCTGCACTAGCCCGAGACCGGAGACCCCATCTCAAAATTCAAGGGCAGGGTCATCTGCATGGCCACAGCTCGCCGCCCATGCCTATAAGCGCGTCACTGGCACGTTCCCAAACTTCCGGCAGAATGTTGTATCGGCACCAACCCTCCTGATAGCAGAGAGGAAGTCTGGCAGGGCCCCAGAGAAACATGCTCTCTTCAGTTCTTCTGTTCCCATTGGAGCAAGTGGATTTTTTGGGGAAGGCGGTCAATCCTATCCAGGAGTAATGACCTTTCCTTAGTAAAGATTTGGAGCCTTTTTTTAAAGGCTTCAATGGGACTCATGCCAGGTCTCATATAGTGAATTCCTACTGAGTATAAAGTAAGATGAACAACTCTGTAAATACATGATTCTGAAGTTAAGACCAACAGCTACTTGAGGTGCCTCAGTCCACCTTACTGACCATTTAACTGACTATACTTTAAGGAGCAATTTTAGCACCAAGCTAAAAAAATACCTCAAAGGCCTAGAGGTATTAGCAGGTGAACACCTAACATGTTTATTACATTCCTCTGTCTGTTGCTTCATTGCCGCCTTAACACCTCTGCTAAAATTACAAACAGAGCAATGTCATGGGGAAAATATTTCTTCTGTTGCCTATTTATAACAAAATCATAAACACGAGTATAAAAGTATAAAAAACACCTGCCATGGACAGAAAATGGCAAAACCTCCAACTACACCATATTCCAAACATAATCCCAAGATTGCTCTATCATATAAGACTTGGATGCACCTAGAAATCATTGCTAGCCCCAAACATTTGGCTTATCTGGATTATAGTTAGAAACCTCACCAGACTCTAGCAGGACTGAGCAAATAGATAGGGTTAGGAATTCAGAAACATCTCCTTGTAGAATGTAAAGTATAACTAACACATGAACAGCAACCTATGCCGTGTCTCTGTTTGTTCCTGCCTCATCAGCATGCAGCATTGCAGCCTGATTAGTACTCTGTGCTTCTATTTGCTCAGCACATTTTTGGGGACAATTTCTTAAGAGTTTGTCACAATTTTGTTGAATCTCATTTGTGATGTAAAGTGCTTTCACAATTCTGGTGTTGTCAAAAAGATTTACAAAATTAGCAACATTTGTAGTGATGTGACTGACCATCCAACTATGTGGAAATGTTTGAAAATACCAGTTTTTGGAAAGGTTGTGATGATTTGGAGTAAATAACTAGTCAAGTGTCTTTGGAATTTTCCCTGCAGATGTAAGGCCAAGTTTGCAGATAGTGGAATTGATAATCTAGTTGAGGAAAACCAAAAACATACTACATAATAAGCCTATATCACTGCAAAAGTCTGCACATTATGAGGATAATTTGTGCATCAAACAGTTATATACATCATATGCTAAAATAGCACGTACAGTTATAGAAAAATAAATACACACAAACCTGAATTTATCTTGGGACAGGTGGGATTACGTTACATCAAGGTGGTACGTCTACCAATCTGCCATGTGGTACTGGCAGCAGTAACTACCTGATTAGAATAGTCAAGCGACTGCTCGGAAGTGTTCAGGTGGTCTTTCTACGAGAAAGACTGCCACTACCATCCGTAAGAAGAGGGCAGGATGCTCAGCCAAACGATTTCATCAAGGGGAACATTTGTTATAACTTCACCAAATGTTGATGGCTGGAATCCTGCCCTCTTTAAGGAAGAAGTGCAGGCATGTTGAAGAGGAGACAACCCATAAAACACAAAGGAGAAAGATTGGTGCAAGTTCTTTATGCGGGCTTCGTGTCTTCTGAGATTTGATCTACTCTGCCTCAGGATAGTGAGCTTTCAAACTTGTGATTTAATGCGCCAGTTATACTGCAGTTTTTTAGGAAAACAATGGGCAACACAGACTTAAAATTTAACGGGATACTTTGACTAAGGCAGTTGATCGCAAAGTAGTCAATTGCTTTATTCTTAAGTAAGAAAATTAAAAATGTTAAACATTTTTTTAAAATTATTAATCTTCAGCCAGCACCACTAGCCACGTTACGCTATGGGGAGGTGCCGCAGCAATTTCCCTCCTCCGCACCTAAGGCAAATGGCCCCAGCACCTGCCCTCCGCATGTAAATCCCCCTGATCCTGGGAAATGGGCCAGTTTAGGGACACAGGCTAGGGGTGCGCAGAAATGCTGCCCCACCAAAGACCTGTCACCAGAATCTACTCCCACTTCTGCTGTTATTTCAAAAAAATGGAAAATCAAGTGGCAGTGGGAATCTTGCTAATAGCAGCTATCACCAGATTCAGATATCTCATAAATTGGCTTTATTCACCAACAGAAAAAGTCGAGGTCTATGAGTTTAGATTAGTTGTTAGAAATATTGGAATATTAAGTTGGGATCCTCAAATAGAACTGTGCTCCCTCTATCGTGCTACACATCCAGCCATCTACTAGATAGTTTGCATTCCAATTAGTTACTTTGAAAAGATCTAAACTGTCCAAACTGAAAATCAATATAATAAAGCTAAAGTTTGGCTCAGTACTGGCATGACCCAGAAAATTTATTATGTCATATTTACAAAATACTTTTGGGTGGAATTTCCCGAGTGGTTTCTCCCAATCACCCATCATAACGTCAGTGGAAAATCGGCAGAAACTCCAGATACGCAGCGTAAACCGACTTTTACGCCATTTCTCTGGGGTTTCCGCTGAACTTACGTCGAATTTAGGGCAGATGATTGGAAGAACGCCTACAGAAATCAAATGCAGTATTGGACACACATGTGAACTGACCCCTTGGGCACTATTTTTCCAACAGCTCTATAGCGAGCATTGTTACGGCTACTGGTGATCTAACCTTTCTGGAGGTATTCTATTTTTAGAATTGCTTTCCACTACCAGTCAACGAGGAGGTAGGTTAGCTATCAATTTTCCGTTGTCACAACACGAGAAAAAGACAACATAGGCTACAGTAATTGTTAGCGTAAAATTTGGGCTGTTGGGTTAAAGGCAACGATGAAGTGACTATTGGGTAGTGACTATTGGGTACATGGCGGTGGTCATTACTCCCGGACGAGCCCCCAACTCAGCACTTTTAACTGTCTTTCCCACAGTCACAGAATCCATTTTGTTTAGTAGTGTCCATTTTGTTAGTAGTCAAGTGTTATGTTTAAGCTTTAATTAGGGTTAGTCTAATCTACACAAAGCGCATTTCGGTGTGGTTTTAGGGTAATGACCACCGCCATGTACCCAATAGTCACTTCATCGTTGCCTTTAACCCAACAGCCCAAATTTTACGCTAACAGAAATCCTAGGGAAAGATGTAAAAAAAAATTGCAAAGAAATTAAAAACAACTATTTATGATGCATTTTTAATCCACTAAGAAAACTAGACCCAGACATTAGAGAGCTTTTTAAAATTGTGTATCTGCTCAGTTCTCTCTTATTTTCTCACATAAGACATCTGCTGCCACCTACCTCCTGCCGCCATTATGGTGCACTGGTCCGTGCTTCTGCTCTGCTTAACTATCAGTGCTGTACCAGGACTGACAATGGAAGCTGGTGCCAGTTTTTTTTTCATCCTGTTCTGGCATAGTACTCCACCTGAAAGACCAGCTGGAAAGCCACAACACTTCTTCCCAGCTGCCAAGCAAATTTGAATGACTTACATTCCTGAGACTCAGTCCTGTGGCAATATGGTTGGGGATGTAGGTTAGTGTTGCAGGCTTGTCTCAAAATCACAAGTTCCTTTTCTACGTTCTTTCTGTCTAAAAATGTGAACTTAGACCTTAATCATTTTGTAGCAGTTCAATACAGATTATTGGTGTGTTGGGAATTATGTTATCTGTACAGGCCCTGGTCCAGATAGCAATCTGGAAATATTTTCACCAGGTTACCTCCCAAGAGGTAGTGTTTTGCAGGTCCCAAATGCCTTCACAACAGTTGAAAGAATGTACTTTTCACAACCTCAGGACATCCCAAAGCACTTTAGTACTTTTTTGAAATGTAGTCACTGCTGCAATGAAGGAAACGCGACACCCAATTTACGCACAGCATGGTTCCAGAAACAGCAATGAGATAATGACCAGATCATCTGTTTTTTTTTAGTGACGTTGATTAAGGGATAAATATTGGCCAGGATAGCTGGGAGAACTCCCCTGCTCTTCTTCACAATAGTGCCGTGGGATCTTTTACATCCACCTGAGAAAGCAGACGGGGCCTCGGTTTAACGTCTCATTCAAAAGACAGCATCTCCGACAGTGCAGCACTCCCTCAGTACTGCACTGAAGTGTTAGCCTAGATTATATACTCAAGTCTCTAAAGTGGAGATTGAACTCACAACCTTCTGACTCAGAGGCGAGAGTGCTACCACTGAGCCAAGGCTGACACCTACTTGAGAACTTCACAACACTTGAGTCATGACTGCTTTTAGACTAATATTCTGTTCCTGTGCTGGCACAGATTGGAGGCAGTGTGTGCCTTCTCTCCAGGCTCTTATTGTCCGATTTGATTTTTCCATGATCTGTTTCTATTTCATTCTAAATTTATGAACACTTCGCATTTGACCCTGGTACATGACCTACATTGCACTGATTTCAAAAATGTTAATAGAACTCTCTTCCTGGCACTGCACACAACATGTAACAACAGTTCACCACAACATTACTTGCTCGTAATTCTGTCTACAATGTTAAAGTGACAATTTAGGTAAAGTGAATTACTTTTCACTTTACCTGACTGCATTGCCTCACAAGCTCATTGTAGCCACAACACAAACCCAATAACCACCCTGAAACTAGAAAAACCAAGATGCAGCAAAAAATGCGTGGCATTATTGGACCAATTTCATGGTAACATCATGAAACTTACAGTAAATTAGGATTTGGAGTTTTGTGAATCTAATCTCTTGTCCAATAAAATAGTTGTATACTACCATTACGGGTAACACTGCGATTAACAACCAAACCTGTCATGCAGAACTGAAATTTGAGTAAATTATTACAGGTGTGGCATGAAGCATTACACCTACAACTCCAGTAGTTCCTGTTAACTGATGCATAAAACGCATCAATCACAAGGAGATGAAAGTGACAGCTTGCTCTGGAGCATAAATCTAGAACCATCTGGGTTAATGGACATCAGTATACACCCATAAAAGACAGAGGGGAAGGGTTAGTGGAGATTGTTAGTCCACACTTTAAATCTTCTGAGATTTGATCTACTCTGCTTTGAAATAGCGAGTTTTCAAACCTGTGATTGAATGCTACATTTAAACTGCACAATGGTGTTTTTAACAGGGCTGCAAGTGGACAGCCATGGTTGTATTACCCACTTACAGCACTGAGGAGTTGCTGTTCAGTGCATGTATATTCAATCATGTGAAGAGATTGCTCATTATTAGCCTCTGCTGGTGCAATGTCTAATCATAGATTAATCATTAGAAATTGAGCGATGCATGGCCCACCTGATTATTTTTAAATGTAACATTGTGTAAATATATCCTCTGTTCTGAGATAAGGTTTCAAACTTATGACTTAATGCCCCAGTTATGCTGCAGCTTTTTAGAAACATATTTGGCAGTGCAGAATTAAGACTTTAAGGGGGGATTAAAATCGCCGTGGCCTTGTGCTGCCGTCGGGCGGGTCGGCAAATAACCGATTCCTGCAGTTTACCGCCAGACATCTCCTGGGAGTTCAAATCGACATTTATGCCTGATGATATTTAAAAATGGAACATTAGGTGACAGATTTATGATTCCTTTGAGCCTTTATTGCCTTATTTCATCCTGTCAGCAATGAGCCATCATAAGTGCTTTTCATTGAGAGATTCAATTTGCGTGTGTTTCCTTGATTGTTTCTAAAATACTAGCATTTGCACATATAAGATACTGCCTTCTCAGACTTACAAATGTGCAGTAAAGAAGATGTAATTGAAGAGGAATGTGAAGTGAAAAGTTTATAACAAACATTTAGCTCTTAAATAGTTTCATAGGAACATAGGAACAGGAGTAGGCCATTTAGCCCCTCGAGCCTGTTACGCCATTCAATGAGATCGTGGGTGATCTGTGACCTAACTCCATATTCCTGCCTCAGCCCCATATCCCTTAATACCTTTGGTTAACAAAAATCTACAATCTCAGATTTAATATTTACAATTGAGCTAGCATCAACTGCCATTTGCAGAAGAGAGTTCCAAACTTCCACCACCCTTTGCCTGTAGAAGTATTTCCGAACTTCACTCCTGAAAGTCCTGGCTCTAATTTTTAGGCTATGTCCCCTAGTCCTAGACCCCCAACCAGCGGAAACACCCCCATCCTCAATGATGGCAGAGTCCAGCACGTGAGTGCAAAAGACGAGGCTGAAACGTTTGTAACCATCTTCAGCCAGAAGTGCCGAGTTGATGATCCATGTCGGCCTCCTTCCAATATCCCCACCATCACAGAAGCCAGTCTTCAGCCAATTCGATTCACTCCATGTGATATCAAGAAAAGGCTTGAGTGCACTAGGTACAACAAAGGCTATGGGCCCCGACAACATCCCGGCTGTAGTGCTGAAGACTTGTGCTCCAGAACTAGCCGCGCCTCTAGCCAAACTGTTCCAGTACAGCTACAACACTAGCAATGTGGAAAATTGCCGAGGTAAGTTCTGTCCAGAAAAAGCAGGACAAATCCAATCTGGCCAATTACCGCCCCATCAGTCTACTCTCAATCATCAGCAAAGTGATGGAAGGTGTCGTCGACAGTGCTATCAAGCGGCACTTACTCACCTGCTCACCGATGCTCAATTTGGTATCTGCCAGGACACTCGGCTCCTGACCTTGTTATAGCCTTGGTCCAAACATGGACAAAAGAGCTGAATTCCAGAGGTGAGGTGAGAGTGACTGCCCTTGACATCAAGGCAGCATTTGACCGAGTGTGGCACCAAGGAGCCCTAGTTAAATTGAAGTCAATGGGAATCAGGGGGAAAACTCTCCAGTGGCTGGAATCGTACCTAGCACAAAGGAAGATGGTAGTGGTTGTTGGAGGCCAATCATCTCAGCCCAGGACATTGCTGCAGGAGTTCCTCAGGGCAGTGTCCTAGGCCCAACCATCTTCATCAATGCTTCATCAATGACCTTCCCTCCATCATAAGGTCAGAAATGGGAATGTTTGCTGATGATTGCACAGTGTTCAGTTCCATTCGCAACCTCTCAGATAATGAAGCAGTCCATGCCCGCATGCATCCAGGACAACATCCAGGCTTGGGCTGATAAGTTGCAAGTAACATTAGCGCCAGACAAGTGCCAGGCAATGACCATCTCCAACAAGAGAGAGTCTAACCACCTCCCCTTGACATTCAACGGCATTACCATCACTGAATCCCCCACCATCAACATCCTAGGGAGTCACCATTGACCAGAAACTTAACTGGACCAGCCACATAAATACTGTGGCTACTAGAGCAGGTCAGAGGCTGGGTATTCTGCAGCGAATGATTCACCTCCTGATTCCCCAAAGCCTTTCCACCATCTACAAGGCACAAGTCAAGAGTGTGATGGAATACTCTCCACTTGCCTGGATGAGTGCAGCTCCAACAACACTCAAGAAGCTCAACACCATCCAGGACAAAGCAGCCCGCTTGATTGGCACCCCATCCACCACCCTAAACATTCACTCCCTTCACCACCGGCGCACCGTGGCTACAGTGTGTACCATCCACAGGATGCACTGCAGCAACTCGCCAAGGCTTCTTCGACAGCACCTCCCAAACCCCCGACCTTTACCACCTAGAAGGACAAGGGCAGCAGGCACATGGGAACAACACCACCTGCATGTTCCCCTCCAACTCACACACCATCCCAACTTGGAAATATATCGCCGTTCCTTCATCGTCGCTGGGTCAAAATCCTGGAACTCCCTACCTAACAGCACTGTGGGAGAACCTTCACCACGGACTTCAGCGGTTCAAGAAGCCGGCTCACCACCACCTTCTCAAGGGCAATTAGGGGTGGGCAATAAATGCTGGCCTTGCCAGCGACCCTCACATCCCATGAGCAAATAAAAAAAAATAGTTTCTCTCTATCTACCCTATCAGTTATCCTTAATATCTTGAAAACTTTGATCAAATCACCCCTTAATCTTCTAAATTCCAGGGAATACAACACTAGTTTGTGTAATCTCGCCTCGTAATTTAACCCTTGGAGCCCAGGTATCATTCTAGTAAATCTACGCTGCACTCCCTCCAAAGCCAATATATTCTTCCTAAGGTGCTGTTTCAGAATTATAAAAATATTATGGAGATTTACTATTTTACCAAAAATTATCAGCTATTCTAAAGTAGCAAATGGCTGATGATATTTTACTTTTTTAATAGAATCATAGAAAGTTACGGCACAGAAGGAGGCCATTCGGCCCATCGTGTCAGTGCCGGCCGAGAAAGAGCTATCCATCTTAATCCCACTTTCCAGCACTTGATCCGTAGCCCTGTGCGTTACGGCACTTCAAGTACTTTTTAAATGAATTGAGGGTTTCTGCCTCTACTACCCTTTCAGGCAGTGAATTCCAGACCCCCACCACTATCTGGGTGAAAAAATTTCTCCTCAGCTCCCATCTAATCCTTCTACCAATTACTTTAAATCTATGCCCCCTGGTTGCTGACCCCTCTACCAAGGAAATAAGTCCTCCCTATTCACTATCTAATCCCGTCATAATTTTATATACTTCAATTAAATCTCCCTTCAGCCTCCTTTGTTCCAAAGAAAACAACCCCAGCCTATCCAATCTTTTCTCAAAAGCTAAAATTCTTCAGCCCTGGCAACACCCTCGTAAACCTCCTCTGTACCCTCTCTAGTGCAATCACATCTTTCCTGTAATGTGGTGACCAGAACTGTAAGCAGTACTCGAGCTGTGGCCTAACCAATGTTTTATACAGTTCTAGCATAAACTCCCTGCTTTTATATTCTGTGCCTTGGCTAATAAAGGAAAGTATCCCATATGCCTTTTTAACCACCTTATCTACCTGTTTTGCTACCTTCAGGGATCTGTGGACATGCACTCCAAGGTCCCTTTGTTCCTCTACACCTCTCAGTATCCTCCCATTAATTGTATTCTCCCTTGCCTTGTTTGCCCTCCCCAAATGCATTACCTCACACTTCTCTGGATTAAATTCCATTTGCCATTTTTCTGCCCACCTGACCAGTCCATTGATATCTTCCTGCAGTCTACAGCTTTCCTCCTCACTATCAACCACACTGCCAATTTTTGTATCATCTGCAAACTTCTTGATCAAGCCCCCCACATTCAAGTCCAAATCATTAATATATACCACAAAACACAAGGAACCTGGTACTGAGCCTTAAGCAACCCCCCTGAAAACAGCCTTCCAGTCGCAAAAACACCCGTCAACTATTACCCTTTGCTTCCTGCCGCTGAGCCAATTTTGGATCCAACTAGCCACTTTCCCTTGGATCCCATGGGCTTTTACTTTTTCGACCAGTCTGCCATGTGGGACCTTGTCAAAAGCCTTGCTAAAATCCATGTGCACTGCATCAACCGCGTTACCCTTATCGACTCTCCTTGTTACCTGACCACACCTGGAGTACTGCGTACAGTTCTGGTACCTTTATTTAAGGAAGAATATACTTGCATTGGAGGCAGTTCAGAGAAGGTTCACTAGGTTGATTCCGGGTATGGAAGGGCTGTCTTATGAGGAAAGATTGAACAGGTTGGGTCTCTACTCATTTGGAGTTTCGAAGAATGAGAGGAGATCTTATTGAAACATATAAGATTCTGAGGGGACTCGATAGGGTGGATGCTGAGAGGATATTACCCCTCTTGGGGGAATCTAAGACTAGGGGGCATAGTCACAGAATAAGGGGTCGCCTGTTTAAGACTGAAATGAGGAGGAATTTCTTCTCCGAGATGGTCATGAATCTTTGGAATTCTTTACCCCAAAAAGCTGTGGAGGCTGAGTCATTGAATATATTCAAGGCTGATTTAGACAAATGATATGGGGAAAAGGCGGGAAAGTGGTAAAAATCAGATCAGCCATGGTCTCATTAAATGGCAGAGCAGGCTCGAAGGGCCAAGTGGCCTACTCCTGCTCCGATCTCTTCTGGTCTCTTCTGGTCTTATGATCTAGGCTCATTTGGTTTGGGTCTGCTTGTTTATTGTGTTTTTTTAACATAGTAATAAGGAAAGTGAAGTCCATGTGTTCTTTAACCCTTACGCTGAATGCCTCTTCCAGTTGAATCAAGTAGGATGGTCACTCAAGGGGACATTGTTATAGGATATGAGAAGTGACAGTCACAACCATAAATTTATTAAAAAGACTGACAATCCTATGATTTTTCCGTATTGCACGGATTAGCTTATCCATGTTATGTGAAGAATACTTTCATTCAAAGAATGAAGACTGCTCCACCTAAAGTAGTTAACCCATCCCTCATCTCCATAGGAAAGAAACAAGTTATGTGGACTTCAAAAACAAATCAAAAGCTTTTGAAATCATTTCACAGCGTTATCTGGGATAAAGCAGCTTTAAATCCCCAGCCTAATTCTGAAAACTTTCATGTTTGAATAATCTCATAATGAAAATGTCTCACAGGATGGAGACTGCCCTGCTAGCAACAAGGAGATTAAGTCAGTTAAAAAAAATCTGTTTTCATTGCCAAGCTGCAAGTGGGGCAGCCTAGGCAGTGGGGCGCTGATGTGATAGTTACTGGAAGTAATTCAGGAATGTGCTACTTCCTTCATTAATCTTCACTAAAGCATGTCAGGTTTAGTAAATTTAATAGATTTCATGTTTGGCTAATTGGCTGACTCCTGCTGTCTCTGCCAAACTAAATCATAAAGATTCATATCACAGATTTGAAGTCTTACGGTTGTGATTCTTTTGGTCTGTGCTGGGGATGAGGAAAAGAGAGCAAAGTGATTGCTAACTGGTTGGTGTTGGCCCACAAAGGTGATTACAGAGCTGTTCACAGCTATTTCTGTACCAGGCTTGTTTTGCTGTTCACAGCATGGGAAAATATTTTTAGAACTGTTCATTTTTTAAAATGCATATTTTGTTTATTCCATTTGCATTACTTCCCTTTTTGTTTCCTGCC
Source organism: Heptranchias perlo (assembly GCF_035084215.1). Lineage (NCBI taxonomy): Eukaryota > Metazoa > Chordata > Chondrichthyes > Hexanchiformes > Hexanchidae > Heptranchias > Heptranchias perlo. Next base: position 32,645,734 of record NC_090355.1, read on the forward strand.
TTCCAACACAAGCCAGTCTCTCCAGCCACCAAGAGACATCTTTTACCTCTTTGCTAATTTAAGCAAAAAAGTAGGCGTGAATAAAATGTAAATTATGTTGGTAGAAAGTTGTGACAAACTACTTGTTTGTGTATAGCACAGTTCTGAAGATGTCTAACCCTCCTAAAAGAGTTTCACAAACATTAGCAAAAAGTGAGGGCACAAGTCATTTTTTTCTTGTTATGGTCTCATTAAAGATTTTATAATAAAAAACATGTGCAGAACTACACAGCTGTGGAGGATAATTGAAAAGTGAGCATTTTAATCCAACCCAGACCTGGCATTAGTGAGCTTATCTTGCAGTGTGTTAGGAGTAGAGGGTGGCTTCTGAACACGGAAAGCATAGGAACCATATGATTTGCAATGGTTTATGCCACCTGGTCCAAGAAGATCTGAAGGGACAGTCAAGCATCCACATTCTACTGCCAGTGGCAGCAAAGGTCACCACTGCAGTCATCCAACACTCTGCTGCCCATATACCATCCTGCACCAAGTCCCGCTTGCCCATCACCTCGCAGACTACATTGGCTCACAGTCTCCCAAACCAACAAATTTAAAATTCTCATCCTCATGTTTAAATCCCTTCATAGCCTCCCATCCTCTCTATCTCTATAACTTCCTCCAGCCCTAACTGCAGCCCCCCCACCCCAACCACATCCTGAACTCACCATTCCTCTGACTCTGGCCTCTTGTGCATGCCCCCACCCCCCCCCCCCCCCCAACTCTTTGCACCACCATTGACGGCCGTGCCTTCGCCATGAAGTTGTCAGATTGTCATAGAAACCAAACTAGTTCACTAATGTCCTTTAGGGAAGGAAACCTGCTGTCCTTACCTGGTCAGGCCCACACCAACATGGTTGACTTTTTAACTGCCCCCTGAACTGACCTAGCAAGCCACTCAGATGTATCAAACAACTCAGTATCACTAGGTTTTTTGCATGTTCTTTAGTAACTAGTACTTTCCTTCATGTCCATATATGTCCTGTGCTGCTACAAAGAATCTACATTGACTGCAGCGTCTCAAGAATGCCCACCAGCACCTTCTCAGGGCAGCTAGAGATGGGCAATAAATGCCGGCTTTGCCAGCGACGCCCATATCCCACTTAAAAAATATCTCAGTATCACTGTTTTTGCATATTCTTCAATAACTAGTACTTTCTTTCATGTCCATATATGTCCTGTGCTGCTACTTTACAGTAATATTCATGCATTATCCTTGTACGCCTCTTTAAATTATGCAACTTCTTTTAGATCTCCTGCCATGTCTTACAATTACTTGGCATGATGTTATACTTTCAGAGACTTAATGTGTTTTTCATGTGTTTGAGGAATATTCTCCTGCTTTAAAAACCTGCTTATTTTCTCTAATACTGAGTTTGTAGGCACATACAGGTCTTGGTCACTAAATTGGTCTTTTCTCTGTGGCTGCCTAGCAATTTTCTTTGAAAATTGTGCACTCCACAACTGGATTAACAAACGTTCCAGCACTTATGCTGTTTATGTGGCCTGTCAGCTGCTTGAGAAGTGTTAAAGAATCTGTAGTGCAAGTGCAATGTGAGGAACCACAAATTGCATTCCTGCGATTTTATTAACCGGCCTTAAATTACGATGAAAAATGGGCAATCACCCTGTTTTTTTGGAAAAGACACAAATATGGCCCCTGGAATCCTACAATTCTTCCCTTCAAATCCCTTTCTTGTCCTTTTGACCAGGTCAAAGTAAGCAATTAGCTATCCAAGGAAATCCCAGGTGAAAATGTCAGTAAACGCAATGATTTGAACTTGAGTTTTGAATTTTTAGTTATTATTTTTATTGAAATTCAGTATGGATATGTTTTATAACTAGTACAGCTGCTCCAACTCTCCAGTGCATTAAACCTCCAAATATGATTCATTTAGATTCTTTTTCACAGGATAAAAATCTATCTTTCAGATATCTGGTCAGGATTCTTAGTAAAATGAGCTTAGGCAGTCCAAACCAAATTCACAGCCTAGAACTGCTCATAACGAGACACTAATTGTTACTAATTAGGCCATCTCATCTCGGATAGACCATAAGGATGGCAAGTGTGGGAAATGAAAGTATGCTGGTGCAGTAGATTGGTAAAAGCCATGTTCACAAAGCTCATATTCAGGCAAAAATATAGGGCCCGATATTAGGAGGGAGGCGGGTTGGCAGCGGGGGGTCGACTGGGCGCGTGGGTAATGCGTCCAGTGAAATCAGTGGATTTGGCATGCGATCGTAAGTGAATTGAAGCCACTTGGCTTCGCGCTGGAAAGCTGCGCAGTGGGTGGACTGCGCACCCACATCATAGGCTGTCAGCTGGAGGAGCTCTATTTAAAGGGGCAGTCCTCCACTGACTGATGCTGCAGAAAATAGGCAAAATTACAGCATGGAGCAGCCCAGGGGGATGGCTGCTCCCAGGTTTCATGATGCCTCACTCCAGGTCTTACTGGATGGGGTGAGGAGGAGGAGGAGGGAGATCTTCCACCCAGCAGATGGGAAGTGGCCTGCCTCTGCCACCACGAAGACCTGGCTCGAGGTGGCAGAGGAAGTCACCGGCACCACCAACATATCATGCACCTGCATACAGTGCAGGAGGCGCTTCAATGACCTAACCAAGTCAGCCGAAGTGAATAATCTTACTCATTCCCCTACACTCCGTCTGCCACATCACCGCCCCCACCCCACATCTCCTTCTGCACTGCCAACACTACCCTATCACATCACTCCTCACACCCACTGAACCCTCATCCTCATCTTACCTGCACTTCCTCACCTCCCCAGTACTCATCCCACCACTACCACTCAACCCAATCCTCATTCAATCTCATGGCTCTGTCTCATACTCACCCTCTCATGCATCTCTTTCATGGTCAGCCTCACCCCACCTGCCACTACCTGTGCTGCAGCCACAGGGCATGCATCACGTATGTGAAGTAGGAAGCGTAAGGCAAACGTGTCGTGAGCATGAAGGGGGTGCACAAGGGTGTTTGAGGGTTTGCCATGGTTTTTACTTATATTTGATTTCTGATCAACTCACATCACATATTATATTGTCACCACTACTGCCACGTCTTGGCCATTCTTGACTGGCTTGTGCAATAAGGCCCTTTCATGAGGTTCTCCATGAACACCCTTGATGCCACCCATTGTGTCACCCTACAGTGGGTGTATGTGTAGTTGCACGACTACTTTTTGCAGGTGCCTGTTGCGCAGCACTGTGTTGTGTAGCTCCACGTGGCGGAGGTGGACGGTGTGCCTGGCGAGGCTGGTGATGTTGCTCTTCCTCCAATGGAGTGATGAATGCAGCTATGGAACACCCACCCCCCATCCTGACAGTGTGAGGGGGTCCGCAAAGTAGGTAAATATGTTTGGATAGCAGAGCTTAGGGTATGATGTAATAATTTTGAGTGTGGAGACAACGGTATGGCAGGCCAAACTTTGTCTGAGGTGACAGAGTGCCCTGCTGCAATGATTGAGGTATTCCCCCCAACTGTCAAGGAATCCTCTGCATCTCCCAATGGCTGCTGACTGAAACACGTCTGCAACAACAGGGAGTGTTTCTCACAGCATGGCAAACATGGTGTGGAGAGTCCAAAATCACATCCCTACTAAAATCTCTTCCCAATGAGGTCTGTCAACAACCTCAAGTACCTCCCTAACTATCTAAACTGTCATCCCGCCGTCTTTAATTGTTGGTAGGAATCCCGCATGCGGGGGCTGTGCACGCACCGATTCGCGTCATTGGGGAACCCGGAATTGGGCGGGTTGGAGCCGGGCTCCGGACCCGCTCCGGGATTCCCCAATTTTAGGAAACCCCCCGCCACGAACGCACCCGCTCGGCCATCCTAAAATTGACCCCATAGTTTTGTTTTTTTCTTGAAATCTACTGAATTTTTCTGCAAGCAAATTTGCAAATGACCATTTGGAGAGGAAGTAGAGAAAACTGCATTTTAGTTTGATTTGTAGAGGTTTTGTGATAAGTCCCCATTGTTGAGGTAATTTATCGGGATCTATGTTGTGGTGTGTCTGACCTCGGAGTGCTTCATACCAATGTATATGGGCTGACTTTACAAATGTGCGCTACCAATGGGGAACCTCACCCACCAGTCATGCCTGTCAGGAAATCACAGGTCCACAGAAAATTGTGATCCGTGAGGTCGGTGGGCAAGGCTCCACCCTCCCCCCCCAACCCAACTCTCTTCCCTGCCCACTCTGCTCCCCCCAGCTCCGCCCCACTCTCCTCCCCCCAGCCTCGCCCCACTCTCCTCCTCCCCCACCCCACCTCTGCCAGTATAGCATTTGTAACGCTGCCCTGTAATGCAGAAAATAAAAAATGATTTCACTTCCCAGCACTCCTCACTTTGATAAGCATGCAACTTACAAATTATTTAAAAGAATTTATTTGTAATGCTTGAGGGAAGAATTCCACCAGTCAAAAGAAATCAGTACAGAATTCTTAAATTTGTTACTTCACAGATTTCACTCAAGTTTCACCGGCATCATCTACAACCCTGGTGTTTCCCGTGTGTTACTTTTTCCCAACATGCGGACAGAAACTTGTATGATGCTAACACACCTTCAGACACACTACTGCTGTTCCATTCTACATTCTCTGTGCCTCCATTTTGAAAGCAGCAGTTACCACATGTACTGCATTATAAAAAGAGAGTTTGTTACTGAGTTGGCCTTGTTTCACGTTTGTGAGTGTTTTTCTTTCGGTCTGACCTATCCCCCACGTTTGTCTCTGTATTTCTGGCAGTGTCTTTCAATCATGCTTGCCAAAAATACAGAGATGGTTTCTTTTCCCTGCATGTTTTACTTTGTAAATCTGGCAATTTTTTTTTCCTTTATGTTTGTCTGTTTGATTCTCTTCGTGTGATCTATATAGCAGATACAAAACAATTGAGCCTACATTGAATAACATAAAGCAGAACCATTCAGGCTTTTACATCACTTATATTTGTTGTCAAGATGTGGTTCTACCATGACTGCTTGTAATAATACAATTGAGGTTCAACTGAATAAAATTGTTCTTCACTCCATTCCTTGCCTGCTCCCTCTTCCCCATCCCACAGGCCTACCAAAAATAAAGCTGGTGTTAGCCAGCACTGAAAGTCTTTGGACTGTCTAGCTTCTGCCCAATGCTGCAGGAACAACCATCCAAAGATTTTACAGAAAATGGCTTTAAATCGTGGTAGATGGGGTGACACCAAAACAGCTTTCTTGCCCAACAAAGGCCAAAGGATGACATCTGTATACACTTCTCTGTTCACAAACCTAGTAGAGTCGTTTACAACCCAATTTGTAAGATCAAAATACCTCTTTCATTTTCAGTTTCTTTGCATTGTGTATTCACACTTTTATATTTGTTTTTGTGTGTTGGTCCAGTAGTACTATGGTGTTTATGTTCAGGAAGTACAGTTTGGGTCATGTGAACCTCCTCGTCAACAGTTGACCACCTGTTCAGACTCGTTCTTGTCAATCTCTGCATGTTAATTTTGCCCAGATTGGAAAGTTCTTGTACATGCAATAATTGCAAAGCTAAACTAATTTCTATCCAAAATAATGCAAAAAAAAATCATATGAGCAGTCCTAAACAATAGCAAGTTTAATTTATTTTTTACATCACATAAAAATCATAAAAATTTGATGATCAACTTAAGCATTTGAAGAATCTTTCTTACCTCTTTCAACATCTGGTTTCTATGGTTATAGTGATTGTTTACATAACTGTAGTAGGAAGGTTCTAGCTCTTTCCTTTATATGTTGGAGATTCAATTGGACTATGGACTTTGTTAATGTAGCACTCCTATTTAAAGCAACAGTACATTTACAATGTCTACCTCAGAGACCTTGCCGCCAGTTGCTGAATACCCCAGTTGCGCTTGCATGTTAAACTCCTCCTTTATCATTCCAGATAGTAGATTAATGTTACCTATGTCAGTCTCTATAAAATCATCTTCAGGTCCTCTCCATAATGAGAAGCCACACTTGCAGAAGGAAGTGACAACACAAGTCTGCAAAACTGCTCCCCAAGCTGTCAGTCATATGGACTGCATCCAGTAGGTTCACAAGGCGAACAAATTGTGATGCAGTCACAGTGCTGGTTGCGGTCAGATAATGAGATGCTAACAACCTGTGAATTTGTCTCATGCAGAATACAATGGAACACCCAACTCAAACTGATCAATCCAACTGACATATTGATCAATGCAAATGGTTTAAGAAGCAACATCATCATGCAGCTGGAACGTGAAAATCACGAGTTGAGCAGGACAAGATAGAAATTATCATCAGCGTGTTTCTGTATGAATGCTTAATGAGCTTGTACCAAATTCCTAATTCCACTATTTTAACACGTAAATAAGCCTAGATGTTTTTTTCAATTAACAGCTCTTGTGACCATGATTGCAGACATATTTTTGACCCCAACTGTCCAATTGCCTGTGTGGCATATACTTCCATTGGAAGTTACTTGTTTCTTAAACGAATTGCGATTGTGCAGTTATATTTTTTCTAGTTGTCTTCAGTGATGAATAAAGATTCTGACAGCACCAATTTATAAAATATCTGATGCTCATCATCTCCATGAGAAATCTACTAACCTACAGTTAACTATTTCCTTTCACCAGTAATATAGTTTAAAGATTCTTTATAAGTGAATGGAGTTGGGGAGTATCTTGACTAAGGATTAACTATGTCTCTCCTACATGAACACCTGTCTCTTAGTTTACATGCAGGAAAAAGTTCAAATACTCAACAAACTTTTTTAAAAATCTCCTAAGTACAAGTAATGTCTAATTACAGCAGTTCAGCTATTGTCATTTCACTGAGACTAAAATGGGAAGTGTTCATTTTTGATCATTTTATGATGTAGCCTGTGGCAGCCAATGAAAGTTATGCTGGCCTTCATTTCATAGTGTTCACTTGGTACAGAACGTGGTATCAACATGTTCTTTATAGCTAACAGTTTGATGTTGGTTGGATATTGATTGCACTCATAGCCACTTGAAACAGTTTTTGATTGCCAGGTGTCAGTTTGCAGTAGCCATTAGCTGTCTGGCATTTCCTTATTAGATACTTACCAAAATTATTCAGTCAATGAATGAATACAGTATATAAGTAGAAAGTGGTTTTGGTTTTCAATTTCTATTTACTTAGCAGTTATATTCCATTATCAAATATCACATAGCATAGTCTTTGTCTATTCCTTCTCTTTAAAGGATTGCCCTGCCCAGAAGGAAGGTCTTAAACACAACTGAGACCCATGTCAGAGTTCCAGGAGAAGTCAAATTGTATGGAAAGGAAATACTGGAATTCTCCCTACATATTATCAATCCTATGAAATTGTAACTGAGAGAACTTTGCTTTCTGTTTTGCACTATTTCTTTAAAAAAAAACTAGAACCTTTAAAAATAAGTAGAATATCCTATCTGAAAATGTCCAAAAGACATAGGAATTAAACTATGCCTTTCATTCTAAGTAACGAAAAACAATATAAAACACATTCTCGAAAGCCAGGAACTGAAGATAACCTATGGTAGTTTAGTGGAAGTATCTGCAATTGTTTAAACACACTGCACTGAATGTAAAATATACATTTTCTTTTGTCTACTGACTTATTAAAAATAATTTTTGTAAATGTCAAACCTGAATATTAGTACATGTGCTTTAAGAAATAGAGAAATATGCGCAACCTCAGAGTATTCATTCACACTCTTTTCAGAAAGTATATTGCTTGTTATGCAATGCTCTTATTTTGACGCAAATCTTCACTGCTGTCTTTAAAGGGTTAACCATTCAGACAGGCAACCAGTAACAGAATGAAAATCTGCTGTTCAGACAACTGATAAAGCATCATTTTCTGGTAGTAAAGAAAGAGAACAGGAAAAAAAAGGGGACGAAACAGAGAACAAAGCAACAAAAACAAAATCAGAAAGAGAACAAGCCAGAAAATTATACAAATAGGAATACAAGAAGGAATATAGGAAGAAATAGAGGAAGAATCCCAGTGCAGTACCAACTCTGCGCTGAGGCTAAAGTTGGAAGAAGTGCGAGAGAGACACCTGCTGTTCAAATCATCTCCTCTGTCTTTCAGGGTGCAAGAGGTTCTGACGGTCCTACAGGGGAGCCAGGGTCATCAGGTGTCAAGGTATGTAATCAGGAGTCTAGAAGGGAAGTGGAGGCCCAGCCTGGAATCTATGTACCTTTTTTTGGAGATAGATAAAAATTGTTCATTTAGTACTTTATCTTCGAAGTAGAGTTAATAAAAAGATATATTTATTTGATTCTTTTTTTACTATTTACACATTTGCTTCAAAAGTAAGTTTCCAAGAATGCTTTCAGTATCTGAGTTAGATTACATGCGGCCTCTCCCAGAATGCTTTTCAGGTAAAAGGGATCAGCTGTTAATACTCTGTAGTACTATATAAAACTTATGAAGCAAAAGTGTTTATTAAATCACTTTGTTAGCCATGTTGTTTCTGCAAAAGATTTTATATTCTATTGAACTGTATTTCAGTTTTGGCTTTCTTTGCAAATTTTGAAATAATTGTGCTAAAATTTATTGAAATAAATATTGAATTTCTATGTTGCAGAGTAGAACATTACACACCTGCAGTTGAGTGCATAATAAGCAGAAATAATCTGCAGCAGACAATTTGTTCATACATGAATGATAATAATTCTAATGAGCGTTAACTCAAATGAAGGGATTTTACATTCAGTCCAATAGTTGGCTACTGAGAGGTTATTTATCCACTAACTATCAGCTCCAAAATCACTGAGCTGTTTATGCTGGGAATACGTGTAAGACATTGTTGCCTCAAGTAATAAACTTATTTTGGGTTTTTTTCCTACAGGGATCTCTAGGGGAACTAGGTCGGACTGGACCAAATGGACAGCGGGTATGTGAAACTAGATAGCCAAAGAGACGGCCCAATATTATTATTTTTTTAGTTATCCAAAAAATGTAATTTTTTCTGGCAAGTGTTTTAACATATGAGTCATATTTTTGAAAACCTGTTCATCAAATCTATGTATTTATTTACAGGGGAAAAGAGGGGAACCAGGAGGGAGAGGCCCGCCGGGATTTCCAGTACGTATTTGAATACTTTTGAAGAACATTTTATGAACCAATAAATTACTGTTAATATGTAGAAACAACATTTCCCATGAGATTTAACTGTCCTCAGCAAGCACTCCTGAAATGTACAACAAAAATTCTTCCTTTAACCAAAAAAAATCTAAAAAGTGTTACCTGAATTGTAAAGAAAATTTACAGGTAAAAATTACATTGTGAACTATTAGAATAACAATTACATGATCGAACAAATTTGATAAAAGAAGTGCATTCTTTTGATAATGTTTAGAAACTACTGTTTGTTAATTTGTAATTTGTAAAATTGGTCCTGTACTGTATCAGAATGGACCTGGAAAACCCTCGTGGGAGGAAGTGTGTGGGGGATGATGCTTGTTAAGGTTTTTAGTAGTTTTCTCACCCCAACAAGGCCACACTTATTAGACACTTTGGCCTGAAAATTCAATTGCGCAGCGCACATTTCTCGGACAAGAAACAGGCACTGAAGGATCCAATATGGCGGTGTGCATTCAGTACGTGCTGGAGGTCCGCCGTATGCCATATTGGTAAGGGCACTCTGTAGTCATCCAGGGCGCCCGCCTAAAACAGGCTTTACACTCATTACTTATGAAAATCGGGGCCTAACACCTGTTTCAGGCCACTTTGCCAAATTGGATTGCGTCTGCAATTAGCTTTCTCGAGCGCACCGCAGGGAAACGCCGAATTCGGGCGTGATCCAATTTCTAGGCCTTTGTTTGATCCACACCTCTTTGCTACCAGTTACTTTGTATATTTCTGCATATATATGACCCATTCTGAAGAATATGCTTTTGAAATTTCATCCTTGGAGGCAAGAAATTCCTAATTAAAAACAAACGACCAATTAGACATGTGAAAATGCAAAACATGAAGTATGGCCTCCACCTGGGAAGTGCCAAGCAGTGTGAGATCCTTTCCTGGAGGCCTACAAAATGCAAGCCCCCTCCTCAAACTCCAAAAATACCTCTTAGGAAGAGAGGCAGACCAGCACAGGAAGGGAAAATAAGTCAACACCAGCACTTGCCCAGAATTTGGCCCAGGAGAGTGACTGCTATGAATTTTCAAGATGTGAAAATATTTTGTTAGTGCTTAAATATTCCTATACTGCTCCCCAGCCATTCAGGAGGGAAATGCATCACCTGATGTGGTACTAAGCCATACAGATCCTAGATTTAACCATTGGTCTGTTCTGAGGTAGCTGATCTCAGCCCAGGTGATAGTATTACATAGAATTACGTAGAATTTTACAGCACAGAAACAGGCCATTCGGCCCAACAGATCTATGCCAGTGTTTATGCTCCACATGAGCCTCCTCCCACCTTACTTCATCTCACCCTATCAACGTATTCTTCTATTCCTTTCTCCCTCATGTACTTATCTAGCTTCCCCTTAAGTGCATCTATGCTATTCGCCTCAACCAATCCATGTGGTAGCGAATTCCACATTTTCACCACTCTCTAGATAAAGAAGTTTCTCCTGAATTCCTTATTGGATTTATTAGTGACTGTCTTATATTTATGACCCCCCTAGTTTTGCTCTCCCCCATAAGTGGAAACATCTTCTCTATGTCTACCCTATCAAGCCTATTCATAATTTTAAAGACCTCTGTCAGGTCACCTCTCAGTCTTCTCTTTTCTGGAGAAGAGAGCCCCAGCCTGTCAGTAGGTGCGCTATTATCAGCCTCTGCACCTCCAGCACTTGGGCAGGAAAAGAATTAGCTGTAGATTTTGGTCTTGTTTGTTATACCAGCAAACCTTGCTGGTAAATAGCGCATGAATGACCCCAGCTGTGATGCCCTCTATACACGTGAATGACATCTTAGTTCGGCTGCCAATACATAAATATTTAAAATGGTCATTAACTATTAAAACTAGCATCAAATCTTGGAAGACTTTCCATAAAATGTCTTTAGATATGGATTTCTGTAAACTGTTTAAAAATGCAATTAACATTTCTTTATAGTATAACTTATTTAATCATTCAGTCTAAACAAAAACAACACAATGTGATTAAAATCATGTATTTTATGCGGAAGTTATTGAAACATCTGAAATGTGCTGTTGTCTCTAGTTTAAACTCACTAGTGGCATAACTGTGTCCAAGATATTGATAACCAAATCTGGATAACTCAGGAACATTCTATGCTTGGATCAGGATTTCACTTTAAAATGTTATATTTGGATCTGATATTATATACAATAAGAGTGAATTGGAAGTGGTTTGGTACATTGGAATTTTATGCTTGTATCACCATTTTGTATTTAAATGTTTTGCTTGGATCAGAAATTCTGTACAGTAGGAGTCAGTGGGAAGTGGTTTGGTAGACTGGAATTCTATGCTTCAATCAAGGCTTTACATTTAAATGTTATGCTTGGGTTAAGAGTTCCATACAGTGGGAGTTAACGGGAAGTAGTTTGGTGCATTGGAATTCTATACTTCAATCAGAATTATGCTTAAGGCAATGTGAATTAATCTGATGTTGTCTATAGTACAGCTTTAACAAATTCCTACTACTTAACCCTGAAAAATGTTTTGTTTCTTTTTAAATTATTTTCTTTTTTACTTTTTCTTCAGCATGACTTTTGTTGTTATTGCTCCTTAAAATAAAGACAGTGCTTATACCTTTAGAAGAGGCCCTTCTCCACTGCATCCTTGTGACTGATGATTGCCTCTCTGAGTGGGATTGGTAAATCATGTCAAATCTGAGAGCAGTTCTGTGCTGTCTACTGGTATCTGAACTTTTCATCCCAAATTCATTCACTTGCAACCTTTAAGAGTCATCGCCAAGAAGAGACTTTCACCCCACATCCCCAGCCTGGGGTGAATTTCATCGCATTGGCCAATTTCATCAGAGAAAGGACTTTCATTCCCTCTGTATGCAATGGATTCAAAACCAAGCTTAGAACCAGAACATGTTAAAAATGAGGAGTAAAGTTGTTGTAGAATAAGTGACCAAGGAGGGCAGAAAGTCTAAATGGATTCAAAAGACATTTCAACATGTTTCTGGAAAGAAAAAATAGTAAGGGGATATGGTTAAAAGAAGGGTAGGTGAGATTGATCTCTGAAAAAAATAGGCAAGTTGGATCTAATGGATTTTTCTTATTCCTAAAAATTGTCATGTTCTTACATTCAAGCTCCAGAAAAGTATTCCAACACAGTGTGGCACCCAATCCACTGAAAATGGCTTTAATCACAAGATAAACACAGATGAGCCAGGCCATTGGATCTTAGCTCATCTATCCAAAATGAAAATCTTACATTCCCCTCATTATGACATCTAACGGTCTTTTAAAAGACACTAATGTTTTCACCTCCCCTACCCTACCTGGAAGACCATTCTAAATGTTGATCACCTTTTACGTGAAGAAGTTCTTACAGGTTTAATCTTTCTGAATCTGAGTGAGGGCCCAAAAGCCAGGCCAGGGTCACTTAATCTGTTGCTTCCTTGACATCATTTCCCCTAACAAGTACCCACTGCTTTCTTCCCTCAAGTCAATTCCTTATCCACACCCTCATTTTACCTTCAATTCCCACTGCTTTCAGTTTCAGTAGTAAGTCTTTCAAGAGAAGTTTTATTGAGGCATTTTAGAAATCCAAGTACACTACATCATATGGTTTTCCACCGTCAACCAGAGATGTTACTTCCTCATGAAAGTCAAATTTAAGCACATCAGTTTTCCCTGCCTCACAGTTTTTAAGTCCCTCTACAGAATGTATCATTACCAACCATGAAGGCAGGCAGTCAACTTGTAATAATGCAGCCTGGTGCTGTAGTATGAGTTTACTTCCCTTTTAAATTTCCTTTTCTTTCTCCCTGTGAGAACTGCTTCATCTCTGCTAGATACCTTCTTCCAACACCCTAACTGAGGGAGATCATATCCATTTTTCAGATGGCACATTAAAATGAGGCCCATCTGGCTGTTCAGGTGAATGCAAAAGATCCCATGGTACTATTCAAAAAAAAAAGCAGGAAGGTCTTTTGGTGTCAGTTAATATCCTTGCTTCAACCAACACCAACCAAAACAAATTAACTGGGCATTCATCTTATTTACTGATTGTGGGGCTTTGCTTTGTGCAAATTCGCATAACAACAGTGACTGTACTTCAAAAATTGATTCATTGATTGTGGATTGCTTTGACGCATTGATTATGAATTGCTTTCCCAATTGCTCAGATAATGAAGCAGTCCATGCCCACATGCAGCTCGACCTGGACAACATCCAGGCATGGGCTGATAAGTGGCAAGTGACATTCGTGCCAGACAAGTGTCAGAAAATGACCATCTCCAACAAGAGAGAGCATAACCATCTCCCCTTAACATTCAGTGGCATTACCATTGCAGAGTCCCCCATCATCAATATCCTGGGGATCGTCATTGACCAGAAACTCAACTGGACCAGCCACATAAATGTCATAGCTAGTAGAGCAGGTCAGAGGCTGGATATTCTCTGGCGAGTCACTCGCCTCCTGACTCCCCAAAGCCTCTCCTCCACCTATAAGGCACAAGTCAGGAGTGTGATGGAACACTCTCCACTTGCCTGGATAGGTGCAGCTGCAACAATACTCAGGAAGATATACAACATCCAGGACAAAGCAGTCTACTTCATCGGCAGCTCATCCACCAGCTTAAGCATTCAGTCCATCCTCCACCGACGTACCATGGCTGCAGCGTGTACTATCTACAGGATGCACTGCATCAAGTCGACAAGGCTTCTTCGGCAGCACTTCCCAAACCTGTGACCTCCACCACAAGGACAAGGGCAGAAGGTGCTTGGGAACACCATCACCTCCAAGTTCCTCTCCAAGTCACGCACCATCCTGACTCAGACATATATCGCCGTTCCTTCATCGTCGCTGGGTCAAAATCCTGGAACTCCCCACCTAACAACACTGTGGGAGCATCTTCACTACATAGACTTCAGCGATTCAAGATGGCCCACTACCAGTTTCTCAGGGCAACTAGGGATGGGCAACAAATGTCAGCCTTGCCAGCAATGCCCATATCCTGAGAATGAATGATTTTAAAATAACATCCTATGAATGTGATCAGGTGCTGCATAAATGCAAATTTTTTGTTTCTAAATGCATAGGCACAATTTCTTTTTTTTTAAACAAAAAATGAGAGTATGCATATTTTTCTCTTTAATTAAAAACCCACTAATGAATTTGCAGGAGTGCTAATTTTGAAATGTGCAATTTCTGAGGTTATAATTTCATTAGTGGATCATTAATTGGGGGAAAAAACAGCTTTGTCCGTTTTTGTTGTGTGGGGATCCATCTCCATGCCCATGCACCAATTCATTGCACCATCAGGCTGCCCTGTCTTTCAGTCTGTCCTCAAGTTAGGAAATCAGTGCACACAAAAAGATTCTTCTGTGGGCTACTGGTAAGTAAACTCATCTGTCAACAGCTTTTCCAATTTTGATGCATTTTTAATGTCAGACATTGGCCTGGCCATGTCTGTAATGTAACCAGATTAGTCTTTATGTCTTTGACATTCAGTTGGCTCATCTCTTTAGTGACTGATTTTCTGCAGTAGAATTTGAAGAAATTTACTACTTCAAACTTTAAAAAATTAGAAGCAGCAGGTCAGATTGGTAGATTAGGGATGGGCAATAAATGCTGGCCTTGCCAGCGACACCCACATTCCATGAACGAATAAAAAAAAATTAGTTAAGAAAAAATTAAAAATAAAGTTAAAATAATGCAAATAGCAGAGAGTAGGACAAAAAGGGAAAGGAACAGAAAGCAGAAGTAAATTGTTTACAATTTTTATTAAAAATTGTGATTTAATGTTTATTTTAATAATAGTGTTAATATTAAAGTATTGTGAGGCTGCTCCTGACAGTTGTATAGCTTTTTTACTTTAATAATGTTTGATTCAATTTCACAAAGTTAAGCCAGAAACCTAAATTCAGTAGTTTCCCTGAACCTCCCAGTAGCCTAACAATTAATAAAAAATTGTGGCTCATGTCTCTGTGCCTTATAGTAAGTTCTTTATGCCTGCTTCTTGATGTTATAAGACTTATTCCAAGACATTTTTTTCCTCCTTTTATTTTAATAATAAATGTTGTTTACTCTAGCCACCTGGGAGTCAAGTGCCCTGTCCCTGGTCCATTTTAATCTTTTTTTTTCTCAAGTTAATGACGTGTTAACCATCAGCTCTCGAGCTAGCAAGATTCTAATTTCTTCTACTTGCTCAATCCCCTGCCATGATGCATTTTTAAAAAATCATCTGCACAAATGGTATTCTCATCATTGTCTATAAATTACCACTGACAAATTCTGTAGGTGCCACAGAAATCCGTGTCTGAGTGTAACAAAGATGGAACAATCCATGACTTTTCCAAACCGCAACAGGCATGGAAATATTACAGAGGAAATTGGAACATTTTCTTCAAATCCAAACACCACATTATTATTACTTATTTAGACTTTGTCACATTTAAGTTCCTTATTTCATTGTTTTAACTTGCTTACCAAATATTGGACTGTTAAGAATGAACTTATCCACTTTGTTGTTGCAGGGTATACCAGGACCTTCTGGTCCTCCAGGAGTAAAAGGAATCCCAGGAGAACCAGTGAGTACTTTTATAATTGCTTAATAGGACACTAGCTGCATGAAAAAAGTATTTGATAGGAAGAGAGAAGACCCATGGATAATTTTCAACACACTGACATTGTACACACGTCATGCGCATGATGTGTTTTGGACCAATTTAAATTATTGCACTATTTTGCCAAACATGTCTTCATGAATATGATACCTACCTGTGATTAAGTCTTCTTGACTTACCTGTTATGTAGAAAATATATATATATATATATATTAAATAGTAAGTCCATATAGTGTGTGTGTATATATATATAAAAAAAACTACAGATAGGAAGCCTTGGAGAAATTGTACTGTAATACCAGAGAGCAGCTTACAGTTTTTCCATAGTCAAACACATACTCCAGAAACCCTGGTTTAGCAAAGGATGGTTAACTCTTCATTTCAACTTTTGCCTTCAGACAACAGAGATTGGGAAAAGGGTCACATGCAGGAGAAGTGATATGTGAAACTTCACCACTGGTAATAAGTGCAGACATTTGGGATTGCTCATTGTGCTCCTGCCATTAACCTTGGAAAAATGGTTGAATCACAGAAATTTACGGCACAGAAGGAGGCCATTCAGTCCATCATGTCTGTGCCAGCCGAAAAAGAGCTATCCAGCCTAATCCTACTTTCCAGCTCTTGGTCTGTAGCCTTGTAGGTTACGGCACTTCAAGTGCATATCCAAGTACTTTTTAAATGTGATGTGGTTTTCTGCCTCTGCTACCTCTAATGCCTCTACTACCCTTTCAGAAGAGTTGGCAGTTCATAGTACTGCTTTAGTCTGTAAGTCTAACAGAAGACTGACAGCTGGCCTGTCCCCCTTATGGAGTAGAAAGTGGACTTTGGTATTGAGTAATCTTGCTCGATACTGAAATTTCTGTCAGCTCTAGATTTCTCCAAAGTCCTCCTGCCGGCCGTTCATCCTCCAACTTCCATCAACTCCATTTTGTTTAAAACTGAACTGCCCATATCCTGTCCTGCACTAAATTCCAATTGCTCATCACTCCCTTGCTCGCTGCCTGTCACCCAACACGTTAAATTTAAAATCCTTGTCCCCATCTTCAGATTCCTCCATGGAATTGCTCCACCCTCTTTCTGAAACTTTATATTCCCTCCCACACCCTTCGGTCATCTGACTCTGGCCTTCTGTGCATCTCCCCACCTTCATCCCACATTGGTGGCAGAGTCTTCAGCCACGTCAGCTCTACTTTCTGTAATCCACTGCCCATACACCCTCTGCCTCTCTACTTCGATCTTCATCTTTAAAAATCAACATCCATCTTTTCTTGACCATCCTTGGTCCCCTCCTGTTCCTCATCTAATTGCTGCCCCTTGTCAACATCATCCGTATGTATCCCAAGGACACCCAACTCTACCTCTATCGACCCCATCACTGCTTCTGCGCTGTCAGACTGCTTGCCTGACATCCAGTCTTGGAAGAGCTATAACTTCCTCCAGCTAAACATTGGGAAGATTGAAGCTATCGTCTTCATCTCCCAACTCCATCCCTCTCCTTGGCCACTGTCTCAGATTGAACCAATCTTTTGGCAGCCTTGGCGTTCTGTTTGACTCCAAGCTGAAGTTCCGACCTTAAATCCTTTACATTACCAAGACTGCCTATTTTCACCTCTATAATATCACTGCCACCATCCCTATGTCAGCCAATCTGCCACTGAAATCCTCATTCATGCCTTTGTTGCCTCCAGATTTCATTACTCCAACTCTCTCCTGGCAAGCCTCCCATTCCCCACCTTACGTAGACTTCACCTCATTCCAAAACTCTTCTGTTCGTATTATATCCTACACCAAGTCACGCTCACCCATCATATCCATCCTCACTGACCGACATTGGCTCCAACCGACATCAACTTTTATACCCCACACTTTCACCTTACTGTCACAGTACTGTACTGCTTGCCCACAGCCAGCATACTGTGCTTACTGCATCGCATCATGCATTTTTCTCCAATTCACCATGCCTCTTGCTGTACAGCCATCCCGCCTCCTATAGTTGAGCTGTGAACAAGCTTGGCATTAACTTCTCTGGAAGGTTTGACGATCATTTTCATACCTTCTTGACAGCAGGACCTATGATGCAGCGTCTGAGAGCAAAAAACAGTGAAATGTTTCAGTGGTGGTGTCAGCCAGTGCAGTACGTTCTCTCTCAACATGTACCAAGCTGTGCAGTGTGGTCATTACAACCAAACGAACACCTCAAACTGTGATCATTAAAACCGAAATCCACTGCGTGGGCTCATTTTAGTAATAGATGCCTGCTATTGCCTCTGGTCAGTAATCTGTACCTCAACATTAATCATCAGCAAATACGGTTTAATATAAAATCTTCATAAGCAGATGAAAGCTTAAATTGTGAACAATATTTTAACTCCTTGACTTACTTTTTCAGGGACTATCTGGACCAGAGGGAATAATTGGGGTACTGGGGGAAATGGGACTAAAGGTAAAATGAAAACAATAATCATTTTTAAAAACTGTTTTTAAAGTACTTTTTCTGAAGTATGTGACAATGCTGAGAAATGGAATATTTTCTAGCTTTTATATCCAGTGTCAGGACAATGCATTACAGGTCAGATACAGTGAGTTAGATGCATTATTATGCTCCCTGTATACTGCCTGAACAGTGTGAGATAAACCTACCCCCAGATTAGCACCCAGGGATACATCAATGTGGCATTCCCGTTTCCCACATTCTCTAGCTTCTAAAACTGAGATTGCTCGCGTAAGTGTCGCATTACAGGCAGGATGTCCATTAGAACTGGCTTGAGACTGCCCAAACAAATTTTACTTTGGATTTTGGACATTTACCTGACAGATCAAAAAGAATCCCATCTCTTCTGTACTCAATTTCAACCCAGGTACCAAACCCGAAAGGACAGGATCTGAATAATTGTGCCACATAAGGGGTTGTGTGTCAAAAGGGGCGCGATATCAGTGCTGTGCCCGCTGCTCTCATCCAGAGGCTCCAACCACTTTCAGGCTCAGGCCTCATTAATATTTTCTCTGCAAGGTGCTGATCTCAAACAGGCGCCCCGCTTCAGCTTGCCACTTTTGACGGGAAGAAAATCAGCCGGCTACTGCATGCAGCCGGCCGGCAGGTAAGGCCTGTTGGGAGGGTGAGCGGATGCCAAGGGCAGGGCAAAAAACTGCCGGCAGTGGGCCAGGATATTTTTGTGCTGCCAGGACCAGCACGCCTTTTTCTGGCCTCATAAAAATCTTCTATATATAAAAAAACAACTTGCCTTTTGGGAGAGGCCTCCAGCAGCCCCTTTACCGACCACCAGTTAGGCCTCTCAATGCTTGGAGAAACTGGGACTGGCATGCACCACACGTACTTTGCCCATTTCTCCTTGAAAGTTGCAATCGGCATCCTACAATCAGCATAGAACCCCAAATTGCACATCTAAACAGCCTCCCGCCTGGAGGAGTGCTAACTGCCCATTTATAGCCTGCCTGAAATTTGATTCAGGGGAGCAAATGGGTGCATGAGGTCCCCACTAGACTTTCAACTGCAGGTCACCTGTTTTTCAGGCGAGAAACCAGCAACTGGCATTGAAAGTCTGCCCCATAATCTCTACAAACTCTTATTCCAAAAACACACCAACAATCCCTGTTTCTCGGAAAAAGGGAAGAGTCCTCTGCGAAGGTTCTCTGTAGAAATACGATTAAAGAGTTGGTACGTACTAGGTACAACCTGATAGTAGCTAGCAGAGCAGCGGAGAAGACACTCTGTTTTGGTGCTTTCCATAGGCAAGTTTCAGCCTCGACTTCAGATATGGTATAGAATCGTAGAAATCGTAGAATCATAGAAAATTTATGGCACAGAAGGAGGCCATTCGGCCCATCGTGTCTGCGCCGGCCGAAAATGAGCCACCAGCCTAATCCCACTTTCCAGCATTTGGTCCATAGCCTTGTAGCTCAATACATATGCCTTGTAAGGCAGTCTCTTTCTATAACCAGTCTCCCTCTCAATTGACCTTCTGGACACCAGACTGAGTCCGTTTGCCACAGATTCTATTTACATTAATGTCGTAATATTAGAGATTTTTGCTGAAGGCTGTTTGTAATTTTTTTTATTTTTCAGGGGATTCCTGGCCCTCTTGGTGAGCCTGGGCTCCCAGGTGAACTAGGAGAGAAGGTATGACTTTCTAATCATTCCTAACTGATTTTCTATGGATAATGAGGGCTTTTGTTTTGCAGGCTGGCTCTCTCATTACAACCCAGTCCAACTGGGCAGTCGGACAGAATAAGCCAGAATTTCTACAGCAGGCTCCATTCTTCCTGTAAAACTTCTTTAGTGGAAAGTGAAAGGCGGGCAGAGTCTTTCTCACAGTAATCCTCTATGTACTGAGTTTCCTTTGCAGCTAGTAAAATATGCACCTGTTTTCTATCAGATAACATCCTTGAAATTGATTTTCTGAAAATGTCTAATTCTGAATGTTATAAAGCAAAATTAGTGAAATATAGAGAGTGCCTACTTCTTCAGTAGGAATAGTGTAAGCAACAGTTTGAAAATTTGTCATCTTATATGGGTTTAGTTGTCTTTTTGAGGAGTTTTCAGGCAGGCAGAATTTGTCAGCTCCAAAATTTCTGTTTCCACAGCCTGCATACCGGCTGCCGGCAAAGTTTACATTGCACCAGATGTGACATCTGCAGCAGCGGAAAGTTTTGCATAACTATTATCAAATATACTTTTAATATATACTTTTAACAAATTTATTCACGGTGACTGTGCTCAGTGATGTTAGTCCTCATATGTATACAGACATCAGTTGAAGCTTTTCATATTTTGCATACTTCTAAAATCTGCTGCACTCTTCAAAGGCTCAATGAGTTAAATTTGCTGCCTTGGAATAGCATAGGAATGAATATAGGAGTAGGCCATTCAGCCCTTCAAGGTTGTTCTGCCATTTAATTAGATCATGGCTGATCTGTACCTCAACTCCATTTACCTGCCTTTGTTCCATATCATTTGATACCCTTACCTAATAAAAATCTACACATCTCAGTCTTGAAAATTTCAATTGACCCAGTATCCACAGCCTTTTGGGGAATGAATTCCACATTTCTTGATAAAGTGCTTCCTAATTTGATTCCTAAATGGCTTATTTCTAATTTTTTTAATTATACCCTCTTCTTCTGGATTCCCCCAACAGAGGAAATAGTTTCTTTGTGTCTACCCTATGAAGTCCCTTTATCATTTTAAACACCTCGATTAGATCACCCTCAACTTTCTAAACTCAAGACAAGTTTATCCAACCTGACTTCAGAAATTAACCTTTTAAGCCCCAGTATCATTCTGGTGAACCTCCGCTGTACCCCTTCCAAGGCCAGTATATCTTTACTGAGGCACAGTGCCCAAAACTGAACACAGTACTCCAGATGGGGTCTGACCAATGCTCTGTAGAACTGAAGCATCACTTCCTCACTTTTAAATTCCAACCCCCTTGAGATAAAGGCCAACATTGCATTAGCCTTTTTGTTGAATTTTGTACCTGTGCACTAGCTTTTATTGATTTGTCTACATGGATAACTAAATCCCTTTGCTCCTCCACAGCTTTTAGTCTCTTGCTATTAAGAAAATATTCCGATTTGTCTTTCTCAGACCTCACGCTTCTCCACATTGAACTCCATCTGCCATAGTTTGCCTACTCACTTAGACTATCTATGTCCCTTTGTAACTACACCTCCCATCCACACAACTTACTATGCTTGCTGACTTAGTGACATCTGCAAACTTGGATGTACAACTCTCTATTCCTTCATCCAAATCATTAATATATACGGTGAAAGCTGAGGCCCCAGTACAGATCCCTGGGGAGCACTTGTCACATTATTCCGCCAATCATAAAATGAACCCTTTATCCCTAACCCCTGCCTCCTGCCTCCAAGGTTACCTCCAATTACGTGTGCTCTAATTTTTGCTAATAACGTCTTGTGCAAATAGCCATTTTGGGAAGTGAATTTTCATTCTTCAATTCTGGAAGAACCAAGCAGTATCATTTTAATCATTATGAATCACACAAGTGAAGCAATTTGAATGGTGTCAATGTATTATTTGCTTCCATGCAAAACGCAAAAGCTTTTATAAAATTTATAGGGCCATTGTTACCCGTTTAAGGTACTCCAATTACAAATATAAACACATGTAAGGAATCTTACAACACCAGGTTATAGTCCAACAGTTTTATTTGAAAATCACAAGCTTTTGGAGCTTACCTCCTTCGTCAGGTGAGTGAGTGAAGGGTTCTAAAACCTGGTGTTGTAAGATTCCTTACATTTGTCCACCCCAGTCCATCACCGGCATCTCCACATCAAATATAAACACAGTTGTTCTGTCAGTAAGCTGAAGCCATGATGGAAGAGACCCTAGTTGGTGTTTTCTTCACCTTGAAAATCATGAAGACACATGACAGTAATGCTGTCCATGGCAAGGTGCATTCCAACTGTCCTTATGTTCGCACTGTTTATGGAACAGAGCTTGCACAAAGTTGCATTAAAAACTGAGTTGAAATTAAAAAATTTTGAAGCACAACCTAAATCCTGCTAGAGATTGTAATAGTTTTTGTGCTAATAATGTTAGGCTTCTAGCCTCCAAATTATTGACGTTCTGACTAAAGTAGTTTTGAATTGATGGACTAGCTGGTCTTTTCCTGGCCGTCAATCTCGTATTTTCAGATGAATTAAGGTATGTAATGTTAAATGGATTTTAAAAAATAATATTTCAATCTTGAGGCAAATTTTCAGTTAAGTGAGTATATATTTGACTGCTTTAAAGCTGATGTACTCTTAAGTATATCCCAAAAGCCTGAATTCACACTGGTCTTACGGTTACAAATAACAACAAAAAAAAGTTTTCCTTTTCACTTGGCTGGCCTGCTTGCTATCTAATTCAAAATTGGCAGCAGCAAAAATACGCACCTGTAAAATGATTCCTGTGTTGACATGGTAGGAGGTTTTTGTGAATTCTCTACACGTCATAGCAGCAGGATGTCTTGCCTAGGAGGAAGAAAGGCCCTTACATCTTGTCCTGTAACAGACAGATGAGCTTCGAGCCAAATTGGCACGGATGTTGTGGAGAAGTTCTAACGCACTGTTCCATCCAGTTCCTCATCACAGGAGACCTTCATCCCCTTTGTTTGAACTGGATTTGAACCCAGAGGTGAAAAATGTTTTGCTACTCCATTCCTCCCAGTTCTTGACGAGTACCTACTGTGTCATAGAATGATATTGTTGGCAATTACTTAGACATCGACAGCTCACTCTGGTAAATGAAAGGAAAGACAAAAAGTATTTAATTCATTTATTAAAAATCTATGAAAAAAAACTTAATGTGACGAGATACAGCGCGCAGTGGCCTGGCTCAAACAGTGCCATCCAAAACCAGCTATTAGCAGGTACGCAGAGGAACTTAAGGTAACTCTTCCTCTGATTTTTTTTTCCCCCCTCCCTGTGGAAAAATATTCAATTTGGGGCTGATACCTCTGCACAGTGATACGTTAGATATCATCATGTAGAGGATCATTGGTACAAATGTGCATCCTATCAATTCTATGCTGTAGACATCTATGGTTCTGTGGTGGATAGATTCTAAATCAATATACCAAGATCAGTTAGTATTAGCAACTTCAGACATGTGCAAATAGGAACATCGATTTAAACTTTATATGGGGCCTCAGAGGCTCCATGGTATGTACTTATGTGGCCCACGAGGACAAAAAGTTTAGCCACCCACTGCTCCATGGCACAATGCATTAGGGTGATGTTGATATATTTATGATGTGGAGAAGCAGGTGATGGACTGGGGTGGACAAATGTAAGGAATCTTACAACACCAGGTTATAGTCCAACAATTTTATTTAAACACTGGATACTTTTCAGGATTACAAGTGTTGAACTTTTTACAGAAAAACACTATTTTGACTTTTTTCTTTGTCATACAGAGGTTGTTTTTATGATATTTATGAAATGGTAAACTTAGAATCTGCTTAAGTTTGTCAAAGAATTTACCATGTTACATAGTACAATACCTGCACATTTACACAGCATATACCTGCAGGCAAAAAGGTCCTGTGAACAATGTCATTTCTCCCTGTTCCTTGAGGTATCGGTGGAATATGTATCAAATATTTCCACTGCTGCGGGAATCCAGCACAAGTGGATATAAATAATCCAACACAGGGTTTTTTTTAAATGTTGCTGGTACATTGATAAAAACATTCTCGGATAAACAACATTTTCTGATACGTTTTACTGCAAACATGATTCATCCTAAATTGGATGATGCAAAGGTATTTGAGATTTAGATTTTATGAATTGATATTTTCATTTTGTAGTTTCGCTAAACCTAAATAAGTTTCCACATATACTCTGATCAACAGGGTGAAATTGGACCAACTGGAGTTGCAGGTGAACAAGGACTCATGGGTCAAAGGGTAAGTGATCGATTATGTAGCATTTCATTGCTACCTTGTGCTCTCAATATGAAAGGATATTCAAAAAGTCCTTCCAGTAGAATGTCACGTGGGAGGCCATCAAGAAAGAAAATCTCTTAATTTTTTTTTATTGTTCAGAATTACTATTCCACTATGCCATGCTCTGAATTCCTGTCTGATTTGCAAACCTCAGGTTAAAGCAGAGTTTCTCTTTGAAGTAAACAGTGCTTTTAATGAGCTAGTTGAGAATTGATAGAGCGTTGTAAGAAAGGAAAGGAAATATCAGAGTCTCCTTAGGCATGGCTGGTACATCCTATTCTTAAATAATGTTGATAAAAACATTCTCTCAGAAAACCAAGCATTGTTCCTACCTGACTTTCTTTTGGGTCCAATAAGTCCTATTTTTCAGATTACGAAAAGATGGGTGGGTTAGGCAGACAATTCAAAATAGAAATCTACTTCAACATTTTCAATTTTTTTCAAAACTCCACAGAGGTTGTTAAACCTAAGTCCTAGGTGTAATACAAAAACAAATACTATCAGAGCGTCTTAGATGGGAAAACAAAGGTTATCTTTTGGTCCCCAAAATGATGAGAATTACAGACCAGTCATGGATTTAAGACACTTGAATGCTTTTCTAAAGAAAAGTAAATTCAGGAGTGGTCACACTACCACAGATAATTCAGGCAGAGTGTCTAGTCAACTGGCTAGATGCCATAAACCTCAAGGATTGTTATTTCCATATCTCCATAAGGAGTCAGCATTACAAATACTCCCTTTCAGCCTTATGTTTGGCATCCAAGTTAGTAACTTTTTAAAAATAGATTATTTTCTAAAAATAGATCATTTTCTTTCTTTTTAAATTAATCCTCTCCAATGATCTACCTGCCCTAGCCTCCTTTGTTTCTGAGTCAGCCTGCACCCAGATTGCTTCATTGCTCCCTATAACCGTCTGCCAGGCATAATTTTCCATTCAAATATCCGTCTCTTTCAAATCAATCTTTGGTCCATTGCCCCACGCTTCTAAGCATTAGTGCCGTAGCACTCACTGGCACTGGTTGCCCCAAGTGATTTTTAGTAGTGACAACTGTATTTTGTTTAGACAATTAGCTTGCCCAAAATGTCACACTGCAGACCACAAGTTCTTGCTCTATTCAAGTGGATCAGTTTTCTTGTAAACTACAAGAATTCTCAGTTAGAACCCGCTGAGACCTTGGCCTTCGTAGACACACAATTTAAGACTTTTCTGGGATTATCAAATTTTATGCCACTCTCTGAGTTCTGTTTACAGCACCTAGTCCTCAATATGATGAATGTCAAAGCTTTGACTGCACCACTGTGTCTTGGGTGAAAGAACTCACAGATAATGCATCAATACATCAATTGTAAACTTAGCTATACACATGCGTATAAATATAACTCTAAAGTTGCTTACCAGTTAATAATGACAAGATACAACTGACTCCTTCAAAAATTATCTCATCATTTTTTTTCTTTTTCAAGGGAGAGCCTGGTCTAGTGGGTGATGATGGACCTGCTGGAATCGATGGGCTCAAGGTAAGAATTTCAAAAGTGAAGCTGCATGGACTGTAATTTTCATACATGGTTTAAAGATAACACAGCCATTAATTTGATTTCAGTATCTAGTATATTTGAATAGAATAGATTTTGTGAAGACAAAAGCAAAGTTTTTTTTCCTCCAAGTTGGTCTTTTGAAGGGGGAGGGGAACCAGACCTTTAAAGGCAGGACTATTAAAGATCTTTTCTTCCTACTCTTTTGCATGGAGCAGTACTTACTGTATTGAATACATGGTGTCCATGTTGTTTATGTACTAGGAAGGTTTGAGGAATTCTATAAGTTTACTGTTTCCTTAAAGCTGCATTTTACAATTCAAAAAGAGTAGCCACCACATCTTGCCTTATAATCAATAAGTAGGAAGTGTGGTTTCAGAAAGTGAATGCTTATGTCTCTATTTATTATAATTTTTGTGATTGATATTGGTATAACATGGTACAGCAGTTAAAGGGTTTGCAGACAAGCTGACTCATCAAGAATCTCTTCTGAAAATGATGAGTCAAATTAAATTTGACTCATTTTCTGCAAAGAATGATCAGTGGCCTCAAGCAAAATATTCTGCAATGACTATTTTTCAGCTGCAGCTCTATTTAAAATATTGTTTGAAGCAGTATAGGTTATGTAGTTAGAGTGCATGTGAATATGACTGGTTTGACTTCTCCCAATCCAGAGCCAAACCCTGGAGGACAATGTCAACCTCAAACTCCTTTTCTTCACCATTAATTACCTCCCCCAATTTTCTCCCACACCCTCCATCCTCACCTCTGATTCTAGATGTCTACCTCTGCCTCCACCTGTCCTCATCTCCACTGCTCCTAGCACCCCTTCAAACCCACCTCTTTATACACAGCATTCTTCACATAAAAAGGATTTATTCCATCTGTGACGCATATCATGTGCTCCCTCAACCTCCTGTTCAACCAAGCAGCTGACCGTCCTACTTCTTTTTTCCCAATGCTTATCATCACTGTCAGACATTGTTTCCACCCCCTTTAAAATTGCCATATTCATCCCTCTCATTAAAAAGCCCACCCATGCCCCCTCAATCCTAACACACTATCACCCTATCTCTAACCTGTCCATTCCAAGATTTTTCTGCATTATTAACACCCAAATACATGCTCACCTCTCTCACCACTACCTGACTGAATCCCTCCATTCTGTTCTTCGAGCAGCCCACAGCTGAGGTGCTGCAGAGTAACAAGTTCACATAGGCATTTTCCATTGTGTTTTAAAGTATGGTGTATTTGTGGAAGTTATA
The DNA here is from genome assembly GCF_035084215.1 of Heptranchias perlo. Classification (NCBI taxonomy): domain Eukaryota; kingdom Metazoa; phylum Chordata; class Chondrichthyes; order Hexanchiformes; family Hexanchidae; genus Heptranchias; species Heptranchias perlo. Next base: position 32,672,786 of record NC_090355.1, read on the forward strand.
TTTTAAAAATCTTTGAGATAATAGGTGGTTAAGACGCAACCGAGCTAGCTTTGACATTGTCTCCGATTGACTCTTAAGTAATAAGCAATTCATTGGCTTGTCTTGGAATTGATAAATTCCAATGTGGACACAAGACTTTGTGTCCACAGATGTAAGATTTTTAATATATTACTAGTCGATCTTCCATGTCGTTGCACGTGAGGAGTTAAGACCAAGTGTAACCTTCAGGTGAAGTGGGGTTAAAGGGTGATGTATAATTCAACCAGGGGACACAGACGTAATTGAGTCTCCATTTTGAGATCTTGCATTCTGTCCTTAATTTTATATTTCCTTTATAAATTCCTATGTCCACATTTATAATGGAAACTGGGGGAGGGTGTAATTACACGGTGACAAGTTTACATAGGCAGTTTCTATTATAAATGTAAACATAGGAATTTATAATGGAAAAAGTTGACGGGAAGTGCGCACAAACATAAATTTTTTATATATTATAATAGATCACTGAACCCCAACCAGTTTCATTCCCCAAATTACACATCCATGATCCTAGCAGCACAGGAACCATACCAATCTGTAGATTACTTGTTTTGTTTTCATCCTTATAGTCTTAACTAGATATTTACCTCTTTTTTTAAAGCAATTAATCTGCCTTGACTGCTTTTACACAGAGTACTTTGCTGGAGAAATTTATTTTCTAAACTGGGGTCTCCCTTGTGGCTTGTTAAAACATACTCATGTCCTTTAGTTCCATGATTATAGCTGAAGTCAAATAACCTTCTGCAATCTGCACTGCTTTTGCTTTTCACAGCATTTCAAAGATCTGGAATATATCCAGTCTCTGTTTTCTTTCTATAGTGAAGAAAAGTCCAATTCTATAAGCCTCTCACTTCATAATCGTTAGCCCCAAAATTACCTAAGTCACTTCTGCCTGAACTGTCTTTAATGCACCAATAACAATTTGAAGGAAGAATGTATTTTATCTTTCACTGTTCAGTCAAGAAGGGAAGGCCTGCCATACCCCCACTGAACACCAGCATCTACCTAACGCAATGGATGTGAGGTCTTTGTCAATTCCAAGACAAGCTAATGGATTGCTTATTACTTAAGAGTCAATCGGAAACAATGTCAAAGCTAGCTCGGATGCGGCTTAACCACCTATCATCTCAGATTTTTTTATATAACTTCAATGAAAACACCATGCTTTAAAACACAAATGATTGTGTCAGCATTCCTGAGCAATGTTGATAATTGACTAGCCAGTCTAACCCATTAATAGGATCTAGAGGGATAAGGTCGTCATTGGAGGCTGGAAATCTCCACATCTCCAGAAAACGCTACAAGCCAATGCCCTAAGGGTGGTCCTAGGTGGATTAACAGCAGGAAGTTTACCAGTCCACTGGAACCAATGGAACAGGCATTCAAGGCTTCAGTTTAACATCTCTTCTGTAGGATAGCACCTCCAACAATGCAGCAATCTCTCACTACTACAATGGAGTGTCAATTTGTCCTGGAGTGGAATTGGAACCCACAACCTTATGACTCAGATATTCCTTATGGAATGCTTTCCCAGGCTCACTGATCAAGACAAGTACAAATAAAGACCATCTAGCTCATTCTTCCATAGAAAACTACAACTTCCCTCTTACAGAATACTTTTTATCTCACTAAATGACCCATTGTCATTTATCTCACTGATCTACCCTGATCACTGTTGTTGTCATTGGATCATCTTGTTGCAGAATGCGTTGCTCCTTACAGATCAAACTGTTCCAGAAGGCTTCATGTTTCACTGATCTTTCTCTTATTGAATGATCTACATCATATGGACCATCCTCTTATCTTTTTTCATACTAGGGTGACAAGGGAGACCCAGGGGCAGAAGGAGACAAAGGAGAAAAGGGGCCAGAAGGATTGAAAGGAAAAGAAGGACCACCAGGAGTACCAGGAATCACAGGAGTTCGAGTAAGTACCATTTCTATTTTTTTCCACAGAAATCATGAATATGGATTGGCTGGAAATAACAATTTGCAGACAATCACAGATAAGGTATGTCACAATATACTGATACATGGGAATATTTAACATCCATAATAATCTTAACATTTATTTGCCCACCAAGATTATCCACAATCTTAATAATTTGTGAAGTATCAACAAGTTACCGGTAATTTTGCCAGTGGCAAGCGCAGTACTGGAGATATTGTAACCCGATTTTCCACATGCACTGACCACTGACTCACAAAATTACCCCCAGTATTTCTACTCAATCAAGAAAGGAAAACTAGCAAGAACAGTATTCTGGAATTTCCTTCTACTATCAAAAAATATATTGTGTTATTGCTGTTCATAGACTTTAAGACAGATTTGAGGAAGAGAGTTCCCTTTAATGACTTACCAGGGTTTGTCACCAACACCAAGAAGTCACTCCATATATATATATATATATATATATATATATAAGTCACTGCAACTATCACATGCTGGGCAATGGACATCTGATTTGGTCATGTGTCTAGAAATCCAATTATTTCATTAACATTGTTGCGTCACTATTGCTGTTATAGTCTGAGAAACAGACAGTTGATTCTGTTAGAGCATCACTGAGCTTTTCACTGTCCAGGAAACAGATACCTGATTGTGTCACTGATTATAGTTGTGTTACAGTTGAAGAAGTGAACATTTCATTGTATTATTAAATCTCTACTTTTGTTACAATCAGAGAACTCAATTACTTCACCTGTTACATTAGGTGCATTGCAGGGAACATATTCTGTGACTTCTGTCTGTAAAACCTGGGAAACATGCATGCTATTTTCTTGAGTCATTTGACACATTGACGTGGTGGGAAACAGTGGTTTGGTGTTCAGTCATTCACCTTGTTCCCAGTTTGGGAAGAGGACAGTTGATTCTGGCATTGAGTATCCTCCCAGCCTGGGAGATGGAAATTGGTTTTGAAGGAGTTATTTTGTCTATTACAGTCCGGGAGACAAGTCGTGTCAAGGAACCCACTCTACATCATCTTTGAAATAGAATTACGGCATTTTACCTCTTAAAATGAAAATTATAACAAAGTAACCATGTTGCAGTTTGGAAAGTGTTATTAAGGTAGAAATGTTATGCTGTTCTACTTGTTTAATAGTCCCACGTAGCTCTTTTTGCATTAGAATGTTACAGTCAGTCATTTTAATGTGTCAAAGTACAGTAGAGTTTGATTTAATGAATATTCATGCTGCCTTTTCCTGCTGAATAACGCTCCTGGTAGTTTCTTTTACGACAATGGACCATGCTATGGTCTTCTTGCACTGTTTCCTATAATCTTGATTAATATTCTCAAAGGGGATGAGTGTGGGAGCAGTGATGGCTTGCTGCCATCCTTATCTGCTGTTTCAAACTGCTTTTGGATGTCATTTGAAACTGTTCAGGAACACTATAAAATCCTTGTTGAAAAGAATGACTTATTCAAAGGAGAATATTGTGTATTTTTTGGAGGTTATTTTTAAATGCTGCATTTAACTACAAACAAGGGGTACTTCTTCCCAGTAAATTTAGTTCTGTCTAATGTTTGTAGATTTAGGAAGTTGTTGAGTAACGAGTTCAAGAACCAGGTGCCCAACATCTGGAGACTGAATGAGTCCAACATTTTATGGCATTGTACAGTCAGGATAGTGAGGGAACAGGCGCCAGACAGGCAGGGAAATTGAGCCAAGCCTATGTGTTCTGGAGCTGAAATCATTTCCAAAAATGTTTCAAAAATACAAAACCAGCCACTTAGCAGACAATCCAATGTTTGTAAATGCAGGTTAAATGCTGATATTAGTACAGTAAACCCTTTTCAAAACAAGGTATATTTCATTGTAAATTATATAGACATCAGCCAGACACACTCCTGGTTAAGTCAGAAACGTCTTGTTTTCAAAGTGCATATTTTCAAATTGTAGCACAAGTGTTTTTGTTTGTTTTCTCATGCCCGTGTGAATTGGCACCTGAAATATCTCTTCAAGCCAATCACATGGATATGCCCAGGGACAAAGTTCTAATATGACAAAAAAACGCAACCACAAAATCTAAACATTCCTTACATCATGACTTTTTAATAAAATCTAAATCTAAAACTGTATGTTTTACATCTGTAAAAAAAAAATGTTAATTTGTTTATTACTAGTTTCATTTTACAAATCCTTACTGCAGCTGATATCATTATATCTTTGGTACTGGATTTCCTTCTTTACAGACACAGACATAGGATCACCTCCCACTGACAAAAGAGTGAGGATCACTAAAATGATATGTATTACTGGAGAGGGAATGAGAACTCAGAACATATTATTAGAGATGGTTTTGGATTCTCTCCTTATGCATTTGGAAGGGTTCTCAGAATATGGCACTGTTTAATGGGTGGTTTTTATTACAGTTAAAGAGGCAAGTAGGATATCAGATAGTCAGCCCATCACTGCATTTAAATCCACAGTGCGTTAAATTGGGTCATGTAACGCCAGTTGTTTCGGCATTACACGGCCTCTCCAACATCCAAGATGGTGTCTTGGCTGCATACGCACGTTTCCAGTGTGACGTGCGCCAGAGGCCATCTTGGTATAGGAGTTAGCGCATGTGTAAATACCGAATGCCGGAAGCATGTAAAGTAAGGAGAAAATGGATACAATCAGTGCGCAATGCTGATTTAAAGTGGTAGACACCATTTTGGAACTTAACACTCAACTCAACGCACAGTCTTAACCCCGACCATCTGAACCTGTCTTAGAGTGCCTGGAGGACCCTCACCAGCGCTATTTAAAGGGACCATGCAGGATTTACAAATTAGTGGTTGGATTATTGCTTCTGGCTGCCGAGACATTTGTAACTGTTTTTGGAGGTCTCCTATACTTGAATACTAGGACTAGGGGACATAGCCTAACATTTAGAGCCAAGACGTGCAGGAGTGAAGTTAGGAAATACTTCTATACGCAAAGGGTGGGAGAAGTTTGGAACGCTCTTCTGCAAACGGTAGTTGATTCTAGCTCAATTGTGAATTCTAAATCTGAGATTGATAGATTTCTGTGAACAGAGGGTATTAAGGGACATGGGGCTAAGGCGGGTATATTGAGTTAGGTCACAGGTCCACCATGATCTCATTGAATGGCGGAACAGGCTCGAGGGGCTAAATGCCACTGCCACTTGCTGCCTCCTGATATGCGCCACCTTCTCCTGCAAGAAAGCGGGACGTGTATCTAGGTGATGTGCCTGTCATGGTTGAATAGCTGCATGTGTGTGTGGCCTGTGAGTTATGGGTGGGCGGCTTGCAACAGTGGTAATGTGTAAGGGTGAGAGGAAGCATCCAATTGGAAGAGTTGAGTACTAATGGAAAGAATTTGTCGGTAGGAGGGTGATGGGCGTTGTAGTGCGTGGAGCAGTGGATGTGGCTAGTGGTGTAGTTGGTAGGAGACGCAACTTGATAGTTGACCTCAGTCACCTTGACCACTCATGTCAAAGCATTGAACTTCTTCCGGCACTGCATCCATGTTCATGATGCTGTGCGCCTGGCATTGACTTTGGTGACCCGCTGCCTTTTGGGTATATGTCTGGAGGGCCTCTTGCCCCCCTCCACCCTGTGGATATAGGATGTCCCTCCTTCTGTCCACCACTTGCACCAAGGCCCCTGGTGCATCAGCAGAGAACCTTGGTGCAAGCTCTCTCGCAGGCTTGGTACAAACTCAGATCCACAGATTAGTGAGGTCTGGCATGCAGACCGGAGGATGTGGGATTTAGTCGTGCACAACCTTTATTCAATGTTTTAGCATAACTCATCAGTTTGTAAACATAGGGACGGGAGCTGCATCTGTGTTTTGCATGTGCGATGTCTGATCTCCATTCAGACTCTGCAGACAGCAGTCTGTTATTTTCAGCAAATAACAGATACCAGCTACCTTTTAAGTGATTTTTAAGAGACAGCCTGCCTTTAAGAGATTAGGGCTCCCCCTGCTGGTGGAAAGTGCAAATTGCATTGAATCCTCATGTCAAGGCTGATTCGGAACGCTGCTTGAAGGTAAGTCCTTTGACCTCACAAAAGTCTCGTTCCGCCTGCGGAGGGGCCATTGGGTATGGGGTAATAGCGGATCATGCTACCTCCGCCCAATAATAGGCCCTATCCAATTTTTTCCCCCACATTCTGCAATGGCAGCCATTTGAAATGCCTTTGCTGATTACATTATTTGGAAGTCTATGAATTTGAATAAACCTGATAACTATCAGACTCGACTATTACTGCAGTTTGGGAGTCTTGCACTTGCTTTGGTTTTGAACAAATTATATTATAAAAGTGCTTGAAGCTGCCATACAGATTTGACTGATCAGGATGGGAATGGGTTAAATGGGCTACTACTGCAACGTCTCATTTTAATTCCTCTGTTCGTTTCCACTGTTGAGTTTGTTCAGTCATGATGGACCGTTAGATTAACTGTTTCCATTAACTTTCAGAAGGTGGGATCCAGGCCAATGAAATCTGGAATGAGTTTGTCCTTAATGCAAGTTCATGTTGGCCTGAGTTTGCATAAATCACTCCAGGTTTTGGCAATCTCTCCTCCCTGTAGATGGTGAAGAGCAGGAAATCTCCTAGTGACTCTTCCAGGTCTCTTTTAACAATCAGAGCCTCGTACTGCAGTGTAAGTACCCGCTCTGCCTTAACGTCTGAAGACTCTGCAGGACATTATCACAGCATTCCAGAGGCAGAGATGCAAGCCTGTCGCTAAATTCATAGATGGTGCATACTACTCTAGGCTTGATGGTGCTAACAGCAATTGATACAATCTAGATGAGGCAGGCTAGCGATGCCATCATGCGCTATTGCTCGAAAACTAGTTTTGAGTTTTGCCTCCTGTTTATATTAGTGGTAAGTATAATTTGAGCAAATTGTCAAACTTTTTAGTCATATTTATATATTAACTCTCCAATTGGCACATAGTCCTTTCTCCCTCTCCCAAATTTGTTCTGATTACTTGCCTCAAAACTAAACTCAGAAAATGCATTGTTGCTGTGATCATGGTGACCAAATTCCTTACAGATTTTCAGCAGTTTTCACTGCGTACAATTTTGGCTGGATTCTGCTGCATTCAAGTCTCATATTTCTAGGCGTTGTTCTATAATAAATTTTTGGAATACATAGGGACTGGGTGCTGCAGTGGTTTAGACTCTGGCCTTGCACCTCTGGGATGAGTTCAGCCAGACTGATGAGATGAAAGTCTCCTCCATCTGCTGGCTATAAAGGCCCCAAGTCAATTGAATTTGAACAGCCTCAACCCAGTTCCTAATAGATGTACATCCACAGCACAAAACAGTCCCTAATTCAGCAATAGTTAACACTAAATTGGCAATCTCACTCAAAGAAGCCACAGGATATCTGGATTTCAAAATAGAAAAATATTATGCTGGTGCAGTAGGAGTGAGGCATATATTTGGGGCAGTATAGAGGAAGCTTTACTCTGCTTCTAACACTATGCCTGGCCTGGGATTGCTTGATGCTGACACTGGTCACTGAAATAGAATGGCCTCCATTTTAGTACCCACTATCGGGTGTGTTCCTGGTGGGGTGGGGGCTCCGAAAATCGGGGAATCCCGGAGCGGGTCGGGAGCCCGGCTCCAACCCGCCCACTTCCGGGTTCCCCACAGACGCGCCGACGTGCGCGCGCAGCCCCCGCATGTGAGACTCCCGCAGGCAATTAAAGCCAGCGGGGTGCCACTTAAGACTATTTACATTGCTATTTCAGGTCATTAACAGACCTGATTAAGGGAATATGTCTGGAGGATTGGGATTTTAGAAACAACTGGGACTGTTTCCCGTACTGGGGGAAACACTCCCAGTTGAAATGGACGTGTGGCAGCTGCAAAGGTCCATTTGACAGGTGGTTGGGCGGGGGGGAGACCCTCACTCATTGCAGGAGGCCACTCTGTCACTTGGGACAAAGTTTGGCCTCCACCACCCTCCTCCTGACAATCAAATGCACCAACTTGCACACTTACCCCGGGGTCCAGACACATGTACCTACCTTGCGGACACCCTCAGATGTACATCTTCCGGATGGGGGCCGCCGTAGCTGCAGTCTTGACCTCCTCGGAGGGCAAACAGCATCACCAGCCTCGCCGGCCAAGCCGTCCACTTCTGACATGTGGAGCTCTACAACACAGTGCTGTGACACATCCACCTGCACAGCAGGAGGGAGGGCAACCGCAGAGAGAGATGCGTCGCACGGGGCACTACCCTCGCCACAGGGTCCACAGACCGAGGCTCAGCTTCCTGGACCTCTCTGAGCAGCAGTGCACACGGAGGCTCAGAGTCACTCGACATGTAGTCGTGGACATCTGCAGCCTCCTTCATGCCAAGCTGCGCCCGGCTGGCCCGAGCACCATCTTCTTACCTGTCGCTGTCAACGTCACCACTACCCTCAACAACTTCTCCTCCGCATCCTTCCAGGGTGCCACCGGGGACATCGCCAACGTCTCTCAGTCGTCTGCATAAAAGAGCCCTGCAAATACACCTACACCCACTCTGCAGTGACACAATGCATGGCATCAGGTGTGGGTCTTCATAGTGATCCTCAGGAAAGGGCATTATTGCACAAACCAGACAAGATTCGCAAAGACGTGGCAGTAGTGGTGCCAATATAATATGTGATGAGTTGGTCAGAAATTAAATAGCAGTAAAAACCATGACAAACCCTCAAACACCCTTGTGCATCCCCTTCATGCTCACAACACGTTTGCCTTACGCTTCCTACTGCACATATGTGATGCTTGCCCTGTGGCTGCAGCACAGGTAGTGGCAGGTTGAAGGAGGCTGACCGTGAAAGAGATGCATGAGAGGGTGAGTATGAGATAGAGCCATGAGATTGTATGAGGATTGGGTTGAGTGGTAGTGGTGGGATGAGTACTGGCGAGGTGAGTAAGTGCAGGTAAGATGAGGATGAGTTTTGAGTGGGTGTGAGGGGTGATGTGACAGAGTAGTGTTGGCAGCGCAGAAGGAGAGGTGGGGTGGGGGCGGTGATGTGGCAGATGGAATGCAGGGGAATGAGTAAGTGTACTCACTTTGGCTGATCTACTTAGGTCATTGCAGCGCCTCCTGCACTGTATGCAGATGGGCGATATGTTGGTGGTGCAGGTGACCTCCTCTTCCACCTCGAGCCGGACCTTCCTGGTGGCAGAGACAGGCCGCTTCCTCCCGCCTGCCGGGGGGAAGATCTCTGTCCTCCCCCTCCTCCTCACCCCATCTAATGATACCTGGAGTGAGGCATCATTAAACTGGGAACAGCCTTTACCCTGGGCTGCTCCATGCTGTAATTTTTCCTATTTGTTGCAGTATCTGTCAGTGGAGGACTGCCCCTTTAAATAGAGCTCCTCCAGCTGACTGACCTTACTGCACATGCGCAGTCCGCCCGACGCACAGATCAGCAGCGGGGAATCCGGAAGACCAGGTAAGTGGATCCAATTAGGCTGCGATCGCGCGCGGGACAGACTGATTTCGCCGGGCACGTTACCCACGCGCCCAAACGCCCCCCCGCCGCGAACCTGCAGCCCTGGCAATATCGAGCCCAATGTGTTCCATCTCGCTGCACCCACATCCCTCACCCTGAGGAAGACCATAAAAAGTAATTCAGTCGACAAAATATACAGGGATCTGTGGCCTTTTTAGGACTGGAGTTTGATTTATGGATTACTGCTGTATTCGGGGGCATTTTAACCAATCAGGATAGATCTAAGTTTCTGTGCTGTGATAGAGAGCCAATCATGTAACCACCATGAAAGGAATTTGAATATCAGAATGGAAAGTGATGTGCAATAGAAAGGCTAGAGAGGGTGAAACATAAATCTACCAATCTAAAAATGAAATGAATTAAGCTTTAGCACAAAAGGAAGAGAGCGTAAATCAAATCATCATTTACTAAATGTTTGTAGTATATGCTAACAGCTATTTCCTGCTATCGACTTTAGATTATCACTCTATAAACTTACAGTGGCTAAATTAGACAATAACACTTCATTGCAAATGTCATCATGTATCAATGATGAGGAGTGCACAAGCTATCAGCGTCTAGCATGATACCCACATGATTATAGTTTAAAAACAAAAATAGAATGTAAACAGCATAAAACCATCCCACTAATTATATAGTCTGTACTATAAAAATAATGGATGCTCGAGTGATTTCAGGGCTTTAATCCCCTCTTATTTGAATTGTATGCCATTTCTATTTCACATATAGCCTAGACCTGTGCCCTTTCAACCAGGATTTCCAAATTTTGCTGATTAGTCTAATATGTAAGCCTTGCCTTTCAGTGAATTCTATTAGCACAATGTGGAGATATCAGGGGAAAAGAATTGCTCTGGTCACTGTGTGCAATATTGCAAATGGGTGTCTTTGTGGTTTTGCTACATATAGTGGTCAGAGTAATGTTTTCCCCCAGGTAGCAATACTTATCCAAGTAACATTTTACTCATCCTAGACCTACAGGAACAGTAAATGTTGTGCCTTTGACTATATCTGTTCACTACATAGACTTAATTTAGTTACTCAAGTTATAGTTTCATTTTGGTAATTGTGGGGGCGCCTGCTTAGCTCAGAGTTCCTGTTTTATTGATAGTGACCAAAGGGCAGGATCCTATGTCAAGTACTTCCTGGTAGCTATTAATGTTCTCAAATACAGAAGGCAAAAAGTTTTAACCTGTTGAGCCCTCACAGATCGAAAGCATTTCTTTCAACTGAAATTCCAAAAGCAGCTTTGAAACAAATAAAAACACATGGATGGGGATTTTGAGGCGACCCGTCCAGCAGAAGCATAGCGATTGCCCGACAAAAATGGTGGGAAATAACATACTACCCCGTTCCCACCATCACTGTGGCCACCGTAATCTTGCCCCAGGCGGCGAGAGCACCTGCCCGAATCAAGCGGTAGGCCTTTTTAATATGCAAATCAGGGTCCTGTGGCATACATAGAACCCCGTTAGCCATTTTAGGACCGCACTAGGTGCAGCAGACCCTGTGATGCTCTGCCCAGTATCAGCTGGCATTACAACCGAAGTGGACCGCAAAAGTAAGTTTTACTGTGTTTTTTGTAGGGGCCAGGAGGAGCAGGAGTGTTCCGTCAGCCAGGAGGCTGGCCAGGCCGCCTGATATTGAGGCGGTCTGGAACCAGTGGCTGCCCCGGGGCGCTTACTTCCCATCCACAGCCTGCCTGCCGAATGCTCAGGATACCTGACCCTCAAAATGGAGCACCCCCAACCCCCGCTCCAAGACTATCGAGCGGCCGGTGGACACGGTCCACCAGTTGGCTGCCCAAAGTCCACACTGGGAGGTGGGGGGGGGTGCAGAATTTACCCCATGTATCCTAAAAGCCCATATGTCCAGAAAATGACCCAGACTCCTTAGACACAGAGCAAATATGGAGACTATTTGACAAGTTGCTAGGCCTTAAAAGTCAATTAAAAGGCCGTTCAAGTGACATGGCCAACATTGGCTCCCTCAACCAACACTGTAAACGGCTGCCAATCTAAACTTTTCAAAGTAAGTCTGACAAGATAAAATATATGATTTCTTTTAATGATTTTTTAAAAAGTAAGTCACCTGGAATAAACAATATAAATTGTTTCACTGCAGATCCACTTGGTGGAGCACCTCACAATTGCAAAGTATTTCAATGACAACAGCTTGCACTTGTTTGGAACCTTGAAGCCAACAGAACATCCCAAGGCTCTTTACAAATGGGAGGGAAACTTGCAGAGAAGAGTGGAGGGTGCGAATTGGGATGTAGAACTGGAGGAGGTTGCAGAGGTAGGGTAGAGTGTACCATAGAGGGACTGGTCCCGTTGTGAGTATACAGCCTGTCAGTAAAAGAAACTAGACACATTTCAGAAGTCTAAGACCTGATTGTCAAACCCTTGTAGCTTTCAAAATAAATGTATTGACATGACTGGCTTTATAGGGGAACATTTTAAATAAAAAGAACATTTCTGGTATCCTGATAAGTCTAGTGGTTAAAGCCTTGGACTTTACAGAAAACCCAGGACCAAATTCCAGCCTCGGTTGACATTGGATTCAGCTACTCCCAGTGATGAATTTATTGAAGTTCAGCTGGCCACCAGATGGAGAATCTTGCAGTCTTGGGGGAAAATGTACCACCCCTTGCTACGCGTGTCTCCTGTCAAGCTGTATTGATGCAGATTACGGAGAGGTAGGTAGCCCAGACAATCCAGCATCTAACTTTCCTTGCTAAGAGACGATAACACACAGGACCCCCATGAAAGTAAAAGCAGGCCAATTGTGATGTTCAAAAAATAAATGTTTTGATAAATTTTTATAAAACTGTGACATGGTTAATTATCAGCCTATTTATGAGCCCATTTGGCAAGTTACCAGACATTAGCCTTTCATCAGATGATCTGTTTACTGATAGTTTCCTAAATAACTATTAAAATAAAAGTGATGTCATCTTTTCCTAAACCACTTATTTAGTTCATTTAAAATTTATTAAACCCTTATGTATGATTGCAAAACCGGGGGATATTTTTAAAACATGAAAACATTTTTACAAGTAGCAGCCGGCAAACATTTACTTATCCCCAAATTAAACTGAAATCTTTTAAAATCTGGCTCAAATATCAATACAGCAGTGGTTGGGGGATTAACTGACCAAATTTACTAGTCCCAGAATTCTATTGAAAGTAACACAACCTTTACAGACCTGCAAGAAGCATTTTATTAACACAAGTATTTAAATTAGACCTCAGTACAGTACTAAAATCCAGCAGCTGTGCAATTCTGCTTGCCATATTAAGAGATTTTCAATTTTTTTATTGTTTGAAACAATAACTTTATTTAGGTTGAACTGCCTCTATTTCATGCGTTCTTCGTTTATGGAATTCCACACAGATGTGAAATATTAATTGCACTCAAAGGGAAATTGCAGTGCAAACCTAACTATAGTTTATGCTGTTCTGGGGATATTTGGTTCAGACCTGTGTGGAGGTTTTGCACCAACAGATCTGCTGTTGGCCCAGATCCGGTGTCTGAAAATTATTTCAATTACCCAGATTGGAGGAAGTCAATCTGTGAGGTCATCGATCGATCTCAGGTAATTCCCACCTCCCCCTCCCCTCCCAACCTTCAGACACAGAAGTCAAAGGACAACGCTGCAATTAACAGTTTCCTGTATTTGATCAATCATTTTCAGAGTAAGATGAATGATGTCACAGTTAATGGTTGTTTATTAATAGGGCTGTAAAACCCCTGACTGGAGCAGTTAAATGAAACTTGTACATGTAAAGTCCCTTAGATAATTAGCTGGTAGCTGTTCCCACAATGGTGAAGTCAATATTACAGGTTGTCATCACCACCAATCTAGTTACCTCTCCAGGGCAAAGAAACTATCCATTTTGCCAAATACATTTTATAGAAAATTTCCTTCAGCACAGCAGTGTTCTAACAATCAAGAAATGTGCTATTGGGAATATATGGTTAGAAAATATGGAATGAAAAAGCCAATTTAAAAAAAATCATGCTGAATCATTGGCAGTCCACAGCAAAGTGTGTCTCAGTGGGTCCTACATAAAAACAGCTCTGACAAGAGAAAAACAAGGAAATAAATGAATGAAATAATGACAAAATGGGAAAAAATAGAAGTTGGTGAAACAGAAATAAACTCACTAATGAATAAGAAAGGAGGGTGGAAAATAAAATAAAAGGCTTTATGTGCACAAGATTCATTTAACTGTTGCCGTTGGGATTTTACAGCCCTGTCACTGGTAAACGATCATTAGCTGTGACATGATTCGATTTACTATGAAAATGATCAAAATACAGGAAACTGCTAATTGCAGCATTGCCCTCTAACTCTTGACTACAAGTTGGGGATTGGGGAGGGGGGGTGGTGGAGAGAGGGGTTAACCTCAGGAGGTCAGATGACCTTACAGACTGATTTCCTACAATTTTGAAACAATTTAGTCTGACTGCAACTCTTTTCTCTCTGGGGAAACAACCTTCCATTATTTCTTTTTCCTCTCTCTTAAATGTATGTCAATATACATTAATTCTCTGTTTTTTGATCTGCCGTTTTATTTTTCCCTTCCTTTTATTGTTTATTGGTTAGTTTCTCTCTATTTCTTTCTCTTTCTGTTTCTTTTCCATTCCTCGTTATTTCTCATATTTTTTCCTAATTTTTCCATTGTCATAGATGTTTTTATTTATCCTTCTGCTTTTCCCTCATTATTTTTATTTTACGGTCCCTTCATTTACCAGACTCTTTCCTTTGACACCATCTTTGCCACTATTTTGAAGAAGAGCAGGGAAGTTATCCCTGGTGTCCTGGCCAATATTTATCCCTCGACCAACATCACTAAAACAGATTATCTGGTTAGTATCTCATTGCTGTTTGAGGCACCTTTTGTGCGCAAATTGGCTGCCATGTATCCTATGTTACAACAGTGACTACACTTCAAAAATACTTCATTGGCTGTAAAGTGCTTTGGGACATCCTGGGTTCATGAAAGGCATGATATAAGTGCAAGTCTTTCCATTCCTTTCCTTTTTCTTTTCTTTCTTTTCTCTCTTTCTCTCCTATCTTTCTCTCTCTTTCTCTCTCTCTCTCTCTCTTCTTTTCTTATCCCACCCCTGGCTTTGTCTTTCCTTATTTCCAGGTGCCATCCTCACAATTATCTACTTCTGTTCATACATAGATGTGGAGAAACTGTTTCCACTTGTGGGTGAGTCCAGAAAAAGGGGATATAAATATTAGATAGCCCTCACAAAGGAAAGCTAAAGAAAAAAATATGTGGAAAACTTTACATTAAGACCACCAAATGATTTCCTAATTTCTTCATTGACTTCTAGAATACAGAGTCCCCGTGCATTGCTGAAGAAATAGAAAAATCCTTTTTTGCATTTGTGAGGTACAGGAGGGAGAATGAAATAGTGTCTGCATAACATAAGAACATAAGAGATAGGAGCAGGAGTAAGCCATACAGCCCCTCAAGCCTGCTCCGCCATTCAATAAGATCATGGTTGATCTTTGACCTCAACTCCACTTTCCCGCCCGATCTCCATATCCCTTGATTCCCTTAGCATCCAAAAATCTATCGATCTCAGTCTTGAATATATTCAACGACTGAGAATCCACAGCCCTCTAGGGTTGAGAATTCCAAAGATTCACAACCCTCTGAGTGAAGAAATTTTTCCTCATCTCAGTCCTAAGTAGCCGACCCCTTAGCCTGAGACTATGCCCCCTAGTTCTAGACTCTCCAGCCAGGGATAACATTTTAACATTTACACATTTTCATTCAAGGGGGAATCTTTGTCATTACGGAGAGAAGAAGATCGTAGCAGAACGGAGCGCCAGAGGTGCTTTAGATGACAAGACACGCAAATAATGCTCTGATCTCTCTGCAGTGCAACCAATATCATCACTTTGCATGTTCGATGCAAAGGGAAAAGCTTTCCCAAAAACATTTCAAGCATATTGACTCCCTTTTAGGATCCATAACTCCTGTACTTATAGAACCTGGGCTTATTAGTCATTATGGTATAGGGGATCACATACTAAGCAAATCTAATTGGACATATTTTACATATGTAAATTATATTACTATAACATCCATTGTATAAATTGCACCTGTATGTCTATCATTCTCCAATATTTAGACAACGTTAATTTAGACAATATTAAATCATCCATGAAGCTACTATTTGTACATCAAATTTTACAGAAATTAAAAAAATTATTTTGCCTATATCAAAAATGTACCCATTTAGAAAATCTAAATCAAAAATGGAAAAAATACTACCCCTGAGTCACAGGTGCCTCTCTGTAGTTTTGCAAGTCCAAGGCCTGTGTGGTTTTCAACGTCTAGTAACCAGAAGTAAATATGGACATTTGGGACTGTAACTTCAGTTATTTAGCAATAATCAGTACAAAGACACCCTGATGAGAAAGGTCTTTTTTTTTGGAAATTTGGTAAGATTAATGCAGCTGGAGATGGGTAGCTTCAAGAGATTCAGCAGCTGTCTTCTGGACAAAAGTTTGAGTTCAATCCCTGGATCCATTTTTTTCTTTGAACTAACTCACCAGCTGAATTGACTTTCACCAGTTGTCATCCAGAGTATTGGACAAAATATCATACAATACTGAGGTGCCCTAACCCCAGGGAGCAGGGGTGGGGGGAGGGACAGGAAACTGGCAGAATTCAATTCTGACCACGTGAATCATTCCTCCTATAACACGCAGAGTTATAGAGAAGCTAGTGACCCAGACCACCATACCACCAGACTGTCAGCTAAACGGTGATTGTTATACAAGCTGTGCAAAATGTCCTTCATCAATGTTGTTATTCCTATCTAGGGACCTGAAGGAAAACCAGGGAAGCCTGGGGAGAGGGGAAAGCCTGGCAGAAAGGTTAGTCATGCCAGTTTTTTTTTAAATAAAAACAAAAATGATTGATCTATTTGCCAGCTTCTACCTACAGATCTATCTGTCTGTTTACAAAACACAATTGCTCACTGTCACTCTGTGGTTATTTGCATGTACCCACCTCCCTATATACTTGTCTTTCATTGTATTCATCTGCCTTTCTCTCATTATTTGGTTCACCTTGCTGTTTATTTCTATTTCAGCCTTCTAGAATGGTAATGCATTGTTCTAACGTCCAAGAGCTAAATCCAGTTAAAAGTACCAAATCGACTTACACCCTGCTAATATATAAGTGGTAAAGAGTTACAAAGATATGCAGCTCTATAACCTCATGAGTATCACTGAATGACTGTAGCCCTTCTCAAATATGTCTGTTGAAGATAACACATTCAGATCTCATATCAAAATAATGTGAAACTTACAAGGGTATGTAATTTCCTCTGTGACCTTGGAAGAGTTCCATCAACAAACTGTAAAACTATTCAGTCTCTGGATGCTAACAGCATTCTTCCCTTCCCCCACAAGTGATATTATGGTGGATGGATTTTCTATACAAATTATTTATTCACACATCATTAAAACAAAAGCTGAATAACCAGAGAAGTACCAGAGATGGATTGTGTCAGCTGTGAAGAAAAATGTTTTCATTCTTCTGAATAAAAGGTATTTGCTGTGGCCAGCACCATTGGCAATGCTGTAATGGAGGGGAGGCACCTACCTCTGAAAAATAGAGTGTATCCCATCCAACAACAGCCACATCCCAACCCAAATCACTTCTCCACACCCTCACCCCATCATCCACTCTTAGAATTGCCACTATTCAGATCACAAATGCTCAGGTGCATTTCCTTCCGCCTTCCCCTTATGAAGTTAAATTATTTGATAAATTCAAGGCACTTGTTTCTTGGACTGTGCTGTTAGTTGCGATTTACATTCCCAGCACCTCCCCTTTACACAATGTGCTGGAATCACAAAGAACTCTCCAGTGATGAAATCCTTGTTAACCCTTTCATGTAATTATGCATTGTAGGGTAGCAAAGGCCACTTGGGACATCTGGGAGAGACAGGACCCACAGGAGAGCAAGGACCTGAGGGAACCCAGGGGCCCAAGGGATCACGAGGAACACGAGGACCTATGGTATTCGGCTTCGTAAATACAGCATGTATCACTGAATTAAACCCACTGTCAATCTGTTATCCACTAAAAGCCAACAAGAATGTAAAGTTAATTCTTAACTCATGAATGTACTGACAGACTCTGTCCATATTTGCACAGTTAAATACAATAGACTTTCTCTATATTGCTTCATTTGATTGCCCCACAAGAGGTATGTTATAGTTCATGTTATGTTATAGAAATGTTTTTCTATTAATGAGGAAGGCATAAATAATGCATGTTGAATTGCTATGGTGTGTGGAGGTGCCACCTATTTAATTGCTTATGCAATATAATGCTAGCTACAGCTGTGTACACTGAACAGAACATTGTACGTGCAAGTTGTACACTGAGCAGGACATTGCATGCAGAAGCTGAGTGCACTGAACAGGGCATTGCACGCGGAAGTTGTACACTGAATAAGACATTGCTTGCAGAAGCTGTGTACACTGAGCAGGACATTGCATGTGGAAATTGTACATTGAACAGGACATTGCATGTAAATGGTCCATACACTGAATGGCACACTGTGTGCAGACGTTCTGAATACTGAACAGCGCATTAGGTACAGGAGATAAACTATCATTTACAACATGAGACACTGGAAGATGAGCGCAGACAGACAGTATGTGCTGTTGTTTATTGTGCAATACATTTCCAAAAAGCGAACATTATTGATGTGCTAATTTATAAATTATATTTCCCAAAACTGATGGATTAAAATTGCACTTTATTGAAGTCTTTCCTCTGTTTTTACTATGTTGGATAAAATACATTTGTATAAAATGGTGTAAGAAAATGATTAAAGTAAAAGATTTGCATTTCTCAGCCAACAGTGTCTGGTATCAGAAGTTCCACTGAACTTTACACGTTCAGATACACCAGGCCCAGATTGGCACCACAAAAGGGAAATAATTAATGCATTTAACTTATTTTCGAATGAATGGATGAGTAAAATTATTTCAAATTTACAAACTCATCATTATCTCCACTTGCTCCCTGATTCAGCTGTCTGATAAGTTTTCTCCCCCCTCTTTGATAGGGTGCTCCTGGTCGAATGGGAGCTCAGGGTGAACCGGGGTTAGCAGGATATGAGGTAAGGACACTTCACTACACAGACTCTGGTAATGTTTACTCCACAGTCTAACAGGTAACAGCACAGGTCTGAAAGTCAAATAGAACATTGCTCAGTTACTGCTTCTCAATCTGTGACCATTTAATAGATCTGAATGAATTGTGTGAAGACTGCAGCTACATCACCACACCATGTATTTTTTTATTTGTTCTTGGGATATGGGTGATACTGGTATGGCCACATTTAGTGCCCTCAACCAGGGTAATGATTATTTTACAACTGAGTGGCTGGCTACTCCACTTCAGAGATCATTAAGAGTCAACCACACTGGTGGTGTGTGTAGGCCAGACCGAGTAGGGGTGACAGGTTCCCTTCCTTGAAGGGCATTTTTTCTGGCACCAGCCCAGAAATGATCGGGTTTATTGAATTCATTTTCACAACTTACCATGGTGGAATTTGAACTCACAATCTCTGGGTTTCTAGTCCAGTACCAAAAGGTCTGAAACATCAACAGTTATTGTTTTGCCATGGGTGCTGCCTGACCTGCTGAGTATTTCCAGCTTTTTATATTCTTATTTTCATATTCCCAGCGTCTGCAGTATTTTGTTTTTTGATCATAAGCACTACACTACAGTGGCCTAGAACAGTGCTGTGAAACCAAAATGAATATTTCATCCAATCAGCACTATAGACTTTACTGTCTTTTCCTACAATGCAAAAGGTTTGAATACTCACTAACCCAGAAGTGAATTGCGTATGTTGCAAGGGTATTAATACCAAAGAGGTTTACAGCACAGAAGGAGGCCATTTGGCCCATTGTGTCTGTATTGATTCTTTGTTAAAGTAATCCAACATTAATCCCACTGCTCCTAATGCTTATCTACTCCTCCCTAAAAAATGTAATGGTCTTTGCCTACTCCATGTGGCAAAGTATTCCATGCTCTAATATGACGCTGGTAAGCACATTCAGAAGATCCCAGCATAAAACAGGGAACTACAGACCGGTTAGCCTAACATCAGTAGTAGGGAAAATGCTAGAGTCTATTATAAAGAATGTGATAACAGGACATTTAGAAAATATCAACGGGATTAGACAAAGTCAACATGGATTTATGAAAGGGAAATCATGTTTGACAACCTACTGGAGTTTTTTGAGGAAGCAACTGGTAGAATAGATAAGGGAGAACCAGTGGATGTGGTTTATTTGGATTTTCAGAAGGCCTTTGATAAAGTCCCACATAAGAGGTTAGTGTGCAAAATTAAAGCACATGGGATTGGTGGTAATATACTGGCATAGATTGAAAATTGGTTAACAGACATGAAACAGAGAGTAGGAAAAAATGGGTCTTTTTCGGGGTGGCAGGCAGTGACTAGTGGGGTACCGCAGAGATCAGTGCTTGGGCCCCAGCTATTCACAATATATATCAATGATTTGGATGAGGGAACCAAATGTAATATTTCCAAGTTTGCTGACGACACAAAACTAGGTGGGATTGTGAGTTGTGAGGAGGTTGCAAAGAGGCTTCAAGGCGATTTAGACAAGTTGAGTGAGTGGGCAAATACATGGCAGATGCAGTATAATGTGGATAAATGTGAAGTTATCCACTTTGGAAGGAAAAACAGAAAGGCAAAGTATTATTTAAATAATGATAGATTGGGGAATGTTGATGTACAAAGGGACCTGGGTGTCCTTGTACACCAGTTACTGAAAGTAAATATGCAGGTGGAGCAAGCAGTTAGGAAGGCAAATGGTATGTTGGCCTTCGTTGCAAGAGGATTTCAATATAGGAGCAAGGATGTCTTACTGCAGTTATACAGGGCCTTGGTGAGACCACACCTGGAGTATTGTGTGCAGTTTTGGTGTCCTTACCTAAGAAAGGATATACTTGCCATAGAGGGAGTGCAGCGAAGGTTCATTAGACTGATTCCTGGGATGGTAGGACTGTCATATGAGGAGAGATTGGGTCGACTCGGCCTGTATTCACTCGAGTTTAGAAGAATGAGAAGGGATCTCATTGAAACATATAAAATTCTGACAGGGCTAGACAGACTGGATGCAGGGAGGATATTTCCCCTGGCTGGGGGGGTCCAGAACGAGGGGTCACAGTCTCAGGATACGGGGTAGGACATTTAGGACTGAGATGAGGAGAAATTTCTTCACTCAGAGGGTGGTGAAGCTGTGGAATTCTCTACCATAGAAGGCTGTGGAGGCCAAGTCACTGAATATATTTACGATGGAGCTAGATAGATTTCTAGACACAAAAGGCTTCAAGGGGTATGGGGAGAGAGCGGGAATATGGTATTGAGATAGAGGATCATCCATGATCATATTGAATGCGGAGCAGGCTCAAAGGGCCGAATGGCCTACTCCTGCTCCTATTTTCTATGTTTCTATGTTTCTGTGAACCAGCACCTTCAGGAAAGGGGTGGAGAAAAATTGGGGAGAAAAAAGGATTGAAATTGCAGACAGGCAACCTTTGCATTTCATCAGATGCTCCCTTCTACTTGTCATTGTGTTCATAGAATATTCTGCTTACAATACATGATATGAATGTGAGCAAGTCACAACTGAGGAATAATATCATCTGACTGACTATTTTGTAGCAGCAAATACATTTACAGGAAGATATAGTAAAGTCTGTTTTCATCTTGGTTTTACAGCACTGTTCTAGGCTGCAGTAGTGTGGTTTTGATAAAAATACAAAATACTGCAGATGCTGGAAATATGAAAATAAAAACAGAAAAAGCTGGAAATACTCAGCAGGTCAGGCAGCATCCATGGAAAAACAGCAACGGTCAACTTCTCAGGCCTTTAGTACTGGACTAGAAATCCGCAGGTTGTGAGTTCAAATCCCACCATGGCAAGTTGTGAAATTCAATCCAATAAACATACTTTATTTACATGTTAACTGTGTCACGTGGTTGCATCTGAACAGTGGAGCAAGAAAATATTTTACCAGTGTTGTAGGGCAAGAAAAAGTAAGAATTGTGAATTAAGTACAATGTCAGTAAATAACAAAAGATAAACAGGATAAGCAGTCCAGCCAAGTAAAGGAAGTCAAAAACAGTGGAATAAAGTCCTGGGAATTCTGGATTGTTTCAAATCATCAAATAATTTGAGTGATCCCAAAGAGCCCCACAGTGGACAATATTTGGTACTACATTTTAGAACAGTAACCTTTCTAAATGACATAAACTTTCGACAGGTATTCAGAAAAATGTTTTTTTATCCAAACCTTAAGTAGTATAATAGTAAGAAATGTGACCATATGAAATGAAGGGTGAGAAAAGACCATCAAACCCTCCCAATCCAGTCAATCTCACACATCATCCACACACCTCTAGTAATGCAATCTCCTGCGAGAGGCAGAAAAAACTAAAGGGAAAAACCTGTAGCAAATTTGGGAAAAAATCTGGGAATTTCCCTCTGATCCCTACGGCAATGAAGCAAGGCTCCAGGAGACTGCGGTTGGCCATGACTCGTCGCAATCTCAACTAACTAGCAACTTACTCCTATCATAAAAAAATGGCCTCTTCTCTGAGTAGTAGCCCTGCTGGTGGTATATGGCGATTGAGACAATCAATCTGAGGGCATCACATATTAAGTGCTTTGAACCATAGTTATAGAATTTACTGAGATACGGGAACAGTATTGCTTCATGCACTCTGGGACTCCAACATTTACCTCTTTCGTCATCTTTCTTCCTTCTAAGCTTTCATGGGATGAAATTTGATTTCATGAAACTGACAAATTTGAGTGCTGAGCAGGAGATACTGCAGCCAGGAGAGTTTGGAATCCAGACTCTTCACTCATGTTCAATTATTTCCATAAATTTGCTGTACTAAATTTGATACATGTTCCAATAGAGAGAAAATGCTACGACAAGTCAAGTTATTTCTGTATCAGATGCTGACTTAATTGGATCAAGCACAAACACATTAATATTGGGACGATACTTGTCATATGATAACAGTGTTTACAAATAGATTGTAATCTTTATTATTTCATTGTGCTGACCCATTCTATTATACATTAGCACCGTTCCCAAGGTGATTTTAAATCAAATTTCCCCCCTACAGACAATAGGGAATAATTTTAAACTAATCCCACCCACCCCCCCGGTGGGATCTGACGACATTGGATCAGCTGCCTGTTTTACACTCCATCCAATTTTACTTTTTATAACCATGTACGACTGTGTTCAAGATGTGCCGTGTGTCTTTCATAAAGCCAAAATATACATCTGCAATAAATGTGAGATAGGCCAGTGATAAAGCTGATAATCTGCTGCCTTTTTTACAGTGATATATCACACATATACCATAGCACACCCCATTATGACGCTGAGAGTACAGCAACCTTGTCACAGATTAGTATAAAGCACATTGAAGCCTTGTTTTCTACATTGGTAATAGTGAATGTTATGATGCTTTTAATAGTAAAGTGCTGGTCCAAATGCTGTACAACTGCCTGTACCTTACTAAACTTTTAATTTGGTTGTCACTAGAAAATTTATAAGACATTTTTGTCTTTTACAGGGACATAAAGGCCCACCAGGCCCAAAAGGACCACCTGGTCCCAAAGGTGAAAAGGTAAAATAGCCTAATTTTTAAAGTTAGCTTTTAATTACTCTGCAATGAAGGCTCTACAGAGTAAATTGTGTTTTGGCAGCAACAAAAATAAGCTACACAAGGAACTGCATGCAGAGTAGATCCAACTCCACAAGCTGCAGCTGTTTCTCAAGTCAATTCAGTTTATACAACTCGATTGAATTAAATGACCTATACCTATCCATCATCCTACTGATACATGCCTGAGGCTCTGAACTGTACTCACTTTCATTGTGCCCAATTAAATCATTAAACAAACTATTCTGCTCATGCAGCCAACATCTAATTCTCTACACATTGACTAGTCAGTCTGAAGTTATACACATCTGGAAATGAGTTTGTGAATTGAAGACTGAGCTAAATCAAAGATGAAACAGTCTTCATGTGCAGTAGATGGTAGGTCATTGTTTTATACTTTCTAGAGATCTTGGGCTTCTTAAGCTCTGAATCTCCAGTGCATTGCAATCCCTTTAATCTTTTTTTTTTGGGAAACATTTTGTTTATTTTCATTTGAACTCCATTTATGTATTTGTTCCGTTATCTGCAGAGGGAAGTGCTGGAAGTGTAGGTCTTCCCCTGTGACATTGGGCTCAATTTTAAAACTGAGCTGGGAAGGTCAAATTGAGGACAGTAAACCCATTAGTACGGGTTTCCTGGACGTCCTTACGATTTTGACATAAGGATGTCTTCTTTTTTTGTCAGTTTCACGTCCGACTGAGACCGACCTGATTGACAGGCTGGTCTCAGTCAGACGGGAGACCAGCCAGGGAGAGGATGTATTCAGGTAAGTCTGCAGGTAAGTCTTTGTACGGAAGGGGGGGGGCATAGGGGGCACGGGTGGGTACAGGGCAGGGGTGGGCATAGGTTGGCACGGGTTTGTGAGTCATGGGGGGAGTGTGTCGGGATCGGGGGGTCCGCGATTGTTGAGGGGGAGGATCGGGGGTCGGGGGTGGGAAGATTGGAGTGGGGGGAGGATCGGGGTAAGGGGGGAGGATCAGGATCAAGATCAGGATCGGGGTTCCGCAATCGGGGATTGCCCCCCCCGGGGTTGAAATCGGGAAGTCCAGAAAAATGGAGGCTCAAAGCCTCCTTGAAAGGTTTTAAAGCCCGACCCGCTTCCTGGGAGCGGATTGGTCGCCCGCCCCGGTGAAAACCGGAAATGGGCAGGTTGGGGGTGGGTCTGAAAATGGTAGCAATTTTCAATGCCCCCCCCCACCCCACCTGTTTTTCACTTTGAAAATTGAGCCCATTGTGTTTCTGGAATGACTTGAAAGACTAGCCAGTATGGAGGTTCTGATATATAAATTTGTTTTTTTTAATAACTTTGAAATCCTCTGAGTTGGATTATTAAAATTAGAGCTTTAAGTCTTTACCATCCTAGGAAAACTTCTTCCCTAACCACCCCCCCACCATCACTCCTCACACTTCCTCCCTTAGCCATGCATCCCTTGCAGCTGAGAGGTTGTGAGAGGCATGTTAGGAGCAGACTGCTACTAATCACGACAACAACCTGAAAGAAAAATTTCCAGCCCCAAGGACGATACTTCAGCTCCACTCACTACCTCTCTTCACAGCTGAGATTGATAACTCAGCGTGGTGGGAATAGAGTATATGTCTCTTCACTCTGTGGTACCGTGAAGTGGTGCTTTAACACGGCACCATCAGAAAGTAATTACTTTGGGCCCAAAACACCTGTCAGGGCCAAGACCAGGGAATAGCTGGATTCCTGGGATGTGGAGGATTTTGCACTGTTTCTGTAAGATCTCCATTTCCCAGTGGGAGGAAAGAGGATTCCTTCGCCTGCCCTGTCCCCATGTTAAGGGGACTTGTCTGGGGGATTTCTAGCTGTTGTGCCACATATGGCCTCAACGGAACTCTCGCCACCTGAGAACAGTTGAAGCATTTTTTTAAAAAAAACAGAACTTGCCCATCCTATTGGAGCTGCAGATTTTAAATAGGCTTTATCTTCAGCCCAGGATGGGCTTCCAGGCACCAGCCGTTAGGTGTTCTACTCATGGCCACCGAGGCCCAAAAATGCAGACCCCCATTCCACATTGCAAGAACGGGGTCATTTGCATGGTTGAGTGGGCCACCGACACCTGCAAGGTTGAATTCGGACGTGCCCACATTGGGGCAGATGCGCCGAATGCCCCCAGCAGGCACTCGTGGCCCATTCAACCATGCAAATGACCCTGTCATCGTAATGTAGGACATGGTCTGAATCTTTGGGCCTCGGTGGCCAGAAGTTGCGTTCCACTGAACTTCCCCCTGCAGAATGGGACACCTGGGCTTTCAGGTCTTTTCTCTTTAAATTTCTTCTGAGCGCCCTTGTCTATGAATGTTGCTACCTGTTCACTGTCAGTACACACTACAAAAATTCTTTCACAAAGTTTATGGTCAAAATTGCAGTCTAATCAGATTCCATTGAAACTTCAGATGGTAATGGTTTTCAAAGCTCGATTATAGTTTCCTAAAACCTGTAGCTACTATTTTGTAAAATCCCAGTACCTGCCTCTTTGATCCAAACTTTTAAGAGTGACATGCAATTTGGATAAATTTATTCCTTACTCCCCATACTCATATTTCTGAAGTTGCTTCTTGTCTCTAGTTTTACCATTTGATTTTTAAGTCAGTGGAATCTGCACCATTTTGTCCGTGAAGACAGCCACCAAATTGTGGATTTCGCAATGTATTGAAGTGGCATCAACAGACTTAAGCTCTTAGGAGACTGAAGGACTGGAGATTGCATTGCTGGTTATGTTTTATTACGGTCTCTTCGAGACCAATTGCTTTCGCAGGAGGTCACACGAATGAATTGCATCTTAAAATTAGAATTTCTCTTCTAATTATCTCAGTATGATGAATTTAATGTTAATGAGTGAGATTTTCTTGTCCTGAGCTGTTCTCATAGTGACTAAGTCTATTTTTTTTTTAATTTTGCAAATTTTTTGTTGCTGGAGGTTTTGATTCAAAAGACATTAGTCCTGAAATTACACTGTGTGGCCATAATTTCAAGGTTATTATGTGGGTTTGACCTTTTCCCCTTCAAAGAAACGGAATCATACTTAAGAAGTACAATATGACAAACGCTTACACTTTTGCAAACATTGAATAGTTTTCAAAGGAGCTGGCTTCAAGTAACGTTCATTTTGTAGAAGGCCTTTGTCAAATTCAACAATGAAATGGGGAGGACAGAAGCAACCAGCTGAGTGTTACCAAATTTAACAGTTGCACTTTAAAAAAAAAATTATTGAGTTCATCAGAGAGAGTGATGACCGTATTGGGAAATGGAAAAGATCTTTTTCGTAAACTGCCTTTAAGTATAATTACTCCTATTTTCCAATTGTTATAATGTTTGGAGATTCTTGGTTGGTTTCAACTGAATGAATTCTCCAGACTTTGCTTTAAAAGAACTCAGTCCTGTGGTTCATTGTTGACTCACCTCTACATTATCTGCGATTAAAAGCAGACTCTGTTCCAGCTGGACTCGACCGACAGGGAAACAAACTCCCCATGATTCTCTAACAATCCTGAAGGTGGTAACAACTGCCAAATCCTGACAGTCGAAATTAACTTGCTGTCTGCACACAGCCCAGTAAGAAAGATCTCATTTCACTGGAAGATTAGAAGCAAAAAAATGTTTCATAATGTCTGCTGTTCTGACTCACAAGGACTGTCTTTTCAGTGAAATTCAGAGGCTCATTTGTCATCACATTCTTTTAAAAAGCTTAATAGTCATCAAAATATTCATTTTTCTTTATCCATTATCCACAGGCCAGTGAATAACTTAAATTATCCACTAGGGAAAATTGCAGGAGCTCTTTCTCTAAAGTTTGCAGCCCTATTTCCTCCCAGAAAAAAAACCTTACAAGTATCTATCCTAACTTCTGGAGTTGGGAGATTAGTGCGATCCCTCTCAGGCACCATCCAAGCTACCCTTTGTTTGTTTGTTTGTGCTGAGTGACATGGGAGGGGTCCCCTTGCCATCTGAGAAACATCCATTTACTCTTGTTCTCTGCTTTCTAACCTTCAGCTATCCTTCTATCCAAGCCACTACTTTACTTTTAATATCATGGGCCTTAATCTTCACAAGTCTCTTATATGGCACTTTATCAAAGGCTTTTTGAAAATCCAAATATATCACATCTGCTACATTCGCTTTGTTTCTCTGCTCAGTGATTTCTTTAAAGAATTCAATTAAGTTAGTCAAGCATAATTTGCCCTTTACAAGTCCATTTTGACTGTCCCTGTGTAGTTCACACCTTTGTGCTCAATAATATTATTTCTTATTATGATCTCTAGCAGTTTTTGTAGACTCCTTAGTCGCCTGGCTGGTGTTTTCACGGGGTTGAAGCAGTTTAGCCAGTTTACATCCAATCAAAAAATATTTATGCAGAATTTGTGAAATTGTGCAATGTAGCCATAAACATTTGGAGAAATTAATAAAATATTTCTTTTGGAGTTGTATTACTGACTGATGAACTCATCAGTCTAGATCTTCCAATCAATCTTATGTTAACATTGAAGGTAACACCCCTGGCATTAAGTAACACCATTCAGAAAATCATGCTACAGTAGCACTGACCTGCAAACTCATGATTACTAGGTTGAGTCATCGGTACACCTGTACCAGTTAAAAGCTAGGTTACCGAAAATAGACTCTTGGTTTTATTTTCTTTCTTTTATCGTGTTCATTCTGTTGTATCCACAGTAGTTGAATCATTGACACTACCAGGGTTTTGCCAGTTGAGCCTCTCTGTAGGCCCTGGTTCCCAGAGTGCATTGAGGATGTTACTAATAGAATTGTTCTTATGTTCCAGGGTGAACAAGGGGATGATGGGAAGGTGGAAGGTCCTTCTGGCCCACCCGGAGACAGAGTAAGAGTCTTAAAGAAAAATTTTTGTTAAATACGATCAACTAAACTCTAATACTTCATTAGCGGTTTGTGGTAATTTCCAACTGTTCTCTGTTCAATTAAATTTTTTCTAACCTCCCTTTTAACTCTTATGTCGTTAACCTTCTCAGCTCAAGTGATAAAGCCCCACTTCTCAAATCTATCCACGATGGTAACCGTGTAGTGAATATATGCTTCCCCTTTGCCATTGCTTTAATATCCTTCCTATAATGAGGTGCCCAAAATTATATGCTGCAACCTAACTAAGGTCTTGTGTAAGTTCAGCACTACCCCTTGGAATTTGTATTCATTGACTCTGGAAGCAAAGCTAAACATTCTTTTTGCCTTTTAATGGCCCTAGCTACTTTTGCTACGCTCTTCAGTGACCTGTGTATCTACACACCAAGGCCCCCCAACTCCACTATTCTTTTTAAGGTGTATTCTTACTTCCAAAATGTTATAGTTCACATTTTTCTACATTAAACTGCATCTGCCACTTATCTGCCCATCCTGCTGGCCTATCTATGTCCTCCTGCAATCTTTCACAATCCTGGTCACAATTTGGCATAATTCCCCCCCTCCCCCAATTTGATGTCAACAGCAAATTTCACTATTTTTCCTTCAATTCCCAAATTCCGATCATTTAAGTATATAGTAAATAAGCCCCAGCACAATCTCTAGGAAACACCACTCCTTCAAAGAATTGTGTATGTGAAACCTTAGGTCTACCTGTTCCAGCAACCCCTTTAAAATTGTACTATTTAGTTTATATTGCCTCTCCTCATTCTTCCTCCCAAAATGCATTACTTAATACTTCTCTGCATTAAATTTCATCTGGCATGTGTCTGCACATTTTATCAGTCTGCTTATGTCCTTCTGAAGTCTGCTACTATCCTCCTCACCGTTTACTACATTTCCAAGTTTTGTGTCATCTGCAAACTTTGAAATTGTGCCTCCCATACCCAGGTCCAGGTCATTAACATATATCAAAAAAAGCAGTGGTCCTAATACCGACCCCTGAGGGACATCACTGTATACTTCCCTCCAGTCTGAAAAACAACCATTCACCACACTCTCTGCTTTCTGTCTCTTAGCCAATTTCGTATCCATGACACTACTGCCCCTTTCATCCCATGGGCTTCAATTTTGCTAACAAGTCTATTATGCGGCACTTTCTCAAGCACCTTTTGATACACAACATCAACTACACTAACTTCATCAACCTTCTCCATTATTTCATCGAAGAAATCAATCAAGTTTGTCAGACATGATTTGCCTTTAACAAATCCGTATTGGTTGTCATTTATTAACCTATGTTTTTCCAAGTGAAAATTAATTTTGTCCTCAATTATGGTCTCTGGAAGTTTCTCCACCACCGACATAGGCTCACTGACCTGTAGTCACTGGGTTTATTCCTCTCCCCTTTTTTGAACAGGGGCGTAACATTTGCCACCCTCCAGTCCTCTGACACCACTCCATATCCAAGAAGGATTGAAAGATTGTGACCAGAGCCACCACTATTTCCACCGCTATTACTTCCCTCAGCAACCTAGGATGCATCCCATTCGGGCCGGGTGACTTTTCTACTTTGAGCACTGCCAAACTTTTAAGTACTTCCTCTTTAGCTATTATTATCCTATCCAATTTCTCTACCCCCTCCTCCTTTACTGTGACATTGGCAGCATCCTCTTAATTTGTGAAGATAGATGCAAAGTATTCAATAAG
This sequence comes from Heptranchias perlo, assembly GCF_035084215.1. NCBI lineage: Eukaryota > Metazoa > Chordata > Chondrichthyes > Hexanchiformes > Hexanchidae > Heptranchias > Heptranchias perlo. Next base: position 32,702,690 of record NC_090355.1, read on the forward strand.
TACCAGTAGCAGTTTACCAACAACTGAAGTAAGATTAACTGGCTTATGATTTCCTCATTTATCTTTGTTTAGTTTTTTTTGAAAAGAGATGTCACATTTGCCATCCTCCAGTCTCCAGTCCTCTGGCTCAATTTTCTTTCCCACCAAATTTTGGAAAATTATAGTCAGAGCCTCCACCATTTCTTTCCTAGCTTCCCTCTGGCTAATTTGCATTAATGTCTTGAATGCAGGAACTCAATGCAAATTAGTCAAGCTCTCAGACAATACCAAACTAGGGGCAGAGGTGGGGAGAATCAAAGTTGAAGGAAACAGCTAGAGACCAATCCTATCTTCACCCAGTGTCCATACAAGCACATTTGAAGTAAGGGGCACTGTAAACCAATTGGGGTGAGAACACTGGGGGGGTTTGTCCACTTAGCACCCATAGCACTGCCCCAGCTAACTCAGTATAGACCCGGATTGAACCTGGGAATTAATACTAACTCAACTGTTGTGCACACTAACAAATTTACTGAAGTGAATCCCATTACTTATCTCGATGATGGCAATATATGAAGACTATTATTTGAAAATTCCACACCAGTCCCCTTGGGACTTCTGACTATACACTCGAGATCTTGTTGCCTTCTTTGCTGATGTCACTCACTGTGCTCATGATTTCAACTAACTTTCTGCTAGTCTCCTCCCCCCAATTCCTCTAATGTATTGTATTCTGTAGTCTCCCATCTTTCATCTTATATTTCCACTTCCCTGGTCTCATCATCTTTTATTTGTTCACATTATACAATGTGTGCCACTTTTCAGCCCAATCCCCAGTCTATCCAGATCGCTCTGTATTTGAAATGCTGGTTCTCTGTTATCAAAGTGGTCAAGTTCATAGACAATACCAAACTAACCGAGAGATCTCGTCGCAGGACACAGCCAACAACCTACAAAAGGAGTTGGATGCAATCTGTGAATAGGCAGAATAGCCGATATTAGGTATTGCACATTGGAAATAAATTGACTGAAAACAAGAATATTGTAGATCTAACTAAAGGTGAGTTTGAAAGAGATCTGGCAGTGTAAGTAGACATCACCTAAATCATGGTGAAGCAACCATCAACAAATTGAGCACGATGCTAATTTATATTGCCATATCAGAGTATAAGTCAGAAGAAGTTATGCTGAAACTGTATTGTGGTCTGGTCAGACTGCACCTTGAGTACTGTATCCAGTCTTGCTCACCAAGAAATAATAAAGCCAAGGACATGGCGTAGAGGAAAGGTATGAGGCTCAGTGGCAGTGTCAGACTACTGACTCATGAGGGAAGGCTAGAAAAACTCGGGCTCTTTAGCTTTGAAAGAAAATGACTAATGGGGGAACCTTATATTAGTTTATAAGATATCAAACGGTATAGAAAAGTCAATCCAGAGCACTTACTTCAAGATACATTATGACAGTAGGACAATGGGGTACAGGTTCAAGCGTGTGAATGGCTAATTTAGGACTGGTATAAGGAAGAATTTCATCAAAGAGTAATCAACACCTGGGGTAGACTGCTGTGAGGTGTAGTCAATGCATAACCTTTAAAGTCTGTCAAGCAACAGTTGGATCACTTTGATGTTGGGGGAGCACGGTAGGATTTTCTTTTCTCCCTGAATGGATGAGTGAAGATTGGCCAAATGGCCTTTCTTGTCTGTATCGATCGCATGGGCTTCGAAAATGCATGAGCCACTGATCCCAGTACCTGCCAGGATCATGCCTGCTGGTCCACTCCGCTGCTGACCCCAGCAGAGTGTGTAATGTCAGAGCTTGGGCACCTAATTTGCATCTCCGACAGGTGCCTGCACCATCTATGGACACATCTTGTGTGCCCATCTGCACCAAGCTGCTGAGATTTCTGGCTGCTCAGGCCGGGGAAAGTGTCAAGTCCCCTCCCTATCGCCTCCAGAAATTTACCAATTCAGTTCCAAGCAGCCTCATTGTAAGGGAACTGTATAACAGTATAAACCTCAATGAACCTTTGGAGATCCAGGCACTTCCCCAGCCTGGAATACCAAGGTGAATCCCACTTCTACCAGCTGGGTGTACCGGACACCACTTGAACGCTGATCTCTGACAGGCTAGGGCTGAGGAAACTTCTGGCCTGATAGTCCCTGCCCCCTCTGAGTCAAGGATACTATGTTTGGGACAGACAGAGGTTGCACACCAAATAACAACCCCCCCCCTCCCCACCCCCAGAAACTGAGAACACAGGCCATAGCCCAGATATGTTGGATCACTGCCTATATCCCAGACCTTCCACTGCACTCCCTCCAGAGTTAATATATTCATCTGAAATTCCTCTCACCTTAGAAGAGCAGGTCGGACTGGGGCAGGTGCTGCTGACATGCCCTTGCAGACACCAGTGGCCAGCTCCAGATAAGCAAACTATCCCATCCCCAAGATTGGAAATACACAAATCTTCCACTGCACTCCTGCCGGTGTTATAGTGGGAGTGCACTGAAGGAATGCACATCTTTGGGCTACAATGTCCATCTCTCAGCCAACATATGCAGTTGCACAATACAATCTTAAACACTGGCCTGGAAATTCCTGGGCCTCGCTCCACTGGTGTAATTGCGGCGGAGCAGAACCTCTGCCAGCCCTTGCCTCAAGCCAAATCCCCATCCCCCATCCCCAAGCATACCAAATACATGATAGCCTATTCTTCATGATTCAGCTCCATCTGCTGGATACATATACAATTATATGATATAGTCTTGAACTCTGATATTACACCGTTAACCTGTCTTAAAATAAATAAGAACATAAGAAATAGGAGCAGGAGTAGGCCGTACGGCCCCTCGAGCCTGCTCTGCCATTCAATCAGATCATGGCAGATCTTCAACCTCAATTCCACTTTCCTGCCTGATCCCCATATCCCTTGATTCCCCTAGAGTCCAAAAATAAATCTATCTCAGCCTTGAATATACTCAATGACTGAGCATCCACAGCCCTCTGGGATAGAGAATTCCAAAGATTCACAACCCTCTGAATGAAGAAATTCTTCCTCATCTCAGTCTTAAATAGCGGACCCCTTATCCTGCAACTATGCCCTCTAGTTCTAGACTCTCCAGCCAGGGGAAACAACCTCTCAGCATCTATCGTGTCAAGCCCCCTCAGAATCTTTTATGTTTCAATGTGATCACCTCTCATTTTTCTAAACTCCAGAGAGTATAGGCCCATTCTACTCAACCTCTCCTCATAGGACAACCCTCTCATCCCAGGGGTTAAACTAGTGAACCTCTAAAGCAAGTATATTCTTCCTTAGATAAGGAGACCAAAACTGTACGCAGTACTCCAGGTGAGGTCTCACCAAAGCCCTGTTCAATTGTAGTAAGACTTCCTTACTGTTGTACTCCAACCCCCTTGCAATAAAGGCCAACATGCCATTTGCTTTCCTAATTGCCTGCTGTACCTGAATGCTAACGTTTTGTGTTTCTTGTACCAGGATACCCAAGTCTCTCTGGACACCAACATTTAATAGTTACTTACCATTAAAAAAAATTCTGTTTTTCTATTCTTCCTACCAAAGTGAATAACCTCACATTTCCCCACATTATACTCCATCTGCCACCTTCTTGCCCACTCACTTAATCAGTCTATATCCCTTTGCAGACTATTTGTGTCCTCGCTGCTTACTTTCCCACCTAGCTTTGTATCGTTAGCAAACTTGGATACATTACACTCAGTCCCTTCATCCAAGTTATTAATAGAGATTGTAAATAGCTGGGTTACTGCCTCCACTAAAATAGTGGTGAGAGGAGTTACAGATGAATGTGCTAACTGTTTGTACAGTCATATCCACAGCCCAAATTCAGGCCCTACACCTGCAAACAATTAGTTGACGTAACCTAATCCAGGCTGCATTACAGGTCAAAGCCACTAGATGTCCTTCGGTACGACTGAAGACAACTACTGCAGTGGCTCACAAAGACAATTCAATTTCCAGTCACTAAATTGTTACCAGAGTCCTCAGGCTAGTGCACATTCAGCTCTCAGCAGATGCTCTTTAGATGACTTCCAGCCAAGGTTCTCATTAATTTAAAACTTTAAATAATTTACTTAACTGTTGCCACCTTGCACTTGATTATCTAAGTACTGAGAAGTTTCTAACTGCTCTCTGGAATGCTGCCCCTGGCTAATAAAAGAAGAGACATCTACTGCAATTTCTGCAGAACCATGGTTATAAAAAGCAAAACAAAATAAGAAGCAGGAAATAAAAACACGATGGTTCATATTACAGAGAGTGAAGTTAAATAGAAAAATCCTGCACCAATGCTGATTTCCAGACACTTTATTCACTATGAAATGTGAAAGAGGAGAAAAAGACCTAACTAACTAAAGTGCATGTGTATCTTTGCAGGGCCCTGTTGGGGATCGAGGAGACAGAGGCGAACCTGGAGACCCTGGTTACACTGTAGGTTATTTACCACTTCTCTCAGCATCATTCTGTTCCATCCTACTGTTCAAGAGGCCTTGCCCATTTGCGGCCTGTTTCAACCATAGCTGTCACTCAGTTTTCCATGACTTAAGTACCAATGAAGCTTTTACAGATGTACAGTTTGCCACGGTGCTCCCTAATTACTGAGTTGCAAATGCTAAGTTAATCCATCCATGGATAATACAAGCAAAACAGTTAAACCTAAGCAGTGTCTTCACTTATTAGTAAGTTCAGTATTTTACAGCCTAGTATCTTGATAATGTGTTGTATTTGGAGCATTTTGTTGTGAAAATGCTGACAGCAAAGTCAGAGAGCAAACAGGTGGGGAAACCTTGTAGTAGACCGAGGGCTACATTGTAGAATGGGTACACACACTGTCTTATCGACTCGGGGGCCTGTGTGTGAATCAGCCATGCTGACTGGATGAAAGCCGCCTCTCTGTCAACTGTAAGAGTCCTACATTAAATTGATTTAAGCCACCTCAGCCCGGTTCTGCTGCTCAAAGCTTGACATATTTGGCACTAAATGGACTCTTGCTTAGAGAGGCTATAAAGATTGGTGTGATAAATGGAAAAATGCACTGATGCAGTCAGGAGGGCTTAACTGAGATTGGGCAATGGGAACTTAGGAACAGGAGTATGCCATTTAGCCCCTCGAGACTGTTCCACCATTCAATGAGATCATGGCTGATCTGTGACCTAACTCCATATACCCGCCTTAGCCCAATATCCTTTAATACCTTTGGTTAACAAAAATCTATCAATCTCAGATTTAAAATTAACAATTGAGCTAGCATCAGCTTCCATTTGCAGAAGAGGGTTCCAAACTTCTACCACTGTTTATGTGTAGAAGTGTTTCCTAACTTCACTCCTGAAAGTCCTGGCTCTAATTTTTAGGCTATATCCCCTAGTCCTAGACTGGGGTACAGTAGCATGGCAGTAAGTTGTGATTGGCCCACGATACACGAGATTAACATGCAAAATGCCAACCATAAAATGACAATGACTCAGGTGACTTTTATAGGTAGGTGTGACAATTTTTCTCTCTCTACGGGAATGTCCACAGATGCATATGCAACCTCCTTGAATGCATCTATTTAAATATTTCCCCTCCCATTTTCCTCCAAGTGTCCAGTTGTGATTCATTTTCAAAATTCACACCTGTGGTGCTTACATATGTATAAGCAATGGGTACTAAGACCATTCCCTGTAGGAATTAGGCTGTGAAATATCAAACTCAGGGAACACATACTTAAATTAAGTCCTGTAGAGATGGGGCAGGTATAGGGTATTGTGGGCCAATCACAGCTTACTGCCAAAAGTACTGACAATTTACCTCATTGGAAGATACAGCAATGTCCCTGATTTATTCTGCAACCACAAACGACAGAGGGGGATATTGCAAGATGCTATGTGATTAGAGAAACTATGCTGTATCATCTCAATAAAAAAACAAGTTATTTCTACACGTATTGAGTAGATATGAGGGCAGAGGGCGGTGCACAAAAAACAGATGTGATGTTACTTGGGTGTTTGAATTTAAAATACCCAAAACATTATAAACTTAGTGGGTTTTGGCACCATTAACATTGACTGACTTATGTTCCCTTTCAGGGTCAGGAAGGTCTGGATGGTGAGAGAGGGAAACATGGCCAGCAAGGTTTACCAGTAAGTGCACATTAAAACTTCATAAAAATCCACGAGTTACTGAGCTTGTGTAAGTCCTCCCTAAGATTAAAGTTTCATTTTATTAGAATGCCGGCATTTCTTAATTCCACTCTGCAAACCACAAGTGTTGAATTACTTGTGTGATTGTGCAGTGGGAGGAAAATTTGTCTGGATGAGATGCGTTACAGTAATTGATTCCACATGAAGGAGGACAACTTTTATGTCATAAAAATGCTGACTTGCACTAGATATAGCATTGCAGATAATTCCTTAATTATTTGTTTTTAATTTCTAGGGTAACCCTGGACCTCCAGGTCAACCAGGTCCAAAAGGATCTAAAGGTCAGGAGGTAGGTAACTGTAGTCTATTCAACCATCTACCCCATGATAAGCAATGTTGTTGCATCCAGCCAACGGCATAGAATCATTGAAATTATAGCCAGAAGGAAGCAACTTGGCCCATTGCACCTGTTCTGGTGCTAGCTTTTAAACTAGAACTATCTACTCTAATCCCATTTTCCTGCTCTTGCCCCATATACATTTATTTTCTTCCTTTTAAGATACATATTGAATTCCATTTCAAGTGACTTTATACTCACTGCCTCAATAGCCACTTGTGGTAAAGCATTCCGTGTTCTAATAACTTTCTGTGTGAAAATAATTCTTCCCTTTGTTCTTCTGGTAATGATCCGCAGTCTGTGCTCCCATATTAACAGATTTGCCCACCGTTGGAAACAATTTTTCACTATGTACCACTTCAAAACCTTTCAGAATTTTGAAAATGGTGATGAGAGCTCCACAACTTTCTCTGTTCCAGTGAAAAAGCACAAGTTTTTAATCTTTCTTCGTAACTATAACCTCTCATTCCTGGAATAATTTTATTGAATCTTTGCTATACCTTTTCCATGGCGCCAATATCCTCTCTATAATGGGGTACCCAGAACTGCACACAATTATTCCAACTATGGCCTAACCAATGAATTGCAAATTCAACGTCACTTCCTTGCGTTTATAATCAATGCCCCATATGTACTAAAGCCAGAATCCCATTTGCCTTTTTATGGCCTTTTCCTCCTGCACTCATATCTTCAAAGACCTATGTGTTTGCATCCCTAGATTTCTCAGACCTCTCTGTTCCTCCATTTTGCTAAAGATCTTGCCACTTGGGTATACTTCTTCTCACTATTCTTTTATCTCAAAATGTACCATCCCACATTTCTTTGCATTGAACTGTATGTACCACCGATCTGCCCACTCCACTAACATGTCCACATCCTCCTGAAATCTCTTGCAGTCTTCCTCACAGTTTGTCACACACCCTAATTTGGTAGCATCAGCAAACTGTTATAATTTGGTATCAGCGTTTCTCTTGTGCCTTGGTCCAAATCATTTATATAAATGGAAAACAAAGAGATCCTAGCACATATCAATTGGACATACCACTACACAATTAACCACCTTAAATTAAACCCCTCTGCTGATTGATTGTAATGATATAGAACCTGTTAGTAATTTGATGGTACTAAATGAAACTCCGAAATTAATGTGAACATTTAATTGTCCTTGTTGCTTTTGTTGATAATTTCAAAACATTTTTAAAATTCCTACTGAATTATCCGATTAGTTTAGGCCTGAACGCTTCTACTTCCAAAATAAAATGTAAAATGGTTGCCTAATGGGGCTAAACATGCAACTTTTACTGCTGAAATTAATGATCAACAAACATTTACCTTTAGTAAAAACCATGGGTTACAGTATGTTTCAGTCTTTGTCTCCAAAACATTGTTTAGTCTTTATATTTTTTACCTTTTTGTAGCTGTCCCATTTCAGATTCACCATCAGAATTCATATCTCCTATAACTGCCAGCATTACGACCATCTGTTTTTACCATCAGCTGCATATCACATGGCATGAGACCAGAGGCATAATAGAAGTTGACATGAAAGAAGCTTTTACAGAGAAGCAATTCACTTTGTTTTACCACCGAATACTCCTATATGCATTCCAACCATAAATAATGAAAGAGCACGTGCTTAGCAAGTCAGAATGGGATTGGCTTTGGAGTGCTGTTGTGTGAGGGCATTACATTGGCAGTCAACAGTTTGTTGAATGACAATTCATGGACAAGTCTGGGAATACAGTGGCAGAGCCAAAATTCTATGCATCATACAGGCATGGCAAAAATATTCTTTATGCCGGAATGCATATCAGTGTAAAGAATTCACATCTGGCGAAAAATAATCACCAAAGTATTCAATTACACATTAACTTTTAGTTTATGTGAAATCCAAACTCAACTAAATCAAGACAAACAGTGCCAGAGTGATCTATAGCATGCTAGCTTGCTAGGTGCCAGTTTCTTACTTATACTGTAGTTGGCTTGAGGTTAACTTTCCTTTTTTGTCTAAAGTAATTTCCCCCTATATCATGTATAATCTATGCCTAAAATAGTGGGGGATGGGGAGGGAGATAAATCAACTCCCAGGCCTATGCCAGTGCCATTCTGAAATTAATCACTCAGAAATGCATTACAGCAGCCTTAGAATGGTCCATCCTCCAACTTTCCCTGTGTCTCCATGGCAGCATGGCTGAATTTGGGAACTCACTATGTGCGAACTGCATTGCAACACTTTGTGGTGCAGTTTTCTACTACAGTCTTCCAATGCAGTGCACTACCTAGTTTATAGAACTTCTATCAATTAGGAAACATGGATCTTAAATGCATCCTCACTCTGAGGTTTAGATCAACTGGCCATGATTTCAATGTTCACACTTTCCAATTGATATGCCTGAAGTATTATGGTTGGCTTTGTAGGCGCATATCAAGCTTTTATTTCTTCATTCATAGAATGCCTCACAACTTTGAAACTTAATTGCTGTGCACCAAAATTAGCCAATGTTGGAAAGTGATAGAAGTTTATACTGTCTGGGAAGAATTGTGTTCCAACCTTGATGTAGGATTGTGCCAGAGAACAGTTTATCAGCAATGAAAAAATAGCTTAAGTAATTCCAAATCCCACAACAGTGCTCAGCTTTCTCACTAAGTAATTACAAACCTTTCCACTGTAGCAATTACCAGCTCCGTTCTCCTGCAAATAGGCCAAGAGTTTGAAAGTCACAGCTGATGAGCAGAGTTTGGAATTTATAATATGTTCCGTGTGGAATGGAACCAAAAGTAAAAAAAACATTGGGAAAATTACAACTATAGAAAGCCAGCCTTTCATTGAAAGGAAGCCCAAAGTTTAATAATCATGCCTTTTGTAAGAGGTTTGAAATATATAATGTCTTCCATGTGCTGTGCTTTTAGGACATTTTTAGGACAAGCAAATTTGAAGCCTGCATTCTGAAATATACTCGAGTACGTATTCCCCCAAAATGGCTTCAGGAGGATATACCTCAGCAGCGTCCATTATTGTATTTGAGTGGCAATTGCTGCATCTAACTTGTGTTCAAAGAATATATAATCTAATCGTTCCCTGTGACAATTACATCATCACATGTGTATGTGGTAAGAAGGCAAGCTAGGGTAAGAGAAAAGAATTCATAATTCTTTAGTGTAGTTTCAATGAGTCAACTCTTGGACCAAAAAACATTCACATGCTCTATTCCACTTATTGAAATTGGCTTTCATTGACATTTCTCTTTCACTTACCTATGAAAAACAAGGTTGCTGGCAGTGATGATTGCTATTTCTGTTGGTGTTTATGTGTGCCAGTAATGCCTTTGTATGTAATCACTGCATTCTAACACATCATGCCTACACTATTGGAAAGGAAAGAATAAAAAGTTGTGATGGTGATGCATCTGTTGAGTCAGCTGTTCAGCTGTAGCACTCAGCTTTTCTCGTAATCAGCACTCCCGACCTCCTTGTATAAAAGGGATTTGTAGCTTTCCTATGTGTAAAGTCTTAAGCCATACTTGCATTAGTAATTCCACTTGTAAGTCTTACCCTGCGGAGCAATTAAGAATTCTTCAGATTCTCAAAGAAATGGCATGACTGACAATAATAACACACTAATGATGCACCTTTAATGTAATGAAATGTCCCATGATGCTTCAAAAGAGGAGGATAACAGACATCAAGCAGGAGTTGAGAGAAGGAAAATCCAGTTGGGCAGCCAGTGAGCAGTAGGTCTTTTTTATTTTGTCTGCCTACTGCCCTGTTTTTCAGCTTGAACACCAGATACCACCTAGTGGTCCAGCCAAGAACTAGTAAAACTTGCCAATGGGGAGAATCAAGTCAAGTGTAAGATGTTGGAATCCTGGAGTGACAAGGACACTCCAATTATACTTATTAGAAACTGTTCACTCTGATATTTGGTAACATCCTATGATGTTGTTTTTGTGTATACTGCAGTCTAAAGTATCACACCCTATTACGGAATCTTGCAGATTGAAGGTGCTGTTATATTTGCTGCTTCTGTAGTTCAGCTCATGGGAGAGTGACATCCATGTGCCAGCTCACTACTTTTATATCCCTTATTCTGATTGCAGAATTATAGAGCCAAATTTTCAGGGATCTACAATTCAACTGTGAGGATATGGCAGCTCTTTCTAGCAATGTAAACACAGGGAGCCTTTGCACAGATGTCACTCTCCTGTGACCTGAACTGCAGGAAAAACAAATATAAAAGTGTGTTGAAGCTGAGTTCTGTTGCGCAATATCACAGGTTACACTAATACCATAAAGCTACCAGGGTTCTGTTAACCCTTTCCTTTTTGTTCAGGGACGAAAAGGAAAAACAGGTTTCCGAGGTGTGCAAGGAAGCCAAGGCCCACCAGTAAGTGTTTTTATATGCAGATGTAAAACTACATATATACATTAATTCATCAATTTAGCTGCACATCAAAACTATTTTATTGATTACAAAGTGCTTTGAGATGTCCTGCGGACGTGATTGAGAGGCTACGTAACTGCAAATATAAATATTTTCCAATAGTGTAATACATTACTGTAAGGTCTGTCAGAACAAATATGAATATTATGCACGATACATTTTAACACAGTTGTAATTCAGAATATTTTAAAACTTAACTAATGTCATGTTTTGTGTTTAATACTCAGGGTCTTGTTGGGCCTCCAGGTCCGAGGGGTGTTGTTGGCCGACAAGGTCAAGAAGGTGCTCCAGGATTGGATGGAATTCCTGGGTTCAATGGCAAACCAGGAATCCAGGTAAGATGGGGCTTCTTGTTAAGTGATAAAAACAGAGCCAAAATAATGTATTAACACCTGTGGGATAATCATTTAAATAAACATCCCTGACTGAATCTCATTCCCTAGCAGTATTATTGCACAGCACTAAAAGTAAATATACTATACATGTTGGATTCTTTACACATTATACTGCCACTGTTAAATGAACAGTCCATCCATCAAAACATTGCGATTTAATAAATTGTTATTCACTAACTTTTTTCCAATTTAAAAATAAAGGCTAGCTTCCCAATAGTTCAGTTAATAATTCCTGCCTGTGCCTCTGTCCATAAGAAGGCCGATGTCTCCTGCAAACCAAAACGTATCCTTAGCCTCCACTGTATTTGAGTTCGCTTAGCCCAGATCTAACAATTAACCCCAACTGCAGTAAATTGATGGCCGAGGGATTTGTCGGATGCCCATTGTATTCTCTTTATATATATATATATATATATATATATATAAGCTGCTGTTCTGGATTTATTTACAAATAAAGTGATACACAAAAGCAAAGACACATTGGCAAAATACTAAATAGTATAGTATTTGAGTGATATGGGCCTAGAAATTGATCCACGCAGCGCCTGTTTGGCACTAACTGGCCTACTAAGCCCACAATTTGGTGGGCAGGAAGTGCACTGCCTGCCACATTGGGAAAGGAAAAATAGGCGCCCTTTACCCACACCTGAAGCAGTCGTTAGACCCTTTGCATATGCAAATAAGGGGCCTAGTGCCCATTTGACGCCCCCTCTGCAAGATTGGTTCACCCTGAGGTAGTCCGCACACTCCGAAACCAGACCTTCGGATTGCCTGCGATCTTTGAGGTAATTACATACCTAAATGTCACATGTAATCCCCCCTCCCGATTGCCACCACTTCCCACCCCTGATCCCCGGACCGGATTTCCGATTGGCCCCCACGATTCCTGGACCCAACCCCAATCCCTGCGCCCCCAAAAATGGGTGCACCCAAATTTCTAGGCCGTGGAATCAATCCATGAAGGAATTAATATTCTGACAGCTGCCTCTTTGCAGTTTTTTGAAATGTAACAGTTCCTTTGGGCAAATCAACTTTCTTACACAAAATTTGTCTCAAAATTAATCATTCAGTATAAGGCATTGCACATAGAATACACACGCTTCCAGTATCCACAGAGCCTGGCCATCCTTGTTGGGACCAAAGACCAGTAGCCATGACCAGTTATTGGTCCCATGGAATCTCTTTGATACAAAGGTATTTCCTTTGCAACAGTCAAGCAATCAAAATATTAACATTATTCACATCTTGGTAGGAACATAGGAACAGGAGTAGGCCATTTAACCCCTCGAGCTTGTTCCACCATTCAAGGAGATCATGGCTGATCTGTGACCTAACTCCATATACCTGCCTTAGCCCCATATCCCTTAATACCTTTGGTTAACAAAAATCCATCAATCTCAGATTTAAAATTAACAATTCAGCCAGCATCAACTGCCATTTGCAGAAGAGAGTTCCAAACTTCTACCACCGTTTGCGTGTAGAAGTGTTTCCTAACTTCACTCCTGAAAGGCTTGGCTCTAATTTATAGGTTATGTCCCCTTGTCCTAGAATCCCCAACCGGCGGAAATAGTTTCTCCCTATCTACCCTATCAGTTCCCCTTAATATCTTGAAAACTTCGATCAAATCACTCCTTAATCTTCTAAATTCCAGAGAATACAACCTTAGTTTGTGTGATCTCTCCTCGTAATTTAATACTTGCAGTCTAGGGGCTCAATTTTAAAATCAAATTGTGGGTGCGCTGGGGGAGTGGGGGCTGCGAAAATGGCGAAAATCCCGAGTAGGTTCAGAAGCCAGCTGCAACCTGTCAACTTCCAGGTTCCCCACAGACACGCCTGAGCACGCGAGCGCTTCACGAATCCAGAAGTCCCGTCGGCATTTAAAGCTGGTGGGATGATAGTTAAAGAAACAAATGTACTTCATTGATGTACTTAAGGTACTTTATTTCTGACGTAGTAGATAGTTAAAATGATTTTAAACCTACATGGGTGGCTTTCATAGAGTCATAGAGTCATAGAGTTATACAGCACGGATAGAGGCCCTTCGGCCCATCGTGTCCACGCCGGCCATCAGCCCTGTCTACTCTAATCCCATATTCCAGCATTTGGTCCGTAGCCTTGTATGCTATGGCATTTCAAGTGCTCATCCAAATGCTTCTTGAATGTTGTGAGGGTTCCTGCCTCCACAACCCTTTCAGGCAGTGAGTTCCAGACTCCAACCACCCTCTGGGTGAAAAAGTTCTTTCTCAAATCCCCTCTAAACCTCCCGCCTTTTACCTTGAATCTATGTCCCCTTGTTATAGAACCCTCAACGAAGGGAAAAAGCTCCTTAGTATCCATCCTATCTGTGCCCCTCATAATTTTGTACACCTCAATCATGTCCCCCCTCAGCCTCCTCTGCTCCAAGGAAAACAAACCCAATCTTCCCAGTCTCTCTTCATAGCTGAAGCGCTCCAGCCCTGGTAACATCCTGGTGAATCTCCTCTGCACCCTCTCCAAAGCGATCACATCCTTCCTGTAGTGCGGCGACCAGAACTGCACACAGTACTCCAGCTGTGGCCTAACCAGTGTTTTATACAGCTCCATCATAACCTCCTTGCTCTTATATTCTATGCCTCGGCTAATAAAGGCAAGTATCCCATATGCCTTCTTTACCACCTTATCTACCTGTTCCGCCGCCTTCAGGGATCTGTGAACTTGCACACCAAGATCCCTCTGACCCTCTGTCTTGCCTAGGGTCCTCCCATTCATTGTGTATTCCCTTGCTTTGTTAGTCCCTCCAAAGTGCATCACCTCGCACTTTTCCGGGTTAAATTCCATTTGCCACTGTTCCGCCCATCTGACCAACCCATCTATATCGTCCTGCAGACTGAGGCTATCCTCCTCGCTATTTACCACCCTACCAATCTTTGTATCATCAGCGAACTTACTGATCATACCTTTTTCAGATTCAGGCCTGGTGAAATCAGGCGTGAAGGGACAGATCAGGCAAAAATAAACAAAATAAATTAAATAAAAAACCATTGCACAAAGTTTTAAAAAAACAAAATAAACCTAACTTTCCACCCTGCTCCGATGTCCCCCTCTCCGATGTCCCTCTCAGCACCCGATGTCTCCCTCTCCGATGTCCCTCTCTGATGTCCCCCTCTCCCCCCTCCCGATCTCCCCGTCTCCCCCTCCCGATCTCCCCCTTTCCCCCCCGACCTCCCCCTTCCCCCCCCGACCTCCCCCTTCCCCCCCCCGATCTCCCCCCATCCCCCGATCTTCCCCTCGCCCCCCCCCCACCGATCTTCAGCGCCCTCCACTCTGTGTTCCAGCGCTGAATGATGTCTCTCTCTCTCTTTCTCTCTCTTTTCTCCACCCCACCTCGGCATTGCAGCTCCTGTCAGCAGCCAATCTGTCAATCAGGCTGGCTGCCGGGCGCGAAACCCAGAAACAACTTTAATCACCATCAATTACGTCACCATCGCGTCGGAATAGGTAAGTTTTTTTTTATTCGGGTTTGCCACGCGCACCTTCAGCACCACCCACCTCCCCACCACAGCCAACCTGACACCATTTCAAAATTCAGCCTTAGGTATCATTCTAATAAATCTACACAGCACTCCCTCCAAGGCCAATATATCTTTCCTATGGTGCGGTGCCCAGAAGTGAACACAGTACTCTAGGTGTGGTCTAACCAGAGCTTTGTATAGCTGTAGCATAACTTCTACCCCCTTGTAGTCTAGTCCTCTAGATATAAAGGCTAGCATTCCATCAGCCTTTTTGATTATTTTCTTACCTCTCCATCATATTTTAATGCTCTATATACATGGACCCCTAAGTCTCTTTGGACCTCCACTGTTTCGAGTGTTTCACCATTTAGAAAGTACTCTGATCTATACTTTTTAGGTCCAAAGTGGATAACCTCACACTTGCCTACATTGAAATCCATTTGCCACAGTTTTGCCCATTCACTTAATCTATTAATATCTCTCTGTAATTTCATGCTTCCATCCACACTGCTTACAATGCTGCCTATCTTTGCGTCATAGACAAACTTACATATGTGGCTCTCTATCCCGTCATCTAAGTGGTTAATAAATACAGTGAATAGTTGAGGTCCTAACACAGATCACTGTGGGACACCACTAGTCATATCCTGCCAATTTGAGTATCTGCCCATTATCCCTACTCTCTGTCTCCTGCCGCTCAGCCAATTTCCTAACCAGGTCAATAATTTGCCCTCAATTCCATGAACTTCAGCTTTAGCTAACAGTCTCTTATGAGGGACTTTATCAAATGCCTTCTGGAAGTCCATATAACAACATCCATAGGCATTCCCCTGTCCACTACTTTAGTCACCTCTTCAAAAAATTCAATCAGGTTGATCAGGCATGACCTGCCCTTTACAAATCCAAGCTAGCTCTCTCTGATCAGCTGAAAATTTTCACAGTGTTCAGTCATTTTATCCTTAATTATAGACTCTAGTAATTTCCCGACAACAGATGTTAGGCTAACTGGCCTAAAATTCCCTGGTTTCCCTCTCTCACCTTTCATAAATAGCGGAATGATGTGCAATTTTCCAATCTAAAGGAACGGTTCCTGAATTGAGAGAACTTTGGAAGATTATAGTTAGGGCTTCTACAATGTACTCACCTACTTGCTTTGAAACCCTGGGATGGAAACCATCTGGTCCTGGGGATTTGTCACTCTTTAATGCCATTATTTTTTTCATTACTGTTAATTTACTTACGTTAATTATGGTGAGTCCCCGTCCTTGATTCAAAATGGTAGACAATGAAATATTGACCTATATTCCCCGCAGACTCTTTTTGCACATGATGTATCTTTTTGCCAAAGCTGCATTAATTGACAGGTTAAATATGCAGCCCCGTGATCAAAGCACTTTTATTGTAATTAATTCCTGATCAAAAGGAATTTCCTTTTCCTACAACACTGTCTGCTATCTTCTATTTTATATCTAATGAAGAGATCAGGCTTCCTTTTCAACTCTGGCTAATTGAAATTATATTAAAGTGGCAAAACAAGTTGATGAAGCTATCAAAAAAAACAATAGGCCTACGGTTTTATAAATAGGGGCCCTGCTTTACAAGGATGTCAAGGCCGGGAAGAGGGTGCAGAAGAGATTTATTAAGATTACACTATGGCTGAGAGGCTTTAGTAATGAGAGACTAGAGAAACTGAGCCTGTTTTCATTAGAACAGAGAAGGTTAAAAGGCAATCTGATAGAGGTGTTCAAAATTATGAAGTGAAATAAAATCAGGATTGCACCCTATCTCCCTGTGAGATAACCTCTATACATTTATTGGTCTGTGTCAGATGTTAAATATTCCCAAATGCTAATGTTTTATTTTCACTACAGTGAATTATCACTTCTAGAGGATGGAGAATCACAGCAGCAGTTTAAGAATTAACAGACAATAGTTTATCTATCTTACATGTCACTTTCCCTCATACCTTAGGGAGAACAGGGAGACGATGGGAGTGTAGGATTGATCGGTACATCTGGAGCACGTGGTCGTGTTGGAGTACCAGGGTTGCCTGGATCTCAAGGACCTCCTGGCTTTAAGGTGAGCAGGTTCAAGGCTTACTTGGCCACAGCCCAGTAGCCTAAAGCAGTCATGCAAAATAACTCGATAACTAGAAAGGCGACGGTAGTTCTTTAAAGATGATCTGTCAACACAATGCGGAAGAGCTCTTTATTCGTTGGGATGAAGGATGGTCTCACTAACTAGTGAAATGGTGCATCACTCAAGTGAAGCTAACAGTAATACTCAGCAGTGAATTCTCACTCTACTGGTGTGGTAAGATGTTGTATATTGCCAATTATGTTTTCTTTGAAAGCCATTGTAATTTTCTACTTTTTAAAGTGTCATCTGGGCTCAGTGGTAGCACTCTTCCCTCTGAGTAGGAAAATTGTGGGTTCATGCCCCATTACTGATTCAAGCATATATAATCTGGGCTGATACTTCAGTGCAGAATCTGACCTTGGGACATTTTTCTACATTAAAGTTGCTATATAAATGCAGGTTATTGTTGGTTGTTAGCAGGCCCAAGCCAATTCTGTCCATTAGAAAGTAACATGATTGGTTTAGCCTCTAAAAATTGCTAAATTTCTTGGGACTAAACCATTTTGGGTCTCCTGTCAGCATTTATGCTTTGTATTGTATCGCCTGGTTCATTGCTTAACAATTCCTTGAGATCCCATTCTCATTACAGTCAAATTAATAAAAGGAATGGGTTAACGCAGTTACTACAGATTTGATAGCTGAAAAGACTGGAACCCCTTGTGAGTTGGTGCTTAGTTCCTCCTCCTGGATGAGCCAGGCTCCTACTGATGCTGAAATGGCATCTGGTAGTCTACAGTTTACACTTGTAATCACCCTGCAGTTGTGTGTCAGTCCACTGGACCCTTGTCTAATTGACACTTTGTCATGGACATGATTTAACTTGAAAAATTACTTCAAATTTTGGGATCAATTTACCACATAACCCAATAAACCTGTCAAAATACTCCAGCTTCTCAAATTTGAGAAAATTTAATCTAAAAATTGATATACCTTTTCAATCAAGCTTCTACAAAAAAATTAGACATTTGACCTTAATTAATGTCTATTAGTGCTTGTGAAAGATTTCTTTGTATATATATGAGATCTCCTCCACCAGCTTCCAGCTGTTTCATGAAATCCTTCTCCTTCAGGCAAATCTGTCATATAAAATCTAGAGCTCAATATATACTCATGACAGGCAGCAATCATTCTGACACCAGGGCCCCGATATTTACTCTGGGCCGTGAAGAGAGTGGGGTGGGGAGGAGGATTTCCAGACGGGAAAGACGGGTTTCCCCGACGTCCTGCCGATTTTGACGTCGGATGTTTGGGGCCAGATAGCGTGGGCGGGGTCAGAGATCGTGGCGGGGGGGGGGGGGGGGGGTCGGTGATAGTGGTGGGGACAGACATGGGGGGTTCGGAGATCATGGGAGGGTGTTGAAAATCATGGGGGGGGTCGGACATGGGGGTTCGGAGATCGTGGAGGGCTGGTTGGAGATGGTGGGGAGGGATCGGACATTGGGGGTGGGGGGGGGTTGTCCGAACACCTGTGTGGCATCGCGGCAGTGAGCTTGTTGGGCCTGGAGGAAACATTCCTGCTCCTCCGGGCCCACACAGCAGTGCAATAAAGGCACTCACCTGTTGATCCGGGCCTTCTTGTCTCTTCTTACATGGCGTGAAGCAGAAGGCCCGGGAATCTCGGCCTCCAGGGGTTAAAAATAAAAAACCTGTTAAAATGGGCCCGCAGCCTTCTTAAAAGATTTTACTGACCGACCCACCTCCTGAGAGCGGGTTGGCCGCCCACCCGCCCGACCAGCCTCCGTTAAACCCAGAAGTGGGTGGGTTGGAAACGAGTTCGGGTCGAGTTTTACATTTTTGCAATTTTTAGCTTCCCACCCGTCCCCAAACCACCCGTCCTCGGGAGTTAAAATTACCCCCCTGATCTTGATTCAAACTGCCAAAAGAATGTTACACCTTCTTCCTAAATTGGGTAAGCAACATGAAATGGAAAAATAACTTTGGTGAAAAGCAGGCTGACATACACTACTATTAAAAAATAAATTTAATAAGATTTAATAATGTACCAAGTAAATACTACAATCATATACAAACCATACTTGCCTGAGTCTAACAGACTGCACTGCCAATACAGAGAGATACTACCTAGACATACAACCAGACTGCAGGGAGGTGGAGTTTTAGCCCCTTCAGAAACGGTCATCTTCATTTGATAAATATACTGCAAGTCATAAAACCAGGTCATTCTCATGCTCATCCATGGTGTGTGCTATATTAGAGGGACGCAACTGGTCAGGCTTGAGAAGTGGAGTCAGAAAGACTTGGCGAAAGATTTTGAGGCATTGCCATTTTTTCATGCTTCCCTGTATGTGTGGTTGTGTTTTTTTACCCTCCCTCTTCCTGTTGTTCTTTTCCTTTTTAAATGCTGTTCATCAGTAATATCTTCCAGTTCTGATCAAGGGTCCATATCTGAAACATCAACTTGTCAGTTCTTTCCACAGTTGCTGCCTGACCTGCTAAGTGTTTCCAGCATTTTCTGTTTTTTGTGTTAGCACTCTTTCTATCTGAACATGCTGTGACAGTACCTTCGCTGTCAACAAAAGGATTCTTTCCTTTATTAGCCGAGGCATGGAATATAAGAGCAGGGAGGTTATGCTGGAACTGTATAAAACACTGGTTAGGCCACAGCTTGTACAGTGTACAGTTCTGGTCACCACATTACAGGAAGGATGTAATTGCACTAGAGAGGGTACAGAGGAGATTTACGAGGATGTTGCCAGGACTGGAGAATTTTAGCTATGAGGAAAGATTGGACAGGCTGGGGTTGTTCTCTTTGGAACAGAGGAGGCTGAGGGGTGAATTAATTGAGGTGCACAAAATTATGAGGGGCCTAGGTAGAGTGGATAGGAAGGACCTATTTTCCTTAGCAGAGAGGTCAATAACCAGGGGGCATAGATTTAAAGTGATTGGTAGAAGGATTAGAGGGGAGCTGAGGAAATATTTTTTCATCCAGAGGGTGGTAGGGGTCTGGAACTCACTGCCTGAAAGGGTGGTAGAGACAGAAACCCTCAACTCATTTAAAAAGTACCTGGATGTGCACCTGAAGTGCCGTGACCTACAAGGCTGCGGACCAAGTGCTGTAAAGTGGGATTAGGCTGGTTGGCTCACTTTCGACCGGCGTGGACATGATGGGCCGAACGGCCTCCTTCTGTGCAGTAAATTTTCTATGATTCTATGCATCGTGAGAAATGTAAGATTAGCCAAGACTGAGGAGCACAATCCAAAGAGTACAACAGAGAATTCTAATCACTTCCTGCTGTGTATGCCATTGTGGAAACGACCCCAATATTATTCTGAAAGAGGGGAATCCGCGGTTGAGGTAAAACGAAGACATATCAAAAGCACTGGTGTGGAAGGTGGCGACGGAGAAACTGGGAGAATGGAATGAAGCCCTTACAGGAAGCGGGGTGGGAGGAAGTGTAATCAAGGTAGCTGTGGGAGTTGGTGGGCTTATGGTAAATATTGGTGGACAGCTTATCTCTAGAAATGGAGGTAGAGAGGTCGAGGAAGGGAAGGGTCAGAGATGGACCACGTGAAGGTGAGGGAGGGGTGGAAATTGGAAACAAAGTTGATGATTTTTTCCAGTTCAGTGCGAGTGCAGGAAGCGGCACCGATGCAGTCATCAATGTACCGGAAAAGGAGGTGAGGGAGATGAGAGATGAACTCCATGGTGTATCTGATGTGGTCGGTGGTCATTATGCAACAAAAGAAAATAAAACCACATATTGCAAACTAATTATTTTTGTGGCATAGACTGATAACAAATAAATCCCCAGTGTCTCCATGAAGCACATTTTACTTTATCTTTATGCCACGTACCCTGTGGTCAAATTGAGCATTGCTATGTTCATTATTGTAGTTGCCAGGAAATGCTCACTTACTGCCTTAAGGCATAGCAAATGTTCCCATTTCTGAAGCCAGTGCTTCTGTTTAAACAGACTGACCCTTCTGAGGAAGAAACATGATTAAAAATTAAAACAAAATATCATTGTGCTACAGATATCAAACTACCATCTCTCTTCTTTTGAGAGCTAATTCTTCTTTGCAGTGATCAGACGTTTATGCTCTCTTGTAATACCTCCAATGGTGATCCTCTGTAAATGTGTTGTTAAATTGCATCAAGTAGTATTGTGCAGAACCATATGCATTTGGGACAGAATAGTGTTAAGGAGCCCATCATTGTCCATAATCTACACTGCACTCCAGTGGAATTATTGAGAGTTTTCATACATGGATTCTCTCAATCTAGGAAAGACCAAACCACAGCCTGACCATACATCATACAGTCTGGCTTAATTCAACCTGCTTTGATTTGGCCCAGTTAGTACCACAATTTCTTTATCCATACTCCAGCATCATCATCCCTCACTTTAACAAATGAGATAAAACTCCAGCAATTAGATGGACTGAAATCAATGGTGAAATGGTGGAATAGAATAACTTGTTGAATTTTCAAAAGGTCACAGATAATTTTTTGCAGTCATAGGAACAGGAAGAGGCCATTCAGCCCCTCAAGCCTGCACTGCTATTCAATTAGAGCACGGCTGATTTGTATCTCAACTCTATTTAACCCACCTTTGTTCCATATCCCTTGATACCCTTACCTAATAAAAATCTACTGATCTCAGACTTGAAAATTTCAATTGACCCAGCAACCACAGCCTTTTGGGGGAGAAAATTGAACATCTAACTCTGTTTAAAAGATAAAGCACTGTTCCTTACATATTATTTTGTAACAATTTATTTCATTTTTTTCTGTCTGAAAGTGAGTTAAATATTGGTGCAGTAGTCTATTTACTGGTTTTCCCTTGTTCATTTAAAAGAATACTGTGCAAACCTTACTAGTCTGTTGATGTTTGATTTAGAGCAGCCATGAGTCAGATGCTGTAACAGACTCTGATGGTTCATTGTAAAGTACAGTCCGTCCTATGCAGTCTGCAACCAACTTCAGTAAATCTCAGTTTCTTTATCCATTATGATTGTCACAGGGAGAGAGAGGTTTGCGGGGTCAGGCGGGACCACCTGGAATAAAAGGAACAGAAGGAGGGGCCGGCCTGCCTGGGAACAGGGGCGATCCAGGTTCCAAAGGTCAACCGGTCAGTAATACACGTTTTCCTGGGTTGTATTTTAACGAGACAAAATTAACTGTTTCTGTCAGCCATGTTCGGCTGAAAATTACAGGAAATGTGATCAGAGAATTGACAATGACGTCACCATCATTTAAGGCGGTGTGTAAAATTAATTATTAAGAACTAGTTTTAGATTAGGTAGAAAAATGGTGATGGAACAATTTTTGGTTCAAGATTATCTGATGATTAGGTATGATATATGATGTATTGCTTGATTTAATCAATTAGTTTGATGGCATTGTGTGTTGGCACAATGCAATTGCCATCCAGTTTGAAATCATTAACCCACGCTCCCCTGATGGCCTCAGTGCATTGCTGTACCATACAAACCGGGAAGGCCACAAGCTAAGTTAGCTGATCTCAGTTGGGGCAGTGCTAGGATGCTACAGTTAACCTCAACACTCCAAGGGTTTGGGGGAAAGATCAGCCAGAATTTCCACTCCTGCTCACTGTCCAGGGTTCCCTGCTGAAAAATGTGCATGTTTGGACATTGGTGAGGACAGGATCAAGCCTAACTGCAATGCCCACCAAATCCCTGCAGTCGAATAGCCTACCAACACATGCTGTCCAGGGTCACAGTAATAACCACTGAGACATCGGAGGGTGGCTGTTGCCCTTGAAACTATACCCCAGCATCAACACCTTTGGTTTATTATAAACAGGTAATCACTTACACTAAAATAGCAGAAGAAATTATTTTATATGAATGGGTTATGCATTCGTACGCTATTAACCCATGACATAAAATCAAGGTTTAAGAGATTGGTCACGGCACCAGAAAATATACAATTTTATACTTGATTCCTTTTTCTATCCATTTCAGTGGGACTAACTAACACAACTTTAACAAAACTGAATTCAGGTATTCAAATTAATTAGAGCTTGAGATTATTTAATGTCGAATCATTGTGAATGGGTTTTCTGTTGTCTATAGTTGCCGATTTCTGTGCACCAATGTTTCAATCCAATAACAACAGTGGAAAAGCAAAGTCATCATAGAATGAAAATTTATCTTGGAAAATTCAACTAGCTCTTTAGGAAGAATTGATTGTACCTCCAACTTCATTATTAACAAAAAAGATTTGTTTCATGAAATGTTCTAATATATACAGGACATTGATCTTTGCAACATGCAATGTAAAAGGAACCTCTGACTCGCCCTCTCTTCCACTCCCACGATGGTGTCTCACTGTGAGCCTTGGCAGCTCCGGAAGACAGCCTTCACTGGCAAAACAAAGCAACAGACAATACAGACCCAAACTCTTTCCCCACACACCCATTGCCAGCATTGACGGTTGACAGATGTCCAGTTCTCAAGTATCTATATTCTGGAGCCGTCCACTGCTGCTAAAAGTTGCACAACAGTGACTCAGGTTAACAGGGAAACATAAGGTTCATTCAGCGCCTAACTCAGATCATGGTTAATATTTTCCACTGGAGTTACGCCGGCTCCCCGGCACAACTCCTGCGTAATGCCCTGGAATTTCTTCAGGAGCCGCTCTTCTGATTTTCCAGTCGGCCTGGATTTTCCGCGAGAAGTGATGATGAGTGTAAAATATGTCTGCACAAATATTGGTATTCAAAGACCATGCAAATGATGGAAATACCTCATACAGCATTTCTGTTCTTTGCACCCTAACAACAAGGAATGCCCGTGCATTGCTGAGTAAACCCACAGATTTTTAAAACCACTTGTTCCAGATCTCCTGTCAGTTTTGTAAAACTAGCCATAGTTCATCCCATTAAATGAGTCAAAGCATGTAAGTAACTGAAAAATTGCAAATTTTCTGCAGTGCAACCTTCCAAAAATTCCTTGGGATTACAACTTCTGTTTCTATTTAATGGTGATATTTTCAAATTGTATTCTGTAAAAATGAGGTCAGTAAGTGTTCTGGAATGCTTTCAGTGTGAGAAACATTACAGGATCGTATTGCATGTCTTATCCACATGGTTGCAAAATAGAGCTGAAAGGTATGATAAATAATTTACCATAACACACTCAAAATTACTCAGTATCGTATGATGTAGATGTCATAAAGTAAATGTCACAACATTTGCTCCATTAATTAATGATACCTAAATCTTGAATCGGTTATTTCTGAATATATTTTGCTACCATCCCATACTGAAGACTTTAAGATGCTGCATTCCTTAATCTGGTGGCAGAATCACTGCTTCTAACAATCTGCAAAATATTTTTTTTAATAAATACATATTAAGAGTAGAGTAACATTCTTGTTTCCCAAGACCATAATGTAAGTGAGTTAAACAATCTGTAATTGCCAATTCTAGCCCTCCAATCGTCTGTTTTCAAGACAAAGGCTAGCACCTCATTCTGAGACCAAAGTTTATCAAGCTAGTTGAGACATGTGAAACAGATTTGTTCTCACATAGCTTGTTTGAGAGTTTCCACAGTTTCCTAACAAATAGTACCTATTAGTTAATATAGCACTTACAATGGTACACACTAAATTACTGAGACAGTTCTACACATCTAAATGGTACTATCTGTTTATTCTAATCTATTAAAAGTAATGGTACTGAAATTCCTAGTGGGCCACTTCACCGCCAGAAGTGGGATCATCAAGGGACAGGCACCCACGCCATTTACAGCACTTTCTGATTATCTGCTCTACCCGGGCCCTAGAAAATCAGAGCATCGCCTTGCTGCTCCATCGGGGAATGGGAGCAGGCAGTTGATCCTGAAAACAGAAGACTTGGCAAAGATGTTGTTCTAGCAAGTAGCTCTACTTGTCAATTCCCTGCCACTTCCCTCTAAACATTGATATTGAAAAAAAGCACTGAAATCCAGCCCATGGAGAAACAGTCATTATGGGCCTCACTTCTGCCAGGGTCACAAGTACACAGACGTAATTTGTGCCTTGACCAAAGGAAGCAGAACTGGTGGGATTTCTGGTGGCCGAGATCATCCTGCAGTCAGCCTCCTTTTCCGTGTCAGCACAGGTGGAACGGACACAAGAAACATCTGCCCCTTTTGGAATTTGCAGCAGCTGTAACAAAAAAAGGGTCGGAGACTCGGCAGATCCAGGTCCCACCCCATATTCCTCACCCCACCCAGACTGAGCAATTTTTTACACACAGAAATCAGAGTCATTTTGGGGCTCAATTGTTTTATTTGTACTCAAAAGGAATGAGAATAAATTAAAAATATACTTAATAGAAAAAAATACAGCTCCTTTAATGGTGTATTGTTCACAACATGATGTTTCGTTTGATATAAGAACTTATTATTGGGGAAGGAGGACACCAACATCACCTTGAATTACACTACATACCAAGCCACTAGAACATTGAATCAAAAGAAACCCATTTATAGTTTGATCAGATTGTAGATTTTCCACAAAAACATAGATTGAAGGCTCAAACACAAACACTTACTCTCCTACATTTTTTTTTATTCGTTCATGGGATGTGGGCGTCACTGGCGAGGCCGGCATTTATTGCCCATCCCTAATTGCCCTTGAGAAGGTGGTGGTGAGCTGCCTTCTTGAACCTCTGCAGTCCGTGTGGTGAAGGTTCTCCCACAGTGCTGTTAGGAAGGGAGTTCCAGGATTTTGACCCAGCGACGATGAAGGAACGGCGATATATTTCCAAGTCGGGATGGTGTGTGACTTGGAGGGGAACGTGCAGGTGGTGTTGTTCCCATGTACCTGCTGCTCTTGTCCTTCTAGGTGGTAGAGGTCGCGGGTTTGGGAGGTGCTGTCAAAGAAGCCTTGGTGAGTTGCTGCAATGCATCCTGTGGATGGTACACACTGCAGCCACTGTGCGCCGGTGGTGAAGGGAGTGAATGTTTAGGGTGGTGGATGGGGTGCCAATCAAGCAGGCTGCTTTGTCCTGGATGGTGTCGAGCTTCTTGAGTGTTGTTGGAGCTGCACTCATCCAAGCAAGTGGAGAGTATTCTATCACATTCCTGACTTGTGCCTTGTAGATGGTGGAAAGGCTTTGGGGAGTCAGGAGGTGAGTCACTGGCCGCAGAACACCCAGCCTCTGACCTGCTCTTGTAGCCACTGTATTTATATGGCTGGTCCAGTTAAGTTTCTGGTCAATGGTGACCCCCAGGATGTTGATGGTGAGGAATTCGGCGATGGTGATGCCGTTGAATGTCAAGGGGAGGTGGTTAGATTCTCTCTTGTTGGAGATGGTCATTGCCTGGCACTTGTCTGGCACGAATGTTACTTGCCACTTATCAGCCCAAGCCTGGATGTTGTCCAGGTCTTGCTGCATGCGGGCTCGGACTGCTTCATTATTTGAGAGGTTGCGAATGGAACTGAACACTGTGCAATCATCAACGAACATCCCCATTTCTGACCTTATGATGGAGGGAAGGTCATTGATGAAGCAGCTGAAGATGGTTGGGCCTAGGACACTGCCCTGAGGAACTCCTGCAGCAATGTCCTGGGGCTGAGATGATTGGCCTCCAACAACCACTCCCATCTTTCTTTGTGCTAGGTATGACTCCAGCCACGAGAGTTTTCCCCCTGATTCCCATTGACTTCAATTTTACTAGGGCTCCTTGGTGCCACACTCGGTCAAATGCTGCCTTGATGTCAAGGGCAGTCAATCTAACCTCACCTCTGGAATTGAGCTCTTTTGTCCATGTTTGGACCAAGGCTGTAATGAGGTCTGGAGCTGAGTGGTCCTGGCGGAACCCAAACTGAGCATCAGTGAGCAGGTTATTGGTGAGTAAGTGCCACTTGATAGCACTGTCGACTACACCTTCCATCACTTTGCTGATGATTGAGAGTAGACTGATGGGGCAGTAATTGGCCAGATTGGACATGGGTGGGCGCAAAATGGGCGGTATCGAATTGGTCGCCTGTTATACACTCCATCTGATATTCAGCGCCACATATAGGTGTATACATGTGACAGTGAAGTGATACGAAATGCAAAGCTCAAATAGTAAGTTCCAGGTATAAGTACATTTTTACCTAGTACCAATTTGCTCAATGCTACTACTGTTCCTGTTACGTGCAAGCATGAATAACAAGGAAATCTTGCTCCAAGGCATTGTAATTACAGTAACAGATATCGCTGCATATTGAAGAAATATCCTCTGTATCTAGTCCTACTTTAGATTAACTGATCAAATTACTGTCGAATATGGGGTGAAATTGGACACTGGGCGGGGACGCAAAAAGGGTGGAATAACTTTTGCCTCCTGTTATATCACACGCCCGATATATCTCACACCCGATATTTAGTTCTATTAAAATGAGTGGCGCTGAATATCAGACGGAGTGTATAACAGGCGACCAATTCGATACCGCCCATTTTGCGCCCACCCATGTCCAATTTCACCCACCATATATTCTATGACTAATGTGGCCCTGCAGTTCATTACTAACTAAAATGGTCTTGTTGATTTCAGGGAGACCCTGGAGAGTCCGGCTTCCCTGGGCTGATGGGAGTATTTGGACCAAAGGTATTTAATCTGAGAATACTTCCTGAGCTTTATGATCGTTCTCTGTTTTCTATTGTTTTTTAGGCTTCCATTGTCCCTAGCCTCCCACGCATCATGACACATTCTACTGCAGTCAGGAGAGCAGAGCATTCAGGGCCAAGGATAGGAATAAGCACTGAAATAGACTAGAACATATAATGTGACCAGTTCAAACAAACCTTTTCTACATCCATTTTAAATACATCCTCAAACAATTGGTACTATACATACAAGTGGAAAGGTGTAATCTTGAAAAAATTGAATCCTTCCTAATTACACCTATGTATGCAATAATTTGTAGCCACAGTTCTGACCCGGCACAAAGTATCATTCCAAGCATCCTGACTGAGAACCAATGAAATTCATTACACCTGAACTGTTAGTCATGAAAACCCACCACGAACCAAACACTTATTTTCATTGCAGTTTTTGCCTGGTCCATTTCCTTTTCCTATTCATTGACTGATCTGAATTGATCTTATCGAGGTTTAAATAATAGTCAGTCAGATGATGAAAAACAAAATATTCAGTACATTGCACAGTAAAGCTATATAGATATTTGAATGAAATGCCACTAACGCGTATTTGCTACATAATCCTTTCCTCCAAATAGGAAACTTTATTGTGAAGTGTATTTTGCTTACAATAAATTTTAACATTATTTTCAGCCAGTTTTTCTCACTGGTGTAATCGGTGACAGTTCTGTTTGACCCTTATCTTTTGTAAACAATTTTACAACACCAAGTTATAGTCCAGCAATTTTATTTTAAATTCACAAGCTTTCAGAGGCTTCCTCCTTCGTCAGGTGAACGATGTGACGAAGGAGGAAGCCTCCGAAAGCTTGTGAATTTAAAATAAAATTGCTGGACTATAACTTGGTGTTGTAAAATTGTTTACAATTGTCAACCCCAGTCCATCACCGGCATCTCCACACCTTATCTTTTGAGTAGTTTAGGAGAATTAGCTGTTTGTTTCAGTGTTCAGGGGCTATGTACCCTGTATATTGGGTTTATTTTGTATCATTTAGACATGGGGGAAAATGCATTATTTCAATCCTATCGGAGAATGTGAGCATCCGTTCAAAATATAAGTACAACCAGGGCTCTGGTAACAAGGTATTCAGTCAGAGTCAGGGACTCACTTGGTTAACATTTATGTTACAACACATGAACAGGCCATTTAACCTATCAAGTCTGCACTTTTTTTCATAAGTCAATGAGTTTAATCCCATTTTCTCCAATATTCTTCTTTTTAAAACTCCTACCTAATTCCCTTTTAAAAGCATTTATGGACTCTGATTCAACAACAATTTATGGCAGAGAATTTTTTTCTAGCCTCCCTTTGATTCTTTATGTGGTTATCTTAAATTTGTGCCCTCTTGTTACTGTCCTGCTAGTGGAAACAATCTATCACTATTTACCTTATCATAACCTTTCATAATCTTAAAAACCTCTATCAGGTCACCCCTTAATTTTCTCAACTCTAATTTTAAAGAAAAAACTAACTTCTCAAGTCTTTTTTCATTACTGTAACCCTTTATCCCTGGTGACATCCTAGTGATTCTACTCTGCACCTTGTCCATTACTTTTATATTCTAACTATAAAAGGCTGCCCAAAACTATACACACTACTCCAACTGCAGCCTAACTAAAGCCTTGTACAAGTTCAACATTATCTCCTTGCTTTTGTATTCCATACCTCCAGATACAAAACCAAGGATTCCACTTGCCTTTTTATAATGGTCTTATCTACTTGTGCTGTCTCCTTTGAATGTCTGTGTATTTGCAAACCAAAGTCTCTCTGTTGCTCCATTTAAAATCTTACATTTAAGGTGTACTTCCTTACTTCTAAATTGCATTTCTTCACATTTTCCACATTAAATGTATCAGCTGTGATGGCCCCCGCTGTCACCGTCTATAGAATGGTTCTTGGGCAAGAAAAAATTGGGCAAAAAGAACTAAGTTAGGCAAACTGTGGACTGATGCAGCCAAAACACTATGTTTCAAATTTGGAAAGATATATAATTTATTGGAGTGTAAGGATGCACACACTTTATAATCTCCATCCAATGATGTTTTATAAGTCCTGTCCTGGCATGCACTTATAGTAGGTAGCTCAAGAAGACAATTGTGTGGTCTCATATCCCCCTCTGCTATAACCATTTATGCCTGGTAGTTCTCCGGTAGCTGCCATATGCTTTTCATTACATTCTCTGAATAAAGATACTGATTCCTGGGGCACACAAAGCTTCTTTCATACAAAAGATCTCTCTTTAAAATCTTCTGCACTATATAAAGTTACCACACAGTTGGGGAAATCATTCCTGCAGAGGTCACTGAGTTTTGTTTAAATTTCTTTGTAGCAAAGCTTGAATAATTCATCAAAAGAAGTGAAAGTGGAAATGAACTATATTGGCCTCTAGCAAAAGCTTAATGGTGAGTTTAGGAAAACAGGAGCCAACTTCAATTTAAAACTAGAAGAGAATAGCTAACCGTAATCAGTTTGGACTGTAATATCTTCCTCAACGTCTCTCCTGGCCCTCTCCATGATCCTCTCACCCTCTCCATATCTCCGAGTTCCCTCCCTTTGTGATCCCCATCTTATCTGTGTCTCCAAGATCCCTCTCAGAAGTTTCATGTCTTCAAGATTGCATAATCTACTCCATGACTCCAAGATCCTCTCATGTGTCTCTGACACCCCCTGCTAGCTCTGCGTGTCCAGTGTGCGCTCCACATCTCAGAAATTTCCCATCTGCTTTCATGCCCTTAAAAGTTCTCCTCCCCTCAATCACCTACTCCCCTCAAATAATGTCCCTGGCGCAAATGCCTCTTCCATCTGCCTCATTGTCAAGTCTTTTCCTCCCATCGCTGCTGTCGCCCACCTCAACCATATTTCTCATTTCTGCTTGTGGTAATTCCGCTCTGTCTTCCCCCCCAGCACTGCTGATACTGCCTCTCACAGAAAGAGTGGGAGCACTACATCAGCAAAGCAATATCAGCATCCCAAGTGCCAGTGATAGTATTGCAATCCCGTCAGTAGTGTTCAATATACTGCGCTGACCCTCTGTAGCACTCCATATCCCTGTAAAAGCACGGACAATCAGCAGTGCCAACACAGACAATGAAGAGAAAAGTGGTAGTAGACAATAGGAGGTTTGAGACTGATGAGGAATGGGTGGGAGCACATGCGAGTTTCACATTGGAGATTTCACATGGACATTGAGAGGTTGGCTGGGAAGGTAGGTGAGGGGAATTGAATTGCAGAGGAAGCAAATAATCAAATAGATCTGGAGCAGGTCAAGTCGCTTGGGTTTTAAAATACAAAGGCACTTGTGCAATCAAAGCCTTTAATTTCAAGAGGGTATTCATTGGCTGGCAATGATTACTTAATGTGAGTAATTGTGTCACAGATTTCTGCAGAATCCAACATTCAAAGCTTGGCTATGCACAAAAACATCTGTAGGCAATAATGAATTAATTTCCAGGGTATTTTCCATGAACTGATTTGAATCTTGCATGCTTCACTAACATTGAGTAAGTTTGCATGAAGTCATTGGGAATTGATTAACGTCAGCAAGCTTGTCGATCAGTGTTTTTGATTTTAACATTTATTTTAATGAATTATTAAGTGACAGAATGTAGTAATTCATTATTTGACCATCAAGGTTAGTGAATTTGTTGATAAAATGGCTGCTTCCTTTACATGGTGTCATTATATCCTAGAAAATACTAACTAAACTAACCAACAAATGTTGCTCCTGGCCAACATTATATGTGTATCAGATGTCGGGTAATTTTAAATAGTTGTTCATAAACTTGTTGATAAATATCAACAAATCTGGCATTGACATGAAAATTTGTTGAGACTCGTGTAAGCAGATTAAGTCTGATTTAAACAAATCGAGGGTGTAATCAATATTGACATCTTGTAAACAGCCTCATTATGTACATATGTTCTTGACCAAGATGGAGCTGCATGGAAATATTTAGCTTTTATTTATTCATTTTTAAGCAATTTTAATTCTTCATGTGTCATCCATGGGCAATTTTGAGTTGTTTGCATCTCTATTGCAACCGCCAGGCTGTACCCAATATTAACAATGTCTTTTTGATATTACCCACAGCACTAAAAGACAATTGCACATACACAGATGCCAACATTGACACTCAATGAAAACGTCAATGAATTCAGTTTAATAGTGTAATTCCCTTTATTTTCAGCAAGAAGATAATTAATGTGGGCCCTGAACCACAAAGCTATTCTCCTCACAACCACATGTCTAAGAAATAAACCTGAGCAGCAGTGACATAACCATTGTTACAAAGTTTGGAATTTAGGGAAGCGTAGGGAGAGCTTGAAATTGTCCATCTCACTGAGTATCTTTCCATATCCACCTTTATTGAAGTATTTTAATCCTCCATGGCCTCACCCCTCCCTCTCTGTAACCTCCTCCAGCCCTACCACCCTCTGAGATTTCTGCGCATCCTTGATTTTAATCGCTCCACCATTGGCGGCTGTGCCTTCAGCTACCTAGGTCCTAAGTTCTGGAAAACCCTCCCGAAACCTCTCCACCTCTGCACCTCTCTCTCCTCCTTTAAGACCCTCCTTAGAACCTACTTCTACCTCCTAATATCTCCTTATGTGCCTCGGTGTCAAATTTTGTTTGACAACGCTCCTGTGAAACGCCTTGGGATGTTTTACTACGTTAAAGGTGCTATATAAATGCAAGTTGTTGTTGTTACAGTGGAGATAAAAAGGATGATCTGTAAGTGCTGGAAAACTGAAACAAAAACTGTTGAAAATACACAGCAGGTCTATCAGCGTCTGTAAAGAGAAAAGACAGGTTAATGTTCTTGGTAGGCACTTCGTCAGAACTAAAAGACATGATGAGCAAATCCTTTTATAGGACAAAATGGGGGTAGAGAACAGCAAAAAAAAGTCAAGAGTCAGATGCCTCCTATCACAAGGAAGTATTTAGTAGTCTGCAAACAAGTCCAGGGTCCAAAGTCTAGAAAGAGCAGATGATCTACACTGATCAACTCAAGACAGTGAAAAGGTTTCAAAAGAACTGTGAAAATAGTTCAGTAAGGCAGTGAAAAGACAAAAGCAGAACAAAACGAGCTCCAAAGTGGAGGCGAATAAAATGGAAGGTCAATGGGAGAAACGGGCATGAAAATGGAGCAAGTCAGTGTTCAGACCAGAAGACTACAGATCAGAGTGCCCAGGCGAAAGATGAGATACTGTTCCATGAACACCATGAGCAGAGGATGCCATATACTAGACTGGAAAAATTTCATGTCACTTGTGGTCTAGAAATATTGGGGCCCTGATGGTGTAAGAAAATAACACGTGACATGCTTCTGGGACATGCCATATCTTGCCTAATTAATCAGCAGTGAGCATGCCTACTGACTCAGGCCTTCCCTCCCAGCAGTGAGCATGTGTCCTGCCTCATACTATCTTACTTGGCAAACACCAGTGACTCTGTCCCACCTGTGTGCATTGTGCCAATTCTGCTAGGTATCTGCACCTCGTAACTGCCCAAAAGTAACAGTACTAATTATGTAACAGTAGCATACAGTCAGCAGTTCCAGAACTTAAACACCCAGTCTTCTGGGTATCAATGCTACAGTCCCTTGTGATGGCTTCTCCAGAACCCTGTAAGGATGTCACAGTATTGGATTCTCCTGATTCTTTGAGTGGACGGTAAGTATTAATAGGGAAGATTTTCCACTTCTACATTCCCCAGCTCGTGATTTTATTACCTGTTATAATCAATGGCCAGGAAATCATGGTCTGGGGAGTGTAGGAACAGAAATTCCTGGTCAATAATATGATAGCTGTTAATTATATTCTCCAGTATGAATATATGTATCTTGACATTTCTAGGCACGTGATCATTTTTATTGATGTGGATCACAGCATGTGGGTCCAATTAGAATCGAGAACAGAAAGATTCACAATCTCTTATCTGCTCTTTTTGTTCAGGGCCATCCAGGAGATGCAGGTTTTACTGGGATCCAGGGTCCAAAAGGGCCTCCAGGATTAATGGTAACTAACCATTTATTACAGGGAATTCAGAGAACCTCTTTTAAATGACGCTTTGTACTATTTACTGAATTGGTAAGAAATTTTAAATTCTACAAGCAAACATAATTTCCGACAAGTAACACTTTGTCAAACTGAATAGATTTAAAGCTGTGTTTCAGCTTTAGGTGATAATCCACCTGTACTGCTATCGTGGATTGGTGCCAACCATCTATCTTCAGTTCTGAATTATTGAAACATAATGTTATAAGATCACTATATGTATGCACTCAAAGTTTGTGTCTAAAACCATAGATACGATGTGCTATGTTAATTTTCATTCTTTAAGATGCTTGTATATTGTGTTTAGTGGTTGTTAGAGCTGGGTTTTTACTGGATCTTTCTAGCTGTTGGTCTTAGCGAATCTGGTAAGCTTATTATGTACCCCACTAAACTCAATATAAAAACAGCTTTAGACTTAGATGTAAAATAGAATTGTAAAGTAGGATTGTAATTTGCACACATAACTTGGTAACCTGGCAGTTAAAAGCTGTGTGTTGTCTTGGTGTCTGAGAATAAACACGTTTTCCTTTCCAGGGTAAAGAAGGCATCACGGGTCCATTTGGTGTGACAGGTCCCACGGGCCATCCTGTAAGTACTCTTTGTTTTGACTTTATGAAGTTCAAAAGAAAATTTCAGTTATTTACAATTTCTTAAGATGTTAATTTAAGCACAAATTCTACGATTCTTCTTCGTTTATAGGGTCCAAAAGGTTATAAAGGAAATCAAGGTGATACGGTAAGATTGATTAATTTGAAAGAATTAAAAATCAGTCTCTGCTTTATGAATTACTCTAAATTTGTTCAGCTCTTCAATTTGAGGAGACGAAGATCTGTTCATTATGCATCTTATTATTTATTTATTTTGTGCTGATTAAGGTAGGGAATATCAATGTTGGAGAATAGAACACTTTTCAACTTTTTGTACGAAGTGGTTTACACAGTGGCCTTTCACCCCTGGAACCTAATTTTGAATTCAGAGGGATGAGAAGAAAGTCTCCTTCGACTACAAGTGAAATGAGTTTGGACATTCTCAGCCCAGTTCCTAGTGGGCATGAGTCCACAACTCAAAATTAGTGCAAAACCATCAGTCTCACTTAGATAGCCCACAAAGATTCCTGCTGTGATAAGTGTTACTTACTGCAGTTATACAGGGCCTTGGTGAGATCACATCTGGAGTATTGTGCGCGGTTTTGGTCTCCTTATCTGAGGAAAGATGTCCTTGCCATGGAGTGAGTGCAACGAAGGCTTACCAGACTGATTCCTGGGATGGCAGGACTGACGTATGAGGAGAGATTGGGTCGACTAGGCCTACATTCACTAGAGTTTAGAAGAATGAGAGGTGATCTCATCGAAACATATAAAATTCTAACAGGATTAGACAGACTAGATGCAGGGAGGATGCTCCCTATGGCTGGGGAGTCCAGAACCAGGGGTCACAGTCTCAGGATACGGGGTATGCCATTTAGAACCGAGATGAGGAGAAATTTCACCACAGAAGGCAGTGGAGGCCAAGTCATTAGATGTATTCAAGAAGGAGATAGACATATTTCTTAATGCTAAAGGGATCAAGGGATATGGGGAAAAAGCGGGAACAGGGTACTGAGTTAGACAATCAGCCATGATCATTTTGAATGGTGGAGCAGGCCCGAAGGGCCGAATGGCCTACTCATGCTCCTGTTTTCAATGTTTCTATATTTAAGTGTAAAATTTGTAACGCTGCAGTAAGGGGTGCTGTTCAGAAGGTGGCATTGGTGCGCATTGTTGGTGCAAAGTAAAGGAAGCTTTGTTCTAAAGCTGACTGTGCTGCACCTGACCTGGGGAATGCCTGCTGCTGACTCTGGGTACCAAAGGTGGGGAAAACAGCACGAGGATCCTTCACCGTGACGAACAGAAAATTCACCCTTTAGTAAAAATGATTGTGAGGGAGGAAAAAATAAATTTCTAGGTTCATGCAGCTTCCATATCAGCTTTATATGGATGCCCAGGATTGCCAGGTGATGAGCTGTATATAGATGCAAGTTTAAAGGGCCAGTAAGGAGATTGATGCAGCAGTTTTTAGACCATTTCAGGCCCATTTTTTTCTCCTGGTATCTGGATTCTCATGAGCCCTTGTGCCAATTGTTCTAATTCTTCCCCCCCCCCCCACCCCCAACCTCTCCTGCACCTTTGGGTTTCCCAATGGGACCCTCCCCCCATCTGAAGTGCTTGGAAGAAGAGAAGAACTGAAGGGATGCCAGGCAGATGAGAGTGCACAAGAGGTACTCTGTGCCTAGTCTGCCAGTAGCCACACACTCACATCTGCAGACAGAGGTGAATATACCTCACTTTGGCAGATGATTGGTGCATGTGGAGATTGTAACTCTCAAGGTGGGTTGTGACAGCAGACCCTAAGATAGAGATAAGTGTGGGCTAACCATTATGCTAGATGATTACATGTTAAGAAATCTCTAAGAATCTGCATTGAATTTTTTTTTAATCATTCTCCTTTTTGTCCTTCTTTGTCCCATGATTGGATGGCAGGGCCTGCAAGGACCGAGGGTAAGGTGTTCTCTTTATTTCATTCTTCAGACTAAAGCAGATTTTAACAAGGGCCACTATTTTGCAGTGAGTGACTGGTATGGTCTTACTGGTGACAAAAAACGATACTAACAACTGACGGTCATGCCTTCATTTTTATGTTTAACATTTTTGCTGCCATTTTTAAACCGCAGAATAAACACCAGCCCCACAAAGTGAGGGAGGAATGCCCATCCTAGTGCAAACTACAGGCCAGGTAGAGAAGTTTCCCCTTAGCATGCTATAGTTTTGCCTTGCTGATGACATGGTCACAGCCTAGCTACTCTTTCCACACCCACAAAATAAAAATAGTTGCTGTTTTTTCATTTGCCTTTAACATTGCAGAATCTAAACAATGGAAAATAGAAGTAATCCTACTGGCCCACCGACTAATAAATAACCTATTCTGCTCCCGTGCACAGTAGCCAGTTATCATCCATGTGAGCACTGTCTGGAAAATGGTTTTATCCAATAGTCTCAATTAGAATCAGGTACTGTAAAACCATCATAAAATACTGCAGTAAACTTAGCACTCACTAGAAAATGTCAACTATAAATTTATCCATATTCAAATGGTATGTTGGCCTTTATTTCAAGAGGATTTGAGTACAGGAGTAAAGATGTCTTATTGCAATTATATTGGGCCTTGGTGAGACTGCATCTGGAGTATTGTGTACAATTTTGGTCTCCTTACCTAAGAAAAGATATACTTGCCATAGAGGGAGTGCAACGAAGGTTCACGAGACTGATTCCTGGGATGGCGTGATTGTCGTATGAGGAGAGTTTGAGTAGACTAGGCCTGTATTCTCTAGAGTTTAGAAGAATGAGAGGTGATCTCATTGAAACATACAAAATTCTTCCAAGGCTCGACAGGGTAGATGAAAGGAGGATGTTTCCCCTGGCTGGGGAGTCTAGAACCATGGGTCACAGTCTCAGAATAAGGGGTAGGCCATTTAGGACTGAGATGAGGAGAAATTTCTTCACTCCGAAGTGGTGAATCTTTGGAATTCTCTACCCCAGAGGGCAGTGGAGGCTCAGTCATTGAGTACATTCAAAACAGAGATCGATAGATTTCTAGATATTAAAGGCATCAATGAATATGGGGATGGTGCAGGAAAATGGCGTTGAGGTAGAAGATCAGCCATGATCTTGTTGAATGGAGGAGTAGGCTCGAGGGGCCGGATGGCCTACTCCTGCTTCTATTTCTTACGTTCTTATGTTCTTTATTTGGGCTTCATACTGGAAACTGACAGGATACTTTATGATTTTTCTCGCTTTAGGGTCCAATGGGCCCTCGAGGACTCCCTGGACCACCGGTAAGTTCCTGGATTTCTGTTTTTAATTTTTAACATTACAGCAACATAACTTTGTGTTTTGGAACGCTTGTGATCAATGCATCCAATAGAAAAACATAAAGTCACAAAATGTAATGTAGGTAAAAATTCTAGCATTTATTTGTTGGTTAGCTAACCTTTAATCTTTTTGAATAGGGTCCTCCCGGAATTCAAGTCGCACTCGTAAGTTTTTTAAAAAATTATTTAACCTGCTGTTATTCCTGCCACATTTCACAGCCACACACCAAGAGGCTGCTTTCCTCTAAATGAATAAAAGCATCATTGATCTTTCAACTTCAGTGGACTCTCTCTCCATCTATTGAGGTTGGCCTTGATTGAAACCTGGCTGATGGGTGATGATACCTTCCCTCGTCATCACCCCCTCCTCAAAGAACCCACCCTTGTCCCATCTGTCCTTGCAAACTACCGCCCCATCTCCAACCTCCCTTTCTCTCCAACCTCTTTCCTCTCCAAAGTCCTTGAACGTATTGTCGCCTCCCAAATCCATGCCCATCTTTCCCACAACTCCATGTGTGAATCTCTCCAATCAGGTGTCTGCCCCTGCCACAGTACTGAAAAGGCCCTTATAGAAGTCACAAATGACATCCTAAGCGACTGTGACGATGGTAAACTATCCCTCCTCATCCTTCTCGACCTGTCTGCAGCCTTTGACACGGTTAACCACACCATCCTCCTCCAGCGCCTCTCCTCTGTCGTCCAGCTGAGTGGGAATGCACTCACCTGGTTCCATTTTTATCTATCCAGAGAATCATCTGCAATGGCTTCTCTTCCTGCCCTCGCACCATTACCTCTGAAGTCCTCCAAGGATCTATCCTTGGCCACCTCCTATTTTGCATCTACGTGCTACCCCTCAGCGACATCATCCGAAAACACGACATCAGGTTCCACATCTACTCTGACAACACCCAGCTCTACCTCACCACCAGCCTCCTCGACCCCTCTACTGTCTCTAATTTGTCACACTGCTTGTTCGACATCCAGTACTGAATGAGCAAAAATTTCCTCCAACTAAATATTGGGAAGACCGAAGCTATTGTCTTCGGACCCCCCCACAAACTCTGTTCCCTAGCTACCAACTCCATCCCTCTCCCTGGCCACTGAACCAGACCGTTTGCAACCTTGGCGTCCTTTTTGACCCTGAGATACGCTTCCAACCACACAACCGCTCCATCACCAAGACCGCCTACTTCCACCTTTGTAATATCGCCCATCTCCGCCCCGCCTTAGCTCATTTGCTGCTGAAACCCTCATCCATGCCTTTGTCACCTCCAGATTGGACTATTCCAATGTTCTCCTGGCTGGCCTCCCATCTTCCACCCTCCATAAACTTGAGCTCATCCAAAGCTCTGCTGCCCATATCCTAACTCGCACTAAGTCCCGTTCACCCATCACCCTTGTGCTTAATTTTAAAATTCTCATCCTTGTTTTCAAATCCCTCCATGGCCTCACCCCTCCCTACCTCTGTAACCTCCTCCA
The DNA here is from genome assembly GCF_035084215.1 of Heptranchias perlo. NCBI lineage: Eukaryota > Metazoa > Chordata > Chondrichthyes > Hexanchiformes > Hexanchidae > Heptranchias > Heptranchias perlo. The sequence goes on from NC_090355.1 coordinate 32,741,754, forward strand.
GCCCTACAACCCTCTGAGATCTCTGCACTCCTCCAATGTTTGCCTCTTGCGCATCCCCGATTTTAACCGCTCCACCATTGGCAGCCGTGCCTTCAGCTGCCTAAGCTCTGAAATTCCTTCCCTAAACCTCTCCGTCTCTCTACCTCTCTCTTCTCCTTTAAGGCGCTCCTTAAAACCTACCTCTTTGACCAAGCCTATCCTAATACCTCATTGTATGGTACAATGCTCCCGTGAAGTGCCTTGGGACGTTTTACTATTCTAAAGGCGCTATATAAATGCAAGTTCTTGTTGTTGTTGTTTGAAGGGACCAATGTATTGAAATATTGACACTTTGCTGGGAATCCTTGCCTTAGACAATGTGTGTGCATTCATTACTGAGAAATGACTACTGTCTGATTATTTAATAATAAAAAGTCACAACACTAACAAAATAAATTGGTTGGTTTGAACAAGTTTAAATAATGTACAGCACTACAACGGATAATAATATACAGTAACAGCATGCAGTAACTTCTAAACATACAATAATAGATTAAACCAGGTTAAATATTTATAAAATACATTATATATTGTTCAATTACAGATTAGAGGTTTAAACATTTCCAACATACTTCTATAGTAGGTAAGGCTGCAATTTTAAAAAAGCCATAGAATTTTACAGCACAGGAGAAGGTTATTCGGCCCATCGCTCCTGTGCCAGCTCTCTGTAAGAGCTTTCCACTTAGTCCCATCCCCCTGGTTTGAGTTTGAAACATTTTCTGTTCTTATTTTGTACCATTTATATTTTCAGAAACACGAAGATCTAGGTGCTGCTTTACAAGCTTTTATCGAATCGAAAACTGCACTCAGGACAGAGGTAACCTAACGTTACTCAGCTGCATGTTGAGATCCCTGATCAGTTGGAACCATGTTTTTTGATATCTGCTGCAACATATGCTTATTATAAAATTAATCACGTAAGTAAGCATTAACTGTAATTATTACAACTAAACTTTGCTTTCCTCATGCAGAACTATCAGAATTCAGACCTACCTTTGATTGACCAGGGAGCAGAGATCTTTAAGACCCTACACTACCTCAGTAATCTTATCCACAGCATTAAGAACCCCCTGGGCACTAGGGACAATCCTGCCCGTGTCTGCCGTGACCTCATGAACTGTGAGCAGCGAATGAATGATGGTGAGTCCAAACCTAACATCAATATTTTGGTGCTAACTCTTTAACACAGTCACTTGCCATATCTTCCCATCACAGCCCCAGTTTCACCATGCAGGTGCAAGTGTTCTCTAATGTCACTCCACATTGGTTGGCATTAGTCATTCCAGATTGAAATTGGCTTTTTTGAAAATAACTGGCCTTGTTGGAGTCAAGTACTGTCTCTTTCAACTTATCTTACTGATTCCCCAAATATGCTCTGTACGCAAACTGGGCAACTCCCAAACTTCAGGGTGGTCCAAACTCACTTGATGTGGAAGCACGTGGGATAAATAGGCAGCATGAACTCCAATACCAAAACCTATATGGCCATCATTGAACCAATTGCTATCAGCCTCCTTTAATCGGCTAAGCCTCACTGTGATATTACAAGGTTTACCCAGTCCGCTACTCCCTTAGGTTTCCTGCCAAAGCCTCTGAACTAGCTGCTAGCTGCATCCCCCACTGGCAGCATAGCCAAGACCCAAAACATGGTTGCAAACTGCATTCCTGTCACTTTGTGGAAGAGTGTTTCTCAATTCTCTCTCCACTCCCAGAATGTTGTTGTGTACGGTATATGTGTGGTACAGGCCTGATCTCAAACATTCCCAAACTGTTCTTGTCTGGCAGATACAAAGTAGGCCCCATCTCAGACCATCTTGTATAGATTACCTGAAAGGTGCAATTTCCCCTGAGCCCCCGACTAACCATTGTTGCTTGTGTACAGTATCTGATCTTTTTCTTTTCTTTGCTCTTTAGGCACTTACTGGATCGATCCTAACCTCGGTTGCACCTCTGACACCATTGAAGTGATATGCAACTTCACTAATGGCGGACAGACCTGTCTCAAACCCATCACTGTGTCAAAGGTATTACTACAGTGTTATTTTCCTTTTTAAAAAAAAATATTTTAACTAAACCATCTACCTAGCATCCTTCTATAGCTTGAAGGCCATTCTCCATATTTGGTCTCTAACATTAATGCCTGCCTGTAGCAGCTAACAGGAATTGTTAACAGATAAGCCTACTCCTTTAACTGGACAAGGACAGTCCTTCAAGTTAGGGTTGCCAACCGTCCAAGATTGTCCTGCAGTCTCCAGGAATTGAAGATTAATCTCCTGGATACTGCTGCGAGTAAAAACCCTGGAGAAAAATCATTGGGGCATTTAAAAAAACATTGCTTTTTCATTTTCTTTGAATATTTATTTTCATTTATTGGTTGTAAAAATATTGGAGATAGGAAACAAAGGCAGTTTGACTAACAGTCAAGATTAATCCAATTGGGTAACAAAGAGTCTGTTCATTTACCAATTGGCCATGGGAAGGCGGGGCACCTGGAGGATGGACTAATGGTGGGAGTGTGGGGGTGGGACGGTTTGAGGTGGGAGGTCATGTGTTGAAATCTCCAGGCATACACCCAACCAGAGTTGGGAACCCCACTTCAAGTACCTAGAGGTAACAGTGACTCTCAAATTCTAAACCCTTTACAAAGATTGAAGATACACTATGGGGGTAATTTTGACCCCCAAGAATGGGTGAGTTGGGGGCAGATGGGAGGTTAAAATAACAACTTTTTGGAACGGGACTGTATCCCGGCTCCAACACACCCACTTCTGGGTTTGACCCTGGCAGGTTTGGATGCGTGTACACACAAACACCAGGAAGACCCACCCCCACTTAAAGCCGGCAGGCCAATACTTAAAGGGGCAATGGACCTCATTGAAATAGTTGAGGTACTTAATTCTTTGTGTATTGCAAAACTGAAGTGGATTTAACCTTATCTGTTTGGGTTTCCCATCGCTTCCGAATCACACAGGTGAAAGCAGGTGGGAAGGGCCGGATCCATGAGGGAGTGCCTTTAGTGCACTGCTTGTGGGCCCGGAGGAGTAGGAGTGCTTCATCCAAGCCCAACAAGCTCTCCTGGCCGACAAGACCCCCACGATCGGCCAACCTCCCCCCTACCCGATCCCCGATGCTGGCTGGACCCCCGATGTCGTCCATGTCCACCCACCTCCACCCCACCCGATTTTTTTTTTCTACGGCCCATGATCTCTGCCTCCCTCCTCCCTCTCTCATTCACTGCTCCTTTCACTCCCGACAGGCAGCCAGCCTGTCAGTCTGGTTGCCTGGCGCAAAGGAAGCCCAGAAGCTCAAATACTCACCTTCAATTGAGTTGCGATCACAGGGTACCCGGCTCTGAGATACAATCATGCCCTGTACATCTATCGCTTTCTGATCTTAATCTTAGTTTTTGTTAAAGCTCAGACAGTAAATCTGTGGCACTAGATGCAATAGCCTGTCATCATTAACGTGCCATTGTACTCTTCAGAGCTCTGTATCCTGCAAGACATTGTACCAGTGTGGCTGCAGGTAGCTTTAGAATAAAGGCAGTGTCTCACTGAAAGGTACTGTGTGAGTTACAAATGTGAGTGTCTATAAGTTATTATATTTCACACTTTCAAATGTAGACGATCAAGATCAATGTGCTTTGGAATCCAACGATTGCTATTTAGAGCTGCAGTACTAGTAAGTAACACGAGTTGGCAGTGCTGAGAACAAAAAAAATCACAGCAACGCCACTAACAGGTGCATACTGTTACTGCAGCTGTTCATAACGTTTTCTAAAATACTTTTCTGAAGTGTAATGGTTGCAATTATTGATTTTTGTAGTCATTTCATGTAAAAAACTTTAAAAACCTACAGAAGGGATGTCTGAGCTTTATGCTTCTGTAGGCCACTTAGGTGCGTATTACAGAGCCTCGCAGGCACATAGAAAGTTTGTCAATGTTCCTACCTTATTGGCTGTAAAGCACTTTGGGACATCCTGAGGTCGTGAAAGGAGCTATATAAATGCAAGTCTTTCATTCTTTCTTACTAATTTGCAGATACAGGTATCTCAAGCTGCCAGTGCTACCAGATCTAAATGTGGCTCTACAGTCCTAGTATGGACACTCCTGGCCTATAGTAATCTATAAGCTTTAGGTACAGCTTTCTCCTGTTCAAAAGCACCATGATACAACAGCCTGCGTGTTGGAGTGCCTGCTGGTCCTATTTCTGTTTGAAGTGCCAGTTATCACTGGTATTGGGTTTACCAGGAAGGTTTTTTAAATGATTAAGAGGATGGAATTCCTCCTGTTGATAATTTTAGGGAAGAAGTAGATGTTTGTATAACATGTGATTTCCTTTCTTCTACTCATTCTGGCATTTTTGGTCAAGATTTCACCCCTTACTCCCATTGGAATATTTTCTTAATGGTGAGAAACTAGGAACTGTGGGGGAGCAAAGGGATTTGAGTGTCCACACAAATCACTAAAAGCTAGTGCACAGGTACAAAAAGTGATCAAAAAGGCTAATGGAATGTTGGCCTTTATCTCAAGGGGGTTGGAATTTAAAAGTGAGGAAGTGATGCTTCAGTTGTACGAGCATTGGTCAGACCCCATCTGGGGATCTGGGTTAAAATTTGGGCACCGAACCTCAGGAAGGATATATTGTCCTTGATTGGGGGTACAGCGCAGATTCATCAAAATAACACCAGGGCTTAAAGGGTTAAATTATGATGCCAGGTTTCATAAACTTCATTTGTATTTCCATGAGTTTAGAAGGTTGAGGGATGATCTAATCAAGGTGTTTAAAATGATAAAGGGATTCGATAGGGTAGATACAGAGAAACTATTTTCCTCTGGTGGGGAATCCAGAACAAGGGAACATCATCTTAAAAATTAGAGCTAGGCTGTTCAGGAGTGAAATCAGGAAGCACTTTTTTTACACAAAGGTAGTGGAAATCTGGAACTCTCTTCCCCCAAAAGGCTGTGGATGCTGGGATAATTGAAATTTTCAAGACTGATGTGGATAGATTTTTGTTGGGTAAGGGTATCCAAGCTAAATGGAGTTGAAGATACAGATCAGGCATAATCTGATTAAATGGTGGAACAGGCTCGAGGGGCTGAATGGCCTATTCCTGCTCCTATGTTCCTAACAGTAAAAGGCTGTGTTCCTATTTATGCTGCTAAATAAATAGCAACTGTATATAGCTACACAATAAATATTGTGACTATCGCTTTAACCTTGGCCCTAATGGCAAACAGTTCTGTATAATTCTGCAAGAAATCTATCACTTTATAACTATATAGTTATGGGTTAAAGTTACACAACAAATACTGTAACTGTTACTTTAGCCCTGGTCTCAACCTATAACTATATAAAGTTACACAACAAATACTGTAACTGTTGCTTTAGACCTGGTCTCAACCTATAACTATATAAAGTTACACAACAAATACTGTAACTGTTGCTTTAGCCCTGGTCTCAACCTATAACAGTATTTATTGTATAACTATATATAGTAAGTGTTACTTTAACCTTAACCCTGACATTGGATGGGCACCCTATGCAGTTACAGGTCAAGCAATGTACCTAATGCTTTGACCCTGGCTATAACATTTATGAAGAGATACACAAGAAATACTGGAACTATTGCCTAACCATGACTCTGTGTGGTTTTTCTGTGCCTACCCTACTGAATAAACAAAAGAACCGATTCAAATTGTTCGTATGGCTGCAAAGTCACCGAGCTGTCAAATTGTAGTTTAGTGAGGAGAGAAGGAGACCATAGTATAAAAACTGGGCAGACAGGAGCCAGGAAATCTGCAACAGAAACAAAGAGGACCCTTACTGCACAGTCCATGTTTTGGCTCCCAATATTTACACTGTTGAAACCCACTCCCTTCTCCCAACAGCAGAAGCACAGACCCGAAAACCCGTGACTGCTTCTGGGATAAGGGAGCTGGTCTGAGCCATTTAAATGGAGGGAGGCAGCTCACAGGCACCACCCTCCCATGATCCAAATTAAACAATGTAAAAGCACAGAGAGGGAGAGGCTGCAATGAAATAAATGTACAAACAAACCATTTGAAAGCTTAGTTTAAATAACTTGCCTTAAAAAATATATACTTATTTGATATGTGAAAGAAAGAAGAACGAACGTGCATTTATATAGTGCCTTTCACGTCCTCAAGACGTCCTAAAGCGCTTTACAGCCAGTGAAGTGTTCTTGAAGCGGAGTCACTATTGTAATGTGGGAAATGCAGCAGCAAATTTATGCACAGCAAGATCCCACAAACAGCAGTATAATAATGACCAGATGATCTGTTTTAGTGATGTTGGTTGAGGGATAAATATTGACCAGGACACCGGGGAGAACTCCCCAGTTATTCTTCGAAATAGTGCCATGGGATCTTTTACATCCACTTGAGGGGGCAGATGGGGCTTTAATTAACATCTCATCTGAAAGATGGCACCTCCGACAGTGCAGCACCCCCTCAGTACTGCGCTGGAAATGTCAGCCTAGATTACTTGCTCAAGTCTCTGGAGTTTGGCTTGAACCTACGAGCTTCTGACCCAGAGGCGAGAGTGCTACCCACTGAGCCAAGGCTGACACCACAGTGTGGTTGACGGACAGAGTTGTGATCAGGCATGAACATAGGAGCAGGAGTAGGCCATACGGCCCCTCGAGCCTCAAAGGCCAGTCTGGGGGTAGAATTGTGGGCCTTTAAGCCGTTACGACCTCTCTTTCCAAGGTGTAAAGTCTGTTGACACCATTATTGGCCTGTTTACTTCCACGTGAAGAGGTCCTATGGCACAAAACTACATTTCTGGCAAAAGAACAATGAATTCTGTGGGTGAACTGGAACTCGCATTGTCCATGCATGGCCATTCCATGCTCCCATGGTTGACCAGTGGTTGAAAAGAGCTCAGGTCAGAGATAGTACTCAGATCACTGAATTTAACCTAATCTCATCTTGAGGTCTACAAAAGAGACAAACCCTTGATGGTTCCATGGAAAGAATATGTTGCTTCTCAGAATCTGTAAAAAAAAACGCTTTTCTGAATAGGGTATATTAGCTTCTTGTGGACCTATTCTGGCTCTATTGTTTATTCACTGTGCTATTTCTCTCGCTGTGTGTATTTCACCTGTAAATAAACATCACTGAGCAACGCATCTGCCATGAACAGAGAGAAGGTGGTGGTCCAGGAAGTGGTTTATGTGATCACGGATTCATTGTTAGCCCTGTGCAAGTGAGCACGTACACAGAAGTGAATAACGGTTTTGGTTCCTGTTTATGAAAACTACAGTCCAGCCATGAACATGTGCTGAGAAAAAGCCTGAACTGTAACAAGAGAGTTAAAATACTTTCTCCCCCTCCAATCCTTGATTGAGTGCCTATTGAGTATAACTAATACTGGTTTGTTTTTCTCACTACTCCCCTTGGAGTGCAGTTTTTTTGCAGAACAATCTGTATATAAGTCAGCCAGTTGAGGCTGCTACTGCTAGTTTATTTTCTATCCCTATTAGGACAGGTCCTAATTAGCTGCATTCTCATTCTTTGCTTTGTTTTCAGTTGGCGTTCTCAGTGGGACGGGTCCAGATGAACTTCTTACACTTGCTGAGCTCAGAGGCGGTCCAACACATTACCATTCACTGTCTCAATGTTCCAGTCTGGGCAGATGGAAATTCGGACAAACCTTTCAAACAAGCCGTAAAGTTCAAGTCCTGGAATGGTCAGATGCTGGAAGCAGGGGGACCGTTTATACCAGAAGTTCTGCTGGATGACTGTCGGGTACAAATCACCTAAAATCAAACTGTCTTTCTGTAATCCATGTTCAGCTTTTTACATTGCAGTAAATAGTGTTCACATGGGTCCATCTGCAAACCAAAGCATTTCTGTATTTAGTTGCTACTCTGAGTTGCACTTTCCCACTTTTGGCACCCAGCCTAGCTGTGTGCAAAGGTAAAAGTTCTATATATTGCCCAAACATCTGTTAACCCAACAACAGCAGAGCACTCCATACTGCACCAGAGTAACATTCCCATTTTCCACCTCACATACTTGTGGACCCTCTGAATGAGACTGCCTATTTCATTGCTGAATTATAGGTAACTTTGTGGTGTGGATTCATAGCCACTAGGATTCCTCTGCCCCATCTCAACAACAGCAACAATTTGCATTTATATAGTGCCTTTAACGTAGTAAAACATTCCAAGGTGCTTCGCAGGAGCGATTATCAAACAAAATTTGACACCGAGCCATATAAGGAGATATTAGGACAGATGGCCAAAAGCTTGGTCAAAGAGGTAGGTTTTAAGGAGAGACATAGAGGAGAGAGAGGCGGAGAGGTTTAGGGAGGGAATTCCAGAGTTTAGGGCCTAGGCTGCTGAAGGCGCGGCCACCAACGGTGGAGTCATTTCATTTAGGCCCCGTTGACAGAGAGGGGAGACTTTCATCCCACCAGCCGAGTTTGGATTTGAACCCAGGAACCAGCAGTGAAAGTACATTGTGCTAACCCACTTCACTACCCTTTAGAAAGTTTGAAGATCTTCTGGAAAGAAAGCAAAGTGCTTTTTAATTTAAGGGAGCCCACTGTTTAGCTGCTTTAATCACCGATATAAATAAAGCGTAATGACCGTGTTCTTTATAATTGCCTTTCAGATTAAAGATGGCCGATGGCATCAGACTCACTTCTTTTTTCACACACAAGATCCCAATCAGCTGCCAATAATTGGCGTTTATAATTTACCACAACCAAAGCCTGGAATACATTACCACCTGGAGATCGGACCTGTCTGCTTTCTCTGAGCTCTCGACTGAACCATTTTCAACCCACATCAGAACGTAGTTATTCTTTACTGTGTGTTTAATAAAACTCAAGGAATTGCTGACATGATGTGAAAATGTCACATTACTGATCAGAGAAGGCTGTCAATGGCTTTAAAAAAAACTATAAAGAAATGTTAGAGGACCTGTTTTGTGGGAGAACGTCTAGCTAAAACAACTAGAATTGAAGATCTCCACCAATAGCCAAAGAGTCTGTCTGCCATTGCGTTGAGAGAAATGAGAATGTCTATAACTGGGTTGCAGAAAATCTATTTAAAAAAGCAAATTGGATTCTAGTGGCTTAATATCAGTAGCCACAGGTTAGGATATTCAGAAGAGCGACTATATGTAGATAGAGCTGGTGGCTGCATGTCTGCTAAGCATCTCCAATGTGCAATAGTGGAGGAGAAAGGGGAACTATAAGAGTTGTTGAAATTCTCTAAATCCGTGACACTTAATTTAATGTGTAAACAGTTCTAGTGTTAGCTTCCAACCACCAAATGCTTGGACTAATTGATCGATTTCAGGCGAGAAAAATCAAAAAATGATGAGGTGCATTTGCAGCGCCCAGTTTTCTAGTAATATGACATGGTGCTAATAGCATGAGCTTCCTGGGGTGATTTTCTACCTCCCATCGTCTGGTATTGGTGCTCACGTTCTCATGTTTTGTTTTCATTCACATGTCATTTTGAATCAATGGTGCTATGTATTACCACAGAGCAGACGCAGCTGTCATGGGGAGACGTTTCCAGTTTTTGTGAGTGGGGTGACACCGTTCAGCCCCTGACCCCTTCCCCCCCCGCCCCCAGACAGTCAGAAAGCAACGATAATTGTTAACTTAATTATTTTTAAAGTGCCTTTAATATTTTACGGGATTATTTTAATTGTATTTTGGAGAGTTGTGAAAGCAGCAGGTTTTGAACCCAACTGTTCCTGAGTCACTGATCGTTTTTTTTAAGAGAGTTGGGAAAATTGACAAGCGAACTATTTTTGAAACCATACTGTCTTTTAAATTCCTCATTTTGAACACTGCTTCTGTTTGTACAAAGTTGCCCCCTGAAAGCTGTAATTAATATTTAGAGAAGCTTTATTAATTAAAAAAAGGAACCTAGATCTTTCCTGAAACAATGATAGATTTTCCATCTTCTCATCAAATTGTGTAAAATGTTTCTGCTCGCTATGTTGTATACAGTGGATCAATATTTTACAATCTGCTATTTAATGTTATTTAAATGTTTTAAAACCATGGTTCAAAAAAAACCAATTGCCTAAACCCTATCACAGATGTCTATGTTTCGAAGCAGATCTGTTGTTGTTATTTGTAGTTGTAAACATGTTGCTTCAGCGCCCAACTGGTCTTGGAGAGTTATGTAGAGTTCTTTTTTTGGCTTGTCTAATGTGTAAATTTGGTGCTTTGAAGAGAAGAATATTTCAATGTTTCAAATCTATAAGATATTATGCAGAGTTTAAACGTACTGTATAGGAAAATGCTTTAAGCGCTTCTTTTTAATTCCTGATTTTTTTTTACTTTGAAGGAAATATGTGAAGAATCTAGAATTCTATTACAATATTTTAAATTTGTTTCGTTTTTTAAAAATCTGATAATACAGTTGAAAAGCCAGCCATCAGAATACCTCAGATGCATTTTGGTACCATTCTGAACACACTTCAGCTTTGTTATTTTTTTAGTTCTTTTTTTACTTCGTTTTGGGTTTTTTTTTCTATTCCATTTGCTTTTCTGTGTGTGTCTGTTGCTATAGAAACAGAGTTGCCATAAAATGGTCATCCGCAGACATCAGTATCATTATTGCCTTAGTCGCAGAAGTTTGAACGTTCTGTACAACGGTTCACTATTTAGCTGTGAAGTACCTTATTCAGCCTTTGCTAGTCTCCTTGGGGCTTAGACTTCCATTGTTTGAAATTAAAAGTTTCTGAAACTTTATTGAAATAAATATTTCAAACTGAAGCAATGAAACCTGGGTTGGCTCATTTGTGCATTCTTCAAGAAAAATGGAATATAGCGTTCAAAAAGTAAATTTTATATATTTTAAAGCCATCCAAGAGATTTTTGCACTGGGAATTAAAGCCATCATCAGTGCTTTACCCCACAGTGCTACAGCCTCATGGACAGGAGATATCTCAAACAGTTTCATTGGTCATACGTCTTACGTCTGATCACACTTCCTGTCTGCAACATGTATCTCAACTCCATCTACCCGCCTTGGTTTTTCAACCCTTAATACCTTTGCCTAACAAAAATCTGGCAACTCCTCCGACCATAGGGCCTCTTAGTTGAGCTGTGTATGAACTCACCAAATGTTTGCCGAACATCAAGTAAACTTTGTATCCTTAAAGGGACTGCACTTCAACATCGGAACAATACTCTGGGGTCGATTTTCTTCTTTACTTCCTGGGTATCAAAACACAGTCTGGGCAAAGCGCAGAATGGAAAATCTGGTAGACAGGATCACGTAACAGAACTCGTCTGATTTTCTTTCCACACAAAGTAACGGAAGGAAAGTCCAGTGGGTTCTGTAAGGGGTGTGCTAATCTCCCTGATAGATTGACCATTCTGCGTGTTGCCCAAGTGATGTTTACCACCCAGGCGGTAAAGATAAAAATCTACCCCATTGTGTCTTACATGTTATAAAGTTGCTGTCCTTACATTGCATTACAATCCTCCCACTTACCATGAGCAATGCCATGGAGGTTTTCAACTATACATCCCGCCACACATTTCCTGGATGTCACACTGCAAATGTCAGATTTCTATGCATTTCAAAAAAAAGTATAAAGAAATTAAGGAATATTCCAGAAACACACAATACACTTTAGTAGACTGTGAGCAGTGCCACAGTATAAATAAGACATCTTACATTTAGCACACTTCAAACATCACACTTCAGCAATTATTTTTAAAAATGAAGACAGTAATTTCACACTGGTCTCTTCTGACCTTGATCCAGAAATTTCTAAGCACCTCCCAATTTGAAAACCTCCCTCAGCATTTAACCTTTAATTGACCTCAGGATTTACAGCAGTTAGATTTTAGGCCTTTAAATAGACAAGTTGCTTAACGTACTGATACACCTCAACAGCAGAATAGTACACTCTTCATTACATGCAATATCACTTCTGTTGTTATAAAACAATGTACCATCTGATATACTATGAGCATTGTCACAGGAGACCAACTAGTCTGCTTTAGAAAATAAGTATTATGTATTTGGGGCTTTATGGAGGCACTGGGGAGGGAGGTGGAGGGAAAGGAGGGAGAGAGAAAACAGGGTACTTACATGTTATAAAGTTGCTGTCCTTACATTGCATTACGATCCTCTCACCAGTTAGCTTGACATCAATCGTCAGGAAAATGCTGGAATTCATTTTTAAGGACGTGGTAACAGGGCACTTAGAAAATCATAATATGATTAGGCAGAGTCAACATGCTTTTATGAAAGGGAAATCGTGTTTGACAAATCTATTAGAGTTTTTTGAGGACTTAACTAGCAGGGTAGATAAAGGGGAACCAGTGGATGTAGTATATTAGAATTTTCAAAGCATTTCGAAAAGGTGCCACACAATAAGTTGTTACATAAGATAAGGGCTCATGGAGTTAGGGGTAATATATTAGCATGGATAGAGGATTGGTTAACAGACAGAAAACAGAGAGTAGGAATAAACGTTTTCAGGTTGGCAGGCTGTAACTAGTGGGGTGCCGCAAGGATCAGTGCTTGGGCCTCAGCTATTTACAATCTATATTAATGACTTGGATGAAGGGACCGAGTGTAATGTATCCAAGTTTGCTGATGTTACAAAGCTAGGTGGGAAAGTAAGCGATGAGGAGGACACAAAGAGTCTGCAAAGGGATATAGACAGGTTAAGTGAGTAGGCAAGACGGTGGCAGATGGAGTATAATGTGGGGAAATGTGAAATTATTCACTTCGATAGGAAGAATAGAAAAACAGAATATTTTTTAAATGGTGAGAAACTATTAAATGTTGGCATTCAGAGGGATTTGGGTGTCCTTGTACACGAAACACATAAAGTTAACATGCAGGTGCAGCAAGCAATTAGGAAGGCAAATGGTATATTGGCCTTTATTGCAAGGGGGTTGGAGTGCAAGAGTAAGGAAGTCTTGCTGCAATTGTACAGGGCTTTGGTTAGACCACACCTGGCGTATTGTGTACAGTTTTGGTCTCCTTACATAAGGAAGGATATACTTGCCTTAAGAGGCGATACAACGAAGGTTCACTAGATTGATTCCTGGGATGGGACGGTTGTCCTATGAGGAGAGATTGAATAGAATGGGCCTATACTTTCTGGAGTTTAGAAGAATGAGAGGTGATCTCACTGAAACATATAAGATTCTGAAGGGGCTTGACAGAGTAAATGCTGAGAGGCTGTTTCCCCTAGAACTAGGGGACATAGTCTCAGGATAAGGGGGTCAGCCATTTAGGACTGAGATGAGAAATTTTCTTCACTCAGAGGGTTGTGAATCTTTGGAATTCTCTACCCCAGAGGGCTGTGGATGCTCGGTCGTTGAGTATATTCAGGGCTGAGAACGATAGATTTTTGGACTCTGGGGATATCAAGGGATATGGGGATTGGATGGGAAAGTGGAGTTGAGGTCGAGATCAGCCATGATCTTATTGAATGGTGGAGCAGGCTCGAGGGGCCTATGGCTACTCCTGTTGCTGTTTCTTATGAAAAGCAGCTTCACTCCCCTAAATGCTCAGTAGGTAAAGTCCCTGCCTGGTATGCTACTCAACCATACAGACCAGAAGATTGCAGTTTCAAATCTTGCATGGGCTTGGGTTTGTTGATCTCATGCCAGTGTGACAGTACGGGAGCAGTACAATTGGCTTGTGTCATTGATGTAGGGAGGGTCAAACATTAGCCAGGGTTCCTGCTCCAGATTGCAGTCCAGTGAACCTCCTGTCTCCCATTTTCCCTCACTCAGAAAGTTCACATGCGCCCACATGAAATAATGATAGGATGAAGCTTGGCTGTGATATTCTCCCAGTCAAACAGATTGCTGACACTCAGGGTCATTTTAACCTAACTCATCGGGCAGGAATCCTACAGGGTCGGGTGGAATGCTGGTTTTACACACCGCCCAATATTACGCTCCATTGACTTCAATGGGGAGTAAAATTGGGCGGGATGTAAAATCAGCGTTCCACCCAATCCCGTCAATTTCCCAACAGGCGGGTTAGGTTAAAATTGCCCTTCACAGTCTAGATTCTCACAAGAACGGTCATTGGAAAAGGTATCAGGAGGGGTTGGAGCCACTCAACAATAGTCACTGCCAGAGAAAACAAACTTCCCAAAAAAACGTCAATACCAAATAACCTGCAATAGACACACGGGGGCGTGATTTTAAACCCCAAGTACGGGTGGGTTGTGGGCGGGTGGGAGTTGAAAATAGTTGTTTTTTGGGTCACGACCGCAACCCGGCTTTATTTCCGGGTTTAACGTTGGCACGTAAAAGTACGGGCTTCCCGCTGGGAATGCAAAGTCCGAAAATTTTGCAGTTGCGACCCAAAAAAACTATTTTCAACTCTCACCCACCCCCAACCCACCTGTTCTTGGGGCTTAAAATCACCCCCAAGATGTCTGATAGGACTTAGTTTATGGAAAATAGCCCACTTCTGTGTCACTGATGGTACAGGCCCAATGTCACTTCAGTAAACCACCAAGTCCCATTATATCCTCTATGGACTAACTAGCCCTGGCACCTAGTTCCACAGTCAAGTTTTTATATTAATTAAGCATCAAAATAGAGTACTGCCTACAGTGAAGAAACAAACTGTCCTAAGCAAGAAACAATGAGCAACTCTCTCACAGTTAGTTCCTATTTTCTTGCCGCATAGCAATGTTATAGAACTGTGCTACATTGAGACAAAGTATAACACGGTAAACTCTCTAACAACAAACATGGCAAAGAAAATCCACCCTGTCCATATGCAGTTTTAATGCAAAGTAAGTTTTTGCGTGTTAAATGTACTTTTGGTGTTACTGAATCACATTTCAAGTCAAAGATCATAAACCCAATAATTAATGGGTGGAATAGACTAACCTGTTTATTTAGGGATAAACACATATTCAATAAGGCATATTTAAAGTGGGGTTTAATTTAATTTATTAGAAAAATATTCAGCCACAAATCTGTATATCTTCTACTACATGTGATTTATTAGTGAATTTATTTTCTACTTAAATAAAAACTACTATAATGCAATTACAGAGCAGTTTCAGGGTTTGAAAGCTACAAAGAATATTATTAATCCAGCCACAGTTATTAAAATCATAACGCAGCCTATTTAATAGGACAATAAATGAAAAATGCGCTATATTCAACTAGAGTACTGTATACACACCAAAATATTGCAGAATATGTAAGTCTAGCTTCTTTCAGCAATGGCTCCACAATTTTATTTTTATTTTAGGTGTAAGCTTTTTCCAACATTCAGGAAAGTAGCCCAAACAAGTGAAGAGAAGCAGTCTTTTACAAATATTCAAAGACAAAAATCCCACAGCACTATTTTGAAGAAGAGCAGGGGAGTTCTCCCTGATGTCCTGGGCCAATATTTATCCCTCAACCAATATCACTAAAAAAAATCAGATTATCTGGTCATTATCACACTGCTGTTTGTGGGATCTTGCTGTGCGCAAATTGGCTGCCGCGTTTCCTACTTTACAACAGCGACCACACTTCAAAAAAAAAATGTACTTCATTGGCTGTAAAGCGTTTTGGGACGCCCTGAGGTCGTGAAAGGCTCTATAGAAATGCAAGTCTTTTCTTTTTTTAATATATAATTATCTTCCCTATTGATTACATTAACAGAACTAAACACTACTAGGAATCAAACCATAAGGTAAATTTTGCATCGACAGGTTTTTTTTCAGAGAAACAAATGTCTCCCATGACTCTTCTGTCTAAAATGATACTCTGTGAAACGCTGTTTCAGAATGTTCTGGAATATAATAGGCACCAAACTGTACCAGTTTAGTCAGCACTCTGATAAAAGCAGGGTCACTTGATAGCACCATTCATCTCAACCAGAAAGCATAATTCCTTTGTAGAGTTAGAAGGGATCATTCCAGGCTCCCCTGATGGCTCAGCAAATTTACCCAGAGAGCAGCTCAGCCATAAGACCAGGTAGGCCCCATGTGTTGTCTCCAGGTTGTGCTCAGTTAGCTGGAATCAGCCCTAAAGATGCTACTGTTGACCTTGGTGAGCCTGGTTTAAGGGTGGTAAAATAGCCCAGGTTCCTGCTCCTGATCGCTACTCAACACCTGCTGTTTGTGGGGGTGCGTGTGGACGTCAGGTCAGGACATGGTCGGGCTGTGAGGCCCTCTGCAGTTGAATAGCCTGCTAATGCTCACTGAATAATGGTCACTTGGACAAGGAGATGGAGGACACCCAGCATCTAGGGATCTGAAACACAGCAAAGAGTCAGCGGGCTCCAGAAAGGAGGGGAGAAAACTGGTGATATAAAGGGAGCTTTCTGATGAACACTGTTCATACGCAGAGACGTAGCCCATATCAGCAGCAGCGCCAAAGCCCCTAAATCATCCCACTGGCACCAGATAGAGATGCCTGCGTCAGTGATGGAACAGCTTCAATTAGGGTTGCCAACTCTGGCAAAGGGAGAATGTTCATTCCCCTTTTATCCATCCCCACTCATTCATTTCCATTTTCTCCCCCCCACCCCTCCCATTTATGACAGGTGATGTCATTTCCCCAACACTTTCCACCATTCCGCACCCCATCCTGTCCTAACCCAGCAGGAGTCCCGATAGATTGTGACCAGGACCAGGAATCCGAGCTGGACTTTTTGTTCCCTTCATTAGCTTTTGGGGCACTGGGGCCAATTTGAGTACAATTCCCCCATAAACTGCTCCAGCTGAGATTAACTAACTCAGCACAGTGCAGGAATTGAACCTGAGGGAGATCTTTCGATTTCATACATAACCCCCCTCAGCCATTAGGGAGATCCAATGTCTCATTTTTAACTGGTTAGGCTGCACTGTCTCTCATTAAGAAGGATAAACACAGAGACCTTCTAAGGTAGATGGTCCCACAGCAATGTGATTATCTCTTAAGACCTGCTTAAGTGGTCTCGCAAGACACTCAGTTGCACAAACAATTGCTGACCATCTTCTCAGGGATGGACAATAAATGCGGCCTTGCCAAAGTCACCCAAGTCGTGTGGACACATGGTTTTTATGACAAATCAACAGTTTTTTTAATGATGCTGGTATGGGCCAATTCTCTGCGTATGAACAGTGTTCATCGGAAAGATCCTTTTATATCACCAGTTTTCTCCCCTCCTCTCTGGAGGCCGCTGACTCTTTGCTGGGTTTCAGGTCCCTAGGTGCTGGGTGTCCTCCGTTTCCTTGTCCAAGTGACCATTATTTTTCTAACGCCAGCCCAGATTTCTTTAATTCATTTTCACAACTTATTGTGGTGGCACTTGAACTCACAACCTCTGTGTCAGTCCGGTTCTGTAACCACCACAGAACCCACAGACTATTAGCCAACATTTCCCAACAAGAAAATCATTCTTGAGACCGTCACTGCACTCTATTCAAATAAATACCAAAAAAGACATTTATGGGAATTACAGCAATGACGCATTAGGTGGGACGTTTACAAAATCTGTGGGTTCCGAGATTACAACACAGATCTCTCCCAGCTGTGCCTCAGTGGGTAGCACTCTTGCATCTGAGTCAGAAGGTCATGGGTTCACGTCCCACTCCAGAGGCTTGAGCGTGTAATCCAGCCCGACACTCCCAGTGCAGTAGTGAGGGAGTGCTGCATTGTTGGAGGTGCCGTCTTTCCAGATGAGATGTTAAACTGGGGTCCCATCTGTCCCCCTCAGGTGGCCATAAAAGATCCCATGGCCACTATTCAAAGAATAACCGGGGTCTTCTGGCCAATGTTTATCCCTCAACCAAAATTACCAAACCAGATTATCTTATTGCTGTTTGTGGACTTTGCTGTGTGCAAATTGTTTGCTGTGTTTCCTACATTACAACAATGACTACACTTCATTGGCAGTAAAGTGCTTTTGGACATCTTGAACCCACCCACTCCTTCCTCCCCCACCCACCCACCCAACCCCCCCCCCCTCGAGACAGCTGAACGCAGGGGAATAGAGTTTGTTTTTTGAAATCAGGGACTTAACACGGGAAAATCTTCAATATGAGGAAGACCACAGTGCATTAACTGCTTCACCACCTCACACGAGACACGATGACACTTCCATGGCACCATGTTGAGATTCATTGTATGTTTTGCTAAACTCATGTTGATGAAGTACTGCCCCTTTAACACTGTTGGGTGTTGATGACCTGCGTCATGATGAGCACAAGGAGTCTTCAACCTTCGGTTACATTGGCCTCTTGCGCATCCCCGATTTTCATCGCTCCACCCATTGGCGGCCGTGCCTTCAGCTGCCTAGGCCCTAACCTCTGGAATTTCCTCCATAAACCTCTCCGCCTCTCTCTCCTCCTTTAAGATGCTCCTTAAAACCTTCCCCTTTGACTAAGCTTTTGGTCTCCTGCCCTAATGCCTCCTTATATCGCTCGGAGTCAAATTTTTATGATAACGCTCCTGTAAAGTGCTGTGGGATGTTTTACTACATTAAAGGCACTATATAAATGCAGGTTGTCGTTACTGAGGTGTTATGTACAGGCCACGGCCCTTCTTGTTCCTTTGAGGATTTGCTTCCTGTGAGGCAGGAAATGTGATTCCCAACCAGACTCAGACCACAAAGCCATTTCCTGCAATGCTGGTTTAATATTTATATAACTCCTGACACTGAACAATCCAGTAACTGCCAGCTCAATGTGATTCCCAGCTAATATCTACTGAAAGGTAAAAAGAACTTGCATTTATATAGTGTCTTACATGACCTCAGGATGTCCCAAAAGCTCTTTACAGCCAATGAAGTACTTTTGAAGTGTAGTCACTGTTGCAAAGTAGGAAATGTGGCAGCCAAATTGCGCACAGCAAGTTCCCACAAACAGCATTGAGATAATGACCAAATAGTCTGTTTTTTAGTGATGTTGGTTGAGGGATAAATATTGACCAGGACACTGGGGAGAACTCCCCTGCTCTTCTTCAAAATAGTGTCATTGGATCTTCTACCTGAGAGGGCAGATAAGGCGTCAGTTTAATGTCTCAGCACTGGTGTCAGCCTAGGTTTTGCGCTCAAGTCTCTTGGAGTGGGATTTGAACCACACCACCTTCTGACTCAGAGATTAGAGAGAACTACTCACTGAGCCAAGGCTTACAACTTTGAGACTAACTTGCACGGTCAGCTCTCAGGCTTGGGCAGAACATTCTGTTACTGCTTCAGGAAAAAGCTTCTGGTTCCTGCTTTTTTTGTGTGTGTGTAAATTGATTGTTCATGGCACAAATTCAAGAAAATATGTTGTCATGTTTAAACGGGAAAGGTAGTGTTTTGATTGGGCAACGGGGGGCTGCCAGTATTCGGATTGCAACATGCTCCAAGGCTCCTATAAATATCGCTGCTGCTGCCTGGGTCTCTGCAACACAACAGCAGCCGACAGAGCAAGGGAGAGGATGGCAGCCCTCGCCACCTTGATCTTCATCGCTGTCAATCTGATTGGATCCTTTGGCGCTGCACCGCAGGGCTGCAAGATGCTCAAACCCAAAAAGATCGACCTGAAGAGTCCGATGGTAAGTCAAGCGGAAACCTGACGGGATTTTAACTTGAACAGAAAAGAAAAGAAAGATTTGCATTTATATAGCACCTTTCACCACCTCAGGACATCCCATAGTGCTTTACAGCCAATGAAGTACCTTTTTGAAATGTTATAATGTGGGGAAACACAGCAGCCAATTTGCGCACAGCAAGATCCCACAAACAGCAATGTGATAATGACCAGATAGTCTGTTTTTAGTGATGTTGGTTGAGGGATTAATATTGGACAGGACACCGGGGAGAACTCCCCTGCTCTTCTTCAGAAGAGTGCCATGGGGGTCTTTTACGTCCACCTGTGGGGGCAGACGGGGCCTCGGTTTAGCGTCTCATCCAAAAGACAGCACCTCCGACCGTGCAGCACTCCCTCAGTACTGCACTGGGAGTGTCAGCCTGGATTATGGGCTCAAGTCTCAGAAGTAGGGACTCAAACCCACCACCTTTTAGACTCAGAGGCAAGAGTGCCGCCCACTGAGCCACAGCTGGCACCTATGTGGAGTGATGTTATGCCTTTTTCATATATCTGAAGATTGCTAAGACACCTAACGTGCAGGCCCAGGCTGTGACTCTGTCCCTACCCGCTCCCCAACATGTTGGGGAAATCTGGTGAATTGGGATGGATTTCAGGAACTCTTTCGTTCTGCCACAAGGTGACACTGGCACAACTTTACAAACTTTGGGCTTGAAATAACTTTACTTTCTCCCCCTGCACTTCTCTCTCCTGAAGATGTCACAATTTCATGAGCGAGCTCAGCTCACCAATTCTTCGCTCGTTCTTCTTGTGTCAGCCCAGGCAACCTCAGGAAGGACATATTGGCCTTGGAGGGGGTGCAGCGCAGATTCACCAGAAAATTATATCGGGGATTAAAGGGTTAAATTAGGAGACCAGGTTGCAAAAACTTGGCTTGTATTCATTTGAGTTTAGAACATGGACGGGTGATCTGATCGAGGTGTTTAAAATGTTAAAAGGATTCGATAGGGTAGATACAGAGAAACTATTTCCTCTGGTGGGGAAATCAAGAACGAGGGGGCACAATCTTAAAATTAGAGCCAGGCCAGTTGGGAGGGAAATCAGGAAGCACTTTTTCACACAAAGGGTGGTGGAAATCTGGAATTCTCTCCCCCAAAAAGCTGTGGATGCTGGGGGTCAATTGGAGCTTTCAAGACCGAGATCAATAGATTTTTGTTGGGTGAGGGTATCGAGGGATACGGAGCAAATGGAGTTGAGGAACAGGTCAGCCGTGATCTAACTGAATGGCGGAACAAGCTCGAGGGGCTGAATGGCCTCCTCCTGTTCCTATGAGTATTAACAGGCTATTCGACTGTCAATGCTTTCCAAACCAAGCCTGATCCTGCCCTCACCTGATGTCCATGCACACACCTGGACTAATAATCCAGAGAACGAATCCCACCACCGCAGTTTGAGAATTTAAAGTCAGTTTTAAAAATCTGAAAATATAAAAAGCTGGTCTCAGTAAAAGTGACCATGAAGCTGTCGGATTGTCGTCAAAACCCAATGTGCTCACCAATGTCCTTTTAGGGAAGGAAACCTGCCGTCTTTACCCGGTCTGGGCCTTTATGTGACTCCAGTGACTCTTAACTGCCCTCTGAAGGGGCCACAGTAAGACAACTAGGGATGGGCAATAAATGCTGGTCTTGCCAGCGACGCCCACATCCCAAGAATGAATTAAACAAATACTCACCCCGCAGACTGTGGAAGTCACTGGATTGAAATCAGGAGCAGGAATTCCTGGCTGATTTTTCCCTCCTCCCACCCCAAAGACACTGTCGCTGATCTGTGGGGCTCGAGCTGAGTTCAGCTCCTGGTCTGTGTGATTCAGTATCACATCACATGAAAAGTATTTAGCTCAGTTAGTGCTTTTCTGGCCTCGAATGCTCACTTTGCCAAATCAAAGTGATTTCTCCAGCGGCGCAGACGGTGAGGAGCCGGAGGGGAGAAGACCCATGGGACCAGTCCTGCCAAACTCTGTATGAGCTGGGGCGAGAACAGGGCCGCACTGTAAGGAAATGGTGAATGATATTGCTCTGCTATCTCGGCACTATGGGCCCTCTGAGTACGTACAGGTGAATAATTTACACACTCGGTAAGAACAGTCAGTCCTGCAGTTTACCTTCAATTAAAATGCAAAACACCTCCCGACTGCTGCCTCAATTCATGCAGTTTTGAATTAATGAATTACATGAATCAGGCTGGATTTGTATTTGGTTCAAAACAAAGGAAGAATTCAGTCGTTTCACTCTCCTGGCAAAGGTTTTCCAGCTCTCAGATGGGGCTTTAGAAAAAGTATTTAGCTCAGTTAGTGCTTTTCTGGCCTCGAATGCTCACTTTGCCAAATCAAAGTGATTTCTCCAGCGGCGCAGACGGTGAGGAGCCGGAGGGGAGAAGACCCATGGGACCAGTCCTGCCAAACTCTGTACCCCTGCCCTTTGAATCTGATCTTAGAAAGAAAAAGAAAGAACTTGCATTTATATCGCGCCTTTCAGAGCCTCAGGACATCCCAAAGCACTTTACAGCCAATGAAGTACTTTTTTGAAGTGTAGTCACTGTTGTAATGTAGGAAACGCGGCAGCCAGTTTGCGCACAGCAAGATCCCACAAACAGCAATGTGATAATGACCAGGTAATCTGTTTATTTCGTGATGTTGGTTGAGGGATAAATGTTGGCCAGGACACCGGGGAGAATTCGGGTACACCGAGCAAAGGAGAGGAGTTTCCTGTGAAGATGGAAGGGAGATTCACAACAAGTTACTCACAGGCCCTATAGAGTGGCATCTGTCTGGGCTTGGGCAGTAGACCGAGCGTCAGCCTTGGCTCAGTGGGTGGCACTCATACCTCTGAGTCAGTACGTTGCGGGTTCAAGTCCCACTCCCGAGACTTAATCACGTAATCCAGGCTGTCACTCCAGTGCAGTACTGAGGGAGTGCTGCACTGTCGGAGGTGTCGTCTTTCAGATGAGCCGTTAATCCAAGGCCTCATCAGCCCTCTCAGGTGGATGGAAAAGATCCCACAGCATTATTTCAAAGAAGAGCAGGGGAGTTCTCCCTGGAGCCCTGGCCAATATTCATCCCTCAACCAACACCTTATCACATTGCTGTTTGTGGGAGCTTGCTGTGAGCAAATTGGCTCCTGCGTTTCCTACATTACAACAGTGACTCCACTTCATTGGCTGTAAAGCACTTTGGGACGTCCTGTATAAATGCAAATCTTTCTTTCTTTGCTGGTTGTGTTGCAGAATCTGTGTGACGTGCCCCCAAGTGTTTATTAAAAGAAACATTGAAAGACCTTCAACACTCACAAGGTCCATTTACAATGATGGCTTTTTAATCTTCTTCACCTCCAACAGTTCTCTGGCAAGTGGTACTTACTTCGCTGGGCTACACAATATGAGCCGTATCGAAAGGAATACGGCCAGATAGACAACGCATTCTTTATAAACTCTCCCATTGTCCGAATGAACAAGATACTCATGAAAGGCTACATGAGAATGTAAGTCCTCGGTGGCTGATTTTTGCTTCCATTTCTTTTATAAATGTTCTATTTTGATGCTGATGAGTGGGTCAAAGGCAACGGAGACCTGTGAGTACATGGGAACAGGAGGAGGCCATTCAGCCCCTCGAACCTGTTACATGGGAACAGGAGGAGGCCATTCAGCCCCTCGAGCTTGTTACATAGGAACAGGAGGAGGTCATTCAGCCCCTCGAACCTGTTACATAGGAATAGGAGAAGGCCATTCAGCGCCCTCGAGCCTGTTACATAGGAACAGGAAAAGGCCATTCAGCCCCTCAAGCCTGTTACATAGGAACAGGAAAAGGCCATTCAGCCCCTCGAGCCTGTTACATAGGAATAGGAGAAGGCCATTCAGCCCCCTTGAGCTGTTACATAGGAACAGGAGGAGGCCATTCAGCCCCTCAAGCCTGTTACATAGGAACAGGAGGAGGCCATTCAGCCCCCTCAAGCCTGTTACATAGGAATAGGAGAAGGCCATTCAGCCCCTCAAGCCTGTTACATAGGAATAGGAGAAGGCCATTCAGCCCCTCAAGCTGTTACATAGGAACAGGAGGAAGCCATTCAGCCCCTCAAGCCTGTTACATAGGAATAGGAGAAGGTCATTCAGCCCCCTCGAGCTGTTACATAGGAGCAGGAGTAGGCCATTATGCCCCTCAAGCCTGTTACGCCATTCAATTAGATCATGGCAGATCTGTATCTTAACTCCATCTACTCGCTTTGTTATCGTAACCCTTAATACTCTTGCCTAACAAAAATCTATCAATATCAGTTTTGACATTATCAATTGACCCCCAGACTCAACAGCTTTTTGGAGGAGAGAGTTCCAGATTCCCACTACCCTCTGCATGAAGAAAAATAAAATTACCTGACTGGGAATCAAACCCCGGCCACAGCAGTAAGAGCACCCGAATCCTGACCACTAGACCACCAGGCAAGGCAAAAGTAGAACAGTTCTGGTCTCCATATTATAAAAAGGATATCGAGGCACCGGAGAGGGTGCAAAAAAGATTTACTAGGATGGTACCAGAACTGAAGGATTAGGAATCAGGAAAGATTGAGGAGACTGGGGCTCTTTTCTCTCGAAAAGAGAAGAATGAGGGGTGACCTGATTATGGAAGGGTTTGATAGGGTAGACGTAGAGAAGGTGTTTCCACTTTTGGGGGAGATCAGAACTAAGGGCCATAAATATAAGATAGTCACGAATAAATCCAATAGGGAATTCAGGAGAAACTTCTTTACCTAGAGCGTGGTGAGAATGTGGAACGTGGAGTACAAGGAGTAGTTGAGGCGACTAACATAGATGCATTTAAGGGGAAGCGAGATAAACACATGAGGGAGAAAGGAATAGAAGGTTATGCAGATAGGGTGAGATGAAGTAGGGAGGGAGGAGCCATGAGTGGAGCATAAACACCAGCATGGACTTGTTGGGCCGAATGGCCTGTTTCTGTGCTGTACGTTCTATGTAATTCCATGTAAGGCAAGGCTGAGCCTCAACTAGGGGTCGTGCCCCTTTGCTGCTCAAAATCCAGTTTGGAAAAGGACCGGCCCTTGTTTCTCAGAGCTCTATGGGAATGGAATCCACAACATCTGGTTTTTCACAAGGTTGTATCAAGGGTCTTACACCAGAAATGTCAACTTACCTTTTCTTTCTTCTCAGATGTTGGCCGACCTGCTGTGTAGTTCCGGCACTTTTCTGTCCTTATCTCAGGAGCGTTTGGTTTATTAAAGATTTGCAAAGAATTTCCCATCAGATGCAAAGATAAACCTCAGGACTTCAAGCCATATCCACTGTGAACTTGGCAAAAGGGCCTCCCAGTCTTTGCACAGATTGGCACTCCAATAGAATCATAGAATCATACATCACAGAAGGAGGCCATTCGACCCATCGTGCCTGTGCCGGCTCTTTGAAAGAACTGTCCAATTTAGACCCACTCCCCTGATCTTTCCCCATAACCCTGCAATTTTTTTCCTTTTCAAGTATTTATCCAATTCCTTTTTGAAAGTTATTGTTGAATCTGCTTCCACCGCCCTTTCAGGCAACGCATTCCAGATCATCATAACTCGCTGCGTAAAAAAAATTCTCCTTATCTCCCCTCTGGTGCTTTTGCCAATTATCTTAAATCTGTGTCCTCTGGTTACCGACCCTCCTGCCAGTGGAGACGGTTTCTCCCCATCTACTCAATCAAAACCCCTCAGAATTTTGAACACCGCTATTAATTCTCTCCACAACCTTCTCAGCTTTAAGCAGAACAACCCAAAAAGGGGCACTTAGTGTGGTGCTTATGTTACTGGACTAGTAATCCAGAGGATGCAAGTTCACATCTCACTGTGGTGGTTTGAGAATTTGAATTCTGTTTTAAAAATCTGAAAATAAAAAGCTGGTATCTGTCAGATTGTCATAATAACCCAACTGGTTCACTAATGTCCCTTTAGGGAAAGAAACCTGCCGTCCTTATCCAGTCTGGGCCTATATGTGACTCCAATCCCACACCAACTTGGTTAACTCTTAACTGCTCCCTGAAGCTATTCAGTTGTAACCAGTGATGGGATATGATTGATTTATTGGCACTCCAATCTTCCACCTAAGGGTGAAGGGGTGCATCAACTCAATACTGGCGCATCCATCGGGGGCAGAGGGGAGGGGAGGGTCTCTCAACAGTGGAGCATTCCATCTCCTAAGAGGGGAGTGGGGAGGTGTTTGAAAACAGTGGAACTAAGGGGGAAAGAGAGGAAACAACATGGCAGCAGTGTTAAAGAGAACATCAGTGGTGAATGATTTAATGATTTGCCAGCAACGTAGAGATAATGTCACCATAAGTTCTTGTATGGACAATAATTCCTTTTTCACTTCACCTAGAGGAGACAAATGTATCTCTGAGATGGAGGCCTACCGTTTATCAAATAACGGCCTGGAGTTTACCTGTGAACGTAAGTACCTCACATAAGACTGAAGCAAAAAAAAAAATCGACCTATTCGATTGCAACTGCAGCAACTTTCATTTATACGTTTCATTTATTCATTTAACATCGAAAATGCCCCAGAGATCCCCACAGAGGGGGGAAAGAGTAAACACATAAATGAAAGGAGCAGGCCATGGTCGGTGACTGAAAACTGCTTCTCGAAGAGTTGGTTTTTTAAGGCAGAGTAGAAAGGCAGACGGGTTCAGTGAGGGGCTTCCAGAGAGTGGGGCCCAAGCAACTAAAGGCATTCCCACCAACGGTGATGTGAAAGGGGAGGAGGGGGGAGAGGGGGTGGGGGATGGAGGGCAGAAAGCCAGAGTTGGAGAACTGAAACGTGCAGGAGGAGGTCTGAGACTGGAGGAGTTTGAGAGGATTTGAAGATGGAAATGAGCATTTTAAATTGAATAGGGAGCCCATGTAGACGGGCAGGGGGTGGGAGGGTGAGCAGGACTAAGTGCAGGATAGGAGATCAGTTTACGGCAGGCAGAGCATGGAAGGCCGTTTGAAAGATCAAGTTTGACATGACATAAACGTTGCTACAGATTTTAGCGGTGGTGAGGTGATGCGTACACACATATACACACACACACAACACACACATATACACACACACAACATACACATATACACACACCACACACACATATACACACAACACACATACCACACACATACACACACATGTACACACAACACACATACCACACATACATATACACACAACACACACATACACACAACACACACCACACACACATATACACACACCACACACATACACACAACACACAGCACACACATATACACACACACCACACACACATACAGACACAGACCACACACACCACTCAAGCTTACACCACGCACACACATATATACACATACCACATATACACACATACATATGCACATGCATTCACATGCACATATATATATATATATACACACACACGTACGTACACACGTACATGCATATACACACACACCACACATACACACACCACATACCCATATACACACCTTTACACACACATATAAACAAACACACACATTCTTCCAGCAGGGTTTCTGAACAGTACAGAGGAGCAGGAACCCTGCCAATCTGTCCCTGGTCCTACCCGGGACTGTGCTGTGGATCAGCGAGCCCGTGCTATTGCAAAACGCCGGTTAGAACGCTGACACACCGAGCTGCCCAGCAAGTTAAGCGGGTGGGGGCCAGAAGGGGAGGCAATTCATCCAATTGTAATGGGAGAGAGCCAGAGAAAATCTGGGACTACGAATTATTCCGGAGTCCCAGTGACGACCTGAAAACCTCACACCTCACACCGTCGCTCGAGAACACTCCATTCGAGGCGTAAAGTGGGATGTCCAAGCTGCCCCCTTCAGTCCTGGGTAGTTCACAGCCCAGAGACATTAGAATCATAGAATCATACCGCATAGACGGAGACCATTCGGCTCATCGTGCCTGTGCCAGCTATCCAATTAGTCCCACTCCCCCGCTCTTTCCCCATAGCTCTGCAAAATTTTCCCCTTCAAGTATTTATCCAATTCCCTTTCGAAAGTTATTATTGAATCTGCTTCCACCGCCCTTTCAGGCAGCGCATTCCAGATCATCACAACTCGCTGCATAAAAAAATATTGTCCTCATCTCCCCTCTGATTCTTTTGCCGATCACCTTGAATCTGTGTCCTCTGGCCACTGACCCTCCCACCACTGGAAACAGTTTCTCCTTATTTACTCGATCAAACCCCTTCATGATTTTGAACACCTCTATCAAATCTCCCCTTAACCTTCTCTGCTCTAAGGAGAACAATTCCAGCTTCTCCAGTCTCTCACTGAACCGAGCCGAATTTATATATTGCATTATGGAGGAATTCATCCCCCTGAGAGAAAAAAACAGAAACTTTCGAACTTATTCCTGATCGTTGTTTGTTATCCGGGAGTTTGACAAATCAATGAAGTAATTGTCCTCTTTATTTTGCAGCCAAGCCCTACATGGTGATCCGAATTCTCAACACGAAGATTCAAAATTGCCTGCTTTTTCACACTCAGGAGAAGCGGGAAGGCAAAACGTACAACTCAATCTCCCTCTACAGTGAGTGCTGGGGGTCGGCCAAGTTATCGGGTAAACTTAGTGGGCCCAGATTTTCTCCACCCCCAAACACGCACGGGTAATTGGAGCACATCTCTGGAAGGGCCAAGACTTTCAGCCAACGCAGAGAATCACCACCACCACCCCCCCCCCCCCACTTGCCCCCCGTTGACTTTCCAGCACTGGAGGCAGGTTCTCGAACCTGGGAGGGAGTCCCCTCCAAACAGAGGCCTTGATTCTGAATACAGGGCCTTTAACGTGGCAAAACGTCCCAAGGCGCTTCACAGGAGCGTAAATCAGACAAAATTGGACACCGAGCCGCATAAGGAGATGCATTAGGACAGGTGACCAAAAGCTTGGTCAAAGAGGTGGGTTTTAAGGAGGGTCTTAAAGGAGGAGAGAGGGGAAGAGAGGTTTAGGGAGGGAGTTCCAGAACTTAAGGCCCAGGCAGCTGAAGGCACGGCCGCCAATGGTGGAGCGATTAAAACCGGGGATGCGCAAGAGGCCAGAATTGGAGGAGCGCAGAGATCGCAGAGGACCGGAGGAGGTCACAGAGGTAGGGAGGGGCGAGGACATGGAGACAGCCAGCAGAATCACCATTTTAAAAAAAAAGGTCACTGTGATTTCCCACTTGGCCTGTGTGAGGCAACACCTCTGAGCGCCTGTGCAGATCCCAGCTCCCGTGAAAGTTTTATTCTCCTTTCTGCTGGGGGGTGCCAACCCTCCAGGATTGGCCTGGAGTCTCCAAGATTTAAAGTAAATCTCCAGGGCACCGCTGGGATCAAAAACCCAGGAGAAAAATCATCGAGCCATTAAAGATTGGGCGACCAATGGCAGGAGAATGGATGCGGGGCAGTTAGAGGCAGGAGGTCGTGTGATGAATATGTCCAAACAGAGTTGGCAACCCGACCTTCTGCCCACTGTTGAATGCTTTTATCTCCTGGCAAAGGCTAGGTGCAAATGTCGAAAAACGAGTGTTTTACCTCATTAGCATAATGAGGTGTTAATTATGCTCCTCATAATTAGGAGAGGCCTCCAGAGAGTGGGGGGGAGGAGGTGCACAGAGGTGGACTGTTGCCCTCCGCCCCGATCATCATTCCACCCATGCCTGTCCCGCTGAAAAATGAGGGTGAGGGGGTGGCAGAAAGCCTAGGCCATTGGGGTCTAGAATTTCATTCCACGCAACCAACTGGTAAAATGTTGGCCAGTGACCTAACAGACCATGGCAGGGGGCCATGACTACTGTACGATACTCCAGTGGCAACCATCACTCAGTGGCAGCACTCTCACCTCTGAGTCAGAAGGTTGTGAAGGAATTTACATTTCTGTAGCGCCTGTCACAACCTCAGGAAGTCACAAAGCACTTCACAGACAATGAAGTACTCTTGAAGTGTAGTCACTGTTGTAATGTATGGAAGCATCGCAGCCAATTTATGCACAGCAAGGTCCCACAAACAGCAATGAGATAAACGACCAGATCATCTGTTTTTTAGTGATGTTGGTTGAGGGATAAATATTGGCCCCAGGACACCGGGGAGAACTCCCCTGCTCTTCTTCAAAATAGTGGCCGTGGGATCTGTTACATCCACCTGAGAGGGTAGATGGGGCCTCGGTTTAATGTCTCATCCGAAAGACGGCACTTCCGACAGTGCAGCACTCCCTCAGTACCGGCACTGGTACATCAGCATGGATGATGTGTTCAAGACTCTGGAGTGGGGCTCAAACCCACCACCTTCTGACTCAGAAGTCAGAGTGCTACCCACCGAGCCACAGCTGACGCATCTTTCAGAAGGCTGTTGGGTTTCGAGTCCCGCTCCAGAAATTGGGGCACATAATCCGGGCTGACACTCCCAGTGCCAGTACTGAGGGAGTGCTGCACTGTCGGAGGTGCCGTCGTTCGGATGAGACGTACCACCGAGCCACGGCCGACACCTGTCAATGTTTATCCATTTTTTTTTTGTAGACGAGGAGAGGGAAACAAACAGGAAATAAAAAGCGATACGATAATGAGTGGGCGTCACTCTAAGCATTTTATCTTTGACTGAAACAGGTCGGAATCCAGTCGGGAAGGAGAATGAGCTGAAGATCTTTGAAGACCAGGTTCGATGTGTGGGAATGAAGAAGGATAAAGTCTTGGTCCCTCCTCGACACAAGGTTAGCTTCCTGTTTCGGTTTCTGCCCGAAATGCTGGGAGAGTAGTTTGACCGTCGAAGTCCGAAAGCAAAGGCTTAAAGTCCATCCCATCAGCTTCCCCCCGTCCACGGTACAGATCGAAGTATTTCATTCATTGAGATTGAGCTGGTCGCTAAACGGGACCCCTGCTGTCCAGATGCGGTCTGGAATGACCATTGTTCACACGGACTGGGCGGTATTGTGCATTAGACACTCAGACCTATCACCTCTGCAACTTGAGCTCAAATCCAGGCCTGATCGATGGGATCAAAGTCTCCTCAGTCTGACTGGATCTAAGGGATGTTGCGTGTAATCAGTGTGGGGCCCACAGCACAAAAGGGTCTCTGATTCAGCAATGTTTGGTGCTACGTTAGCCTTCTCACTCAAAGGCCACAGGATGCACAACAGGAAAAATGTCATGAGCTGGTGCAGTACGGCATGCTCCTCTGTGGTGGGATTGAACAGACAGAGTTTTACTCTGTATCTAAACACTGGTGCCTGACAATGGAATGCGTTCTATTGTCCAGCACAAAACATCCTTCACACTGACGAACTCGTTTTTGGACTAGTTTTGATTGCCTAGAAAGGGATCGCAGAGGAATTTTCCAGATTTTCAAGGAGCCTCTTGACGTAATGCATAAGGCAACAGAAACTGTATGGGACAGGCTGGTCTTTTCCTGTCCGATGTTTTTGTTTGTTTGTATGTATTACGACTTTCGATTGCAGAGGTTGTTCTGGGAGCCATCACAGAAACCTTTGTATCCTGTGTCTGCAACTCGTCTGTTCCTCACGTCACCCGTGTTACAATTTGGGGGTTTTTTCTCGCTGTCTTTTACTCTCGTTTTTTTTGGGGAGGGGGGGGGGGAGAGGATTCAGCAGTCACTCCCACAGGTGAACTTTCAATCCTTCTGCCCCAGGAGTACTTTAACGACCAAAAATGTTGTTAAACGGTGACCCCGTAGTAATGACACAGCACGGATTTATCATTCGTTATTTAAATTTAACAACAAGAAGTTACATTTATACAGCACCTTTAACGTTAGCAAAACGTCCCGAGGCGCTTCACGGGAACGTAATCGGACAAAATTTGACACCGAGCCACATAAGGAGATATTAGGACAAAGAAAGAGGCAGGTTTTAAGGAGCGTCCTAAAGAAGGAGAGAGAGGTGAAGAGAGGGAGAGGTTTTGGGAGGGAATTCCAGAGCTTAGGGCCTGGACGGCTGAAGGCACGGCCGCCAATGGTGGAGCGATGGAAATCGGGGTTGGGGCGAGAGGCCAGAATTGGAGGAGCGCAGAGATCTCGGAGAGGTTGTAGGGCTGGACGAGGTCACAGAGGTAGGGAGGGGCGAGGGCCATGGAGGGATTTGAACACGAGGGTGGGAATTTTAAAATCAGGGCGTCTTCTTGAGTAAAAAATAGTCACGTTTTGTTTCCTTTATTCTGGTTTATCTTTTCCTTTTGTCACTGTCCACTGACTATCCCTCTCCGAATAATTCAAACTGACTCTCTCATTTGAACCCGCCATGCTGAGAAATACTTTCCAGAAAGCAACCGAGACCAAACAAATTTAAATAACTATTAAATTGAGAGAAAAAAAAATTACCAATTAAAGACATATTCAGACACAAGGGCCGGGAATTTCCTCGGCAAGGCATCCCACTTGCCCACCATAAGTTCTGGGGCCGAATGGTAGAGTTTCCTCCAAAGTTACGGCGACCAATCAGAAGAATCCCTGAGGAAATTCCACTGAAGCTGTTTGTATTTGAATTGAATGGCTAGGTCCCTTCCTAAGATAAAAACGGACTAAAATCTGTAAACATCTGTATCAAACTAAGCTAGGACGTGCTCTTATGCGAGTGAAGCTGGTCTTTTAACTCCTCGTGGACCTGGATTTATAAAAATTAGTACTGTTTTTTTGTCACAGCCTGTTTTTTTCTTTCCTACAGGATGAATGCAAACCACAAGACTCAGTGGAAGCCATCAAACGGAAATGAGAATGTTAACTCCCCAATAAACAGGGGCTTTGTAAAACACTGTCCAGCAACGCATTTCCAAAGTCAAGTTTCTGAACTAAAGCCAAGTTAGCAAACTGCTAGTTGTACTGTTGTAGCATTAGTCCTAAGATTACTTCTTTTTTTTCCGCAACAAAAACTGCTTTTTCCAAGTCAACCAGGAGGGTGTTCCATTTGGCATTGGACTGGATTCAGCTTTCCGCGGTGCACAGGTTCAAATGCAGCTTGATCTGATGTCAATGTGGTGTCAGGTTTACCTGTTGAAAGCAAAGGTTTCCCAAGCTATGGGCCGACTGACCTGTCTGGCTGGCACGGTGAATGCAAGAAGCAGAATCGACGCTATGGTAACCAAATCAAGTCAAAGTAGAGCAATATTGGGCGGGGTGTAAAACCGGAGTCCCACCTGAACCCGTGGGATTCCCGCCCAGCCAGTTAGGTTAAAATTGCCCCCCGTTATTTGCATTTAATTAACAGCCATTGTTTGAAGTGTGTTGGATAGAGGATGCGGCACTATTACCCATGTGATATCTCCCAGCTGTCTGGGATCCTACTTAAACAGTGGGGAATTTTAAAGGAAGGGAAGGTTTCAGTGAGCCGGACGGGGCGAAAGAACCTTGGCGGGAGATGGGGAGAATTTTTTTTACGCAGCGAGTTATTATGATCTGGAATGCACTGCCTGAAAGGGTAGTGGAAGCAGATTCAACAGTAACTTTCAAAAGGGATTTAGATATATAGAATCATAGAATCATTACAGCACAGAAGGAGGCCATTCGGCCCATCAAGTCTGTGCAGGCTATGCTTGAAAAGGAAAAATTTGGAGGGATATGGGGAAAGAGCAGGGGGAGTGGAACTAATTGGTTAGCTCTCAAAGAGCCAGCACAGGCACGATGGACTGAATGGCCTCCTTCTGTGCTTTAAGATTCTATGTTATAGCGCTGAGTCTAGGCAGCTGAGTACTGTGATTTTGGCCTCGGAGTCAACAAGAACTGGACAGAAAAAGAAAGATAATCGGCATAGAAGGAAGAGGCAGCGAGAAAGGGAAATGGTCAATAGGTTAGGAGAGGAACTAAAGAAAAATGGGAGAGAGCAGGAAACAGAGGAACTCAGAGAGGGTTTTGACTTATCATAACTTTGAAGGTTTTTTTTTAATATTTGCACCTGTTTAAGTTTCTGCAGCAGTTTATTGTTGGTGTTTATTAGTTTGTGTTTTTTGTTTTTTGGCGTGAGATTTGAATAAAGAATGACGATAAGTTTAACACCTGGTCATGTGATCGTTGTGATGCTTGTCCTCCATTTTAATACATCAGGCAGCTGATCGTAGAATCATAGAATGATACAGCAGAGTAGGAGGCCATTTGGCCCATCGTGCCTGTGCCGGCTCTTTGGAAGAGCTTATCCAATTAGTCCCACTCCCCCTGCCTTTCCCCATAGCCCTGCAAAATGTTCCCTTTCTAGTATTTATGAAACCAGGAATGTGATAATTAGATACAATTATGCTCAACTTAAATCCAAATTATATTGTGATCCATGACTATCAGGATGCCATTTGTTGTCAGTTATTGATCTAATCTTCACAGAATATAGGAAATATATGGAGATGCCATTGTGTGCAATAAGCAATGACTCATTCTCTCTTGCTTAATATAGCCTGATCTGATTACAATGTGGCACAATTATATTCACTTCCACATTCATCTGTCAATATCTCTCATATGGTAATAAAGCTTTGTCTGTGTTAGCCAGTTATTTGTGTGTATATATTTACTGAGTGTGTATATATCAGATGTTGGGATGTATTAACAGGTCAATATTGAGCTGAAATAGTGAGGTAATCCTGCCACTTTATAAATCATCGGTGTGGCCGCGCTCGGAATACCGTGAACAGTTCTGGCCGCCGCAGTCCAAGAAGGATATTGCAATTATTGAAAAGATACAGAAGAGAACAACCAGAAGGATTGAGGGGATGGAGGGATTGGATTATGAGGAGCGATTATATAAATTGGGCATGTTCTCACTGGAAAAGAGAAGGTTGAAAGGTGATTCGATTGCAGTTTTTAGGATTCTAAAGGGACCAGATAATGTAAGACCCTGACAAGCTATTTCACCTTGTCTAGAACAGTAGACCAGAGGACACGGCCTGTGCTTGAAGGGGAGTAAATTCACAACTAATCTGCGGAAACAATATTTCAGTGAGTGAATGGTCAATCTGTGGAAGACTCCCGAGGGCGATGGTGGGAGCAGTTAGTATTGATTCACTTAAATGCAAATTAGATAGATTTCTTTTAGAAAATAAGATTTTGGGTATACATTATATGATTAATTTGAGACATGACTTGTGGTGAGTGTAGACATTGGGAGGAACAGGTGACTTTAGACCCATTGTTCCCAAAGCTCTCCACCACTTCCTCGCCTCATGTCTGGGTCTGTTGTAGACTAATGGTTAGAGATTGATTGCTCTGATTAGTCAATAACTCCATTATCTTTGTATCATGCGACTATCAGAATGGTAGAAGGTGAACTAGATGGACTTTGGTAATTTTTTCGTCTAGCAATTCCTATATTTACTGAGTATATTCTTACTCAAGGTAAATGGCATCTGTACGGAGGAACAGAGCACACTTCTGCTTTGAGTCCAGAGTTTGAAATTCCCCCATGTGCTATTTATTACATTTGGCAAAAAGAACTAATGACTGAATAGGCCACACAAGGATTGTAACCTCTGGCCCGTCAGTATATTAGGCCTAGAATATGGGGCAACTGGACGCACTCTGACACCATCAGAGTGCGGACAAAGGCAGGCTTGTAGCTCTCACTCATCAAATGCACACCTAAAGGGAAAAGGAACCAGGGTCCAGGGAGCTAACGAAAATGTGGGGGTCAGCGAAAGGGGCCTTCACTTTAAGGCGAAGTAAAGGTGAGGAGTCAGCCCCATGTGCGGATCTCTCTATTAGATGGCAGATCCCAGCACGCGTACAGAGACTGGCTTCAGACACACACTGCAAAAGGAGAGCAACACACTCCCAGAAGAGAATCCCAGAACAAGTTGTGTTCACATGCTTCTACCATGCACTGATGCAATACATAGAACCAGGGAAGTTTAAAGCACAGAAGGAGGCCATTCAGCCTATCGTGACGGTCTTAGCTCTTCACTAGAGAAATCCAAAACTAATCCCACTGTTCTGCTCTCTCCCCATAGCCCTGTATCTTCCCCCGCTTCAAATATTGACCCAATTTTCCCTTAAAAGATGCAATGGTCTCTGCCTCAACCTCTCCCTGTAGCAAAACGTTCCATGTTCCAACAACACTGCGTAAAAAAAAATTCTCCTAACTTCTCTCCTCGCTCTCAGTGACAATCTAAAATAACCACATCAAAGGCTGCAAATTATTGCCCTGTGATCCCCGGTTTAGCCGATCTCCGCTGGTGCAGTGGTTGGGCCGCTACCATTGGCTGTTGGGTAATGGGGGAGGGGTAATCAGATCTGAACCAATAGCTCCTGCTGCAAAGTGCTTGAGTGTGGACAGCATCAGGCTCAAATGTGATCCCTCCAGAGTTGAATAGCCATTGATTCAGCTACACTACCCATCCAACTTCCTACAAGATTACATAGGAACATAGGAGCAGGAGTAGGCCATTCAGCCCCTCAAGCCTGTTTCGGCATTCAATGAGATCATGGCCGATCTGAATCCTGAGTCCATCCACCCCCCCACCTTGACCCCATATCCCTTAATACCCTCGGCTAGCAAAAATCTATCGATCTCAGATTTAAAATTATGAATTGAGCTAGCATCTACTGCTTTTTGTGAGAGAGAGTTCCACACTTCTGCTCACCGTCTGGATTCATACAAAAAGGCTGCCCGTTTGGGTGAGATACCCAAAGGAAGAGATTGCCTTCAGGAAGAGGGGGAAGAAGCAGGTCGTCGAATCCTTCACCCCAGCCAGAGGTCATGGGTAGGAGAATCCAAATCTGCCTTAAGATCCAAGATCATCTGCATTTCAAGAGTTGGATTAAACCTAAAAGAAACCCAAACCCTGACAGCTATCTGTAGATGTGAGGGATTCCAGCTTGGGGGAAGGAGGAGGAGGGAATAATATCATCCTGGTGACTCAGTGAATAAAGGGTGCCTGCTTGGAACTGGGCCTTACAGGGAAGATTAATCTTAGCTTCAGTATTGAAAGAGCTGATCTCAGCTGGAAATGGCGAGGGATGCAGTTACATCAAATTACGTTGAAACTACAGCACAGAAACAGGCCATTCGGCCCAACTGGTCTATGCTGGTGTTTATGCTCTGCACGAGCCTCTTCCCTTCCTAATTCATCTCACCCTATCAGCATATCCTTCTATTCCTTTCTCCCTCATGTGTTTATCGAGCTTCTCCTTAAATGCATCTATGCTATAGGACTCAACTACTCCTTGTGGTAGTGAGTTCCACATTCTCACCGCTCTCTGGGTAAAGAAGTTTCTCCTGAATTCCCTATTGGATTTATTAGCGACTTTTTTATATTTATGACCTCTAGTTTTGGTCTCCCCCACAAGTGGAAACATTTTCTCTACGTCTACCCTATCAAACCCTTTCATTATCTTAAAGACCTCTATCAGGTCACCCCTCAGCCTTCTCTTTTCTAGAGAAAAGAGCCCCAGCCTGTTCAGTCTTTCCTGTTAAGGATATTAGGGGTACTCATGCTCATCCTCTCAGTTCTGGTATCATCCTTGTGAATCTTTTTTGCACCTTCTCCAGTTGACATCCATTCCCCCAGGGTATGGAGGGGGCATGGAGGGGGTATGCAGGGGATATGGAGGGGGCATGGAGGGGGTATGCAGGGGATATGGAGGGGGTAAGGAGGGGGTATAGATGGGTTTTGAAGGGGGTACGGGGGTGGTATGGAGGGGGTGTGCAGGGGATATGGAGGGGGTGTGCAGGGGATAGGAGGGGGTAAAGAGGGGGCATAGGGGGGTTTTGAAGGGGGTATGGGGTGGCATGGAGGGGGTGTGCAGGGGATATGGAGGGGATGTGCAGGGGATATGGAGGGGGTTTGAAGCAGGTAAGGAGGGGTATAGAGGAGGCATGGAGGGGGTATGGAGGGGGTATGCAGGGGTTATGGAGGGGGTGTGGAAGGGGTAAAGAGGTGGTATAGAGGGGCTATGGAGGGGGTATGAAGGGAATATGGAGGGGGTGTGGAGGGGGTAAGGAGGGGGTAAGGAGGGGGTATGGAGGGGTTATGGAGAGGCTACGGAGGGGGTATGGAGGGGATACGAGAGGGTATAGAGGGGGTATGAAGTGGATATGGAGGGGCTATAGAGGGGGTATGAAGCGGATATGGAGGGGGTATGGAGGGGGTATAGAGGGGGTATGGAGGGGGAGTGGGGGACACAGCTGAGATTCTCACTCCTGATTGCTGCCAGAAATACATACAAACACACAAAATTAACAGGCAGGAAAAGACCAGCCTGGTCCATCAAGCCTGCCCCACACACCATGATGGCCAGAGCATTATGACTAAAAACTTCCTCCCTCCCTCCCCTGCTTCCCCCTCCGCCCCCCCCCCCCCCCCCACCCCACTCCTCCCCCCCTCCCCTACAGCCATGTAATCTCCAGGGAGAGGCAAAAAAACAGAGAAAAAAAACATAGGCCAATAAGAGAAAAAATACTCTGGGAAATTCCTCTCCGACCCCCTCAGACGATCGAAATCAGTCCAGGAGATCACACGGACCAAGTGTTATCTGTAAAGAGACTAACCTTCTAATACAGATGCACATCAGTTTGGGTCAGGATTGGCTGTGATGCCCCCATGGAGAGAATAGCTTATTGAAAATCATTATCCAAACTTACAAACAAAACAAAAAAGACCCCTAGGCAGAGGAACAAGTAGCCATAGAAATATCCCCCGACCCCCCACCCCCAATAACTGACCTCCTTCAGAAAAGGCGGAAGGAAAGATGTTTTTTTAAAAACATCAGAACTATAGAGGGCATGATCCGTCAATATATTCCCAGCGAAACAAGGAAAACATGTGACCTTTTACCTCAATCTCCTCCTGTCAACATCTCCCTGACATAACAATCCTTCACAAACGTCTCCGTTGTCTAAATATTCAGTATTTATCTAACCATGTAGGCAGCAAAAACCTTGTAATTATGGACAATATTTTTCTCTCCAGCTTGTTATTTAACAGCCCGAGCATTAACACGTCACACAGGCACCATCAGTTCTTTCTCTCGCAGACTACACATTCTATCCGCTCTGCGTCAACAGAAACAAAACAAAAACAATGCTTCAACTGGGGAGGTAAAATTATATTGTCCTAAAGGATAGGGAAATGCAAGAGTTATAGTCTGCTGCAACTCACATTGGCTCTTTAATCACCAAGTGTCATTTCTGCAATGGGTTCCATGCATTGAAAGGTCCTGGTTTATTAACACCTGCATTCAGCTGTTCTACGTTGTTCCCTATCTTAAAATCGCTACGTACCATTAATGGGGCACCAGGACTTACCTTGGCACTCCCTTGTTTTAAATTACATAGAATTTACAGCATAGAAGCAGGCCATTCGGCCCAACTGGTCTGTGCCGGTTTTTATGCTCCACACGAGCCTCCCCCCTCCCTACTTCATCTCACCCTATCAACATATCCTTCTATTCCTTTCTCCCTCATGTGTTTATCTAGCATCCCCTTAAATGCATCTATGCTGGTTGCCTCACTATTCCATATGGTAGTGAGTTCCACATTCTAATTACTCTCTGGGCAAAGAAGTTTCTCCTGAATTCCTTATTGGATTTATTAGTGACTATCTTGCATTTATGACCCCTGGTTTTGGATTGCCCCACAAGTGGAAACATTTTCTCTACGTTTACCCCATCAAACCCCTTCATAATTTTAAAGACCTCTATCAGGTCACCCCTCAGCCTTCTCTTTTCTAGAGAAAAGAGCCCCAGCCTGTTCAGTCTTTCCTGATAGGTATAACCTCTCAGTTCTGGTATCATCCGTGTAAATCTTTTTTGCACCTTCTCCAGTGCCTCTATATCATTTTTGTAATATGGAGACCAGAACCATGTATAGTACTCTAAAGTGTGGTCTAACCAAGGTTCGGTACAAGTTTAACATAACTTCCCTGCTTTTCAATTCTATTTCTCTAGAAATGAACCCTAGATTTTGTCAACCTATCAATCTAGAAATTATTTATCTATCTCTGTGGATTACCAGTTTCTGTGTACAGTTCCTCATGTGTTACTGCTACAGGTTTCAGAGAATGTTCAATACACGTATTCTAACAAATGCCATGATTTGTTGTGTAATAGCCAACTCTAAAAGATGTGGACATAATCTACATTATAAACACTTTACGTATGAACACACTTCCGGTCTGTTACACTTCTGGTGTCACACACTAATGCAAATTTCTGTGTTGCACTTAAAACAAGTTATAAAGAAACAAAGGCAACCATCTGCAATAGAGAAAATCTCTCCAGGAACAGAGAATGCCAGAGCCACAATGTCTGCAGGCTCTTAATTGACCTTCCCACAAACAGAGCAAGGATTCTGATCCACAGCCTGAATAGCATTGAAGCTTTCAGTGAACCTATACAGAGTTTACTTTTCAATTACACTTTATAGTCTTAAAGGGACACACACCTACAACTGAAGGCCCACCACCACCTTCTCAGGGGCAATTTGGGATGGGCATTTAAATGTCGACTTTGCCCATATCCCGAGAATGAATAATAAATAAAATCTACAACTTAGCAGACGAATACATTGTATAATATTCCTGTCCTTATAAAGCAACACATCCGTTGGCTTACCAGGAGGGTCACTTGCTAGTAGTATTATAATAACTGTGTGGCTTGTGTACAGTTCCTGTCCATCACTCTTTAAAAGTCACACTCAAATTTCTGACTCACTTAAAAAAGTGTGAAGAGGTGAAGGGAGTCATTTGCAATGTACAGAAAAACGCCCCACAAGCACAGAAAAAAATGGAGTCAGAATATCTGCAGACTCTAAATAAAGTTATCAACCACACTTAGAAAAAAAAACAAAGCATTTTATCTGCATTACTGTGAGCAATGGAATCCATTAGCAATATAATAACAACAGTACATGTCTGCATATGTCTTGCCTGTCATGTCACAATTCCTGTGTCACACCCCTGTCACACTTAATTATAGGTACGTTTCTTGCAGCTGTTTGGCTCACTTGCAAATTTCTTTCAGCAATCTTTAAAAAAAAATTAAAAGTCATTTAGAATAAACAGAGAAACTCTCCTCACCATCAGAAAATACATTATTATCGCAGGAGTCACAATGTGTGTAGCCTATGGCTTAAAAATAACCTTAGCAATTTTGTTCACCTTCTGACTTGCAACCTGAAGAGTAATTAAATTCTGAATGGCCTAACATTCTGTGGCCTTAGAAAGCAGTGTGTGCTCTGACTTACCAAGAGTAACACCACAGGAGGTGTGCTAGTAAGCTGAAATCAACATACTTTGTGTTTTGGAAAAGATTTGAGTGCCACTGTCCACCATTCCATCCCCTGAACAGAGAATGATGAAGAAAATGAGAGAAAAACTCTACTTGGAAGTTTTTTTACACTTTTGACTCACCCATGTTCAAACCCCTCCATGGCCTCGCCCCCTCTCCATCTCTGTAACCTCCTCCAGCCCTTTAACCTGCTCCCCCGAGAACTCTGTGTTCCTCCATTTCTGGCCTCGTGCATCCCCCACTTCCTTCACTCCACCATTGGCGGCCGTGCCTTCAGCCATCAAGGCCTTACGCTCAGGAATTCCCTCCCCAAACCTCTCCACTCCCTTTAAGACGCTCCGTAAAGCCTACCGCTTTGACCAAGCTCTTGGTCACCTGTCCTAATACCTCCTTCTTTGGCTCGGTGTAAATTTTTGTCTGATTACGCTCTTGTGAAGCGCATTGGGATATTTTATTAGGTTAAAGATGCTATATAAATGCAAGTTGTTGTAAATGATCTAAAGAGATTAATTTTTTAAAAATCTTAAATGTTTGCTCCAGGCCTGTCTTCAGTTTTGTAAAACAGCTGTAGGTCAACCCACTGGAATTGACAGCAAAACATCTCAATGGACAATGAATTGTGCACAAATTCCACTAGAGTTAGGACTAGCACTGAATAAACAAGGTATAACTTCACTTACTCTAATTGCAATTAGGCTTTTGGAACTGTAAAGCTGTCAAAGTTGATGCCAATTACTCGATGTTAAAATGGCAAAGTTATTAATTCAGTCACAACTTTTAGTCAGAAGTTTGTGGGTTCAAGCCCCATTCAAGGACTTGAGCACATAATCTGGTCAGACACTTTAGTGCAGTACTGAAGGAGTGCTGCACTGTCAGAAGTGCCATCCCTCAGAGGAGATCTTAAACCAAGGCCTGTGCGTGTCTGTTCCGCTGGTTCAGGTATATATTAAAGATACCCTCGGACTATTCAAAGAAGAGCAGGGAGTTCTCCCCATGTCCTGACCAACATTCCTCCCATAACCAACATCACCAGTTTAACTGGTCATTCCTCTCATTAAGGTTTGTGGTAACTTGCTGGGTACAAAATGTCTGCCAGAATAACACACATAATGCACAATGTAGCTCATTGTATGGGAAGTGCTTTGAGACTTTTCTGAGCGATGTAATAAGACAGTAACTATGTAAATGCGAGTTCTTTTAATGTTACAAGATAAGTCGGACTAAAAACTGTTTGCAATACCATAATGTTTCACCAGGGGGTGCACAATGATCAGTAATGCAACTTCCAACCATCTAGAATCTACAGCACAGATACAGGCCATTCAGCCCAACTTGTCCATACTGGTGTTTATACCAAACGAGCATCAACCCACTCTAAATACCTCGTCCCATGCTTACCCCATATCCCTCTATTCCCTTCTCCCTCATGTACGCATCAAGCCTCCCCTTAAATGTATCAATGCTATCTGTTTCAACCACTCCATATCGCAGCGAGCTCCACATTCTCACCACTCTCTGTGTAAAGAAATCCCTCCTAAATTCTTTATTTGATCTGTTGGCGGCTATCTTATATTTTTGCCCCTTGTCTTGGACTCACCCACAAGTGGAAACAGTTTCTCACATCCACTCCATCGAACTCTTTTAGAATTTTAAAGACCTCTATCAGGTCTTCTCTTTTCCAAAGCAAAAAAGAGCCACAGCCCGCCCAAGCTTTCCTGATAAATTACATCTTCTCAATTCTGGTAACATCCTTGTAAATCTTCTCTGCACTTTCTCCAGTGCTTCAATATCTATTTTCTAGCCAGAATTGCACACTGTACTCCAAGTGTGGTCGAACCAAGGTTCTATGTAAATTTAACATTAGCTCCCTGCTTTTGTATTCTGGTTCTCTAAAAATGAACCACAGTACTTTGTTTGCACTCTTTATAGCTTTATCGACTTGTCATCATATACCATTTACAATAATGTATCACGACAGGTTTTTTAACCAATTTGTGTTCTGGTTTGCAGCATATGTAATCAGGACAATGACACTTGCATTATTTAACCTAATGTGTCGTCAGTGCTGAGTTGCCTTTACTGGCAATCCAGTTGAAACTGAAACTTGTGTAGAGAATTACAGTTGCAAACCATTGTTCCATTGCTGCAATGTATTTGGGACATCACCCTGATACACCACAAGCAGGCATGATCAGTATGAACACTGAGCAGTGGACCCTGGCTACCTGTTTGACCTCACATCGCCAATCATCATACATGATCTTTTAATGAAAACTTAAAGAGTACTTAGCAAGTAATCAGGACACACTAGCCCTTTAAAATACCCATATTAATATTATAGAGCCTATGCTGATTCAGGATGAGTGCAGCTCCAACAACACTCAAGAAGCTCGACACCATCCAAGATAAAGCAGCCCGCTTGATTGGCACCCCATCCACCACACTTAACATTCACTCCCTTCACCACCGGCGCAATGTGGCTGCAGTGTGTACCATCCACAGGATGCACTGCAGCAACTCACCAAGGCTTCTTCAACAGCACCTCCCAAACCCGCGACCTCTACCACCTAGAAGGACAAGAGCAGCAGGCACATGGGAACAACACCACCTGCACGTTCCCCTCCAAGTCACACACCATCCCGACTTGGAAATATATCGCCGTTCCTTCATCGTCGCTGGGTCAAAATCCTGGAACTCCCTACCTAGCAGCACTGTGGGAGAACCTTCACCACACGGACTGCAGCGGTTCAAGAAGGCGGCTCACCACCACCTTCTCGAGGGCAATTAGGGATGGGCAATAAATGCTGGCCTCGCCAGCGACGCCCACATCCCGTGAACGAATAAAAAAAAAAGAAGTTGGGTGAGGTTTAAAGCATTGGTCACATTGTAGAGCCTATTTACTCAACAGAGTGAGGATGAAAATTATATTTTAATCTGGCATCATGAAATGCAAATTCGTGTAATCCTGATCTAAGCAAGTTACATGCAATATCTCAACTTACAAGTGGAAACAACTGTTGTGAGTGAAGTTTTGATTGAAATGTGTCTATGGGGTGTTTCGATATCACAGAGCGATGATGATGATGGTGATGATTACGCTCCTGTGAAGCGCCTTGGGATGTTTTTACTACATTAAAGGCACTATATAAATGTAAGTTGTGGTTACTCTGTTTATTCAATGTCATTTGAGTGAAAAATTTGACAATCGTTTAAAATCAACACAATATGCAATCGAGAGACATGAGATGCCAGTTTAACCAGCGGACCTGAGTGTGTGAGGCGAGGGGGAGAAGGGAGAGCGGACCTGAGTGTGTGAGGCGAGGGGGAGAAGGGAGAGCGGACCTGAGTGTGTGAGGTGAGTGTGAGAAGGGAGAGCGGGCCTGAGTGTGTGAGGCGAGTGTGAGAAGGGAGAGCGGGCCTGAGTGTGTGAGGCGAGGGGGAGAAGGGAGAGCGGGCCTGAGTGTGTGAGGTG
This sequence comes from Heptranchias perlo, assembly GCF_035084215.1. Classification (NCBI taxonomy): domain Eukaryota; kingdom Metazoa; phylum Chordata; class Chondrichthyes; order Hexanchiformes; family Hexanchidae; genus Heptranchias; species Heptranchias perlo. The sequence goes on from NC_090355.1 coordinate 32,786,048, forward strand.
AGTGTGAGAAGGGAGAGCGGGCCTGAGTGTGTGAGGTGAGTGTGAGAAGGGAGAGCGGGCCTGAGTGTGTGAGGTGAGTGTGAGAAGGGAGAGCGGACCTGAGTGTGTGAGGTGAGGGGGAGAAGGGAGAGCGGGCCTGAGTGTGTGAGGTGAGTGTGAGAAGGGAGAGCGGGCCTGAGTGTGTGAGGTGAGTGTGAGAAGGGAGAGCGGGCCTGAGTGTGTGAGGCGAGGGGGAGAAGGGAGAGCGGGCCTGAGTGTGTGAGGTGAGTGTGAGAAGGGAGAGCGGGCCTGGGTGTGTGAGGCGAGGGGGAGAAGGGAGAGCGGGCCTGAGTGTGTGAGGCGAGGGGGAGAAGGGAGAGCGGGCCTGAGTGTGTGAGGTGAGTGTGAGAAGGGAGAGCGGGCCTGAGTGTGTGAGGTGAGTGTGAGAAGGGAGAGCGGGCCTGAGTGTGTGAGGTGAGTGTGAGAAGGGAGAGCGGGCCTGAGTGTGTGAGGTGAGTGTGAGAAGGGAGAGCGGGCCTGAGTGTGTGAGGTGAGTGTGAGAAGGGAGAGCGGGCCTGAGTGTGTGAGGTGAGTGTGAGAAGGGAGAGCGGGCCTGAGTGTGTGAGGTGAGTGTGAGAAGGGAGAGCGGGCCTGAGTGTGTGAGGTGAGTGTGAGAAGGGAGAGCGGGCCTGAGTGTGTGAGGTGAGTGTGAGAAGGGAGAGCGGGCCTGAGTGTGTGAGGTGAGTGTGAGAAGGGAGAGCGGGCCTGAGTGTGTGAGGCGAGGGGGAGAAGGGAGAGCGGACCTGAGTGTGTGAGGTGAGTGTGAGAAGGGAGAGCGGGCCTGAGTGTGTGAGGTGAGTGTGAGAAGGGAGAGCGGGCCTGAGTGTGTGAGGTGAGTGTGAGAAGGGAGAGCGGACCTGAGTGTGTGAGGTGAGTGTGAGAAGGGAGAGCGGACCTGAGTGTGTGAGGTGAGTGTGAGAAGGGAGAGCGGGCCTGAGTGTGTGAGGCGAGGGGGAGAAGGGAGAGCGGGCCTGAGTGTGTGAGGCGAGGGGGAGAAGGGAGAGCGGGCCTGAGTGTGTGAGGTGAGTGTGAGAAGGGAGAGCGGGCCTGAGTGTGTGAGGTGAGTGTGAGAAGGGAGAGCGGGCCTGAGTGTGTGAGGCGAGGGGGAGAAGGGAGAGCGGACCTGAGTGTGTGAGGCGAGGGGGAGAAGGGAGTGCAAGAGGAGCGGACCTGGGTGTGTGAGGCAAGTGGGAGATAAACAAATGAGGAGAAAAGAATAGAAGGATATGCCAATCGGGTTAGATGAAGAAAAGTGGGAAGAGGTTGTTGTGGAGCATAAACACCGGCACAGACCTGTTGGGCCGAATGGCCTGTTTCTGTGCTGTACAATCTATATAACTCTTCGAAGACGTGTACCAGGTCTTGGCCAACCTGCTCTGATCTCTGGGTCACTCGAAGCTACATCTTAGTTGCTGTGTGACTTGGAAGAGATCTCTCTGAGCAGGTGACCCCACCCAGAGACTGCAGAACAAATCAGCTCATGACTTTTTTTGTACTGCACCCCACTATAAATCCCCTGTCATGAACATAATTTGCTTCCAAAAGGGATAGAGATAACTGGGCTTGGTTTTCAGAGATCTCTCGCCACCATCCCGCTGCCAGTCAGGCTGTACTTGGCCTGGGGATGCACAATTCCCTTCCTATTCCACCCCCTTTCCATTAATGTCCATCCATTAACGTCCATCCATTAACAAGACATTATCCTTTGGTTACACACGGATAAATAAACCTCTTTTAAAGCAGGGAGATAGGGAGATGTAACCACCTGACTATTTGAGTACTGCTGGAATTCTTAAAAATTCATTCTCGGGATGTGGCCGTCGCTGGCAAAGCTGGCATTTATTGCCCATCCCTGAGAAGGTGGTGGTGGGCCTCCTTCTGTTTAATACAACTGAATGGCTTGCTAGGCCACTTCAGAGGGCAGCTAAGAGTCAACCACGTTGGTGTGGGGACTGGGGTTACGTATAGAATCATAGAAAGGTTACAGCACGGAAGGAGGCCATTTGGCCCATCAAGTCCGTGCCGGCTCTATGCAAGACCAATCTAGCTAGTCCCACTCCCCGGCTCTGTCCCGTAGCCCTGCAAATTTTTTCCTTTCAAGTACTTATCCAGCTCTCTTTTGAAGGCCGCGATTAAATCTGCCTCCACCACCCCCTCAGGCCGTGCATTCCAAATCATAACCACTCGCTGTGTAAAAAAGATTTTCCTCATGTCACCTTTGGTTCTTTTGCCAATCACCTAGGTCAGACCAGCTAATGACGGCAGGTTTCCTTCCCTAAAGGACATTAGTGAATCAGTTGGGTCTTTACAGCAATTCGACAGCTTCATGTTCACTTTCACTGAGGTCAGCTTTTTATTTTCCAGATTTTTAAAACTGAATTTTAAATTCTCAAACTGCCTCGGTGGGATTTGAATTCACGTCCTCGGGATTGGCTGTGATGAGAGAAATTTCAGTCAAATGTAAGCATCCAACAGAGTAATTCCAGGGCCTCTTTCATTAGAGATCCGGTGACCAGCAATTATCGCCACCTCTTACAGATCTGCTACAGGTTGTTTCGCACTCCTGCCAGTAAGACAATCCCATTCAGGTAAGGGGCAGTTTCACCGAGGGAAAGAAGAGAAAGAGAAACAAAACAATACAGCTGCCCATCCACCTCACTTCTATTGTTCTCAGGGCGTGGACAATATTACTGCTTATGCCTAGTTGCCCTGAAAAGATGGTTTATACAACTGAGTGAGAATAAATAGGTTCCTATCCCTGAACCAGTTGGGTGTTTTTTTTTTACATAGCCCACAGATTACCAGATTTATTAAATTCAATCTCACAACCTCTGGGCTGCCAGTCTAGACCCATTACCACTAAGCTTCCAAACCCATATCCTTAGGGTTGATTGGTGATCAGCCCTTTTGCTTTGCTGCAATTCTTGTAAAATTGCAAGCAGGATCTTCCTTTGTGCTGTGTTCCCTGTAATAGACCCCTGGCTAGACAACACCTCAGCATTTAAAAACAAATCAGTCGAATTGTTTGTGCACAGAGCATCAGGATACACAATTACTTCCAAGTCTCTCTGCATAGCTATTGCTTGGTTGTTGCCAGGTAAAAAAAAAAATTCACAAAGTCATTCAAGCTGCTCCATTAGATCCTAGGTGTCCATTATTCTAGAAACTATCCAAAACCATTGAGTAGATTTCAGCCTGTAACTCGCTCGCTGGTTACCATTGTTGTACATATAAAAATCCAAAAGCCTCGGACAAACTCCCATGTCATTCATGATTTATTAAAATTGTATTTTCAGGAGTTTACAATGACATGCACATATATAATCTCATGAAGCCATTGTACATGTTGATGTAGAATGGGCCTATGCTTTCTGGAGTTTAGAAGAATGAGCAGTGATCTCATTGAAACATACAAGATTCTGAGGGGGCTTGACCGGGTAGATGCTGAGAGGTTGTTTCCCCTGGCTGGAGAGTCTAGAACCAGAGGGCATAGTTGCAGGATAAGGGGTCCGCCATTTAAGTCTGAGATGAGGAGGAATTTCTTCACTCAGAGGGTTGTGAATCTTTGGAATTGTCGATTCCAGGGGGCTGTGGATGCTGAGTCCTTGAGTATATTCAAGATGTGGAGATGCCGGTGATGGACTGGGGTGGACAAATTTAAGGAATCTTACAACACCAGGTTATAGTCCAACAGTTTTATTTGAAAAATCACAAAGCTTGTGATTTTCAAATAAAACTGTTGGACTATAACCTGGTGTTGAGTATATTCAAGGCTGAGATAGATAGATTTTTGGACTCTAGGGGAATCAAGGGATATGGGGATTGGCCAGGAAAAAGGAGTTGTGATTGGAGATCATGAAGGGCAGAGCAGGCTTGAGGGGCCATATGGCCTACTCCTGCTCCTATTTCTTATGACGCATGGTACTTGCAGTACAGGTACAGGTACATATTAAGGGTTGTTTGGGCATGGCATAGGGGCAGTCCTGGTTTCAGGATTGAAGGAATGCGTCTGTTCTTGGGTTCACTGGGGTCAGGGATCAAAAACGCAGCAGTCTTGAGGCACATTTCAGCAAATGGCTTTTATCAAAACTCGGCAAAAGTGTCATTCTGGGAAATCAGCCACCTCCCAAACCCTCCTGGTGGAATAATCAAAGATTGGTTCATCCTTCTTAAAAGCAGCATCAGCTCAAAACATTTACAACACCTTCGATCCACCTCAATTATCATTACCTTAAATTGAATTTTAAAAGTGTGCTATTTTTCTTGCAAGGACAGCTGGGCATAACCAAGGTGGGTCGCAGCTACAGATTGGCAGTGGCTGTGGTTTTTAAATCACAGTAACATCTTTCTTCTCTCACTTTAGTTTATTTATAGTTCGTACTAAAGCAAAGCCAACGCTTGCATTTTGCTCAAATCTTTCAAAAAAAATTTTTAAAACGTATTTTGTTTTATTTGGAAATTTAGCCAATTAAACAAAATTAATGGGGGATGATATGCCACAGTGGTGAATTCACAATCAGAAGAAAATGGACCTAACTTTTGGTCTGGTTTCATTGATTCATCGTTTGAAAAAGTCTTTTGAGTTTTTGCCAGCACAGATACAACAATCTCCTGAAACTTGCGACGGAATAATACAAGTTGGGCTAATCTCTCAAAAACAGCAGCAATTGAAAATATTTACAATTAGCTCGGGATCACGAGCTCCAGTCTCTTCATCCAGATGAAACCAGATCCAAGATGAAATGAAAAGCTTTTAATGCCGGAAAGAAAAAAAAACAGGTCTGGCAACATTTGAAAAGAGGGGAGGGGGAAGAAAACAATTTTTGGTGAGACTTCCACCAGAATTGTTCCCAAAAAACGACTTTCAAACCAAATCATTAACCTATTTTCTCACCTGCTGACAGACCTGCCATGTACTTGCAACATGCTCTATTTGTGAAAGCAGATCTGTATGTTTTGTCTAAGCCCCAATTCCTCAGACTACAAGGTCCCGGTTGACTTTTAATATAAAAGTCCCCTGCTCTTCTTCAAAATAGTGCCATGGGATCTTTAATGTCCACCTGAGAGGGAAGACGGGGCCTTGGTTTAATGTCTCATCCGAAAGACAGCAGCTCCAACAGTGCAGCACAGCCTCAGTACTGTGCTAGGAGTGTCAGTGTAGATTTTGTGCTTAAGTCTCTGGGGTGGACTTCAACCCACAACCTTCTGACTCAGAGGCGAGAGTGCTACCACTGAGCCAAAGCTGATAGCGTATAGTTCCTTAGATGCTGGCCACCCTCCAGTATCTGACCCCAGTCATTCTTCACACCTGAGCCTAGAGTGAGTTTCTGCAAGCTACTTAACTGAAAAGGTATCACAGTTGAGCCAGATCCTGTCCTCATTCAATGAGCAAGGGGTCTAATGAGAGTGAGGAACTTGAAGTAATTAAGATTAGTAAAGAAAAAGTACTGGGACTAAAAGCCGACAAATCCCCTGGACTTGATGGCCGATGTCCTAGGGTTTTGGAAGAGGTGGCTGCAGGGATAGTGGATGCATTGGTTTTGATCTTCCAGAATTCCCTAGATTCTAGAACGGTAGGTCGATTGGAGGGTAGCAAATGTAACCCCACTATTCAAGAAAGGAGGGAGAGAGAAAACAGGGAACTATAGGCCAGTTAGCCGGACATCAGTAGTAGGGAAAATGCTAGAATTCATTATTAAGGACATATTAACAGGCCATTTAGAAAATCATATGATTAGGCAGAATCAACACGGTTTTAGCAAAGGGAAATCATGATTGACAAATCTAGAGTTTATTTTTAAAAAACTAATAGATTTGTCAAAGGGTATAACTAGCAGGATAGATAAGGGGGAACTAGTGGATGTAGTATATTTGGATTTTTAAATACACATTCGATAAGGTGCCACACAAGAGGTTGTTACAAAAGATTAGGGGTAATATATTAGCATAGAGGATTGGTTAACGAACAGAAGAGAGTACACGAATAAACGGGTCATTTTCAGGTTGGTGGGGTGCCGCAAGGATCAGTGCTTGGGCCTCAGCTGTTTACAATATATATATCAATGACTTGGATATATTACACTGTCCCTCATTTAAGTTTGCTGACGATACAAAGCTAGATGGGAAAGTAAGCTGTGAGGAGGACGCAAAAAGGCTGCAAAAGGATAGAGACAGGTTAAGTGAGTGGGCAATCCAGTTAGTCCCATTCCCCCACTTTTTCCCCGTAGCCCTCCAAATTTCTTCACTCAGGGTTGTGAATCTTTGGAATTCTCTACCCCAGAGGGCTGTGGATGCTCGGTCGTTGAGTATATTCAAGATTGAGATCGACAGATTTTTGGACGCTAAGGGAATCAAGGGATATGGGGATAGGGCAGGAGAGTGGAGTGGAGGTAGATGATCAGCCATGATCTTAATGAATGGCAGTGCAGACTTGAGGGGCCATTTGACCTACTCCTGTTCTTACAGAATCTTAGAATGGGCTGAATGGCCTCCTTCTGTGCCGTAACCATCGAGCCTATGTCAGCTCTTTGTAAGAGCAATCCAGTTAGTCCCATTCCCCCACTTTTTCCCTGTAGCCCTGCAAATTTTTTCCCTTCAAATGTTTATCCAATTCCTTTTTGAAAGCCATGATTGAATCTGCTTTCACCACCTTTTCAGGCAGCACCTTCCAGATCATAACTACTCGCTGCTTAAAAAGGTTTTTCCTCATGTCGCTTTTGGTTCTTTTGCCAATCACCTTAAATCTGTGTCCTCTGGTTCTCCTCCCTTCTGCCAATGGGAACAGTTTCTCTATTTACTTTACCCTTCTGATTTTGAACACTTCTATCTAATCTCCTCTTAACCTTCTATGCTCTAAGGAGAACGACCCCAGCTTCTCCAGTCTATCCACATAATTGAAATCCCTCATCCCTGGTACCATTCTAGTAAATCTTTTCTGCTTATGTTCACACATAATGTTAGCACATTCACCCATTTCCCATTTGACATGGTGATCAGGAGCAGAAAATATGGCTTATTTCTCCTTCCCCTCCTCCCACCCATCCAGTGCAGAAGCGCCTTGGGCAATTTAGCTAACTCACCACAGATCGGGAATCAAATCTGGACAGTCTGGTCTATGTGACTCTGTGCATTTTACATATTACGACACTTATACAAACACATAGCACAAACAATGACACCAAAGGAGGTTCATTCGCATAGAAATAACTTTATTAGAAGACTGTTCCCTATTTGAACATAAATACATAAAGGGTCGATGCTCAGTCTTGCTCTACAACACAAACAGGAACACTAAACACAGAACATTGCTTGCATTGATTCTGCACAACTTGCATTTGTAATTTAGGAAACTAGTTACAGGCTACCTTTGGCAAATCAGCAACTCAGGATCTGCTGTGAAGCCCCAAAACAGTGACCTTAATTCAGTTATGAAGTAAAGGATCGAGCTCAACAGCAGCATTACAGGACATTTGGATCTGTTCTCTGGAGATACTGCACCAACAGAAGGGGACTCACAGCACAGCTCCCAAACATGGAAAACACATACATCAGGATCTGCAGAGGCACTTTAATGCTGTAAGAACAAACTTAACAGTCACAGTTTACAGGCCCTGGGACAAAGGTCTAAAATTCTCAATCCACCTCCATTGATCAATATGTCTTGCTTTTATTAAAGTTTTTTTTTTTACATTCATCATAAATTAAAAAAAACTGCATTCACATGATCAACTGATTCATAACATGAAAATAAACCTCCAATGGGAAACATCTAGTCCCAACAAAACAACTGTGTATTAATTCTGACTACGTGTTTGTGAAGGAAATTACCCATGCAAACAGAAAGCCACTTCATTCCCTCGCTCCCTCCCAAAAAAAGTGTAAACAGTGCAGATTCCAGGTTTTTGTGTCAGATCAGGAAGAGAAGCACTGATTGCCCACAGGTTCCTGCATACAGTCTATAGTCCACCTCCTGAGTGCAGGACTACATCAGCAATAAAGAGCTTTTCACAAAAATAAATGGGACGAGCATCCTGCACATCCCACAGCACATTGCAGAGCAGCAGTTTCACTCCCCTGTAAACTTCTGTGCATAAACAGCTAGAACAGAAACAATCTGGACAAGTCACAGAGACCTAGCCATGCTCTAGGGTTGACTTTTTAAAAGTTTAGTGATTACACTTAGTTACAACTAAAGTTACACATAATTTACTTTTCACAAATCTCCAAAATAAATACATAAATTAGGGGGAGGAAAAAACACCTCAAAACTCAGCTTGCAACACATAATAGCCAATACTGGACATGTGAATAAGATTTTGAGTTTGCAATTCTAAAGTGATAACTTGTAAAAAGGCTGTTCAGTCAGCAAAGAGCGAGTTAGTTTTTAATCCAGGAAAGAAAACTGTCCCTTTTAAAAACAGAATCACCACAAGGCTTTCAACTGGCTGCAATGTAGAATATGTTGCTGCAAAAACAAAATTTTATAGTTTCAGCTGGACAGAACTTTTGCTCAGCTGTAGCACAAATCTCACGCTCTACAGTTCTAACATGTACAAATGCATAAGGACCAGTCTCTGAGAAAGAAACCCAAGACGACTGCTGAAAACTGCATTTCACCAGATGGATATGGTAGCTGGTCCCAAAATGCTGCAGGTCCCACATCACCATGAGTATGCAGACTTCATAAACTTCTCCATACGCCAGGAGTCACGGGCTCTGTGCAGACACCCTGGAGGTACCAAACGTCCTTCAACACTTTCAAATCATCTAGCCTCCTTCCCACTCCCTCAAGCACCCACCCCCTACCCCAAAAAGCTTTTCTAATCAAAGCAAACTGTAGCTGATTAGGCCTATACACAGGCAGTATGGGATTTTCATGCTTTCTTTTAAAGATTCAAAAATCTGAAGATAGTATAAGCCAGGCAAGAGTATGTTTGCAGCACCAGTCAATAAGATCTCTCGAGCCTTTCTGCCATCTACCAAATGAGAGACTGTCATTCCCATTTTGTACCTTGCACAAAAACCAAGGTGACTCTCAGACGGTCATAAAATAATAATGTTTGCAGGCTCAGAGTTGCTACTTTCTTTATATATGCTCAGAATATTAAATACTTCATCTTAAAACATTGCAATGATTCTAATAAAGTGGCTCATCTCTGAATATATTTCAGACTGAAGTTAGTATTTTGTGATTCGCACCCTTTCAACAACTTTTTCTACCCCCAAAGGTCTCCTACAGAAATTTGATACATTGAGAAGTGTTGCGCCTTGCAGGACATGTGGTTTCATCCCTTCTATTCCCCATCCTAACCATCCAGAGAAGAGAGAGAGAGAGTCTGGAATTAACAAAAAAAAATCTAAAGAATGAAACTAAAGTTAAGCAGTGTCTACACAGATTAAAAAGGGCTCTCGAAGAACTCTACAACCCATACGAAATGAATAGCTAATTTACAAGACGTGCAAATGACAGCAACACAATCTGTCCTCATTTAGGTTACATTTATTAATAAATATCTGGTTAGCATTGCAAGGTGTATAAAAATAAATAATTTAACCCCTTTCTAAATGTAAGACAATCACTTAAGGTTTCAATAAGACATAGTTGACAACCTGCACAGCAAAAAGTGAAGGAGATTTCAAACAAGCTTCAAAGGCCATCACTGGGTTTAACCTTCACTCATTTATGGTGGTCTAACAGAATGCTATAGTGACCTAATATTTGGTTCCTTCACCAGAAGATTAAGCCTCCACTATCACGGATTATAAGCCTTTTGAAAACTTGTAAACAATAAATAACATAAATATCCAGTTTACACTGGAACTACATGATAAAACCAGACACTGTAATAAAATTAACCAAACTGGTAATGAAACTCAGGAAGTGTGCAAGTGTGACAAAAGAATGAGTTGGCTTTTGTCTCCAGAATTCACAAGCAAACTGAAATCCTTTCTGGAGCTTTCCAGTTGTGCCTATCAGGCTTCAAGTCAGAAGGAAACCCAAGGCCACACTACATTTGATGATTGTGGGATTTCCCACCCTCCACGGACCCAAACTCATTCATTAAAAAAAAATTGATTTGGTTTCTTAACTTTTCCTTTCCTCCGAGCTATCAATGATGGTTGGCGATATTAGTGGATGAATGCTTAAAGTATTCCTATGATAATCCTCTGTCTGCTATTTTAACACCAGTATTAACCCACTTATTCTAAATAGGACTAAAACAGCAGATAGAATATCATACGAGGGAGCGAGCATTCACCCTCTATTATTGCCAACAGTAATTTCTAGTTGGATGTCTGCAATCATGTGATGCAACAATTAAGAAGCTCCAAGTTGCCATTTTGAATTGATGGTACGACTGATGAGCTGAAGTGGTGATAACGCTGCACAAAATGGCTCTTTCAAGGACTCGGGCAGCATTTGAGTGTTACTGTCAAAAATGAAATGCTAATCAGAAAAAAAAATCTGTTGGCGTGTTGGGGAATGGTCCCTTTAACTCTCTTCCCCAGTATGTCCTTATTTAACTAGTGTTTTATGACATTCACAGAATGAGATGGTTGAACCCCAGGATGATCGCCCAAGATTAAACAGCTTCAGTCAGTTTTCTCAGTCTCATCATCGTGATGTGACTCCGAGTGTCATTTTCAGATTTTCGTACACCACATAGCTAATGCTGACAGCAGGAATAACTTTCATGAAATTTGGTGCTAAACCCCTGTACAGTCCAATTGCTCCTTCTGTGCTCAGAATGTGCCTGAATAGTCCAACCATTGTGTGCTGAGGTGCTCCTTCAGTGGTAGCTAAAAAAAAAAGGGAAATAAATGTTTATATATGAGACAAATATCTATTTGCTTTATAGATTAATTCAAGAACCATAAACCTATATAAATTCAGAATGCAACTACAGACTAAAAGATCAAAGTTGGATTTCAAAACTGATACCATGAAACATATCCTACAATTATATTAATGCAATGTTACTGGAAATTCAGCTCTGGTATTTTTTTTAAATGCTTTGTCCAGGATCTGCCCCGATTGCTCAATAGGTAAACACAATGCATGATGGGTTGTAGTCTCTCGAGTTTAGAACATTAAGGGGTGATCTGATCGAAGTTTATAAAGATATTAAGGGGAACAGATAGGGTGGATAGAGATTAACTATTTCCGCTGGTTGGGGATTCTAGTAGGGGGCAGAGTCTAAAAATTAGAGCCAGACCTTTCAGGATTGAGATTAGAAAGCACTTCTACACACAAAGTTTGGAACACTCTTCTGCAAACGGCAACTGATGCTAGCTCAATTGCTAATTTTAAATCTGAGATAGATAGCTTTTTGCCAACCAAAGGTATTAAGGGATATGGGCCAAAGGCAGGTATATGGAGTTAGATCACAGATCAGCCATGATCTTATCAAATGGCAGAGCGGGCTCGAGGGGCTGAATGGCTTACTCATGTTCCTATGAGCTACTAAACAACAAAGCAGGAGGGTCCCAGGTACAAACTGTGATCTGAGCTGAACTGGCTGATGTCAGCTGGGTGACAGGGTGTTAGGGTGCTAACACCAGCCTCAGGTCCCCATGGATCACGTGCTAACAATCAGAGCTGTGAACTCTGGCTGATTCTCTTTCTCTGTGTTCAAGGGCAGGTTCGGACTTGGCTATGAATCTCCGTGTTAAAAAAAAACTGCTAACACTCATTCTGTAGGCTCTCACATGAATAGCCACTTGTAGGAGTACAACAGGCCCGTTGTTATCTGCAGAACTGTACCCCAGCCTTCAGAATAGGAGAGAAGGGAAGGGAAAAAAAGTTTGGCCAAACAATTTCATTCAAGTGTTGAGTTTGGTTAAGTTTACAGTGAATTATAATACAATACACAGTAAAAAAAAAACTCTTTGGGAACAGATCGAGCAAATGCTCTCCCTATCCTTGCTGCACACAGTAAACTAGATACAAACTTTATGGATTGAACTCAATCCAATGCATGTGGCTGCACAAGGGTTGCTCACTAACAGGGAATCCATTAATTGATCAGTATAGAAGGCAACTATCTTATCAACTGAAAACTAAATATAATCCCAGCCTTCACGTGGAGATTCAAACAGAGGATCTTGCCACTTTAGACCGTTACCTTGAGCCTGCATTCGTGTCCTGACAAGTGCTAATGGGTAACTGGCTAACTGTCCACATGTGCTCGAAATGGTGCCACAAGCCAAGAGAACAAAGACCCCAGGATCCGCACTGTCAATGGCGTAGCGCTGCAACCATGAATTCTTCAAAGTCTAAAAGAAAAACAAAAACATTTGACAATTTAACGTACATACAATTAGTAAAATGACCTCATGTAAGAAAAGAGCTTCCTTTTAACAAACAAATGGAAGTGCAGTGACGAAACTAGGTTCCGCAATCAGCTATTTTTCCAATATTAAAAAAAAATTGCTACACTATTAAAATCACCAGTTGGAAAACTCACCTCATAAATAGCCAGGTCTATTCCAGCATAAGGGATGATGCCCAGCATATTGGGAATGTAGCCTTTGTAGAATGCAGTAATTCCCTCCTTCTTAAAGATGTGCTTTGCACAGTTGAGCATTCCTGAATACTGTCCAGTTTTCCGCAGTGCCAATCTTGTCTTTAACACCTGATGTGAGCAATAGCCCAGAATTATAGCCAGATGTACAAATAGGAAATGTATGTTTTTTTTTTAAAAATGGAAAAAGTCTCAATTGCTAGGGAGATTATAGCTGCGAATTAAGTCCCTTTACCTCCATTGGGTAGATTGTGCTCTGTGCAATTGCTCCAGCTAGTGATCCTGCAATCAATCTCTCCTGAATTCCCAAAGTCTGCTGGTCGCTACCAATTAATCTCTTTATCTACAAGAGAACATTTGCAATTAAGATAATGCCCACACTGAACAGTATGAATATCAAGACAAATAATGCTTATCCTAGTCCTCACCCTCCTCAACTATTTTTTTAAAATTCCCTTATCGGTCTGATGGGGTTCATCACCTTAACTTTTAGCAAGATTACATTTAATAATACAACAGAAGAGTCAAAAAAAGTCAGTAAAACTATTTATAATTTCACTTATGACTAAACAGTCGAGTTCATAAATACAAACCCTTTCGCCTATTTCAGCTTTCTCACCTGTTCGTATGCCATGAATTTGAGTGCAGACTCGGGTGCAATTTTGATTGCATTGATTCCATTTCCTCTCCACAAAGACCGCAACCCTCCTTCTTTAATCATGTGGCCAAATCCTCCCGCAATGCACATATTGTTGGATTTGGAAGCATGAACCTATTAAGTGAGGGACATATCAGCATTGTATTACTCCACCAGTTATCATGCCCTACATGATATGGCGTGTAGTATATGTACATTGGCTGTTTGAAACATGGGGTAAGGACTTGAAATTTTGTGTGTGTATGTTTTAATATTCAAGTGTCATGGGGGCAAATGAGTAGCAACTTGAAGAAACACTCCCATCTCTCTCCCCAGCACATAAAAAGTAATTACATTAGCATTGTTAATCTGTTAACATCTGAATTTCTTCATAATTGTAAAGTTTAATCTTAATTCAGCACTGCTCCTCCACTCAGCAAGTTTATCCAGTGATCACCTGAGCCATACAGATCAGGAAGGTCCAAAATTCAATCCCAGCCTATTCTAAATTAGTGTTTTTCAGATGGGGTTGTAGTAAGGGTGCTAAGCGCTGGCATGGGTCCTACTGTGAGCCTTAAGAAGGCTCCAAGACTGAAGAGAACAGTAATTGATTCCAGAGGAATCAATGCCCTTCCAGCCAAAGGCAATTTTAATTGCCCCCTTTTTGAACCTCGATCATCCCTCAGAGCAGCTGGGTGCCATTCCAACTTCCACCTCCTCAGTGGGGCGGACACCTCTGTTGCAACACTACAGGCGTGAGCGCCTACTCCAAATATTTAAATGACCACATTACCAGGATTTGGGATGGGGTACATGGGAAGGTAAAGTGGAGGATGGCCATCCCGTCCTACGACATCTGCACTCCTCAAAAGAGTGCACGGAATCTTCCATACTGGAATCCAATGTTTACCACAAGAACTGCAGCACATTTGTATGTAGCTCCTGTTTCACTTTACAATATCACTTCATATAATTCAAGAATCCACGTTTTATAGAAACTGAAGAGCATTTTATACTCAGTTAATTTTTTCTAGACAAGTGAAATCAGGGCTTTTAACATGAAAAAAAAATCACAAGTGTAAATATGCTAGTGACGCATCATCCTGATAAGGACCTGTCCCCAGAAGCATGCACAAAAGAGGGGAGAGTTCATTACCTACATATGGTCAATCCTTTTCAGTTATTTGCTAGCAATCAAACTTTGAGGGAGAACCCACATAACTGATCAAGCTGGAGTCTGCCAAAAAACTAGCTACTGCTTAACATTTTAATCAGTTGAGCAATTGTTTCTTGTAAGAACCCTCTTCAGTTTAGGCAATTATATCAATTTACTTCAATATTGATGGAAGAAATGCCAATTCCAAGACTGAACTTTTTTTAAAAAATAAAACAACGTTGCTCTTATCTTTGCTCCATAGCAACGTTTAAATAAAAACAAAGCTGGCTCACATTAACCTAGTTCACAGAGTCCTGCACCATCTTAAGATTTTACATAGAGCAAAGCAGAAAAGCTATTATCGAGGCAAAACAAAAGCAATTTGATCAATTGATTTATACCTGACTGACCTGGTAGACAGATCTGTTGGATATGAACTATTTGAGATGGTGTATCTGCTTTACAAGTCCTGTATATGGGAAGATACGATTCTTTTTAAAAAGAAAACCCCCCCATTATGCTTGTTAAGATGGTCAAAACTGCATAAAAAGACTGCATTCTATCAGATTCTAATTTGGAAATAGGAAAATGATACATGAAGAGATCATCAACTTATCTGAATCAATTTTTGTGTAAGAAGTGCAAGTTACAAACCTACTAAGGTACAACCACATGCATATTCACACCATACATTTTTATCAGCCACAGCTGTATCATATTAGTTAATATATGGGCTGTTCCAAAGTCTGGCTGTTAGGACAGAGAGTAACCCAGGTAAACAATACTTGAAGGCTCGTTCAGTGAGTTTCTCTTGCGAATGGTTGGTCTGTGCTACGTTGGTTGATCTCATCTAGAGTGATAACAAGAGTGTGACAACCGGCTTCAGTGGGTTAGGGAAGAGGGGAAAGAAAAATCAGCCCTGGTTCCTGGTCCTGATTACTATCCAGAGACCCCTGCTAGAATTGTGTGGGCAGGATAATGCTGAACTGTGATGCTCTGAGATCAAAAAGCCCGGCAACACTTGGTGTTAAGGCTCATAGATGAACTTTGGCCATCTGGGTGATGGGTACCCCACAAGATCAAATGCATTCAGAAGAAATGGGGAGAGAAAATTAGTGAAAAAAAGTACTGAAGGACTGAAACTCATTGTGGAAATCCAGTGACTGAGCTGCCCCAATTGCTCAGTGGGAAAATGCATCAATTGATGTTGCACACACCGTTTAGCTCAAAAATGAAGAATGGCCACTTTGGTGAGGTATCGGAGGGCTGCTGACCCAATGGAATTGGTTGTTCATTTGTTTTAAATGTCAGCTATTTAATTCAGCAAAGTGGGAAACTCACCTGCATGAGCACCTTGAGCCGGTCAAGTGGGGCTGTGCATGTTCTGGACACAGCACCCGCACCTCCTCCCGCTACCAACTGTCGCCACCACATCCCCGTTTGCTTCTCCTCCTCTGTGAACTCATCTGGAATCGTTAAACTCTCACCTACATCAAAGATCTGAAACACAAATTGAAGCTTTTTATTTCCTACAGCTAGGCAATTTAAAAGAAACTGAGATTCCCATGTATAAATAGCAAGCGATGTAATGTTCTTTCTCAGTTAATGAAATGGAGGATATCTCCATCCAAATTATTAAATGTACTGATTTGAGGTGGTTATATTTGAAGCAAGGTGAAAGCAGAAAACTAAGGGTTTTCTGGTACAAGCTATGAATCCATCAGCAGATGTCCAAAGGTTATTTAAACTCCGATCTGTTGCTCAATTCAGCTGTTGAGCAATGGAAACGATTGCTGCACAACTAATTAACCTGATTCAGGGTAAGTTTATCAGCATTTCATTCTAAATAATTAATGTTTAAACTACAATGGAACTTTACATTTCAAAAATGCCCTTTATTATAAACCAGGAACTAACAATTTTGAGTTACTAAGTCACCAGTAATATACAGATTCTGCAAGAACACAATCCATTCTGATCACAAATTTTAAAATACCAATAATTAATAAAATGTTGATGTAAAAACTACAACGTCAAAGAAATCTTGAACCAGTCACATGTAAGCAACACCACCAATAATGTTTTGTGATGGTTCAATTCAACATCACACTGCAGTTAGCAGTGGGTAGAAGCTGGCTTGACAATTTTACTAAGCAACAATGACTGAGGCCACAACACACCTTTAAAAATACTAACTATCCTAGCATCTCCATTATTAGAAGCAATTGAGAAAGACCATTTGTGTCCTGTATTCTGAGCTGCCATCAATGGCAGTGCAGAAAACAAAGAGGGCCGAACAACTCAAACTAACCCATACGAGCCAGTAAAGTTCTTTTCTACTTATTGATCTGTATATAACTTCCCCAGCTGATGGAGAAATGACAGCCACAAACAAAAGTAGAAAATTGTGACTTTAAAACTGCATTGTTCTGATGTTGCTGTGCTGCAGAAACTATTATACAAGTGGGTCAGATTGGTAACCACCAGAAGGATTAGGAAATGAGATGCAGAATTCACAATACCAGGATTTATGGTTGGTATTTAACAGACAACCAAGTCACCCTGCACAATAATTAAGGGTTTTTAACAACTAGCTTTCATGTTCTGCCTAGTCAAAAATTTGTAAGAGAACCAGAACTACCTCAACAAGTCAGGACTCTTCGGATGAAATATCCCCTCTCTGCTGGAATGTCATTTTATAATTTTCTTGTCATCACAATTTAGTACTACTACTCCGTGGTTTATTGAAAAAGCTTCTATTTTAATTTTCCAGACTGGTGCAGCTCTCAAGATTGCAGCATTTTCCTGCAAATATCTACTACTTCAAAACAAAGTTATAAAAATGTTAACACTATTCTAAACAGCAAACAGTTCTGAGCATGAAGCTAGTTATTTGAAATTCAATTAACAGCAAGTGTGGTTTAGATTTGGACAGCCCCTGCTTCCCCCTCCCCCAATCAAGAATGGCATTATAGTCTACGTGTGTTTTTGAACTTAAGTACTATAGAACCATTCTTGTAACCTAATTTTCTTGTAACATAATAGTGATGTGATTCGCTCATTAAAAAATGGCTCAAAGTTTTTATTTTTTTTTAAAATCACTCAGCCTTTACTTCACTCAGGCAACCCATCCCTTATTGAGTCAATACACAGCAAGTTCAGGTAACACCCTCCACCTGAATTAACTAAATCTTTCTTTCACGAAAGAATGACTGCAAAGGTGTAATCAAACTCAAGTTTGACAAAATCACCCGACAAGAAATTTCAATGATGTACTGGGTTCCAGGATCCAATCATTTTTTTTAAAAAAAACTTTCAATCAACACAGGTGTTTACAATGTTACCCTAAACAGGCTATATTATTGCTGAGGCACAGTGCCAATTTGTATGTGCCAATAGTCACCTTATGACTTGTATCTTGCAATGAAGTCTTCTGTATTTGCACACATATTGCTAGGATATATACACATCAAATTGTGACATCTGACATTGACTCAATGTCACCAAGTATCAGTTCATGGACCCAAGGATTACATTACTTGGTCCTGTAACTACGTAAATGGCAAAGCTAAAAATTCCAATCAATTGAGTCACCGGCTCATTCCACTGTAAAACCAGAACAATCTGCCTGTGCTGTTTCAGTAACTTGGTCTGAAAAAGAGAAAAGCTCAGATGGTGTAGATTAGGCCATTCAAGGGCATGAAACCAGAGTGGGAAAAGCAAACCAAAGCCATTTCATCAGACATAGAAACCTAGAATTTGAGAGCACAGGAGGCCATTTGGCCCATTGCACTTGTGCTGGCTCTCTGAAAGAGCTATTCCCTTACCCCATACTCTTTTAGACTTATCTAATATTTATCCACTTCCCTATTATAAGCTATTAGGGATTCTGCTTCCACCAACATTTCTAGAAGGGCATTCCATATCCTAATAATCCTGTTTTAAAAAAAACCTACCCTCTCCCTTCGTTCTTTGGGATAATGTTCAATTTATGTCTTTTAGTTACCAACTTACTGATCACCGGAAATAATTTTTCCCCAAATTTATCTCATCATGTTCCAATGCAATGTAATAATGAGTTACAGGAAGATAACTGAGAGTGAGTTAGTCTTGAACATGAATAAACACATTTCTTATAAAATGTTTGTTATTTGCCCACTGATAAGATATATCTTATTAATTTTCTTACAATTGACTTTTGGCATAATCCTTCAGAGCACATGTGCAGAAGTCAAAAACAAGACACTAGATCAGGGTTGTAATCAGCTGACAAACAATTACGCTACAGCTGGCTATTCTTACGTAGTCAATCTCAATACACTATGTGGTGGACTTACTGTGGAGTGCTTCCAGTACAGGATTATTTCAGGAATGTTGTCCGCTGGATGCAGAAGGTGATAATCTCGCCACTCATTCCAGTCAATTGTCATTGTTCCATTTTTATCCATACTGTTAAAAAAGCAGAGCAGGACAAAAAAGCAAAACATTAAATTGTGTTTGTTGCACTAGATTTTCTTATAAGTCGTAATTGCTGAAGTATTTTAGGAATAGGAGGGGAAGGTTTATCAGAATGTAATTGACTAGTATTATATGCTCATGAGTTTGTGCAGGGACATTAATTCAAACCCATTTTACGAATTAGGGAAGGGCAAAGCTGCACGAGATGGAAACACAATGGGCTCAATTTTGAAATGGTGGCGAGGGGTTGTGGTGGTGCAAGTGGCTAACCCGAATAAAAAACAACTTACCTTTTCCGACGCGATTGCGATGCAATTGATGGTGATTAAAGTTCTGGGTTTTGGGCCCGGCAACCAGCCTGATTGACAGGCTTGCTGCAACACCGAGGGGGGAGAGAGAGTGCGAAACATCATCCAGCGCTGGGGGAGGGGGGAGGGGGGAGAAGAGAAAGAGAGAGCGCGAGCGCTATCAGAGGCCGATAGGGACATCAGGAGTGAATCGAAAGCTGTGGGAAAGCTGCCCAGGTAAGTTAAAAATCGTTCCAACTACCAAATATGTCACAAGTACCTTAAGTACCTCAATGAGGTACATTTGGTTCTTTAGCCATCATCCTGCTGGCTTTAATTGCCAACGGGACTTCCAGATTCGGGAAGCCCGCGCACACAGGTGCGTCTGTGGGGAACTCAGAAGTCAGCAGTTTGGAGCCCGCTTCTGAACCCGCTCTGCATTTTTGTAATTTTCGCACCCCCCACCCCCAAAATTTAAGTTTAAAATTGAGCCCAATGTGTGTCTATTGATCTCTATGAAGGAGTGACGGTAGTGAAGCAGGCAGGCATACACTGGTACTTACTATGCAATAGGGCCCCAGAGGTGCCCTCTCCAAATTCTGAAGGCAGAAAGCAAAAGATATAGAAAACAGCACAGATAAAGCATTTCATACATTTAACAGACAGCATAGAACACACTTTGCTGAACCTCCTTCTCCCCGCCACTACAAACTGTACACAAACTTTCCTAGGCAAAACTACTATGCTGTTTTATTTTTTAAACATACAAATTCAGTTTTAAAAGTTCTTTTGTCACCTCCCCCAATATCAACTGCATGGTGGTAACTTGTATTTCGTAGAGTTACTAGATCATTTTCCCACAAGCCATTGGGAGGATGTCATCCAACTATAAGCTCATATATACCCTGTGAAGGATACAATCTCAGGAGCAGGTGACACATGGATCTAGGGTTTATTTGTTTTCGAAAAAATTAGTGTTATATCAGACATTTTTCATTATGCTAAGTGACATAAGTGAGCTGGAAATGGAGCTCGGAGTATTCATTCAAATGAGTTGGTCAATCCTTTCAGAAGATTTTTTTTAAAAAGAGGCTTTGTCATGGGATATGAGCATATGAAAATGAATGTGTTTGGTTTGAAATTCCACTCTGTTACTTTAGTAGGAGTATTAGTTTAGAATAAATGCCATTAAAATAGCAGAAAAGGAATCAGACAAATGCATTCGCATTTGTAGGTTAGTATCCCACAGCATAATTTCAAGGCCAAGGATTTTCCAGGAGTAAGAGGTGAAAGAACGTAGAATCAAGTGGAGGATTGAGTGTTAGCTCTGTGCACTAGAGTACCAGTTACTGAGTGGAGAGGCTCAAGTTTGATCCCAATTTTACAACATTCCATTTTTAGCCTTACTGTGTGGGGAGCCACTAAGTGAAGGCCATAAGCCAAATGGATTTAAAAAAAGAGGATGCATCATTACAGGACTGCTCTCGTGTGCCTCCCTCTTGGCAAGATCTGGTGTATAACCAGAGCATGGAAAAGGAGAATATGTGCAAATAAAGACTAGAATAGACAGGAAAATTCAAAGGAAAACTCCACAAATTGGTAGTAATGATGCAGGACATTCACAATGAATGACTAAAAATGACTGTTTATCCAAGTAACATAACTCACCGTTTCAGGATCTTCTCTGCCTGTTGCTCTGAGATGTGCACTCCAAGGTCACGCAATGACTGCATGATTTCTTGTGCATCAATTTTACCTGAAAATTTGTTAAGAAAAATTCTTAATGCACAATTTGCTTAACGCTACGAAATCTGCAATTATATTTCTTACTGGGCGGTACTAAAAGACATCTACATCATGCTACAAGCCCAGCTGGACATTGCTGCATTGTATTGTTCAAGATTTAAGCTAGAATGTTTACTTCATTTAAATGTGTGCATTTTTAGATTGCTAAATTTCACACATTTGCAGAGGTAACAATTTTGTTCTTACCATCATTTTTCTTATCCAGGCTTTTGAAAACCAGTCGGAGTTTCTTCTCATGGTCTTTTAAATAATGAACAAATTCTTCGAAATCCAGTTGGCCATCACAGTCTTTGTCACCAGCTTTTACAATTTTCTGTTTTAAAAAAAGACAAAAAGAAACATTTTACTTTACAGACAATAGAAGAATGTGATGGTGTGAAACCACTTTTAGAGAAAAACCCCTCACATTCCCATGTCCTTTATGGAATCATAGAATGGTTACAGCACAGAAGGTGGCTATTCGGCCTGTCAAGCCTATGCTGGCGTTCTGCAAGAGCAATCCAGCTAGTCCCACTCCCCCGCTCTTTACCCATAGCCCTGCAAATTTCTCCCCCCCCCAACCCACGTACTTTTTGAAAGCCACGATTGAATCTGCCTCCACCACCCTTTTCAGGCAGTGCATTCCAGATCATAACCACTCACTGCGTAAAAAAGTTTTTCCTCATGTTGCCTTTGGTTCTTTTGCCAATCACCTTAAATCTGTGTCTTCTGGTTCTTGACCCTCCTGCCATTGGGAACAATTTCTCTCTATCTACTCTGTCTAGACCCCTTCATGATTTTGAACACCTCTATCAAATCGCCTCTCAACCTTCTCTGCTCTAAAGGAGAACAACTCCAGCTTCTCCAGTCTAGCCATGTAACTGAAATCCCTCATCCCTGGAACCATTCTAATAAATCTTTTCTGCACCCTTTCTAAGGCCTTCACATCCTTCCTAAAGTGCGGTGCCCAGAATTGGTCACAATATTCCAGTGTTTCATAAAGGTTCATCATTACCTCCTTGCTTATGCCTCTATTTATAAAGCCCAGGATCCCATATGCTTTTTTAACCGCTTTCTCAACCTGCCCAGCCACCTTCAACGACCTGTGCACATATACCCCCACGTCTCTCTCAGAAATGTTCCTACACCCCCTTTAGAATTGTACCCTTTAGTTTATATTATCTCTCCTCGTTCTTCCTACCAAAATGAATCACTTCACACTTCTCTGCGTTAAATTTCATCTGCCACGTGTCCGCCCGTTCCACCAGCCTGTCTATATCCTCTTGATGTCTAGGTGGGCAATTCGATCTTGAAGGGAGGGAGAACCAGAGTCTGTACAATTGACATTTTAGAGCTCTTTCCAACATGTCCCTTATAATTTTGTTCAGTGCCTATTTTATAGATTTGTTTCAGGGTTCTGTAATACTTAAACTGTGCAAGAAGAAAATGCTGAGTAAAAACACAAAAATCGACAGCATATTTGTAAAGTACTTATCCACAAATACCATATATTACAGGCTCGTATGATTTTTCTTGATAACAGCTTAGTCAAATTAAAACTTTTTGTTGATCATATAGACTGTAAAATTAACGTTAATCTATGCTTAGAATGTAAAGCTATTCAGTGTCTTTATTAAATGCAAATTCTATCCATGTCTGAACAATTATTTACATTGAGGGAGCTATAGGCTATAATTTAAAACACAACGTTGGTGGGGTGTCTGAGCATCCTGTTAATTTTTTTAAAAAGAAATATATCAAGCTGACCGTTCCCAACATTGCTAAGATCACCATTTTGGAATTTGGTCTCCTCATACCTATGCCATGACTGCATGTATCCAGTGTAACGTATATTTTTACTGGATTTTTGTTTTAAGCAAGGCAGTGAAATGCTACGGGTAAGCATTCCATTGATATCTTTAGTTTTGCCACAATTTAATAATACATAACTGCCTCGTACTACATTGAACAAAAAAAATAGGATTAAGTTAATGTTTCTTTCAAAGCCAACACAGACATGATCAGCCAAAAAGCCTCCTTCTGTGCTGTAAAATTCTAAGAATCTCAGCAGGGATTTTATTTCCTTCCTCCCTCCAATACACATTTTATCAAGATGTGCTTTGTAGTATGACTTTTAAATTGAGTTAGGGTTGTGATTACACTGCACCTGATAAGGTCAAGCTCCAACAAAAATCTTGTACGCAGGGATCAAGTTCCTCACTGAACTGAACGCAATGTCACCTGACAGCAGGCAGAGCTGTCTCAGCAATCCAGGCAGCTATCTACATTCACTTCAACTGAGGCATGGCTGATGTGAGATATACTACAATTAAAATTTTGTAGTTCCTGGTTTCAAAACAAATGTAAATGTACAAAGTTGACTCTGATAAATAAAGACATATATACTGGAGGTGGTTTAATCACCTAGGACACCAGGATTGTGTAGTCTCACACTCTATGTGCAGTGGAGTTTTTTTTTAAGTGCACTATATCAGCTTTATTCTCAGTAATAATACATACACCCGTACAGAGACGCTAGAAAAACCCGTTTTTCATTTTGAATATCTCCCCACAGGGAGGTGCACTGTTCCCAGAGACACTGTAATAATGGGTCGATGCGTGGAGTGGACGGAGCAAGCCACTATTCCATCTCCCTGTTCCAATCAATTTAATATATGGTCCCCAGATAGGGGATGCATCAGATATTAAACTGATAAGAACAACTATCTGCAGTGGTTAGTAGGAAAAAGAATTCTCCATTTTATTCTACACAGTGAACTCTCAATTTTAACCATTCTGGCAATGATTAGAGGGGACATGAGGAAAAACTTTTTTACCCAGAGGGTGGTGGATGTATGGAATTCACTGTCCGAATTGGTGTTAGAAGCAGGGACCCTCAATTCTTTTAAGAAGTACCTGGACCTGCACCTAAAGTGCTATAAGCTGCAGGGCTATGGACCGGGTGCTGGAAGGTGGGATTAGAATGGGCACCTGGTTGTTCTTCGAGCCGGCGCGGACACGATGGGCCGAATGGCCCTCTTCTGTGCTGTATCTTTTCTATGGTGCTAAGGTGTTGAGCACACACTTCTAGGTATTTCATTGGAGCAAATGGGACGTATCCTGAAAGGGTTGCTTGTCTGTCTTCTTGATTAAGACACAGTACGGGACACTGGAAAAGAGGACTGTTTATCTAAAATGTTTCTCATCAAGTTACTGGTGTAACTGTCATCACATCACTGAGATCTACATATTGCACTAGCACAGTGCCAAGTAGAACCCTGCGACCTGTACTATTGACAAGGTGAAAAGCAGGTTCATTCTCAATGGTTCAATTATAAACTATTTCATTGCAAAGCTTCTAAAGAGGTAGCATGTGAATGGTTACAAGAAGCCTGGGCCAGTGCAAAGCATTTAAGTACCTTTAGCAAAATAAAAGTTCAAAAGACTAAATTTATTTAAAACCTTCTTGTTCAAAAAAATGATAACGTAATATGAACCCCCATAATGCAAGAACAAATCTAAACTCTATGTTTTGGCCACTCAGAAATCCTTAACAGTGAATGTGAGGTTTTGGAACTAGGTGGGAAGTTCCTTACAGCATTACACAAGCATATGCCCTAAGGATAACCCAAGGAGAAGGAAAGATGATGAAAAAAAAAGTCCAGTCTTTTGTGGTAGCAGTGTTCTCCCAAATCCAGCTGTTCAGCCTGACACATTGCTGAACTTCTCTGCCATAATCTAATTTATGATGCTGCAATGCTCCTCACAGAAGCAGTTCCTTAATAATGGAAATCCATTTGCAGTTTAATTTTATGATCATGTTCCAGAACAGAACTAAAAGATATTTTGTGTTTAAGTGAACTTCGTAACTGAATTCAGGCCCACCAATTTTTTTGCTGCATTTTCGTAAAAGTGGTCTTTGGAAATCTAGGCCAGTTAAATGAATTAAAGAATTTTTTTTGCATATGTGGATTGCCACTACATTGTCACAATGCAATATTACAGGGGTCAATCCAGAGCCAAAATAGACTCTTCGCTATAATGTAACTAGACACAGAAACCAGCAGCTTGAGCTTTCTGTTTCGTGCCACCAGGATCTAGATTCTGTGGCTGCTCCAGTTCCCAAAACACGCTGCAACCAGGGTACAAGTCTCATTAGTTGTGGTTAAATTCAAGTATAAAAAAGGAATACCTGGGATTTACCAATTTGTGGGGTGCAGAAGCCTTTGCTCGTTGTTTCAAGTAACAAACACCCCCCACCAACAAAATTAAAGCCGAGCGCTCACTCGAAGGCACTTTTCTGCAATTTTGCTACCGGTAACAGAGTGCATTATGTCTTTAGTGTTATGGCTTGCACAAAATGCTTTTAACAATTCCTTGGTCAAGTGCAATTTTCAATAAAACTGTAGTCACTGCAATACAATTATTAATCTTCATACATCAGAAACAGCAAGAGAGCATAAAAACATAAAATGTGGAACGATTAAGCTGCAATTTGAGCATCACTCATGACTTTGTCCACCTAACTCAAGTTTATTTATTTGGAATCAGTCCCAGATATCTAGCATTCTCCATGTAAAAGGGTAGCAGGGTGTTGGGTAGCATGCTCAATTTATTACATTACTGGGCAGTCAATTCTACACAAAATGGCTGCTCTCAGGCTGCCCTCTAGCCAGTTCAATCATTTAAAAGCACAGGAACTACGGTAGATCAGCAAACTGGTAACCCCACTTTCCACTCCTGAGGAAAATTTCCTAGCAGTGAAAATTCTCACTGGTAGTTAAGATACTTTATAGATACACTATAATTACATTTAAAATTGCCATAATACACAAATCTCATTTAAAAAAAATCACAAAGTAAATCAAAATGCTGGTAATACACATCAGGTCAGTCAGCACCCGGAAACAAAAGATGGGGTTAAGGAGGTATATTTCATGATTTAGGATTCCTGGCGCAGATCTTTATGAACAGAAAGTCACGTAGGCCACAAATTGGTCGCATCAACCTCCGCACTCAAATTCACATTATGCGCTCCCAGTGCCAAAAGCTCTACACCAGAAGCACTAAAATTTACCCCAATGTTTCAGGTGGGACAGTTCTGTTCTTTAATTTCAAATATTCCAGCATTATCTTGGCCAAAACAATATAATCCTTAAAACAAAATGTGCAAAATCCAACTGGTTTGCAATATTGCAACATTAACATTATAACAGTAACCCCAACCTATTATAGCCACAAGAGAAAAACCATGATACAAGAGCAGAATAATGCACTGCCGTGCATTGAAAGCCACAAGCCTGACTACCCACTCAGAATTCTCATTTTTCAGTTGTGCTGTTGTAAGGAGGGACCAGAAAGAAAGTACCCCAGCAATGATATTGTCATACAGCTTCCAGCTGCTGGCTGAAAAGTGGTGACATTAACAGAAGCTTGTACGCTGGGGTAAGTGTGAGACTCTTGCTCTATCCCACTCCTTCAGCTAGTGCACAGAAACTCAGGAGGCAGCCCAGTATTGCTGGTGTTGAACAGGGAGAAGTATAGGGAAGTATCTTCTGAGCAGCACAAGACTCCTAAAACTTGAAAAATCCTCCAAAACACCTGAAATGATAAATTACTGATAAACTTGAAACACATCAGATTGTATTATGGTTTACCTGTCTCCACTGACGATAGGTTGATAACTCCTGTGAAGGGATGAAAAGGCTGAGCCTGAACAACGATTTTAGCTCAGCAGGCAGCCGTCCTGATTCAAAGTATTCAAATTCCCTTTCCAAAGTGTCTGGCACTGGTACATATAAACATAGGCACAGCATACTGACTAATTTTGTCAAACTAATTTAAAAATATATATCTTTACAAATTCAGGTTTATAAAATAAATAAATTAAATTAAAATGATTGCAATTCGTCAGCTACTACTGAGGCAGTTGAAATGCCAGCTGACTATGAGGATCACATTACTGGAAACCATCTACGTCACTTTTATTATAGCAGAGATCAGTTGCCTCCACCCTTCTTGTCTACGCAGTATCACAACGCCCTCTATTCTCACCAATCACAAGTGTAGATCTACATTACTTAATATAGCATGCAAGTGAGTCTTGCTGAGGATTAGTAACTAAGGGTCCTCAACCAAGTTTCAGGAAAATATTTAAAATTTACACCGAGACAAACTGTAGTTGCAAAATTTAATGACTTAGATGAGGGAACAGAGTGTAATGTATCCAAGTTTGCTGACGATACAAATCTAGGTGGGAAAGTAAGCTGTGATGAGGACAGAGTCTGGAAAGGGATATATTCAGGTTAAGTGAGTAGATGAGAAGGTAGCAGATGGAGTATAATGTGGGGAAATGTGAAATTATCCACTTTAGTAGGAAGAACAGAAAAGCAGAATTTTTTTTTTAAAAAGACTAAAACATTGGTAGTCAGAGGGATTTGGGTGTCCTTATGCACAGATCACAAAGTTAACATGCAGTTACAGCAAGCAATTAGGAAGGCAAAAGTTATGTTAGCCTTTATTGCAAGGGGGTTGGAGGATAAGAGTAAGGAGATCTTGCTGCAATTATATAGGGCTCTGGTGAGACAACACCTGGAGTACGGTGTACAGTTTTGGTCTCCTTACCTAAGGAAGGCAGTGCAACAAAGGTTCACTAGATTGATTCCTGGAATGAGAGGTTGTCCTATGAGGAGGGATTGAGTAGAATGGGCCTATCTTCTCTGAAGTTGTAAAGAATGAGAGGTGATCTCATTAAAACGTATACAATTCTCAGAGGGCTGGCTGGAGAGTCTAGAACTAGGGGTCATGGTCTCAAGATAAGGGGCCAGCCATTTAGGACCAGGATGAAGAAAAATTTCTTCACTCAGAAGGTTGTGAATCTTTGGAATTCTCTACCCCAGCGGGCAGTAGATGCTCAGTCATTGAGTATATTCAAGACTAAGATCGATAGATTTTTGGACACTAAATCAAGGGATATGGCGGGAAAGTGGAGTTGAGGTAGAATATCAGCCATGATCTTAGTGAATGGCGGAGCAAGTTCGAGGGGCAGTATGGCCTACTCCTATTTCTTATGTTGTTAATACTTTGCTTTATTTTGCATTAAACATACCCGGTTCAGTGATGCATACTGGCCAGTTAAGTATTGATTACATATCAATCAATAATTTGTCTGGCAATTCTCCAGAGTTTTGCAAGGGGTACTGTAATGACGTTCAAACATACGCAAAAGAATAAAGTTCACCAGCATGTTTGCTCATTGTTACAAGTTCAACTAGTTCAAGATATTAGATTTCAATGGTACTAGCTATGAACTTTTATCTAACCAAACGCATGTACACTATTTCAAAATGTTCACTTCTACTTGAAATGCATACAAGTTTGGCCATGGAAGTGGTGTGATGTTACTGTGCACTGAAACACCAATGTATAGTACCACATTCCCTATTGGAAACAACTTATTTGCATCAATTGTGTCATTTCTCTTCAAAATCTTGAAGGCTTCAATTAGATCACCTCTAGGTCTCCTCTTTTCTCAGTAAATAAGCCCAGCTTCCTTAAGGTTACCTCAGCTTAAATTCAAGGGTGCCCAGAATCATCTATGTTTCTTAGCTCTGTATTCTTTCAGGCCATCATTGCCCAAGATGCTCAAATACACCAGAAGTGGCCTGACCAATACCATGCACAGCAACAGCTTCTTTTCATCTGCACTCTATCCCTCTGCTAATCCAATTCAGTCTCTTATTTGCTTTTTATTGTAGCTAAGAACTGCTCAGAGTTTCATACATTTACTCTTTATAACTAACTCCCATATTTGTTCTGTTTAACACACAGTCCATCTTGATCCCTATACCATTTACACACATCAACCGAGAATTCAGCTGCCACCTAAAAGATCCAGAAGGAAAACATCCTGATAGTCATATGTTAACATTTTAACGTAGCAGGAAGCTTTCCAATATACTGAAGTGACAGCAGCACCTGTTTTACTCACAAATGGCTATGCTGGCCAATGTTATCAGCTGGTTTCCAAGATGAGCCAGCCAGAATTCTGTGGTGTAACTGAATACTCAGCGTTGCTTTAAAACATATCAGAGACCTTCTCCATGTGCAAAAGTTCAACTGCAACAATGAGGAACACAAAATAAGTATTTAATTCCCTTACCAAGTGTGAAACTCCCAAATCTAGAGCCCCTGGATGTCAAGGAGCATACAGGGTTGGTTAAGGCAAAAAAAGGGAAGCTTATGTCACATACGGAGAGCTCAATACTGCAGAAACCCTAGAGGAGTATAGAAAGTGCAGGGGTGAAATTAAAAAAGCAAATCAGGAAAGCAAAGAGAGGGCATGAAAAAATACTGGCAAGTAAAATCAAAGAAAGCCCAAAGATGTTCTATAATTACATAAAGAGCAAGAAGATAACTAAGGAAAGAGTAGGGCCTATCAGAGACCAAAAAAATAACTTATGTATGGAGGCAGAAGACGTGGATATGGTTCTTAATGAATACTTTGTGTCTGTCTTCACAAAAGAGAGGGATGATGCAGACTTTGTAGTTGAGGAGGAGTTTGAAATATTAGATGGGATAAACACAGTGAGGGGGGAAATATTAAGGAAGTAGATAAAAAGCCAGGCCCGGATGAAATGTATACCAAGCTGTTAAGAGAAGCAAGGGAGGAAATAGCGGAGGCTCTAACCATCATTTTCCAATCCTGTCTGGCTACAGGTGAGGTGCCAGAGGACTGCTAACGTGCTACCGTTGTTTAAAAAGGGAGCGAAGGATAGACAGAGTAATTACAAGCCAGTCAGCTTAAGCTCAGTGGTGGGCAAATTATTGGAAAAAATTCTGAGGGGTGATATAAATCATCATTTAGAAAGGCACAAATTAATTAAGGACAGTCAGTTTGGATTTGTTAAGGGAAGATAGCGTCTGACTGACTTGATTGAATTTATTGAGGCGGCAACAAGGCAGGGTGGGGGTCAATGAGGGTAGCGCGTTTGATATAGTCTACATGGATTTTAGCAAGGCTTTTGACAAGGTCCCACATGGCAGACTGGTCAAAAAAGTAAAAGTCCATGGGATCCAAGGGAAAGTGGCAAGTTGGATCCAAAATTGGCTCAGTGGCAGAAAGGAAAGGGTAATTGTCGACGGGTGTTTTTGTGACTCGGAGGCTGTTTCCAGTGGGGTTCCACAGGGCTCAGTATTAGGTCCCTTGCTTTTCGTGGTAAATATCAATGATTTAGACTTAAATGTAGGGGGCACGATTAAGAAGTTTGCAGATGATGCAAAAATTGGCCGTGTGGTTGACAGTGTGGAAGAAAGTTGTAGACCACAGGAAGCTATCAATGGACTGGTCAGGTGGGCAGAAAAGTGGCAAATGGAATTCAATCCAGAGAAGTGTGAGGTAAATGTATTTGGGGAAGGCAAACAAGGCAAGGGAGTACACAATAAATGGGAGGATACTGAAAGGTGTAGAGGAAGTGAGGGACCTTGGAGCGCATGCCCACAGATCCCTGAAGGTAGCGGGACAGATAGATAAGGTGGTTAAGGCGGCATACAGTATACTTTCCTTTATTAGCCGAAGCAGAGTATAAGAGCAGGGAGGTTATGCTAGAACTGTATAAAACACTAGTTAGGCCACAGCTTGAGTACTGTGTACAGTTCTGGTCACCACATTACAGGAAAGATTGCATTAGAGAAGGTACAGAGGAGATTTACAAGGATGTTGCAAGGACTGGAGAATTTTAGCTATGAGGAAAGATTGGATTGGTTGGAGTTGTTTTCTTTGAAACAGAGGAGGCTGAAGGGTGATTTAATTGAGGTGTATAAAATTATGAGGAGCCTAGATACAGTGGATATGAAGGACCTATTTCCCTTAGCAAAGAGGTCAATAACCAGGGAGCATAGATTTAAAGTAATTAGTAGAAAGATTAGAGGGGTGTTGAGGATAAATGTTTTCACCCGGAGGGTGGTGGGGGGTCTGGAACTCACTGCCTGAAAGGGTGGTAGAGGCCGAAATCCTCATCGCATTGGAAAAGTACTTAGATATGCACTTGAAGTGCCGTAACCTACAAGGCTATGGACCAAGAGCTGGAACGTGGGATTAGGCTGGATAGCTCTTTTTAGGCTGGCAGACACATTGGGCCGAATGGCCTCCTTCTGTGCCATAAATTTCTATGATTCATCTTGGTCTAAAAAAAACACAATAAAGTCAATATACAGGTTATGAAAAGTTAAAATCAGCCTTTAGTTTTATTTTCTAACATCCCAAAATGCAAACTTTGATATTTTGTTTCATGTGTATCTACCTGGTTTTTCCCTCATGGTGGTAGGAAGGAGATTATTTTTTAAATTCATTCTCGAGATGTGGGCATCACTGGCAAAGCTGGCATTTATTGCCTATCCTTAGTTGTCAGAGAAGGTGGTGATAGGTCTTCTGCTTGAACTGCTGCAGCCCACATGGCGAAGGTACTCCCAAAACGCTGTTAGGTAGGATTCTGACCCAATGACAATGAAGGAACTGCGACATATGAAGTCAAGATGGTGTGTAACTTGGAGTTGATAGTGTTCCCATGCACCTGTTGCCCTTGTCCTTCTAGGTGGTGGAGGTCACAGGTTTCGGAGGTGCTGCCAAAGAAGTTTTGGTGAGTTGCTGCAGTGCATCCTATAGATAGCATACTGTGGCTGCAGTGTGTCCTATGGTGGAGGGCGTTGATGTTTAAGATAGTGGATGGAGCGCCAATCAAGCGGACTGCTTTGTTCTGGATAGTGTCGAGCTTCTTGAGTGTTGTTGGAGCTGCACCTATCCAGACAAGTGGAGGTCCTGACTTGTACTTTGTAGGCAAAGAAAGGGGCTTTGGGGAATCAGGAGGTGAGCTATTCGCCACAGCATACCCAGCCTCTGACCTGTTCTAGTGGCTAAGGCATTTAGGTGGCTGGTCCAGTTCAATTTCTGGTCAATGGTGACCCACAGGATGATTATATGGGGTGGGGAAGGGAGAAGAGTCTCTGCGATGGTAATGCCATTGAACATCATGGGGAGGTGGTTATGCACTCTCTTGCTGGAGATGGTCATTGCCTGACACTCAAGTGGCAAGTAACATTCACGCCACATATCAGCCCAAGCCTGGATATTGTCCGGGTCTTGCTGCATGCAGGCAAGGGCTGCTTCATTGTCTGATGAATTGAGAGTTTGGTGAACACTGCAATCATCAGCAAACAGGCCCACTTCAGACCTTATGATGGAGGGAAGGTCATTGATGAAGCACCTGAAGATATTTGGGACTTGGACGATACCGTGAGGAACTCATGCAGCGATGTCCTTGGCTAAGAAGATTGGCTTCCAACGACTGCAGCCATCTTCCTTTGTGCCAGGTATAATTCCAGCCACTGGAGAGTTTTCCCCCTGATCCCCAAATGCAGTATCCAAGGCCCATTGACCAGCTTTACTGGGGTTCCTTGGTGTCACACTTGGTCAAATGCTGCCTTGATGTCAAGGGCAGTAACAAGGGCTGAGTATATCCAGTGAAACCAGACATCTCTGCCTTGTCCACAAGAGTACTGTGGCTTATAAACAATTCTAGAAATTAATGTTAGCAATATTAACAGGTCAACTCTTAATGCAGGCCTACGACATTCCTCTCCCAGTATTTTACTCTAGATGTTAATCCCGCTTCTAAAATACTAATGAAATGTCATGAATGCATTAAGCATTCATCTGTTAATACCAACAGTAATTTCTAGGCTTCTGGGTTTTAACAGCTTTTTAATAAAGCTGTTGAAATCTCCTTGGGCTTCCCTTGAATTTCTAACAGAAATTCACTGACACAAAAGATGCCCCAGACAGAAGCTACAACCGGCATCAATTGCAACTAGATGGTTGAAAAGGTATTCTTACAATGGATGGAAATTTGAATGACAAATCACTTATGTGGAGGAACAACAGAAGCTGCCGAGACAAGGCACTGAGATGATTGGCCACTTGAGAAACGAGAAGTCACATGGTACAGATTAAAATCTCATGGAGAGCAATTTCTCAGACGGACTGCCCGGTTTATCAATGGTATACAGAGGATAATTAAAATAACCTTACACTTCAACCGAACTGTACAGTTCATTAATGCAAACACTGATATAAAAATGCAGGTCAAAGATAAGAGACTGAATTTGTTTAAATTAATACACAGTTAGCAAAAACAGTAATGGTTCTCTCTCCTCCTCCTCTGTTATACTTAGTTATCCTTACATGGATTTTGATGGCTTTTTTAAAAAAAAATTATTATTACCCAAAAATATTCATATTAAAGTGATTTCTTATTAAATGGGAACCAAAACTGACTGCCAATTCTCTAGGCTGCAATGTAGAAATATTATGGAATCCTTCAATATATGCAGGGGACACAAATGTCTGTACATAGCAGCAGCTAGACTTTTTCACAGACATATTTGTATTGAAGTACAGCTCTTGGCAAACGTGCAACAAGTGCTTTGCTGTGCAGAAGTCCTAGAAGCCTTACGCAAACAGGGAAAGGTGGTGCGGAAAGAGAAAGGGATGCAAGCCTCTATAAAACTTACTCCTGATCAACAACTGGATTGTCAACACTAAACCTCTTGTTCAAAGAGTAGGAATTTATGGAGGGATGGGGAAGAGAAATAAGGAAAAGGCAGCTAGGGAAAGCCTCTCGAGACAGAGGCAGTTAATGACAAATGCTGCTGCAATTAGTCATGTGCTGAGGGAAGAGGACAGCTCCAACTAACAAATCATTCAGATTGCTGATTAGGTCATTCTATTCCAGGAACAGAATTCTTTTTCACTCCAGGATAAGCTGCAAGCGTTCCAATTTTGTACAAAGACTGTTTTCTACCTTGGTTTCAATGGAAGTCACAAATCAGGAAGAAAACAATGAGTTGAACCAAATGGTTTAAAATAACTCAGTTGTGATCCAGATATTATACTACATTACTTTTCTTGGATTAAAGATGTAGAATTCACAACTTCACCTTAGTCAGAGTGTACTGGTAGCTAGCTGAGAGATGCCCTTACATCAAATAGCAACACTTACCTCCATTATAACAGTGACCACGGGTCTAAAGTATTGCGATCGTGAAAGGGGCTATATAAATGCAAGTTTGTTCTTTCTTTACAGCTGAAAACCAATGATTCACCAATTTAAATGACCAAATTTTAATTATTTTGTGACATTCATCTGAAACAAAGAGAACACATGAGCTAAACTACAAAAGGGATCTGTTTGTTCAACAAATGTTATCTGAAGGGGAAAATACTTTAAACCATTCCAATTTCCAAAGAATCATATCCTACACTCCCCACTCATCTTATTCTTTTATATTCCACGCAGTGTCACAATGCTCTAACCCCACTCCCCCATCCAAACAATTTTTACAAGATGATAAAAAGAGCAACCATATGGCAGTTGCCCTCTATACCTTAGTAGGATAAATGATGAAGGAATAAGCACTAAAGATTAATCTTGAGTTATTTTCCATTTCACTGATCTGCTATACATGCAAGGAAGAAAATGGCATTTTCAACATATGGCACATTTACAACAGCAATGTTGGAGTTACAAGAAACCAAGCATGACGTAATTCCATCTAGTTGAACATTTAAATACAGATCACAAATGATGATTTGTAACATTTCCCAGATTACTCAGACATCTCATACCCACATGATTTTATCTACAGGCCTCTCCCACAACTTCCCATGATTCTGTCTAACTACTAACAGAGACTTGAGCACAAAATCGAGCCTAACACCAGTGCAGTACTAAGGGAGTGCTACACTGTCAGAGGTACTGTTATTCAGATGAGTCTGCCTTCAGGTGGATGTAAAAGATCCCATGGCACTATTTCGAAGAAAAGCAGGGGTGTTCTCCCCGGTGTCCTGGCCAATATTTATCCCTCACCTGAAAACAGATGATCTGCTCATTTTGCTGTTCGTGGGACCTTGCTATGGGCAAATCGGCTGCCATGTTTCCTACATTACAACACAACTATACCTCACAAAGTACTTCATTGACTGTAAAGCACTTTGGGACGTCCAGAGGCTGTGAAAGGCGCCATATAAATGCAAGTCTTTCTTTTTACACCAATTGCATTACAAGCTACAAGATTTAACTCAGCTGCACTAAATCTGCCATCTGCAAATTTTTTTTTTAAATTGGTTCTTGGGATGTGGGCAATGCTGGCAAGCCACCATTTATAGCCCATCCTTAGTTGCCTTAAGATGGTTGTCAGCTTTTTAGTAGTAACTTTTTTTTTAAACAATGAAGTGGCTTACTAAGCCAGTTTGGAGGACATTAAAAGTCAACCACGTAGTTTGGGGCTGGAGTCACATATCAACCAGACCCAGTAGGGGCTTTAGGTTATCTTCCTTGAAGGATATCAATGTACTGATTTTAGAACAGCTTTCATGGCCATCATTTGTTTTCCAAAAAATGCCAGATTTATCAAACTCAATTTCACAACCGGTCATGATGAATTTGAACATAACCTCTGGGTTGATAGTCCAATACCACAACAACTGCACTACCACATCCAATTCCAAAAGAAAGCCTGTCACATTCTGCACTTAGTGATTCTAAATGAGAAATGTTTGCTGTTCCTCACAAATAGTCATGTAATTCTGTACCATAATGGAGAAGTGAAACTATGTACACCAAAGTATAGACCCAGTATATACAGGATAAGACTCATCTTGAACAGAAGCAATGAAGTAATGTACTGTCAATAGAACCAACTCAACTCTTCAAAATTAGTGAGTCGCTCAGGTCTACTCACTGTGCAACTTGTAATAATTAACATAATATTTATCCTATAAGAATCTGCTTTCTAGGTAATTCGCTCCAATTGAATTTAAAATTCCCACTGTTGCCTTGAAAGGAAATGCCTCAATATATGGAGACTAGTATCTTCTTCCGACAATATTACTTTAAAATTTAGTTGCACACAAAAAAGTTACAAAATGAATGCTTCCCCCTTAACGAGAACTGGCATCAGTTACAGTAACACCTGACTAACATCCATCTACTTACTGAAATTAGTGAAATTGCTGCTTTCATTGTGGTTTGAGGGAAACATGCAGCTCACAAGCCATGGCACTCCAACCCTTGGAACCCAGGCAACTCACTCATCAATTACCACTACTACTACAACCACTATATGAATTTATATAGATCTTTAATGTAGAAAACACAAGAAAAAAAATTAAACTAGGCAAGAATGGATGCTGAGCCTTGACGCAGGCGGCGGGGTCAAAGATGAAATTCAAAAGGATAGCTAAAAGCTTGGTTGAAAAGATGGATATTGAAATAATGCTTTTTTTAAAAGGCGGAAAGACAAGCAGAGAGGTGGAGAGGAGTTCCAGAAAGTGGAGCTGTGGCAGCCGAAGGTGTTGTAAAATTGTTTACAATTAGCCGAAGGTAGGGCAACGAAAAGGCGGGGTGGGGTTGCAAGGAGGCCAGAGTCAGAAGACAAAAGGGTGCGGGAGAGTAGATAATGCTAGAGAAGATTTTAGAGACAGGATGAAGTGAGGCCATGGAAAGATAGGCCAGCAGGAATTTAGCACAGAACAGGATAGAGGCAGCTAAGTTTTGGACAACTGAGTTTCTAGACGGATGATTGGCCATTGGAGAAATCAGGAGAGGGCCCCCCGCACCAGAGCTGGACAGCAGCAGTTCTACTGGGAAATGAGGAAGGCCAGGAACTCTCCCCGCCTTGCCTCATTGACATTAACATAGATTAGTTAGGCCTGCACCTGCGGCACGTATAGGCCAAGTTACACACCTCAGGTAAGCTCCAGAAATCCCAGGGCAACGCAAAAGAGGCATAAACTCTCTTTCCTAACCTTTGCACCTGGAGAACCGGGCATTCCTGAGACAAAGATCAATAAAATCGGCCCTATTACGTTTAGAGGTGACAAATCGCAGATGAAAATTTCAGTAGTGCAGGGGATGAAGTAGGGCAGCGCTGGACAATGTCACGCAGAAGGCAATATGCTGTCTCTGGAGTAAGACCCCAGTTGATTTTTTTCTCCCCTGGACTTCAGGGATGCTGAGGCCATATGCAGTGTCCTTACTACTCCTTGAACTGAGACCAATTAATTCTGCACAGGTCAAGGATCAAACTAGGATCTTCCTGTTCTATATGTTTCAGTAAACCACACAGTATGCTTACACAAAGAATCATAGGGAGCACTTGCAGCTTCTGTTTTATAGACTTTATAGCCTCTTACCAAATAATCAGAAAGATTTAATTACTAATTACAGAATCACAGAATTTTACAGCATAAAAGGGAGACCATTTGGCCCACAGCTCTCTGAAAGTATCATCCACTTGGTCCGATTCCCCTGTCCTTTCCCCATACTTGTAAATTGTTATTTCAAATATTTATCCACTTCCCTTTTAAAAACTATTGTGGAATCTACTTCCACCACTGTTGCTAGTAAGGCATTCCACATCCTAGCAACCTTCTGCGTGAAAAAGGTTCTTTTAACACCCCCCTTTTTGTTGATGAAATGTAGGTAATTGATTGAGGTTGCCAATTACCATGTTTACTAATATTTTAGCCACTGAACTAATATCTCAACAACTAGTTGTTTGGTTTCATAAGAGGCCTCAGAAAGGCTCTCAAAAACCTTTAGGCAATCTACTTGGTCTGGACTGCATGTGTATTTGATTATTTTTACTTGATTTTCTATTTGTTCATGGTATGTCAGTGACCCGGTAAGGTCCCATTGTTAGCTTCCCCTGGAAAGTGGTGATGGGCCTTCTTGAACCACTGTAGTGGTGATGATGCTCCCATGATAGTGCCAGGTAGGAAATTCAAGATTTTGGCCCAATGATGAAGAAGGAACAACGATATACCTGTTCAAGTCAGGAACTTGAAAGTGCTGATGCTCCCAAGATATTTTTGGTAGCAGGGTTGGGAGATGCAGTCAAAGTAAACTTGGTGACTTGACATAGCATATCCTATAGATAGTACATACTGCAGCCACAGTAAGCCAGTGGTGGAGGGGATGGATATTAAGTCCAGTGGCTGGAGTGCCAATCAAGTGGACTGCTTTGTCCTGGATGGTTTTGAGCTTTGAATGTTGTTGCAGCTTCACTTTTCCAGGCGTGTGGGGACCATTACACATCAGAGTTCAGCTTTGTAGATGGTGAAGAGACTTTGGCCTCAATGTTACAGTGGAGCGGGGGGAATTACCCGCTCCTTTTCAGCCCCACTGCAATTTGAAATTGCATGCAACGACACCCGCTTCAAGCCGGTAGAGTCCTCTATCAGATCTGCAATTTCAACCTGAAGCCTGAGCGCTGGAGTAGTGGTGGCTTTCCCACCAGGCCAAACCTGCCAGGTGCTGGATCAAGGGCCAGGAGAGACCCAGCACAGGAAGTTTCAACATTTTAATAAAGTGTCCTTGTGGGCCGGGAGGACCAGGAGTGCTACTCCGGGCCCCGCAAGGAAAGCTCAGGCCTCCCTTGCCCTGGGCATCTCCCCCCACCCCGGACATCTCTGGGCCCCTCCCCTCACCACTGAACTGACTGCCAATGACCGCTTCCACTTGCCTCTTGCCACCCACATTCCCGCTCCGGAATGCCAGTGATCCCTGCCGGGTTTGGGCGAGAGTCCAAGCCCGAGTATTAAATGAGGCCCGGGAGTCAAAGTCTCTCTGGGCCTTGGCACGTACCCTGCACACAAGGCCCAGAGCAACTCTTCTGTCTCGACTTAAAATCGAGATCTTCTGAGTCGTAACGAGGCAAGCTACTTAACACAGGAAGAAATAATGGATCCGTAAACAACTGACACTACACAGACATTGCAAACCACTGTAGACACCAAAAGGCAAAAGCAGTCTCAGTTTTTGTTTATAAATCACCTTTGATTTGGATAAGAAGCAGCTTTAAAATACTTTAAATAGGTTATCAACATTAAAAAATCTGGGCCTTTATCTCCATTCACTAATGTTACTTCAGTCCAATGTCTTCAAAAGAGTTTAAGTACAAAGGAGTATAAATTTTACAGAAGCATCAAATTCTCACTTTCCTTTACAAGTCTAGCTGCTTCCCAACTAACAGGGAGTCTCAAAATTATCTTTTGAAAGAAAAACAGGACCATTTTCTCCACAGTTAACAACCCACAGCTTTGAAACTTAATTTTTGAAGATGCAATTTTACTTAGTTCATTATAGAGGCATTCTCTTGTATTTTGCTCAATGGAATTTCATTGCCCGGGTTTATACTGTTTCCACAGAAATTCATCACCTTTGATTGTGTTTTTCTGAATGAAATTTCACCCAAGGTTTGTACTATTTTCACAGAAATTTGCATGTTTGGCCTCATCACACTACCCACAGCCTGCACCCAGGTAATGCTAAGACTAAATAATTCATGATGAACAATTCTGTGGTAAACACTCGTGTATCTCTATTATATATGTTTAAAGAAAATCAGAATTGTCTTTATACTTACTCTTCAGTAATAGCTGAGAGCTTGGCACAGAATTCTTCCTCATTGCTCCATTAAATAAAAGCTCTTTCAAAAATGGTTGGTGGAAAATCCATTTTTGTTTTTTGGTGTTTTCAGCTCAGTTCTCAAATTTAGTAAAATCCAACCATATTAATCCA
Source organism: Heptranchias perlo (assembly GCF_035084215.1). Classification (NCBI taxonomy): domain Eukaryota; kingdom Metazoa; phylum Chordata; class Chondrichthyes; order Hexanchiformes; family Hexanchidae; genus Heptranchias; species Heptranchias perlo. Next base: position 32,825,572 of record NC_090355.1, read on the forward strand.
TCATACAAAGAATAAAAATCAAGCCATTTTGTCTAGTATTATCAGGATTAAATGCCAAAGAAACAATTACAGTAACAGGCTAGGGAAACTCATAGTAACATACTATCGAAAGCCAGATCTTTCATTTTTTCATTGAGATACAGGAGCGGTTTTACAGATCAAGTTATACAGATTTAACTTTTGAAAGAATTGCTATTGCCAGAACGCGTTTTCAGCCCTGCTACTTTAGATTACACAGTATTATAGGAAAACCAGTAAGGGAAGTGAAACACCTCACTATGCTCATCATAAACAGTCTAATTTTTAGATGGAAATGCTGCCATTTTCTGCCTTATTGCAGTTACTAAAAGATACATACAAATGCTGGTGTTATCTCCACTTACACATTTTTAAAAAAAACTAACTTTAGTATTCCAGATAATTACTGGCAATCTGCACTAAGAAATTATTTAACCACATAGCATGCAATGGTTCATTCCCATGCAGATTTAGATAGGTGTCAGATCATAATACATTCTGGAGAAACAATTCAAACAAAAAAACAGGTTAGAGATTTCCGCAACCAGTTTCAATGGCAAACAGCACAATCAAACAAGAAACACTCGTTCTGTCTGGTTTGGTTTCTACATACCACAATAACTGCATTGAGCAACTGAATTCTAATTGACATTTTGGAGCTTTGATTATTTCCTAAGTGCAGTATAACTAAGGTTTAAATTTAAGGGACTCTGTGCACTTTTTTACAATCAGACCAGCAGGTAACAGCTGCAGCTAGATTTTCAGAATATTTTGAATTTTTTTGATTAAACCAGTGGTACAATACTTCTGGATATTCAGCTGTGTTCAAACCAGTTTTCAATATTGCATCACATTCCTCCTAAGCAAAAATAGAATAGATTGAACAGGACATATAGATAGAGTTTTGTAAGATATTCAGCTGTGTTTTCTTTTAGGTCAGATGCAGGATGATTGGTTGTGTCAGTTTCCAGATCTTCCGAAAATCCTCCAGAGAGCAACCTCTGAGCTGGAAGGACAGTGGGAATAACTTCATCAAAATACAACGCAGTAGCTTTTGATTTATCAGAAAGAGACAAAGCAAATTGTACACTGATAAAGCTTTTTCTGGTATATGCAGAATTTCAGATAGTATCTTAACTCTAAGTAGCAAAGTAAGCACCGTCTATTCAACTTTGAAATCTGTTCTCATGTGCTTATCCATTCTCCGAAAGCTTCATCAACTCTACATCCTGAATAATGAGTCACAGTTGAGGCTATGAAAATCACAGCCTATATCCAGAAAATGTTTCAGGACCTCCAAACAATGCAGGTTTCAAACTGCAAATCAACTGCAATGGAGACATGATTGAGTGACAGGAACAACAAGCACTGCATTGGGACAGGCCCACATTTTTTGCTCAGATAAATAATGGCCATTATTCCAGGGAAAGTGTCCACTAGCAAGCATATATCCTTGCCCAACCAAAGTGATAAAAGGCAAATCATATTGTAAATTATATATCAAAACGCTCCATAGAAGGATCATCTTTTAAAACTAACATTAAAATTGCTCTATAAAAGCTTTTCCACAGAAATTTGTTAAGTGGCTGCTGCTGAATGCGATTAATAGAATGGATAATTGGGGACATAAATTTATAGAACTAACTCTGAAAGGCATCATTTTAACTCCTGCATTAACAGGGTTTAAATACAGAAGTCATTTTTATGACTGTCACAACTAAAAGACAGTTTTCTAAAGGATTTAAAACTGGACCTTGTCAAAATTTACATATTTTTTAAAGCAGCATCTGTTATTCTGTATTGCAACACAACATACCCTCTAAAGTTGGTGAACGAGAACAGTATTGATCTCTGACCACAAGAATTTTCACACACTACCTTTACTGGTTCCTGCACAGATTTCTGATCCTGCCCATGGCGCTTTCCGTCAGCATCAATCCCATCCTCTGTGTTACTGGGTTTCCCCTGCGTTTCAGTTGCATTGTCCAAGTAATTGGTCTGTTCCCTCCCCACTCCTGCATCCTGACACACCACTTTCAGGAACATTTTATATAGGTACTCATATACAGCTGTTAGCATCCTGTACTCTTAATAGTTCGAGACTAGAAATTTGTGACTCCTACTGGGGAGATGCTGCACTGTGTAATGTACACTGAACCACAGGCCAAAAAGGTATGTGAAAGTAATGCAGAGGAGAAACAGTCTCATTCTCCCTGCAGTGTCGCGAAGCCTGCACTCAATGCAGTATTTTCCTAGCCACTCACAAAACAAGATACTAACACATGCTTTATTCGAGTACTACCCTTCAGCCTATCAGATTACAGAGCCTGATGCTGAAGCATCTTCAGGGTCACTGTTGATGAAAAGCTGCTGAACAGCTCGTATTGATCCATCAATTTCTCATGTCACACCAGAGCATTGTGCTTTACGTGCAGGCAGGCTCACCGAGATACAGTGAGCATTAGCTAGCACTATTTGTTTGTGGGATACATTGAGGAATCACAGACTGAGCTAATCTAATTAAGATTCTTCTCAGCGCACAGTACAAAAGTGGTGATTAAGCGGAGGCAGTTCACATGATTCAGCAAAAGAAGTTTAATTGCCTCAGCTTTGAATATGTAGATATCCAGTCTGCAATGATATGACATTAGCACATAACAAAATGAATACTACCACACAGGTCGTCTTCAGAATAATTTGACCCTTTTATTTTAATACTTTAAAATTGGGACAGATTAAGAACTGGTAAAAAGAAACAAATATGAACATATAATCACAAGATTATGTAAACGGCTAGAATTCATAACAGTGAAAACAGCATTAAAATGTAACACTGGAGTCCATATTTTTTGTAAGGATACTATATGAACTGAAATGAGGAATACAACACACTATCAGGAGTTCCAGATCCACGTATTTCAGGATTTGTCTAGATGGCTGAACAAGATGCAACAATAGAAATAATAGAAATAACAATAGAAACAATATGAAATGCTTCACCAATTAAACGGAGATATTTGTGACAAAATGCTTAGAAAATTAACTCTATAGCTGAGGTTTTATTCTTTTAAAAAAATCGTTCTTTGCAACGTGAGTATCTCCGGCAAGGCCGGCAATTATTGCCCATAATTTTCCATTCAACAGGTAGAAGCTGCCTTAATGGCAGATGTCTTTAAATCAAATTTCTCTGCTGATAATATTATGGAGCATAGTGCATCATTATTCTTCAATCATGTATTCTATTTTTCAGTAAAAATACTGAATATCAAGTCCAATGTGCTCCCTTTTGAACAGAGGCATATCCAATAAGACCAGGTATGAATTGTTATGCTCATCAATCCCAATTCCTTGCCTGATACAATCTCTCAAAGTTTCCCCACCACCAGTGCAAATCTCCTGTTCCTCCTGCATCATGAGACCACCCTATCTTGCACAAGGTCTAGCAGTTTCCATCCTCATCTGCTGTACCAATTCTGATTGCCCTCCAATCCCCATTACTCCTCCCAAAAGAGACGTGATCATAACTTACTGGGTGCATGGACAGAAGAATGCTGTAAAAGGTTAGCAAAACTTTTGTTACTTTGGGACAATAATCCAGGACAAAGTTAATTGGTACTTGGAAAAGTATGGGCTAATAAATGAAAGTCAGCACAGATTTGTTAAAGGAAAATCGCGTTGGAGTAACTTGATTGAGTTCTTTGAAGAACGGATGTTGTGTATATGATTTTCAAACGGCATTGGATAAAATACCACAAAATAGGCTCGTTAGCAAAATTAAAGCCCATGGGATTAAAGGGACAGTGGCAGCATGGATACAAAATTGGCTAAGGGACAGAAAGCAGAGAGTAGTGGTGCATGGTTGTTTTTCAGACTGGAGGGCAGTATACAATGGTGTTACCCAGGGGTCCGTATTGGGAGGGATCAATAGATAGCCTGGTCTTGGGAATAGAGGGTATAATTTCAAAGTTTGCAGATGACTGGAAACTCAGAAATGTAGTAAACAATGTGGAGGATAGTAACAGGCTTCAGGAGGACATAGACTGGTGAAATGGGCAGACAATACATGGCAGATGAAATTTAACACTGAGGTGTGAAGTGATGCATTTTGGTAGGATGAGGAGAGGCAATATAAATTAAATGGTACAATTTTAAAGGGGTTACAGGAACTGAGAGACCTGGAGGTGCACATACACAAATCTTTGAAGGTGGCAGGACAAGTTGAGAAGGCTGTTAAAAAAAGCACATGGGATCCAGGGTTTTATTAATAGAGGCAAAATACAAAAACAAGGAAGTTATGCTAAACCTTTATAAAGCACTGGTTAGGCCTCAGTTGGAATATTGTGTTCAATTCTGGGCACTACACTTTAGGAAGGATGTCAAGGCCTTAGAGAGGGTGCAGAAGTGATTTACCAGACTGGTACCAGGGATGAGGAACTTTAGTTATGTGGAGAGACTGGAGAAGTTGGGGTTGTTTCCTTAGAACAGAGAAGGTCAAGGGGAGATTTGATAGAGGTGTTCTAAATCATGAACGGTTTTGATGGAGTAAATAAGGAGAAACTGTTTCCAGTGGCAGAAGGGTCAGTAACCAGAGGAGACAGATTTAAGATGATCGGCAAAAAGAGTCAGAAGCAACAAGAGGAAACTTTTTTTTAAACACACAGCGAGTTGTAATGGTCTGGAATGCACTGCCTGAAAGGGAAGCAGATTCAATAGTAACCTTCAAAAAGGGAGTTAGATAAATACTTGAAGGAAAAAAACTTTACAGGGCTACAGGGAAAGAGCAGGGGAATGGAACTAGTTGGATAGCTCTTTCAAAGAGCCGGCACAAGCATAATGGGCTAAATGGCCTCCTCCTGCGCTGTACCTACTACAATACTATGAACTACCATCTACTTTTTCTCCAACTGTCATTCGAGTGCAATTCAGATTTCATTAAGGAGTAATTGTAGCCATGTGAAATTTTCATTCTATACTATTTGGAACTGTGAAAATTACCCAACAATACCATGATATACCTAAGTTGCATTTGGAGAGAACACTAGAGTGTGGTACTGGTAGTAAGGCTGCTAGCAACAATATTGTGATGAATTATGAGTATCACACAATGTTAAAGCATATTCAGTTGCATGTAACTTTTCCTATAGCACATTGAAATAAACCTAGTGACAACACGGAGTATGTGGCTTGCAAGGCAAAATATCAGAATGCTGTTCATTGTTCCACCCATCATGCCTGCAGAAATCAGGATTCCTCTTTGTACCATGCAAAATGAGAAAGTTAACCGTGTTTTGATATGCCATGAAACAGTAGAACAGCATGAAACTCTAGCCTTGTTCCAAGTCACTCTATATACAAGTATAAACCTGTGCCAGTCTTTACAGAAATAGATAGCTGCAAGTGACTTCAAGGCTGTAATCTCATCCACATGCTCAAGACAACAATTGAGCAAAACTGAAGCACTTTATAACCATCAATTGAACCATAGAATGAAGTTACAGGCTTGAAATTATACCCAATCATATTTCATACATTCTCTGAATTAAAATTGAAGTTCAGAAGGTGGTTTAAGAACTTTTTTGTCAAAACAAAGTGTGACAGCTAAAACTAACAATGAACAGGCAATGTTCACAGCACCAAAATCACAGGACAAGGCTTAGAAAAAAATCATGAGCATTTGATAAAATCATAAGATTTTCTGTTAACGAAGAAACACTTGAGAGTATAATAACAAATAAGACAATCTGTAGAAAACAAAAATTTACAGTAGCCTCAGCATCTCTGGATTATGAAAGGAAACTTGAGAAAAAAGGTTACACATTACAAGGTTTCAAGTTTATAGTAATGATACTGTTTATTTATCCCATGGTATTTAGACTTTGTCTTTCGTTCTGCCCAATAGCCAATTGCTTATTTAATTAAGGAATCCTACTACTAAACTGAAATGTGCCTCTATGGAACTTTAAAATTATAGAAACTTGCAAAATTTTAATGTCCTTTGAAACTGCAAAGTAGTACTGATGTCAACTCAGACCAAAGAAAAGGCAAGAATAACAAGTCTTGGAATAAATTCACATCAACTAGCTCTATTTTTGTCTTGGCCCACAGCGTAAAACAGGCAGCCACTCCACTACTGCCCGTTTTCCATACAGCGGTAAGTGAAAATTCACCACATTGTGTTTTATTGACAACCAGAAAAAAAAATCATCTTCTAACTCAACGCACATGATTTTAGATTGTTTGGGCCATTTATATTATTAGTGATTTGAGAAGGGTAGGTCATGTCTAACAAATCCAGTTGAATTTTGTGGGTAGTGGAAGTCTGAAACTCCCTCCTTCAAAAATTTGTGGATGCTGGGTCAATTGAAATTTCCATGACTATGATCGACAGGTTTTTGTTAGGTGAGGGTATCAAGGGATATGGATCAACGGCAAGTAAATGGGGTTGAGGCACAGATCAGCCATAATAGATATGGATCAACAGAAATGAACAATAGAACAGGCTCGAGGGGCTGAATGGGCTCCTCCTGCTCCTATGTTCCCCTGGAAAGGGGGGCTGCGAGGGCATTTGTTAGGAATTAACTGTTTGTTTTGTGGTATTGGGGAACCCGATGCCATGCTACTAGTTCAGTAAAAATGGGCACGAGTGATGGGCTGCTGATCACCAGGAAACAGTACATTGAGTATCCATTAAAAAGGGTACATGGCAATGTAGCTACAGCAAACTATTGTAACACCTAGCCTGCTTAAAATCAAGCATCATGATCTAGGACAATATGTTCAGAACATTTGAGATTTATGTCAAATAGAACCATTACAACCACCCCTCCTTAAAACAGACCGGACCTGCGCTTGTCAGCCTTGGCTCAGTGATAGCACTCTCACCTCTGGGTCAAAAAGTTATGGGTTCAAGTCCCAAAAACTTGAGCGAATAATCCAGGCTGACACTTCAGTGCAGTACTGAGGGAGTGCAGCGCTGTCGGAGGTGCCGCCTTTAGGATGAGACATTAAACTGAGTCTGCCCCATCAGGAGGACGTAAAAGATCCCATGGCACTATTTCGAAGAGCAGGGTAGTTCCCAACAACTTGCATTTATAGCGTCTCTTTAAAATAGTAAAACGTCCCAATGTGCTTCACAGGAGCGTTAGCAGACAAAATTTAACACTAAGCCATAGAAGGAGACCAAAAGCTTGGTCAAAGAAGTAGATTTTAATGAGCATCTTAAATAAAAGAGTGAGGTGGGGGGGGGGGGGAATTCCAGAGTTTAGGGCCTAGGCAGCTGAAGGCACAGCCACCAATGGTGGGGCAATGAAAATCAGGTCTCCCAGGTATCTTGGCCAATATTTAGCATTGAATGATACAGCAGAGAAGGGGACCATACGGCCCTCAACCAACTTCAGAGACACAAATGATCTGGTCATTTATCACATTGCTGTTTGTGGGATCTTGCTGTGCTGCCGCCTTTCCCTACATTCCAACAGTGACTACATTTCAAAAAAATAGTACTTCATCGACTATAAAGCGCTTTGCGACTTCCCAAAGTTCTGAGAGGCGCTATATAAATGCAAGTTAGTGCTCGGTGTCTGAGTACGGCATGATAATTAGGTGACGAGGTATCTAATTGAGCGTTCATAACTCAAGTACCCCACTGACAGCGTGCCGCCCACTTCGCTTAACCGGCGACTCGCTCCACTCAGCGGCCTAGCAGGGTCGGCATTTCCAAGCCCGCTGTCGCCTAGAAAGAGGGCGGGAGCCCGCTTTCAGAGAACGAACGCACGCACACGACTTCACTCACCCGCAGCTCCGACTCGGTCCGGTAGACGCCCAGCCGCTCAAGCCCCGCCGCCAGATCGTTGACGCACAGCCCGCCGTCCTGGTTGACGTCCAGCTGCTGGAACAGAATGTGAAGGCGCTGCTCCTGCTCCAACCGGGCCGCCTGGCCGTGGCCGTGGCCGTCGGCCGGGCACGCCGACTCGCACTCGCAGAAGAGGCCGCTGAATAACGGTGAGGCGAGGACACGTTCTTTCATTCCCGGGCGAGCTGAATTCTGAGGAGAAAAAGCGGCTCGAGGCCCTGAATTTTGACGGTTTAAAATTTTTTTTTTTAAAAAAGGACCGTAAACCGCCCAGCGCCGCGCGCGCGCGTTCCTTCCGGCGGGAATAGCTCGCGAGCGGGGCCTTCCACTCGTGGTGGGCGGGGTTTTGATTGACAGCACCATTCACCACTCGAATTCCACTTCTTGGGTGGGTGTGTCTGCAACATCAGCCAATAGAATCGTAGAGTGGTGACCGCGTGAAAGGAGGCCATTCGGCCCATCGAGTCGGTGCTGGCTCTCTGCGAGAGCGATCCAGCCAGTCCCACTCCCCTTTCCCCGCAGCCCTGCAGAATTTTTTCCCCTTCAACTACTTATCCAATTCCCTTTTGAAAGCCACGATTGAATCTGCCTCCACCACCCACTCTGGCCGTGCATTCCGGATCACAACCACTCGCTGCGTTTTTTTAAAAAAAAGTTTTTTTCTCACCTCGCCTTTGGTTCTTTTGCCGATCACCTTAGATCCATGTCCTCTGGTTCTTGACCCTTCCGCCAATGGGAATAGTTTCTTTCTCTCTCTCTACCCTGTCTAGACCCTTCATGATATTGAATACCTCTATCAAATCTCCTCTCAACCTTCTCTGCTCTAAGGAGAACAACCCCAGCTTCTCCAGTCTATTCACGTAACTGAAGTCCCTCATCCCTGGAATCATTCTAGTAAATCTCTTCTGCACCCCCTCTAAGGCCTTCACATCCTTCCTAAAGTGTGGTGCCCAATACTACAGTTGTGGCTGAACCAGTGTTTTATAAAGGTTCATCATGACCGCCTTGATTTTGTACCCTAGGCCTCTATTTGTAAAACCAAAGATCCCGTATGCTTTCTTAACCTCTTTCTCAACCTGCCCTGCCACCTTCGACGATTTGTGCACATATACCCCCACATCTCTGTTCCTGTACCCCTTTTAGAATTGTACCCTTTAGTTTATATTGCCTCTCCTTGTTCTTCCTACCAAAATCTATCACTTCACATTTTTCTGCGTTGAATTTCATCTGCCACGTGTCTGCCCATTCCACCAGCCTGTCTATGTCCTCTTGAAGTCTATCACTATCCTCCTCACTGTTCACTACCCTTCCAAGCTTTGTCATTTGCAAATTTCGAAATTGTGCTCTGTACACCCAAGTCCAAGTCATCAATATATATCAAAAAAGCAATGGCTTAGTGCCGACCCCTGGGGAACACCACTGTATACCTCCCTCCAGTCCGAAAAACAATCGTTCACCATTACACTCTGTTTCCTATTACTTAGCCAAATTTCATATCCATGCTGCCACTGCCGCCTTTATTCCATGGGCTTCAACTTTGATAACAAGCTCATTATGCGGCACTTTATCAAACGCCTTATACCACATCAACCGCATTGCCCTTATCGACCCTCTCTGTTACCTCATCAAAAAACTCAATTAAGTTGGTTAAACACGATTTGCCTTTAACAAATCTGCGCTGGCTTTCCTTAATTAATTCACACTTGTCCAAGTGACTGTTAATTTTGTCCCGGATTATTGATTCTAAAAGTTTCCCCACTACCAAGGTTAAGCTGACTGGCCTGTAGTTGCTGGATTTATCCTTACACCCTTTTTTGAACAAGGGTGTAACATTTGCAATTCTCCAGTCCCCTGGCATCAATCCCCGTATCCAAGGATGATTGGAAAATTGTGGCCAGTACCTCCGCAATTTCCACCCTTCCTTCAGCAACCTAGGATGCATCCCATCCTAGAGTCATCCACTACTTTAAGTACAGCGAGCTTTTCTAGTACCTCCTCTCAGTTTTTAGTCCATCCAGTATCTCAACTACCTCTTCACTTAGTGTGACTTTGATCTTCTTCCTTGGTAAAGACAGATGCAAAGTACTTATTTACTACTTCAGCCATGCCCGCTGCCGCCATGCGTAGATCTTTTTGTTCCCTAATCAGTCCCACCCCTCTTACTACCCGTTTACTGTTTACATGCCTGTAGAAGATTTTTGGATTCCCTTTTATGTTAGCTGCCAATCTATTCTCAGACTCTCTCTTTGCCCCTCTTATTTCCTTTTTCACCTCCCCTCTGAACTTTCTATATTCAGCCTGGTTCTCACTTGTATTATCAATCTGCCATACACCCCTTTTTTCTGTTTCATCTTACTCTCTATGACTTTTGTCATCCAGGGAGCTCTGGCTTTAGTTGCCCTACCTTTCTGACTCGTGGGAATATATCTAGACTGTACCTGAAACCATCTCCTCTTTAAAGGCCATTGTTCATTTACAGTTTTGCCTGCCAATCTTTGATTCCAATTTACCTGAGCCAGATCCATTCTCATCCCATTGAAATTGGCCCTCCTCCAATTGAGTATTTTCACTTCAGAGTGATCCTTGTTCTTTTCCATAGCTAATCTAAACTTTATGATACTATGATCGCTGTTCCCTAAATGTTCCCCCACCAACACTTGCTCCACTTGGCCCACCTCATTTCCCCAAACCAGATCCAGCAATGCCTCCTTCCTCGTTGGGCCAGAAACGTACTGGTCAAGAAAGTTCCCCTGAACGCACTTCAAAAATTCCTCCCCCTCTTTGCCCCTTACACTATTACTATCCCAGTCTATATTAGGATAATTGAAGTCCTCCATTATCACTACTCTATGGCTCTTGCACATCTCTGTAATTTTACTGCAAATTTGCTCCTCTATAACCTTCCCACTAGTTGGTGGCCTATAGAATACCCCCAGTGGTGTAATGGCACCTCTATTGTTTCTTAACTCTAACCAAATAGATTCTGTCCTTGACCCCTCCAGGACATCCCCTCTCTCCAGCACTGCAATATTCTCCTTAATCAATACTGCCAACCTCCTTCCTTTCTTTCCTTCCCTATCTTTCCTGAACACCTTGTATTCCAGGAATATTTAGTACCCAATCCTGCCCTTTTTTGAGCCAGGTCTCCGTTATCGCCTCAACATCATATTCCCATGTGGCTAATTGCGCCTGAAGCTCACCAACCTTGTTTACTACGCTTCATGCGTTTACACACATGCACTGCAAACCTATCTTAGACCTTCTTGTATTCTCTCTTAGGCTGATCCCATCTAATACCGAACTATTTCATACTCTAGTGCTATCTGTCTCTCCCAATCCTTTGTGCACCTTGTTTCTCCTTTCCAATGCTACATTCTGGTGCCCATCCCCCTGTCACATTAATCTCCACAGAACTAGCGAACCTCCCCGCGAGGACATTGGTCCCAGCTCTTTTGAGGTGCAACCTGTCTGGCCTGTACAGGTCCCATTTCCCCCGGAACTGGTCCCAATGCCCCAGGAATCTAAAGCCCTCCCTCCTGCACCATCTCTCCAGCCATGCATTCATTCATCAGCTCAATCCTCCTATTTCTGTACTCACTAGCGTGTGGCACCGGGAGTAATCCGGAGATTACTACCTTTTGAGGTCCTGCTTATTAATCTCTTTCCTAGCTCCCTAAAATCTTCCTGCAGGACCTCATCCTTCTTTCTACCTATGTCATCGGTGCCGATATGGACCACGACCTCTGGCTGTTCATCCTCCCCCTTCAGAATGTTCTGCAGCCGCTCAGTGACATCCTTGACCCTGGCACCAGGGAGGCAACGTACCATCCTGCGGCCGCAGAAACGCCTGTCTGTTCCCCTATCTATTGAATCCCCTATTGCTATTGCTCTCCTGACCTTTCTCCTCCCCCTCCCCCATACAGCTGAGCCACCCATGGTGCTATGGACTTGGCTCTGGCTGCACTCCTCAGAGGAATCATGGGGAGTGAAGGGGTGGCGCCCAATATGATTGATAGATCTGTTATTCAATACGGTAGCAAGCGATTGAGCCTTGGGGAATGGGGAGGTTTCCCATTCAATTGCAGGTTCTCAGATGTGGACCTGAAATTGGACAGGGGACCAAACCTGAGTTCTTTATTGTCCCATTACCACCTCCCTTTATTCCTTGCACCATCATTCCTTTTGTCGTGTAATCACTCCTGTCACAGACTTTTATTCTTTCCTCCCCTCCGCCCCGCTCTTTTTCCCTGGCTCTGTATTTGCTTATAAACTGTTAAATCTCTAACTTTTTTTTACGCAGTGAGTTATTATCATCTGGAATGCGCTGCCTGAAAGGTCAGTGGAAGCAGATTCAATAGTAACTTTCAAAAGGGAATTGGATTAATACTTGAAGGGGGGGAAATTTGCAGGCTTGTGGGGAAAGAGCAAGGGAGTGGGTCTAATTGGATAGCTCTTTCAAAGATTCGGTACAGGCATGATGGGCTGAATGGCCTCCTTCTGTGCAGTATCATTCTATGACTGTTCCAGTTCTGATGAAAGGCCGTCGACCTGAAACATAAACTCTGTTTCTCTCTCCACAGATGCTGCCTGACCTGCTGAGTGTTTCCATCATTTTCTGTTTTTAAGAACATGGAATGCTTGCATCTTTTCACAGGGAACATTGGATAAATATATTTCAAGCAGAAGATAAAAGGCAAAAGCAAAATGCTGGAAATCTGAAATAAAAACAAAATGCTGGAAACACTCAGCAGGTCAGGCAGCATCTGTGGAGAGAGAAACAGAGTTAGCGTTTCAGCTCGATGATCTTTCGTCAGAACTGGAAGATGTTAAAGATGGACAACTTTTAAGCAAATATGGAGCCAGGGAAAAGCGAGGGGCAGGAAAATAACAATGGGGAAGGTCTGTGATCGGGTGGAGGGCAGGACGAAAGGGATGATGGTGTAAGGCAAAAGGATGTGATACTGGGACAAGTATAGAAACAAAAGATGGGTCCAGTAGAGGTATAAATGGTTACAGCAGAATGGCAGAGGGGGAGGGAAACGTGAAAAATCTGGCAGAGGAGAAGGCTCCAGTGGCCCAGGAATGTGGATGGGGTGGAAGAAAGGCAGGGAGACCTCGAGTGCACCCCCACCCAGTCGTGTACCGATAGAGGATCCCTAAACCACGCATCCTCCACTACCAGCACCCACTGTCTTAGAGAAAATGAAAGCGATGGATAAGATCTAAAGTTGTTAAACTCAACGTTGAGGCCAGAAGGCTGTAAAGTGCCTGGGTAGAAAGATGAGCTTCATTAGAACAGCGTAGGAGGCCGAGGACAGAGTGGGAGTGGGACGGAGAATTGAAATGGCAAGCGACCGGAAGCTCAGGGTCACGCTTGCGGACTGAACGGAGGTGTTCAGCAAAGCAGTCACCCAATCTGTGTTTGGTCCCCCCAATGTAGAGGAGGCTGCATCATGAGCAGCGAATGCAGTATTGGAAGAAGTACAAGTAAATCGCTGTTTCACCTGGAAGGAGTCTTTAGTGCCCTGGACGGTGGAAAGGGAGGAGGTGAAAGGGCAGGTGTTACATCTCCTGCACTTGCATGGGGAGGTTCCGAGGGAGGGGCAGTGGGTGTTGGGGTGATGGAAGAGTGGACCAGGGTGTCGCGGAGGGAACGGTCCCTTTGGAATGTTGGGAGGGGAGAGGAAAATGTGTTTGATGGTGGCATCACACTGGAGGTGGCGGAGGATGATCCGTTGAATGTGGAGGCTGGTGAGATGGAAGGTGAGGACAAGGGGGAACCCATATAATGATTCTGGGAGGAAGGGGAAGGGGTGAAGCTGAAGGAGCGGTAAATGGGACGGACACGGTCGAGGACCCAGTCAACCATGGTGGAGGTGAATCCTCGGCTGAGGAGAAAGGAAAAGGGAAGCTGCTCAGGCCTTCAACCAAACATTTAGATCAGGTCCTGGTGACATCACTGAACTCCGCTTCCTTCCTGTGGGTGTCCCACTTACAAGAGCAGGTTAAGATCAGAACATAGCAGGAAGGCAGTGGGATCGGAGAGGGGTAAGTGACTGGCATTTAAACTGCCCCCCACCACCGCGGCCTGGTTTCCGCCAGGCGGTGGGAGTTAAAATCGGGACCATTATGTTTGAATCCAGATGCTATTGGGGAAATAGCCGAATCTGAAGTATGGACTTTCTGGAATTATGATGTGGAGATGCCGGTGATGGACTGGGGTTGACAATTGTAAACAATTTTACAACACCAAGTTATAGTCCAGCAATTTTATTTTAAATTCACAAGCTTTCGGAGATTTCCTCCTTCCTCAGGCAAATGTTTCAAGAGCTCCTTGAAGCCTACGCATTTATTTGTTCTATATGTATAAATGCGTAGGCTTCAAGGAGTTCTGGAATTAAGCTGGGGAAAGATTTGCCCAGACTGGTGTCTTTTCCTGAAATGCTATTAAATGGCCTGGAAATCATTATAGAGCCTATCAAATATTTTTCTGGCTGTCTCTGGCAGGTGATTGAACTTTGGAATGTAATTTCTTTCCTTTGACCCCTTAAATCCCTGCTTTGAGTCTCCTCATAGTTCCCAATCAAGGAAAAGTATTTGGAACAAAGGTCTTGTCCTTGCGTTCCCTTCTCTCTCCCCCGATGTACTCTGACTGCATGCACAAAATCTTCCTCCCTTTTGATAATAGGAAGAATTAAGGAGAGTGAGGCGTTGATTGCCCTGCTGCTCCTATCTGTCACTGTCATGATGATGTATACACGTTAAATGTTGCACAAATGTGTCCTTGCCATTTGCTGACTGATGGATCTGTTTTGACCTGTATCATAATCAATAAAGGTGTTTTTTTAATTAAAAGCTTCTAGAAAGCATAAGTATTATTAACCAATGACTCTGGTTAAAGGTGCTACCTGGTTATGGTACTAAGTCATACGCCAATGGTCCGAGTTAGCTAACTAATCAGGGCAGCAGTACAGTTGAGTTGTTGACAGTTCTGTGGCGTATAATGTCAATCTGAGTGATTGATGTGTTGATGTACATAACCATCGTTCATCTCTCAAAGGTGCCAAAGCAAAATAGAATACATTAGGGGACTATGATGTACGTCCATTGAATTAAAACAGGCACAACACCCAAAACGTCCTCCTGCTGAGAGGAGGTGATGATGTGGAGATGCCGGTGATGGACTGGGGTTGACAATTGTAAACAATTTTACAACACCAAGTTATAGTCCAGCAATTTTATTTTAAATTCACAAGCTTTCGGAGATTTTCTCCTTCCTCAGGCAAATGTTTCAAGATCTCCTTGAAGCCTACGCATTTATACATATTGAACAATAATACATGGTGTTTACAGACTGCCCCTGCAACTGCCCGTTGCCAAGGCAATCACCGTGTTCAGACAGAGAGGTGTTACCTGCAGAACCTCCGAATACACATTCAATAAAAAAACAAACAGGGAAAAAAAACAGAGAAAAACAGAGAGGAGGTGAGAAAGAGCCAATTAATCTGTTTAATTAAATCAAGTTACCCGACAGCCCAGTTGCTATTCAACAGAACTCCAGTGCTTAAAGGCTGGGGAATTCTTTGATTGTTGTTTGCCATTATGTACTTTGCCTATATTAGCCTTGAATCGAAACAAACGTATGAAGGCAGGAGCGACGATTGCCTTGTGGGGGGCCTTGTGCAAGGGTTCGGTTTGGGTCCCCTACATGTTACTAGGCAATGATACTGAATAGTATCTACCTAATCTGGTGTCAAATCTCCACACGTACAATCGTGAAAAGGCATGTTTGCAATAGGTAACATAAAAATAGTTAACAAAATTATCAGGGTTCTGCAATTACCACCAGCCGATGACCGGCTCGGGGACGGTCCCACCACCCCCCCCCTCCCCCCGACCGGCTGGGGGAACCTCCTCCCCCACCCCCACCCCCCACCCCAAAAAAAACCAGCTGGGGGAACCCCCCGACCCCTGACTGGCCCTGTATGAAGGACAAACTGATTCCAAACTCTGGACTAATCCTGTTGTACAATGTGATTGAAGAAGATTGGTCAAGAGCACATTTTATTTTTGCTCTGTGCACTTTTAATGCAAGGTAGGCTAAAGGCAAATCTGTTTCAAAACCACAAAGTTCAGTGATCGTTATCATTGTTTTTATTCCTTTCCCATTTAAAGGAGTTTTTTTGCAACGTGCCGAGCTCCTTCAGTGAAGTGTTCCAAAAACAAGCACCTTTGTTCCACATTGGAGGCCGTATTTATTGCTTGCAAGCTTTTAGAATGCAGTTTTAATTTTGTATTTTAATGTATATGAATGGAATATTTAGTAGCTGCTGTGATGGTGTTGAGCTATAAGTTGCTTTATTGCACACTTCTTTGTTTCTGACTCTAGTGAAATGCCTTGCACAACATTTTACTAGCCTGAAGGTTCCTTTTAGATGAGTGAATTATAATCTTTGAAAATCAAGTGACCCAATCAAAATGATCAAAGCACAACTTCTGAGGTTAAACATGCTCAATGTATGTTGTAATCTCCCCTTCAGTGGTGCACATTTAGTGCCCTTAATCTGTGAAAGGATAAAGTAAATTGCAGGCATAGCTTTTATTGGATCTAATTCAAAAATATAATAATATCATCAGATTTACTGCTGAATTAATCCTCTTGTCGACACTCAGCGTTCTATGTCAGTACACCGAGTCCTGAGATGTGCTCTCGGGCTACACAGCACCCACGCTCTTAACAATGGTTCGTGAACCAGTGCTCAGCATTGGCCCAGGAACAGCTCTTCTGCCTTCCTTTCTTTCCCCTGCCCCCACCCTCCCAACCCTGCCCCCAATTGTGGGGAAGTGTCTAACCTCTGGTCACTACAGCCCAACAATAATGAGGCCAAGTTAGTACAATGGAGCAAATAAGTTGCATTGGAAAAATACAAGTGCATTATTGGTGGGGAAACGAAGAGCATAGCCAGAGGCAACTAACAGGAACAAGAGTCTTGCAGATTTTGCCTTGGAGACAGCTGAAAGCTCAAAGATGTGGAGAAAATATACAAAAACCGAAAAGGTACTGAGATGCTGATGGGAACGTTGCAATTTCCCTTAGCTAAAAGAAAGAAGGACTTGCATTTTTGTACCGCCTTTCGTGACCTCAGGACGTCCAAAAGCGCTTTACAACCAATGAAGTACTTTTGAAGTGTAGTCTCAGTCGTAACGTAGGGAATTCTGTTTGTTTTCTTAACTCCAAATGCACTGTTTCTGTGTGCTCTCCCTCCTCCCTATGTTACCATTGTATTGAAATTCAGTGCAATATTTCCTACTCTTACTATTATTTCCCAGGGCCTCAAAATTGGAACTCCTTGCCTTCCTTGGGCCTCTTCCTCCACTCCCTTACAAACTACAGATTTTTAACCCCAGCTTGATACCGTTTCCTCATTTACCTTGTTTTGTGTTTTATTCTTCAAATTTGTTGTATTTCCTATGGATTTTGGCTCTTTACCTTGGTTTCTCGGTATATTTAATTTTTTTTAAAAAGCCCTCTTAATTGCTTTATGGGTGTATCTTGAGGTAAATGTTGAATAATAAATAAGGCTTAGGCTGTAACTCAAACCTGGCCCAAACTGCAATCTGGAGCACAGGAGTAAGTGGTAATTGTACAAAAATCGCGAAAGTGAACAATTAACTTGTTTAAGAATTCAACTGGGGACCTCTCCGAACGGAGATGATTGGGTAATTCCCCCGTCAATCACGCCCGGAGGCAGCACTGCTGTAGGTGACTGGGAATGATTTTACGCACATAATGTAACTATCCTCCAGTCACTGCATTTTGCTGGAGAAATCACCCTGCTTTTATCTGTTTTCTGTAGTTTCGGTCATAGGTTTGGAGACTCTGCTGTAAAACCACCAGACCTGCCCCCGCCTCCAACTTATTAGCTGACACAGCAGTGTCGATATTCACTCTGTTATTATAAACCGGTGGGTTTAATGTATTTTGATGTCTGCATCTTGTTCTTGTGAATGCAAATCCCAGATTTTCTACTCCGTTCAACCCATCAGTCTCAGGGAACCAATGTGCTCCCAGGCCTCTGAAAGGCTTGCTCTTTCACTGGTTGTTAGGTACAGGGTGGTGTCCAGAGGTTTGCTCCTGCTATGAAGGATCCAACCTCCATCCAATATTTTCCAATGGCAGTGCAACTAACATTGGGAACTTAATGTCAGGGCCGGGATTCAGCTGCTGTCCCCCCACTCCTGTAAAAACTCTCGCTGCACCGCTGCCCCGTTCATGTGTAAATCAGCTTTATTTCCCAAATTGTTCTTCTAATATCCTAAGAAGTACTGACTCAGTTCCCTCACAGCAGTAGCCTTCTGGTACCCCATTCATGTGGTTATTTTCTGGCGTGAGCTTTGATGGTGAGTGACAACAGACTAATTGCAGCTGAGCCCAGCCTTGTTCTCATTCACCATATGCACCATTCTAACAGGGACCACTAAACACCAAGGAGCATTGCGAACGCCAGCTGATTTCATATCTAGGGGTGCCGAAGCTATTTGTAAACCCCCCCCCACCCAATTACACGAGCTTCAATCAGCTAACTCAGTGCAGACTGGGAATTGAGCTTTGGGTCTTCTGCTCTGTATGGCCCTAGTAGTGTACCAGACAATGCTAGGCTTGGCCTGGAGTCTCTGGAAATTAAAGATTAATCTCCTGGTCACTGCTATGAACATCACATGGGGAGAAAAATCATAGAGGCATTGAAAAAAATTGTGTTTTTCATTTTCTTTGAACACTTCTATTTATTAGTTATAAAAATATTGGAGATGGGGGAAGAGAAAGGCTGTTTGACTGACAGTCAAAAATCATCCAATTGGGTAACGAAGAGTTTTTTCGCTTTCCAATTGGCCGTAGGAAGGCGGGGCACCACGAGGATCGATGTGTTGGGCGACCAATGGCGGGAGTGTGGGGGTGCAGGGTAGTTGGAGGCAGGAGGTCATGTGATAAAACCTCCAGGAATACATCCAACCAGAGTTGGCAACCTTGCCTAAGCACTGAGTGCATCAAGTTTTTAGAGCAAATTGAGTACCCCGAGGACACGCTGTAGTGTTACGGATATATGAAAATGACGGGCAAGAAAAGTCCAGCTGGTCCATCAAGCCTGCCCCAACACTAATGGCTGGAGCATTGTGACCAGACACTTCCTACACCCCACCGCAGCCATGTAATCTCCTGGGAGAGGCAAAAAAAAAACCAGGACTAATAAGGGAAAAAATACTCTGGAAGATTCCTCTCCGACCCCTTCAGGTGATCGAAACCACTCTAGGAGATCACACGGACCAAGTGTTATCTGTAAACCCATCTCTATATGATGCGATCTCTGCCCCAGTCAGGAACCAGTCCAGCTCCCTCTTGAAGGCAGAGAGTCGGCACCCACCACACCAGCCGGTAACGCATTCCCTATGTATCACAGCTGTGAAAACTGGTGCCTGGCTATCAGAGGAGGAGATGGATCTGAACAAGCTACCTTTTAGATATAAAAACCGAGTTTCCACACATTCCTCTCTTGCATCTGCTATAGTCGTTTCTTGGTCAATACAGCCGGAGCTCAGGGAGCAGGAAACCTGCTGGCTTACGTGAAATGGAAATTCTGGCACGCACAATGTGCACATTAAGGACAATTTTTGCTTGTAAAATGTTGTAATATGCTTCCCGGATGGCTCAGCAAGTTTTGCGAGTGAGATGAGCTGTCGAGATTAGAAAGTTCAGGTCAGTCCTGGTCTGTGAGTTATGTACTCAGAGGTAGTTCAGGTCCCTATATTAGAGAGGAAAAAGCAGCTAGGGTTCCTGCCTCTTAACTGCTAACTACTGACCTGTGTTGGAAGCATAAATATATATAATGCCGGTACCTCCCGGTTGTCAGCACTTGCTGTCTAAGCTCATATGCACACTAAGAGTGCTGTGCACAGTTCTGGTCCCCATATTATAAAAAGGATATAGAGGCACTAGAGAAGGTGCAAAAAAGACTTACAAGGATGGAATCAGAACTTTTATTTGTTATTTATATTAATGATTTGGATGAGAATTTAGGAGGCATGGTTAGTAAGTTTGCAGATGACACCAAGATTGGTGGCGTTGTGGACAGTGAAGAAGGTTATCTAGGATTGCAACGGGATCTTGATAAATTGGGCCAGTGGGCTGATGAATGGCAGATGGAGTTTAATTAAGATAAATGTGAGGTGATGCATTTTGGTAGATCAAATCGGGCCAGGACCTACTCTGTTAATGGTAGGGCGTTGGGGAGAGTTATAGAACAAAGAGATCTAGGAGTACAGGTTCATAGCTCCTTGAAAGTGGAGTCACAGGTGGATAGGGTGGTGAAGAAGGCATTCAGCATGCTTGGTTTCATTGGTCAGAACATTGAATACAGGAGTTGGGATGTCTTGTTGAAGTTGTACAAGACATTAGTTAGGCCACACTTGGAATACTGTGTACAGTTCTGGTCACCCTATTATAGAAAGGATATTATTAAACTAGAAAGAGTGCAGAAAAGATTTACTTGGATGCTACCGGGACTTGATGGTTTGACTTATAGGGAGAGGTTGGATAGGCTGAGACTTTTTTCCCTGGAGAGTAGGAGGTTTCGGGGGGATCTTATAGAAGTCTATAAAATATTGAGGGGCATAGATAAGGTAGATAGTCAAAATCTTTTCCCAAAGGTAGGGGAGTCTATAACGAGGGGGCATAGATTTAAGGTGAGAGGGGAGAGATACAAAAGGGTCCAGAGGGGCAATTTTTTCACTCAAAGGGTGGCGAGTGTCTGGAAGGAGCTGCCAGAGGCAGTAGTAGAGGCGGGTACAATTTTGTCTTTTAAAAAGCATTTGGACAGTTACATGGGTAAGATGGGTATAGAGGGATATGGGCCAAGTGCAGGCAATTGGGACTAGCTTAGTGGTATAAACTGGGCGACATGGACATGTTGGGCCGAAGGGCCTGTTTCCATGTTGTAAACTTCAATGATTCTAAGGTTATAACCTCTCAGTTAGAATCGTAAACAATTTTACAACACCAAGTTATAGTCCAGCAATTTTATTTTAAATTCACAAGCTTTCGGAGGCTTCCCCCTTCGTCAGGTGAACGATGTGAACGATGTGAACAACCTGACGAAGGGGGAAGCCTCCGAAAGCTTGTGAATTTAAAATAAAATTGCTGGACTATAACTTGCTGTTGTAAAATTGTTTACAATTGTCAAACCCCAGTCCATCACCGGCATCTCCACATCAGTTAGAATCAATCAGGAAAGATTGAACAGACTGGGGCTCTTTTCTCTAGAAAAGAGAAAGCTGAGGGGTGACCTGATAGGGGTCTTTAAAATTATGAAAAGGTTTGATGGGGTAGTCGTAGAGAAAATGTTTACGTTCGTGGGGGAGTCCAAAACTAGGGACCATAAATATAAGAGAGTCACTAATAAATCCAATAGGGAATTCAGGAGAAACTTCTTTACCCAGAGAGTGGTGAGAATGTGGAACTGGCTACCACAAGGAGTAGTCGAGGCAAATAGCATAGATGCATTTAAGGGGAAGCTAGATAAACACATGAGGGAGAAAGGAACAGAAGGATATGCTGATAGGGTGAGATGAAGAGGGGTGGGAGGAGGCTCGTGCAGAGCATAAACACCAGCACAGACAGTTGGGCCAAATAGCCTGTTTCTGTGCTGTAAATTCGATGTAATATGAAGAATGGCCACTTAGGAAAAATACTAAAGGGCAATGGGTACTGATGACATCATCATCCAGCAAGGAGTCATTGTCTTTAGGAAAGGAATAGAAAAATTGGGAAAGCAACAAGAGGAATCTTTTCTTCAGCCTGATTTTGCGTCAACTGTGGCTCAGTGGGTAGCACTCTTGTCTCTGAATCAGAAGGTTGTGGGTTCAAGTCCCACTCCAGAGATTTGAGCACAAAAATCTAGGCTGACACTCCAGTGCAGTACTGAGGGAGTGCTGCACTGTCGGAGGTGCCTCATTCGGACGACATGTTAAACCGAGGCCCCTCCTGCCCTGCCAGGCGAACGTAAAAGATTCCGTGGCAGTATTCAAAGAAGACCTGGGGAGTTCTCCCCGGTGTCCTGGCCAGTATTTATCCCTCAACCAACATCACTAAAACAGAATATCTAGTCATTATCACCTTGCCGTCTGTGGGATCTTGCTGTGTGCACATTGGCTGCCGTGTTTCCTGCATTACTCCATCTCGGCCTCCTCCCGATATCCCCACCATCACAGAAGCCAGTCTTCAGCCAATTCGATTCACTCCACATGATATCGAGAAATGGCTGAGTGCACTGGATACAGCAAAGGCTATAGGCCCCGACAACATCCTGGCTGTTGTGCTGAAGACTTGTGCTCCAAAACTAGCCGTGCCTCTAGCCAAGCTGTTCCAGTACAGCTACAACTCTGGCATCTACCCGACAATGTGGAAAATTGCCCAGATATGTCCTGTTCACAAAAAGCAGGACAAATCCAATCCGGCCAATTACCACCCCATCAGCCTACTCTCAATCATCAGCAAAGTGATGGAAGGTGTCGTCGACAGTGCTATCAAGCGGCACTTACTCACCAATAACCTGCTCACCGATGCTCAGTTTGGGTTCCGCCAGGACCACTCGGCTCCAGACCTCATTACAGCCTTGGTCCAAACATGGACAAAAGAGCTGAATTCCAGAGGTGAGATGAGAGTAACTGCCCTTGACATCAAGGCAGCATTTGACTGAGTGTGGCACCAAGGAGCCATAGTAAAATTGAAGTCAATGGGAATCAGGGGGAAAACTCTCCAGTGGCTGGAGTCATACCTAGCACAAAGGAAGATGGTAGTGGTTGTTGGAGGCCAATCATCTCAGCCCCAGGACATTGCTGCAGGAGTTCCTCAGGGCAGTGTCCTTGGCCCAACCATCTTCAGCTGCTTCATCAATGACCTTCCCTCCATCATACGGTCAGAAATGGGGATGTTTGCTGATGATTGCACAGTGTTCAGTTGCATTCGCAACCCCTCAGATAATGAAGCAGTCTGTGCCCACATGCAGCACGAGCTGGACAACATCCAGGCTTGGGCTGATAAGTGGCAAGTAACATTCGTGCCAGACAAATGCCCGGCAATGACCATCTCCAACAAGAGAGAGTCTAACCACCTCCCCTTGACATTCAACGGCATTACCATCGCCGAATCCCCCACCATCAATAGCCTGGGGGTCACCATTGACCAGAAACTTAACTGGACCAGCCATATAAATACTGTGGCTACAAGAGCAGGTCAGAGGCTGGGTATTCTGCAGCGAGTGACTCACCTCCTGACTCCCGAAAGCCTTTCCACCATCTACAAGGCACAAGTCAGGAGTGTGAAGGAATACTCTCCACTTGCCTGGATGAGTGCAGCTCCAACCACACTCGAGAAGCTCGACACCATCCAGGACAAAGCAGCCTGCTTGATTGGCACCCCATCCACCACCCTAAACATTCACTCCCTTCACCACCGGCGCACTGTGGTTGCAGTGTGCACCATCCACAGGATGCACTGCAGGAACTCGTCAAGGCTTCTCCGACAGCACCTCCCAAACCCGCGACCTCTACCACCTAGAAGGACAAGAGCAGCAGGCACATGGGAACAACACCACCTGCACGTTCCACTCCAAGTCTCACACCATCCCGACTTGGAACTATATCGCCGTTCCTTCATCGTCGCTGGGTCAAAATCCTGGAACTCCCTTCCTAACAGCACTGTGGGAGAACCGTCACCACACGGACTGCAGCGGTTCAAGAAGGCGGCTCACCACCGCCTTCTCGAGGGCAATTAGGGATGGGCAATAAATGCCGGCCTCGCCAGCGTTGCCCACATCCCATGAACAAATAAAACAAAATTACAACAGTGACTAAACTTCAAATGTTTTACATTGGCTGTAAGGCGCTTTGGGATGATCTGAGGTCGTGAAAGGCACTATATAAATGCAGGTTCTTCTTCCATTCGTATAACTCGGGTTTCTATGTTTGTATTTTAATCGTGCTCTTGAAACCACACAAATTGTGGGAGAGGCCTCTCAGCAAATGGGTGCTCCTTGTAGCCTCCCCCCCCCCCCTTCTTTCCACAACTAACCCGAGTACCTGTTGATGGCCACAGCTTCTGTACAGCCTGTGTCTGCAGGAAAAATTCCATTCAAGTATCTGGACCTGTTTTTTTTTTGGTGGCTTTGTAACCTTTGCCTCCAGAATGTATCAATTCACTGAGTCTTGTTACATTCCGGTATCATCAGTCTTGCTCCTAATCAGCCTGTTTACAAGTGTATTGGTCTTTGCTAACAAGTATTGCAAACCATCCCCCTGTGTGCAATATGCAAACACTGTCGTAAGCATTTTGTGCCCCATGGAATTGCCCCATGTGTGTTTGTCCCGAAGCAAAACTCACGAGATGCAGCAGTTTTTTCTGCCTCGTGAGTGTATTCATTCGGAGTGGGAACAGCCACTTTATCAACCTTGTGCTACTTCCCCGGGATGTAGACAAGCTGGTGGAATGGGCAGATGAAATTTAACGCAAAAAAATGCAAAGTGATACATTTAGGTAGGAAGAATAAGGAGAGGCAATATAAACTAGAGGGCACAATTTTAAAGGGGGTACAGGAACAGAGAGATCTGGGGGTATATGTACACAAATCGTTGAAGGTGGCAGGGCAGGTTGAAAAAGAATACAGGATCCTGGGCTTTATAAATAGAGGCATAGAGTACAAAAGCAAGGAAGTCATGATGAACCTTTATAAAACGTAGGCTCGGCCACAACTGGAGTATTGTGTCCAGTTCTGGGCACCGCACTTTAGGGAAGATGTGAAGGCTTTAGAGATGGTGCAGAAGAGATTTACTAGAATGATTCCAGGGATGAGGGACTTTAGTTATGTGGATAGACTGGAGAAGCTGGGGTTGTTCTCCTTGGAACGGAGACGGTTACGAGGAGATTTGATAGAGGTATTCGAAATCATGAAGGGCCTAGACAGAGTATATAGAGAGAAACTATTCCCATTGGCGGAAGGGTCAAGAACCAGAGAACACAGATTTAAGGTGATTGGCAAAAGAGCCAAAAGTGACATGAGGAAAAACCTTTTTACACAGCGAGTGGTTAGGATCTGGAATGCACTGCCTGAGGGGATGGTGGAAGCAGATTCAATCATGGCCTTCAAAAGGGAACTGGATAAGTACTTGAAAGGAAATAATTTGCAGGGCTATGGGGATAGGGCGGGGGAGTGGGACTAGCTGGATTGCTCTTGCATAGAGCCGGCGTGGACTCGATGGGCCGAATGGCCGCTTCCGTGCTGTAACCTTTCTATGATTCTATGATCATGCACACAGACACCAGCATAAAACCTAATCTAACAATTCTTCCAATAAAGGATGTTGCAAATCATAAACTCAAGCATGTTCATAATAGTTCACCTGGTGGCTCAGTAGGTAAATGCATTGCCTGATGTGGTACTAAGTCATTCAACCGGGTTAGACCCAGGTTCTGTGCTGAGTCAGCTGATCTCAAGCCGAGGAAGTGTGCGGACTCTGAAATTGGGTGGAATTATTTCGCCCAAACAACGCTCTTGTTTCATGTTGAGAATGTTGAGATGGTCGTTGGGTTTAAGGGTTTTTTTTCCTGTTCTCAGGATGTGGGTGACACTGGTGCGGCCGAACCTAGATGATTGAGCACTGAACTTATGGAGGTATGTCAGACAGTTAACTGTATAGGAGAGCTCCTCTGGGACACTACATCAAATTAAACTGTGACAGTAAGTCAAGGCAGCATAGATAGCAATTGGTGAAAAGCAAATTTAGGACTGAGGTCAGGGACTTAGTTTTTCATGCAGTGTTAATCGCATGGAAAGAGCTTCCAGGTAGGGCAGCGGAGGCAAATCCTGGAACCGTTTGGATGGTGTGATGGAGAGGGTACCAAGGGGTCTTTTCTGGCTGGATGAGCTAAGATAGGAGAAATGGCCTTGCTTGTCTGCAGCTACCTTGGGGATTTGCAGCAGTTTCCATATTAAGTACATTTTTTTGGAAATGGCTGCATTTTCCTTTAAAGAATAAAAGCAGCTTTGGCAACTAATTAAACTCATGGAGGCAATCTGCATAATTCACAACACTGGGAAATGTTTGCTCTCATAGAATGATACAGTACAGAAGGAAGCCATTCAGCCCCTCATGTTCTGCAACCATCACATATAGCAATATTCCATCAAAATTGATAATTTTGATCTCCTCATAAGCCAAGTAGTTCAAAGTATATGCTTGTTTATGGATGGTGAGTATAATCCCGCTCGAGAATGATTACGATTGCATGTGAGTGTATTAAATGCTGCTAAGGTTAGCACAACAACAACTTGCATTTATATAGCACATTTAACGTAGTAAAATGTCCCAAAGTGCTTCACAGGAGCGCAATCAGCAAAAATTTGACACCGAGCTAAAGAAGGAGAGATTAGGACAGATGACCAAACGCTTGGTCAAAGAAGTAAGTTTTAAGGAGCGTCTTAAAGGAGGAGAGAGAGGCGGAGAGGTTTAGGGAGGGAATTCCAGAGCTTAGGGCCGAGGCAGCTGAAGGCACGGCCGCCGATGGTGGATCGATTAAAATCGGGGATGCGTAAGAGGCCAGAATTGGAGGAGCGCAGAGATCTCGGAGGGTTGTCGGGCTGAAGGAGGTTACAGGGTTAGGGAGGGGCGAGGCCATGGAGGGATTTGAAAACCAGGATGAGAATTTTAAAATCGAGGTGGTCCTGGACAGGGAGCCAATGTAGGTCAGCGAGCACAGGGGTGATGGATGCACGGGACTTGGTGCGAGTTAGGATACGGGCAGCAGAGTTTTGGAAGAGCGCAAGCTTATGGAGGGTGGAAGATGGGAGGCCGGCCAGGAGAGCATTGGAATAGTTGAGTCTGGAGGTAACAAAAAAATCCAAATTCATCTCCTAGAGACTGTATACAAAATAGACAATTCAATTTCACAATTCATATTAGATTCCAAACACTGACGACAAGCCACATCAGTTTGGCACGGATGAGCCCAGTTTGGCACGGATGAGCCCAGTTTGGCACGGATGAGCCCAGTATGCACCCGAAGATGTTACATCAACTTGGCTGCACTTTCCTTCTGCACTAAAACACGGCTCAATGTCACCCCCTCAGCAAGAGGATCAGGAAGGGAGGATACGTTGCCATCTGGTGGACGAGAGAGAGCCAGCAACTAACAAAGCAGCAACATCAGTCTGCATTTTCTTAAAACAGGCACATTGAATGTTGCCCCAGCGTCATCAACTCAAAAAATCGAACAAAAGTTCCCCCCTGTTTAAAGGGGTGCAACTAATAATAGAACTTTTTTTAAAAAAAACAGAAACTTATCAAACTAAATAATAATATTATATAGTGTCCAGTATGCCCTCCTGTCCCTGCAGTGCCCACCGGTCGCAGAAGGCCTCGAGTTTATCAGCAGATACTGCATGCTCCTTCTCCAGGGCCTCCTGGGCACAGACCAGGCCACGGGAGAGAGGCAGGTAAAGCCTATTGCACCTGGTATTCCCAGGCCGTCTCCCAGCCGAGGGTACTAGCCAAACCCAACTCTGCTTACACTTCCGAGACCAAACCAGGTCGGGCGCATTCAGAGCACCGTGGAAGTCGGCAAATCATCAGTATGTGAACGGGGGAGCGGGAGTAGGAACTCTACCCATTGAGATAGTCAGTCATGCTGACTCTGTTTTTTAGTGTCCTATTGTAAGACTGAATGAAATGAATACTGCAGCTCCAGTAACATAATTAAACTGAACAAATACACCGTGAAAAGCCATGCTTTGATTTCCTAGAAGGAATCCAGTTCGCCCTGGTACTTTGTCCCATTTTAAAATGTTAACAAATACAGTGGTATATTGTACAAGAGACATAAATCACTGCAGCGACGTCAGATATAAGGCTCATGTACTAAATGCTCCTGAATGTGCAGCAATGAATTGCTTCATCACTTTTTCTCACTGATCATCAGCTGCTTTCTACACAGTGGTCAATGGGGGGGGGGGGTGGGGGAGGGAGCGGGGGAGGGAAACACTCTGGAGGGTGGGGATGCTCAGAGGAGAAGCCAGCATGTTTTGACCTTTGCTGACCTCTTCTAAAAACCACCTACCAATTTAACAGGGTGGTCTGTAGTGCCAGCAGTGACCAGGCACAGGATCTGAAAGTGAACGTCACTGAATCTGATCATCACTCTTCTTGAATACTAATTGTGGTTCTACGATTGTCCCATTACTGTAGTGAGCTGTAATAGACGTGAGTTTTCTTTGTATGCTAGCTGATATCCTCTGCCGTTGCTCGTGGGTAGTCTGGGCTCTGGAGCATGGTTGTGTTGTTTCAGCTGCTATGATGGGAGCTCTGTGAAACAGCTCAGTGTGGAGCCTCCTCCCTCCCTACTTCATCTAACATTATCTGCATAACCTTCTATTCCTTTCTCCCTCATGTGTTTATCTAGCTTCCCTTTAAATGCATCTATGCTATTCGCCTCAACTACTCCTTGTGGCAGTGAGTTCCACATTCCAACTATTCTCCTAAAGAAGCTTCTCCTGAATTCCCTATTGGATTTATTAGTGACTATCTTATGGTCTCTCTACAAGTGAAAACATTTTCTCTACGGTCCAGGCTATCGAACTCTTTCATAATCTTAAAGACCTCTATCAGGTCACTCCTCAGCCATCTATTTTCTAGATAGATATAACCTCTCCAGTTCTGGTATCACCATGTGATCTAGCCACTGCTAATCTATGGCTAGGGTCTGTTGGATAGGAGGATTTCTGTGACGCTGCTCGTGGGTCTTTTGCAGAAAGGAAAATGCATCTTAATGTGTGAACAGGATTTACCTGCTCTGGACTGACATAAAATCAGCCAAAAAGTGTCAGTCAAACTTACAAAGAAACAGTTTAAACTAAAAATAGAAAATGCTGGAAACACTCAGCAACTAGCAGTTCTGACGAAAGGTCATCGACCTGAAACGTTAACTCTGTTTCTCTCTCCACAGAAGCCGCCTGACCTGCTGAGTGTTTTCCAGCACTTTCTGTTTTTATTTTAGATTTCCAACAAACGCTGGATTTTGCTTTTGTTTTAAAGACACAGTTTTCCCCGGCACCACTAGGTGGCGGCATTCCCATTTTCTGAGGACATAAATGTCACTGGTGACAATGATATGTATAAATGCGTAGGCTTCAAGGAGCTCTTGAAACATTTGCCTGAGGAAGGAGAAAATCTCCGAAAGCTTGTGAATTTAAAATAAAATTGCTGGACTATAACTTGGTGTTGTAAAATTGTTTATAACTGGTGACAATGGCTGAGTTACAAGCTGCACTTGGTTATTTTTCGCCCAGTTTCCCTGCTCCTTCCCCCGGAGGTGGTGATTGTTGTGGGCTACAGCTCCAATTGGTGACATCAGCTCATCGGTATCTCTCCCAAGTGGCAATTCTTCATTTGTGAGCCTGAATTAATTGGCGGGCTTTGGGGGGCGATGAAATTTGTTTCTGGGCAGTAGTGCAAGATGGACAATAGCGTGTCGTCAGCCCGTTTTACGCTCCGCCTGATTTTCTTTTCCATGCCAAAGTACTCCTGGCCAAGATGAGTTTTTCCCCCTTCCTATGACTCGCCTCTGACAGACAGCTACTGTCTTTACCAAGTACTGTAATTATATTAATTACAGTACTTTCTGTAGAGTCGGCCATGGCTCAGTGGGTAGCACTCTCACCCCTGAGTCAGAAGGTCGTGGGTTCAAGTCCCACTCCAGAGACTTGAGCGCATAATTTCAGGCTGACACTCCCAGTGCTGCACTGTACAGAGATGATGTGGAGATGCCGGTGATGGACTGGGGTTGACAATTGTAAACAATTTTACAACACCAAGTTATAGTCCAGCAATTTTATTTTAAATTCACAAGCTTTCGGAGGCTTCCTCCTTCGTCAGGTAAATGTTCAGGAGCTCCTTGAAGCCTACGCATTTATACATCACAGAACAAGGCAACTGCCCGTTGCCTTGGCAACGGGCAGTTGCAGGGGCAGTCTGTAAACACCATGTATTGTTCTGTGATGTATAAATGCGTAGGCTTCAAGGAGCTCCTGAACATTTACCTGACGAAGGAGGAAGCCTCCGAAAGCTTGTGAATTTAAAATAAAATTGCTGGACTATAACTTGGTGTTGTAAAATTGTTTACAACTGTACAGAGATGCCATTGTTTGCATGGTGTTAAACTGAGGCCCCATCTGCCCTCTCAGGTGCATGTAAAAGATTCCCATAGCACTAATTTGAAGAAGAGCAGGGGAGTTCTCCCCAATCTCCTGGGCCAATATTTATCCCTCAACCAACATCACTAAAAATAAAAACAGATAATCTGGTCATTATCTCAGGGATCTTGCTGTGTGCAAATTGCAAATTGGCTGCAGCGTTTCCTACAGTATAACAGTGACTACACTTCTAAAAAGTACTTCATTACCTATAAAGTGCTTTAAAGACATCCTGAGTTCTTGAAAGGCAACAATAACTTGCATTTATACAGCACCTTTAACATAATAAACCATCCCAAGGCGCTTCACAGGAGTGTTATCAGACAAAATTTGACACCGAGCCACATAAGGAGATATTAGGACAGGTGACCAAGAGGTAGGTTTTAAGGAGCGTCTTAAAGGAGGAGGGAGAGGTAGAGAGGCAGAGGGGTTTAGGCAGGGAATTCCAGAGCTTAGGGCCCAGGCAGCTGAAAGCGTAGCCGCCAAAGGTGGAGCGATGAAAATCGGGGATTCACAAGAGGCCGGAATTGGAGGAGCGCAGAGTTCTCTGAGGTTTGTAGGGCTGGAAGAGGTTACAGAGATAGCGAGGGAGGAGGCCATGGAGGCATTTGAACACAACAATGAGAATTTTAAATTTGAGGCGTTGCTGGACCAGGATCAAATGTAGGTCGGCGAGCACAGCGGGTGATGGGTGAACGGGACTTGGCGTGAGTTAGGATACAGGCAGCAGAGTTTTGGATGAGCTCAAGTTTATGGAGGATGGAAGATTGGAGGCCGGCCGGGAGAGCGTTGGAATATTCGAGTCTAGAAGTAATAAAGGCATGGATGAGGGTTTCAGCAGCCGAAGGGCTGAGGCAGGGGCAGAGACGGGTGATATTACGGAGATGGAAGTAGGCGGTCTTGGTGATGGAGAGGATATGAGGTCGGAAGCTCAACTTGGTCAAACAGGATGCCAAGATTGCGAACGGTCTGATCGATCCTCAGACAGTGGCCAGGGAGGTTGATGAAAGGTGCTATATAAATGCAAGTCTTTCTTTCTTTACCAAAGGAAACAGTATCAATCCTATCGAATCCCTTTATCACTTTAAACACCTCGATTAGATCACCCCTCAACTTTCAAAACTCAAGGGAATTCAAGTCGCTTATGTAACCTGTCCTCACAATTTAACCCTGTAAGCCCTGGCATCATTCTGGTGAATCTGCGCTGCACCCCCTCCGGGGCTAATATCTTTCGTGAGGTGTGGTGCCCAAAACTGAATGCAGTATTCCAGATGGTGTCTGACACATAGGCTCTGTACAACTGAAGCATCGCTTCCTAAGGGTAATAGTCACTTTGTACGATAGTGTAAAACGTGCGACAGTAATCAGCAGCCTATTTTGCAACTCTCCCGATTTTCTTGAACCCACGACCAGGAGTGAGAGTGCTACAACTGAGCCATGGCTGACACCAATTCAGAAGGGTTTTTATTGGCCTGGTGCATGCTTCGACAACTCTGGTTCAGCAAGCCATTTCTTTCAGTTCCCACCACAAACTCTGTTCCCCAGCCACTGACTCCATCCTTCTCCCTGGCCAGTGTCTGAGGCTGAACCAGACCGTTCGCAACCTTGCTGTCCTATTTGACCCTGAGATGAGCTTTCAACCCCCCATACCCCCTCCATCACCAAGACCGCCTACTTCCACCTCCGTAACATCACTCGTCTCCGCCCCTGCCTCGGCTCATCTGCTGCTGAAACTCTCATCCACGCCTTCGTTACCTCCAGACTTGACTATTCCAATGCTCTCCTGGCCGGCCTCCCAGCTTCCACCCTCCCTACACTTGAGCTGATCCAAAACTCTGCTGCCCCCGTATCCTAACTCACACCAAGTCCCATTCACCCATCACCCCTGTGCTCGCTGACCTACATTGGCTCCCAGTCCGGCAACGCCTCAGTTTTAAAACTCTTATCTTTGTTTTTGAAATCCCTTCATGGCCTCGCCCCTCCCTATCTCTATAACCTTGTCCAGCCCTACAACCCTCTGAGATCTCTGCGCTCCGGCAATTATTGCCTCTTGCACATCCCTGATTTTAATCACCCCACCGTTGGCGGCCGTGCCTTTAGCTGCCGAGGCCCTAAGTTCTGGAATTCCTTCCCTAAATCTCTCCGCCTCTCTACTTCTCTCTCCTCCTTTAAGACGCTCCTTAAAACCTACCTCTTTGACCAAGCTTTTGGTCACCTGTCCTAATATGTGGCTCGGTGTCAAATTTTGTTTGATAATCGCTCCTGTCAAGCTCCTTGGGACGTTTTACTACGTTAAAGGTGCTGTATAAATGCAAGTTATTTGTTTTCGTGTTCTGGGCAATGATGTTATCTTGGGGTGTGCTCGATGTGAAGGAGAAACCCTGTGCAAAGCTTTGCTGCTGATAATTCTGCACAGACTTTTAGGACTGATACAGAATGTTGACCTGCAGCTGTGACAGGTCGAGTGGAACTGTAAACAAATTAGGAGGGCCTGACTTAAAGTACCAATGGATCTCCTGCTGCTGCTGATCTTGTGGCCGTGATCTTGTAGAGAGTTGAGAGCCCCGTCACAATGTCAGTGATGTTTATGGAGAATCTTGGCCTGGAGTATGGTCATTCTCTGTGGAATTAATTATTCCATCAATTGAGGGAGCTGCTCCAATCACAGCCAGTGCTCAATGGCACTAGCTAAACATCTTACGGAGAAATGGACAGTTGCCCCAAACCTTGTACTAATCAGCTTGTAGCCAGCACTGAAGACTCAAGGTTGTTGCTTTTCAATTGTATCTTTAATGCTTTAGATAAATGTGTTTTGTGTATCCTTCTCCCTGCCTTGCGTGAAATGAGAGCAAAGATAACTAAGGAAAGAGTAGGGCCTATTAGAGACCAAAAAAGTAACCTATGCGTGGAGGCGGAAGATGTGGATATGGGTCTTAATGAATACTTCGCGTCTGTCTTCACAAAAGAGGGGGACGATGCAGAGATTGTAGTTGAGGATGAAGAGTGTGAAATATTATATGGAATAAACATAGTGAGAGAGGAAGTATTAAGGGGCTTAGTATCTTTGAAAGTAGATAAATCGCCAGGCCTGGATGAAATGTATCCTAGGCTGCTAAGAGAAGCAAGGGAGGAAATATCGGAGGCTCTGACCATCATTTTCCAATCGTCCCTGGCTACAGGCATGGTGCCGGAGGATTGGAGGACTGCTAACATTGTACCGTTGATTAAAAAGGGAGAAAGAGATAGACCGAGTAATTACAGGCCAGTCAGTCTAACCTCGGTGGTGAGCAAATTATTGGAATCGATTCTGAGGGACAGCATAAATCATCATTTAGAAAGACACAGGTTAATCAAGGACCGTCAGTGTGGATTTGTAAAGGGAAGGTCGTGTCTGACTAACTTGATTGAATTTTTTGAGCAGGTAACAAGGAGGTTCGATGAGGGTAACGCATTTGATGTAGTCTACATGGATTTTAGCAAGGCTTTTGACAAGGTCCCACATGGCAGACTGGTCAAAAAAGTAAAAGTCCATGGGATCCAAGGGAAAGTGGCAAGTTGGATCCAAAATTGGCTCAGTGGCAGGAAGGAAAGGGTAATGGTTGACGGGTGTTATTGCGATTGGAAGGCTGTTTCCAGGGGGGTCCCGCAAGGCTCAGTTCTAGGTCCCTTGCTTTTTGTGGTATATATTAATGATTTGGACTTGAATGTGGGGGGCATGATCAAGAAGTTTGCAGATGATGCAAAAATTGGCCGTGTGGTTGATAGTGAGGAGGAAAGCTGTAGACTGCAGGAAGATATCAATGAACTGGTCAGATGGGCAGAAAAGTGGCAAATGGAATTCAATCCAGAGAAGTGTGAGGTAATGCATTTGGGGAGGGCAAACGAGGCAAGGGAGTACACAATAAATGGGAGGTGTAGAGGAACCGAGGGACCTTGGAGTGCATGTCCACAGATCCTTGAAGGTAGCAGGACAGGTAGATAAGGTGGTTTAAAAAGGCATGCGGGATACTTTCCTTTATTAGCCGAGGCATGGAATATAAGAGCAGGGAAGTTATGCTAGAACTGTATAAAACATTGGTTGGGCCACAGCTTGAGTACCATGTACATTTCTGGTCACCACATTACAGGAAAGATGTGATTGCACTAGAGAGGGTACAGAGGAGGTTTACAAGGATGTTGCCAAGGCTGGAGAATTTTAGCTATGAGAAAAGATTGGGGTTGTTTTCTTTGGAACAGAGGAGGCTGAGGGGAAATTTAATTGAGGTATATAAAATTATGGCGGGACTAGATAGAGTGGATAGGGAGGATCTATTTCCCTTAGCAGACGGGTTAGTGACCAGGGGGCATAGATTTAAAGTAATTGGTAGAAAGGTTAGACAGGAGCTGAGGAGAAATCTTTTGACCCAGAGGGTGGTGGGAGGTCTGGAACTCACTGCCTGAAAGGGTGGTAGAGGCAGAAACCCTCAACTCATTTTAAAAAGTGCTTGGATGTGCACCTTTTTTTTTATTCGTTCGTGGGATGTCAGCGTCACTGGCGAGGCCGGCATTTATTGCCCATCCCTAATTGCCCTTGAGAAGGTGGTGGTGAGCCGCCTTCTTGAACCGCTGCAGTCTGTGTGTTGAAGGTTCTCCCACAGTGCTGTTAGGAAGGGAGTTCCATGATTTTGACCCAGCAACGATGAAGGAACGGCGATATATTTCCAAGTCGGGATGGTGTGTGACTTGGAGGGAACGTGTAGGTGGTGTGTTTCCATGTGCCTGCCGCCTTTGACCTTCTAGGTGGTAAAGGTCGTGGTTTTGGGAGGTGCCGTTGAAGAAGCCTTGGCGAGTTGCTGCAGTGCATCCTGTAGATGGTAGATGGTACACACTGCAGCCACTGTGCGCCAGTGGTGAAGGGAGTGAATGTTTAGGGTGGTGGATGGGGTGCCAATCAAGCGGGCTGCTTTATCCTGGATGGTGTCAAGCTTCTTGAGTGTTGTTGGAGCTGCACTCATCCAGGCAAGTGGAGAGTATTCCATCACACTCCTGACTTGTGCCTTGTAAGTGGTGGAAAGGCTTTGGGGAGTCAGGAGGTGAGTCACTCACCGCAGAATACCCAGCCTCTGACCTGCCCTTGTAGCCACAGTATTTATGTGGCTGGTCCAGTTAAGTTTCTGGTCAATGGTGACCCCCAGGATGTTGATGGTGGGGGATTCGGCGATGGTAATGCCGTTGAATGTCAAGGGGAGGTGGTTAGATTCTCTCTTGTTGGAGATGGTCATTGCCTGGAACTTGTCTGGCGCGAAAGTTACTTGCCACTTATCAGCCCAAGCCTGGATGTTGTCCAGGTCTTGCTGCATGCAGGCAAGGACTGCTTCATTATCTGAGGGGTTGCGAATGGAACTGAACACTGTGCAGTCATCAGCGAGCATCCCCATTTCTGACCTTATGATGAAGGGAAGGTCATTGATGAAGCAGCTGAAGATGTTTGGGCGTAGGACACTGCCTTGAGGAACTCCTGCAGCAGTGCCCTTGGGCTGAGATGATTGGCCTCCAACAACCACTACCATCTTCCTTTGTGCTACGTATGACTCCAGCCACTCGAGAGTTTTCCCCCTGATTCCCAATTTTACTCAGGCTCCTTGGTGCCACACATGGTGAAATGCTGCCTTGATGTCAAGGGCAGTTACTCTCACTTCACCTCTGGAATTCAGCTCTTTTGTCCATGTTTGGACCAAGGCTGTAATGAGGTCTGGAGCCGAGTGGTCCTGGCGGAACCCAAACTGACCATTGGTGAGCAGGTTATTGGTGAGTAAGTGCCGCTTGATAGCACTGTCGACGACACCTTCCATCACTTGGCTGATGTTTGAGAGTAGACTGATGGGGCGGTAATTGGTTGAATTGGATTTGTTCTGCTTTTTGTGGACAGGACATACCTGGGCAATTTTCCACATTGTCGGGTAGATGCCAGTGTTGTAGCTGTACTGGAACAGTTTGGCTAGAGGCGCAGCTAGTTCTGGAGCACAAGTCTTCAGCACTACAGCCGGGATGTTGTCGGGGCCCATAGCCTTTGTTGTATCCAGTGCACTCAGCCGTTTCTTGATATCATGTGGAGTGAATCGAATTGGCTGAAGACTGGCTTATATGATGGTGGGGATATCGGGAGGAGGCCAAGATGGATCATCGACTCGGCACTTCTGGCTGAAGATCGTTGCAAACGCTTCAGCCTTGTCTTTTGCACTCACATGCTGGACTCCGCCATCATTGAGGATGGGGATGTTTATAGAGCCTCCTCCTCCCATTATAGAGTCATAGAGTTATACAGCACGGATAGAGGCCCTTCGGCCCATCGTGTCCGCGCCGGCCATCAGCCCTGTCTACTCTAATCCCATATTCCAGCATTTGGTCCGTAGCCTTGTATGCTATGGCATTTCAAGTGCTCATCCAAATGCTTCTTGAATGTTGTGAGGGTTCCTGCCTCCACAATCCTTTCAGGCAGTGAGTTCCAGACTCCAACCACCCTCTGGGTGAAAAAGTTCTTTCTCAAATCCCCTCTAAACCTCCCGCCTTTTACCTTGAATCTATGTCCCCTTGTTATAGAACCCTCAACGAAGGGAAAAAGCTTCTTAGTATCCATCCTATCTGTGCCCCTCATAATTTTGTACACCTCAATCATGTCCCCCCTCAGCCTCCTCTGCTCCAAGGAAAACAAACCCAATCTTCCCAGTCTCTTTTCATAGCTGAAGCGCTCCAGCCCTGGTAACATCCTGGTGAATTAGTTGTTTAATTGTCCACCACCATTCACAACTGGATGTGGCAGGACTGCAGAGCTTTGATCTGATCCGTCGGTTGTGTCCTTCAGGACTCGGCCAGCTCGGTCAGTCGTGGTGCTACCGAGCCACTTTTGGTGATGAACATTGAAGTCCCCCACCCAGAGTACATTCTGTGCCCTTGCTACCCTCAGTGCTTCCTCCAAGTGGTGCTCAACATGGAGGAGGACTGATTCATCAGCTGAGGGAGGGTGGTAGGTGGTAATCAGCAGGAGGTTTCCTTGCCCATGGTTGACCTGATGCCATGAGATTTCAGGGGGTCCAGAGTCAAAGTTAAGGACTCCCAGGGCCACTCCCTCCTGACTGTATATCACTGTACCGCCAACTCTGGTGGGTCTGTCCTGCCGGTGGGAAGTGCCGTAACCTACAGGGCTACGGACCAAGTGCTGGAAAGTGGGAATAAGCTGGTTAGCTCTTTTTCGGCCGGCACAGACACGATGGGCCGAATGGCCTCCTTCTGTGCCGTAACTTCCTATGATTCTATATTCTATTCTATGAAATAACAAATTCTAAATTCTTTTTATACTAAGACTGGTTCAACTTAAAATAACGAAGCACAGCTTTTTGTGGCCATGGATATAACTTCTCGTTTTTTGCATTTAAATTTCATTTGCAAATACAACCGATGTATTTTCAAATCTATAAAATATTATGAAGTCTTTTTATTCCCTCTAGGGGGCCCTGGTGTAAT
Source organism: Heptranchias perlo (assembly GCF_035084215.1). Taxonomy (NCBI): domain Eukaryota; kingdom Metazoa; phylum Chordata; class Chondrichthyes; order Hexanchiformes; family Hexanchidae; genus Heptranchias; species Heptranchias perlo. The sequence goes on from NC_090355.1 coordinate 32,863,234, forward strand.
GTACATCAAGTTATTTCTCTCTGTGCTGGATTTTGAAAAAAACATGAGGTCATGATGATTGCTCAGTTATTGTATAAGTATATGTTTTCAGTAAAATAAACACAGTGGAACTCTATTCCATGCGATAAATCAGGACTGACAGAAACAGCCTTGACTTGAACTAACTATGCCCATTCCAGAGGTACAGCGTGACAAGGGACCTTGGTACTATTTGCATTCTGAAGAACACTACCGCGGGAATGGACAGCTCATGTGTAGGACAAGCATTAATCGTTTTTTTTAGGTAGATTTATTGTGAAATTGGCACATTTCATACAGGTCTTTGCATCTGATACAAACATGTTAACCAACCCATGATGGAGGCCTCTCTCACTTAAATGCTTTACATCAGGTACAATTATGTAATCATTGCCACAACATCCATTTGTTGAGAATCACTGTTGGAGGTACTTCCTTCATAGGTTTGGAATATTTTTTTGGGGGGGTGGGAGGGAGAAGAGAAAGTAGAGTCGAGTGTCATTTTTGATTCTTTTTATTGCCAACTTACCCCTTCCTGTCTTGAAGGCAGTGACTCATGCTGGGGTACTTGTTCTATGGGTGACGTGGACTTATTGCTACCAACCCCAAGTGTCCATTCTTCACATCCAAACCTGAGCAGCGTATGGCATCACAGCCATGGATGAACACAGCAGAACCTGATCCTGCTCTCACCCAATGTCCACATTTTCTAGCCAGCATCACTGGTTAGTGATTAGGAGTAGGGAAAGTGGGTGCTTTATCCCCTCCCGAGCCTTAAGATCTATGGAGTTGTAGATTACTGGTCTGGCTGAGATGAGCTAACTTACAACACACCAGTGATCGAACTCAAGACTTTTCCAATACATATTAGCTCAACACTATGTCATGAACTACATTTACCCATTGGACATTGAGGTGTCCTTATTGTTGTCTTGATCTTTATAATAAAAAATAAATTAATTTCTAAAATAAATCAGAACATCTATAAAGGCACACAAAGAACAGTGCCTTTCACAACATCACAAAGCACTTTACAGTCAATTAAGTACTTTTGAAGTGTAGTCACTTTTGTAATGTAGGAAACACAGCAGCAGCCAATTTGCACACAGCAAGTTCCCACAAACAGCACAGAGATAATGCCCGGATAATCTTTTTTTAGTAATATTGGTTGAGGGATAGATATCGCTCTAGGACACTTGGGAGAATACCTCATCCCTTCTTCAAATAGTACCATGGGATCTTTTATGTCCACATGTGAGGGCAAACAGGGCCTCAGTTTAATGTCTCATCCATAAGGCACCACCTCCAACAGTGCAGCACTCCCTCGATACTGCACTGTAGTGTCAGCCTAGATTATGTGCTTAAGTTTCTGAGTGGGACTTGAACCTACAACCTACTAACTCAGAAACGAGAGTCCTACCCAGTGAGCCATGCTGAGGCTTGGCAATTTATGGGCAAATAAGCAACCTATAGCTGTTCCAATGCATGGCGAGGGACTGAGCCATAAAACCAGGAAATTCCCAGGTCCTATCACTGGACTATGTTGTGTTCCATTTGCGCCTGGATTGAAAATTAGATTGGGTCCCTACACCTGATTACCATCCAGTGACATCTGCTTCAGATGCAGGCAAGATTAGGATGGTTTCTGTCATCTAGGCTAGTGATTGTCAAACTTTTCTGGTGGGTGACCCCTAACAATATTAATACACACCAAGGGCCCCTTGTCCCAACATCCAAAACACAGTATCAACCACCCAAAGGAAAACAGTGCAATCTTTACAGAAAGTACAAATCACCTATGTGAGTAAACAAATACAGACAAATTATAGAATACAGAATTCTGATGACCTCATAGACATGCTAGAATCCATGAACCCCAATCTATAAGCCTATTGTCTGGGTGTACATATGAAAAGTGATTGCTTGGTAAAGTATCAAAGGATTAGTCATTTCTTTTAAAAGAAAGGATTGCATTTATATACAGCCTTTCATGACCTCAGGATATCCCAAAGCGCTTTACAGCCAATGAAGTACTTTTGAAGTGCAGTCACTGTTGTAATGTAGGAAACGCGGCAGCCGATTTGCACACAAGACCCCACAAACAGCAATATGATAATGACCAGATAATATGTTTTAATGATATTAGTTGAGGGATAAATATTGGACAGGACACTGGGGAGAACTCCCCTGCTCTTCTTTGAATATTGCCATGGAATCCTTAACATCCACCTGAGAGGGCAGACGGAGCCTGGGTTTAATGTCTCATCCAAAAGTGGGGGGGGGGGCGGGGGGTGCTGCAGAGAAAGCGGGTAAAATAATCACAGAACTGGGCTTGCACAGCTCACTCAGTGTGCAAGCTCATGACTTATTACGTTGATATTAAATGAGCCTTTGCTTCTCGGTCCATCACTGTTTCTCACACCACAAAGTGTCATTGTGTGTTTTCTCTGTGCATAATTGTAAGGAGTCTTACAACACCAGGTTATAGTCCAACAGCTGACAACAACTCCTTACATTTGTCCACCCCAGTCCATCACCGGCATCTCCACATCTGTGCACAATGTCAGACCCTCTAAATGTCACTCATTAAGAATGACAATCACTTATTTTTGGTTTAAAACATATCACCCAGTTTGATGCAACACCCTCAAAAAAATAAATACAAACTCCACGTGTTTGGTTAGCTTTTGGTGATCACAAGCATCACTCAACATCTGTCTTACAACATGTGGACTTCATGCTAATGAACTCTGCAACAATACCTTTAAGGATGGGATGGGCACTGGCCTATCACCTGCACTTAAACATTACAAATGGTAAATAAATAATAAACAGGTCGCCAATTACATTGCCCAGTAACCAGGCCGCCCAATAAGTAGCCAATAGTAATTGCGACTACAGAAGTAAAGAGATAAGCCAATCAGATACGAATCCCACCTAACCAATCAGCGACTACGGCTATTCGGCGGTGACGTCTGTCGATTGTGACCAATCAGCGATGTTGTTTCAGAAGCCGTTTACATATTCGCCAATCGGCGTTGTTCTTTTACCCTTGATCGGCGCGCGGGCCAATGAAATGCTTTGTTTTATATCGCGCCTCGGTTTCTGACCAATCAGCACTGTTGTTTATTGATTGTTGATGGGCCGGCCGGAACCAATCAGCGAGGCTGCAATGGTGGGCGGCCAATGATTGGAGGGGAGCGGCGGCCGGCGCGGAGCGGAGCGGCTCTTGAGGCGGAGGCTCGCTCGGCGCTGACAGGAGGCGGTGAGAGCGGCGATAGGCGGGGGGGGGTTGTGAGGGGAATAAAATAATAATAACACCCGGGGAGGGAGGGGGGTAAATCTGAGGGACCGTTAACCCACCCCCGCCACCGGCCTTTGAGGAGGGGTGGGGGGAAGAGATCAGCGCCGTTTGGTTGCGATGAGGACGATGCCATCCCCGCTGTGCGCCGATGCCCTGCTTCGAGGAAGACGGTTGTGGGCCAAGCGCCGACCCCTGTGTACCCGAACCTGACTCGTTCCAACTTCGCAGCCCGGGCTTCGTACCGGCCTAGTTCCCCCCCCCCCCACCCCACCGCCCCGACACACACCCACTACTCCCGGGGCCTTGTCCGTTCCGCGGTGGTTTCGCTTGTTGGTCCCGTGCCTCTCGCCAGCCTCCACCTCCGCCGCCGTCCGCCCGGGGCTCTCCAACCGTGACTGGAAAGGGCACCTTCGAGGGGGGGAAAAAAAAAAGCGGACTCTCCGCGACCGCTCATGGCTTTCATAATGAAGAAGAAGAAATTCAAGTTCCAGACCACCTTCAGCCTGGAGGAGCTGGCCGCCGTGCCCTTCGTCAACGGGGTGCTCTTCTGTAAGATCCGCCTCTTGGACGGAGGAGATTTCACCCAACTCTCATCCAGGTAAGGACCCACCCAGCACCTGCTGCAACCTGGAGCCGAGAGGAGAGGGAGGGAGGGAGGGAGAAGGGAAGGTATCCCTGAGGTTTGCTTGCCAATGGCCAGTTCTTTCGCGACGTGCCAGCCTGGGATATATATTCCTGTTTAAAACTAGTACAAGTCAAGAAAATAGTTTCTTGGGAGAGACCAGTATTTGTTTTGACAAAAGATGCACAGGTACAATTGACATTGGGTCCCACTTGACCTCTAGTTTGGGCGTAGGGGGACAAAAGACTTTTTTTGAAATAACAATATCCTCGATTGTAAGTGTGGAAGACTTGAGTCACATTGAGAGTATATGACCCCACTTTGTGGCTCTGCACTGAGTTGGTTTGTTGCAAGATATGACCATAAGCTTCAGTGCTTTTGCAATTTAGCTATGTTTTTGCGTGGCCCTGATGCTGGCCATGATGTGGAGATGCCGGTGGTGGACAAATGCAAGGAGTCTTACAACACCAGGTTATAGTCCAACAGCTTTATTTGAAATCACAAGCTTTCGGAGGGTCCGAAAGCCTCTGATGCTGGCATGTCCACTTACTCTGCAGCGGCAATCAGCAAAGCAAATATCGAGTGCTGAACTAAACAGCCAAAACAGAGTACAAGTCTGGAGAATATATACTAACACTTGGCTCGGTTCTGGTCACTAAGACATGGTAGACATTCAAGCAGACTAGGCAGAGAAGAGCCTCAACATCGATTAATAATGTCAGAGGATGTAGCAGTGAGGAAAGAATAGGCTTTTCACTCTTGAAAGGAGACACCTGAAAGGTGGTCTTATTGAGGATATAAGATGGTAACGGTAAATCTGGAAAATTACTTCAAATTAAACAGTAGGAATAGAACAAGGGAGGGGGGCTCAGGCTCAAACTAGTAAAAGGCGAATTTAAGATAGTAAGTTCTACTTCACACGTGGTATCAGAGGGCTCCCGGCTGGTGTGGTGGAGGCAAAAGTCTAGGAATCTATAGTATGATTTACAAGTAAACTGTTAATTATCACTTGATAAATATGCAGTACAGTAATTATGCCACAATAGTCAAAGGTGAAAGTAAGCCATGGGGAGCACTTTCTGTACTCTCTTTCCCCATCCCATTTTTTTGAAGCAGAATATCTCTGTCCTGTTAAGAGAACCTCACTTTTGTGTGCCATTTTCATTACCGCAAGGTAATTGTTATTTGTTATATATAGTTATTTGTATTCCCTCAGTGCTCTTTAACAGCGGTCTCCCGGAAGAACCTCGTTGACTTCAGTGTGTTCGGATCTGGTAGTGGTTTTTCTAGGGTTGGGAGGCACCAAGTGGCTCCCTGAGCTTTCCATCGTGTTTATTTCCATTCAAATCAGTGAAGCCCCCACTTGTGGGGGAGTCCAAAACTAGAGGTCGTAAATATAAAATAGTTGCTAATAAATCCAATAGGTAATTCAGGAGAAACTTCTTTACCCAAAGAGTGGTAAGAATGTGGAATGTGCTGCCACAAGGAGTAGTTGAGGTAAATAGCACAGATACATTTAAGGGGAAGTTGGATAAGCACACAAGGGAGACAGAAATAGAAGGATATCCTGATCGGGTTAGATGCATTAGAGAGAGAGGAGGCTCATGTGGAGCATAAACGCCGGCATAGACCAGTTGGGCTGAATGGCCTGTTTCTGTGCTGCACATTCTATGTATGTTGGACCATGTGTTGGAAATCTGAAGGTTTTTTCCAGGTAACAGTCTGTTTCATGGCTATATGTACAGTGGCATTGTGTCATTGGTTTAACTGGCAGGTGATATAAAGTGATTGGGACCAACTCCAAAACCACAGCTTTGCTTATATTTATTTTTGGCTTAGCTAGATATAAACTCTCTTCCTTCTCCCTCTGTTTCTCGAGACGGTGGTAATTTTTTTAGCAATGGAGAATGCAATTTATTAGGTGTAGGAAACTCTTCAGTGACCATTCTTCACATATCAGTCTAGATGTTGAGTATTTGACCGTGGATGAATTACAGCAGAGCTCAGTCCTGACCCTCACTTATATGCAAACAGGTACACTTTCCAATAGGTGTCACTTAACAACACTCGAGTGAGAATCCTGGCTGATTTATTTCCCTCTCCCTTCTTTGGGCATGATGAAGCCAATTGTAGCACCCGCCATTGCCACTTCAGCTGGCATGGCACAGACTTGTAATCAAACCTGGTTCTGGTCTGTTGGCTCTGTCACACTAATGGGAACATTTACCTACTGTCAGGGAGTTCAGAATATGATTCTGGGCTAAATGCAGTGATGTCTGTTGCTGGGAACATTTCAACCTCCTTTAAACAAATTAAGAGTTGGGTTCACTGAAACTGGTCCATGTTTATCTACTACATCTGTTATGTACATGCATTGTCCTTGAACCTGTTAATACTTGATCAAGTCCACTCTTTTGAATTAGATTTCATTCTTAAATCCTTTTGAAATACAGTATTTTACTTTGAATTTTTTAAAATTCAAAAATTGGTTGACTTTACAAGTTAAACCTAATTTTTGTCTTTTGTAGTTAGCAGTTCAGTCAGATTAGGTGACAGTACTGCTTTCTGTTACAGTAATAGAGAACTCACAACTATTCAATATTACTCTTGCAGTTGCTTGGGACAGCTGCTTTTTATACTGTGCTGCAGAAAATGACAGGTTTTGAAGAGCTCAAATTATTGCTGAAATGAATTGGAAAGAAAGTCTCCTTGTAATCATTGTTTTCTGCCCAAATAAATGTATGGGAATGTAGACTTTTTGTGAGCCAGAAATTCTCTGGCTAAACTTATTCAATTTGAGTGTTTTTCTTTCTAAATTTCTTAATTGATAACTGAATAATACTGGTTACAAATGATGCAGTTCTTTTTTCTGAGCCAGCAAGTGAAGCCATTGGATGGTGTTAGCAGTATTGGCATTGTTGGTTTTCATTGGACGAGTGTTGTTAGAATAGTAGCGAAGGATGTGGTGTAGATATAGTTTCTAATGTGAAGTAAAACTCTGGTGGAACCATAAAAGTGATGCTGTCTGTTCAACGTGTCAGCAAGTCACCGATTGTGGTGAACTACTACGGTCAAAGTACAGGAACTACTTTCCATATTAAGAGCGTTGAAATGCTTTCCATTCTTACTACGGTTGCAGACTTGTTATCTTTTACTGTACTGTTTTCAGCATAAAAGTATGGAATGTAAAACTGTTTTATATTTTGCTTTGCGCACTTAATTGTATGAAAGGTATTTATGAAGCAGTTTCATGGGATTTTGATTTTGGGCTTTTCTCAGACCAAATTGCAGTAGACCTGGATATAGAGTTTGGTTTCTGGGTCCAATTATGTGAAGGTTTTACCATTTGCTTTTGAAAACATTAAGCTACTGTTTTTAAGGAAATTTCCATAATTAAAAAAGTACATAAAATGGTTTTCATTGACATAACACAATGTTCAATATGACTCATGATAGGAGTGGTGATGTCCATAATGATTTCACCTTGTATTCCAAGTCAGTTAGAAGCAAAACAATTACTCTTAAAGTAATCCAACAAGTTGTAACATTGAAGCTGTGGGATCACTTGTTCAGACCTGCAGAAAGGTTTCTTGACTGATTCCTTGCCTTTCGCACAGCTTGGAACAAAGAAGTTTGCAAAGACGCTATTGTGAATACAGTTAAGAGTTCCGTAAGGTAAGAATAAAAAAAGAAATACTTGCGTTTTATATAGCGCCTTTCGCAACTTCAGGATGATCCAAAGCGCTTTATAGTCAATGAAGTGCTTTTGAAGTGCAGTCACAGTTGTAATGTAGGAAATTTTGCACGCAGCAACGTCCCACAAACAGCAATGTGATAATGACCAGATAATCTGTTTTAGTGATGTTAGTTGAGCCATAAATATTGGCCAGGAGACCAGGGAGAACTCACCTGCTCTTTGAAAAAAATGCCATCTGAGAGGGTAGACGTGGCCTCGGTTAACATCTCATCCGAAAGACGGCACCTTCAACTGTGCAGCTTCCACAGTACTGCACTGAGCTGCATTAGAGTGACAGTGATTTAATTCTCCTCGTACTAAATTCAGTGTCAACGCTTACAGCAGCAGTGCTTACACCAGGGGATGCAGTTGTGGAGTAGCACAGCCAAGGCTATCTGGTGATATCACGTCTCTGCACTGATCTCCTGTATTCGCTGCTAATGAATGACCCTGTAAAGGGAGATTGGAGGGTCTCGCTGCTGTATTTATGTCCTTTTGTATTGTGCCTTTACTGTGAAGCTGAGTTGTCACTTTTTCTTCTCCCTCGCATATATTTTGTAAACTCATTTCATGATTTTGCAATTGAACATTCCCTTGCTTGACAGGGTGGACAGGTGCTCACTCTGCTGTTTGGAGGCAGATGGGATCAGGAGGGTGGCTCCATCCTTTTAGGAGAAAGTACCTGGGCCACCCCAGTAGCTTTGGAATTGCTGTTTGGTGGGGGGAGCAGGGATTAAGTGTTCTCACCTGTGAACCATCTCACTTACCACAGCATGTTCATACAACACACTGCTCCATTGTAACACTGATAACATTTTTCAAGCACTGACCTTTGGAATCATAGAATCATAGAAAATTTTCGGCACAGAAGGAGGCGATTTGGCCCATCATGTCCACACTGGCCGAAAATGAGCCAACCAGCCTAATCCCACTTTCCAGCACTTGGTCCATAGCCTTGTAGGTCACGGCACTTCAGGTGCACATCCAGGTACTTTTTAAATGTGATGAGGGTTTCTGCGTCTACCACCCTCTCAGGTAGTGAGTTCCAGACCCCCACCACCCTCTGGGTGAAAAAATTTTCTCAGCTCCCCTCTAATCCTTCTACCAATCACTTTAAATCTATGCCCCCCGGTTATTGACCTCTCTGCTAAGGGAAATAGGTCCTTCCTATCCACTCTATCTAGGCCCTCATAATTTTTTAATTTTGTGTGTCATAAGTCACTTTAGATTCCAATTGTTAGAGTAAAAAAAATTGCTGAGTAATAAAAGGATGCATTTCAGTATAAAACGCATGGCGAAATAGTTACCGCCAGCATTACTCATGCTGAAAATATTACTTAATTCTCCTCTACTGCTGTAGTTCTCTTTTGTTAGCCTCTGGGTCAGTTCTTCAGAGATGAAAATTGTTGGTATGTGCAGTCAAAGTACAAATCTGATCATTGGGCAGATTGGGGAAGCAATAGTTTTGGCAATCTTGGACTTTTTGCATTTTTAAGATTTCCAATTGAGAATATTAATAATACTGGTTATTGCATCACTGGGCAAGTTCTATGAAACTTGTTAGGGCAGTGATCTTTTGAATTGTATTTTAATATTTTGTAGTGGGTCTTGTCCCACTAAATTCACTGTTAAATCAGCTGGGCTCAAAGTTACAGTAAAATAACGTTACTTTTTTTTTGACTATATTTTCTACCAGAGCCATTGACACACTCTCTGTATTTTTAGGCAGTACTGGTTGTTAACTTGTTCTGGGAATATACAGTGATGAATCTTGTATTATAATGTCGATATCGGTGAAACAGAATCAGGATACAAGAGAATCAGGATACAAGAAACTGTAGTATGAGAAGAAATATTCCGATCATCAAACCCACTCCTTCTGCAGACTTATAAAATTGACCTATCATGGACTCTACTCCACTTAATGATTTGCTTAGATATTATTTGATCCCCAAAGGTAATTGGGAAAAACTGTAGAGAATTCATCTACCCTCACATATTTACTGTTCAACTCTAACCTGCTGTCCCCTTTCCCATAGACAATCACAGCCATCTTCTCCTCTCTGGCCCCAGCAGGATAGGAACTATTGTGCTCAGTGGAGTATTTGATCTTAGTTTATACCTATTCTTAGAACTTCATTACGTTTGCTGGGAGCCTGTTCCATATAGCAATTACTCTGATGGGCAGAGGTAATATTTCTTCTAAATGTTTACTACATTACAACAGTGACTACATTTCAAATGTACTTCATTGGCTGTAAAGTGCTTTGGGACGTCCTGAGGTTGTGAAAGGCGCTATATAATTGCAAGTCTTTTTTTGATCCCCAGCCTTACATGATCCTATTAAATTTTAAACCCTTGTCCTCTCTTTCTGTGCTTCCAACCAATATTTACATAATTTAATCTTTTCAGCATTTTAAAGATCTATACAATTTTTTTGTTCTTATTTTGAGAAAAGTCTTAGTTTCTAGATTTAAGAACATAAGAAATAGGAGCAGGAGTAGGCCATCCGGCCCCTCGAGCCTGCTCCTCCATTCAACATGATCATGGCTGATCTTCTACCTCAACGCCATTTTCCTGCACCATCCCCATATCCCTTGATGCCTTTAATATCTAGAAATCTATCGATCTCTGTTTTGAATGTACTCAATGACTGAGCATCCACAGCCCTCTGGGGTAGAGAATTCCAAAGATTCATCACCCTCTGAGTGAAGAAATTTCTCCTCATCTCAGTCCTAAATGGCCTACCCCTTATTCTGAGACTGTGACCCATGGTTCTAGACTCCCCAGCCAGGGGAAACCTCCTCCTTGCATCGACCCTGTCGAGCGCCGTAAGACTTTTGTATGTTTCAATGAGTTCACTTCTCATTCTTCTAAATTCTAGGGAATACAGGCCTAGTCTAGTCAATCTCTCCTCATACGACAATCCCACCATGCAAGGAATCAGTCTGGTGAACCTTTGTTGCACTCCCTCTATGGCAAGTATATCTTTTCTTAGGTAAGGAGACCAAAATTGTACACAATACTCCAGGTGCAGTCTCACGAAGGCCCTATATAATTGCAGTAAGACATCTTTACTCCAGTACTCAAATCCTCTTGAAATAAAGGCCAACATATCATTTGCCTTCCTAATTGCTTGCTGCACCTGCATGTTAGCTTTGAGTGACTCATGTACAAGGACACCCAGGTCCCTTTGAACATCAACATTTCTCAATCTCTTACCATTTAAAAAATACTCTGCATTTCTGTTTTTCCTACCAAAATGGATAACTTCACATTTTTCCACATTATATTCCATCTGCCCATTCACTTAGCCTGTCTATACCCCCTTGAAGCCTCTTTGCATCCTCCTCACAACTCATGTTCCTACCTAGTTTTGTGTGATCAGCAAACTTGGAAATATTACATTTGGTCCCCTCATCCAAATCATTGATATAGCTTGTGAATAGCAGGGGCCCAAGCACCGATCCTGACGGTACTCCACTAGTCACAGTCTGCCATCCTGAAAAAGACCAGTTTATTCCTACTCTGTTGTCTGTCTGTTAACCAATTCTCAATCTATGCCAGTATATTATCCCCAATTCCATGCGCTCTAACTTTGTTCACCAACCTCCTGTGTGGGACCTTATTGAAAGCCTTCTGAAAATCCAAATACACCATCCACTGGTTCCCCCTTATCTATTCTACTAGTTACATCCTCAAAGAACTCCAATAGGTTTGTCAAACATGATTTCCCTTTCATAAATCTATGCCAAATCCAATTATTATTTTCTAAGTGTCCTGTTATCACATCCTTTTATAATAGATTTTTGTTTTGGTTCTTTCCTGAACCCCGTTTAACACACAGTGTAGGTGCTGTGGTACTGGACTAGTAACCTAAAAGTCCTGAGTCTAAATCCCATCATGGCACCAGAAAAAACAATCATGAAAGCTGTCACATTATCATTTAAAAACCCAACTGGGTCACTAATTTCGTTCAAGGATGTGAACCTGCCACCCCTAACCTGTCTGGCCTACATGTGACTCCAGTCCACACACTTCGTTGAAGCCTAATATCCTCTGAAGTAGCCTAGAAAGCAGCTTAGTTGTACAATCATTATGGACCTCCCTACCTTCTCAGGGCAACTAGGGAGGGGCAATAAATGTGGCCTTACCAGTGTCACCCACATCCCGAGGACAATTTTTAAAAAAAAGTAAACATCCTTTTGATAGTGTGTGAAATCACATCTGGCTTTACCAGTGATCTGTGAAAAGGTAGAATAATTTGTTTGGACTTGTAGTCAAATGTCCGATCTATTTTTATATACTATTGATTTATCCTAGTGTTGGTTTAGCTTTGTTGATAACAGCTTCATGTTGACCAGACTTTTTGAATGTCACATCCAAATCCCTTTCCTTTGCTAATTGATGATTACTGATATGCAGTGACTGTTAGTTTGCTGGGTGCTAAATCATGTTTTCATTTAATTTTTCCAGATTATATTAAAATTATCATTGATATCGATTTTAAAATATCAGTTTGGATGAACCACACTTTCCTTATGGTGCTCGTGGTGTCCTTTTTGTAAAAGCACAGCGCTTATTAAGGTAAAAGATTATTAGTGGTGTCCTTTGTATGAGGGAAAACCTTGATGTGTTTCAGTGGATGAGCCTTTTCCCTATTCTAATTAATGAGCCCATTCCAAAATACTACCCCATCTTTGTGTACGTGTGCTGTCTCCTGTTCCTTGCATTTATCGTAATGTGTATGGATGAAAATATGAATTTGCTTTTCATTAGACTCAATAAACCAAGCAGATAAACATATCAGATCTGCAATAACCATTTTCTAGCAAGTTGTACTTGTAGAACCACTTCATGCGCAACAAATCTATTAAACTGTAAATTTTTACTTTCTCTGTTTTCCCTCCCTGGTGCTGACTCATACTAGGGTGTAGTTCCACATTTACCTGTAGCCTAATGTTGCCCTGCTCAAATTATCATTCTTGGTGCATGAGGCTGGAGAATGTGTACTGGCAGGCTACTCAGTTGGACTGGGGAGGGGAATAGGGTACTATAGCTGAGCACTGTCCTGACCTGAAGTTTGTGTGTATGCACACGTATATATTCCAGCAGGAGCTAATGAACAGTCATCAGAATAGGAAACTTGGCAGGCGTATTTTATTTTCCTGTCTCTCTAGCCCAAGGATATGGAGAGCAGGCTGACATCAGCTAATTCTGCCCAATTGAAAGATCAATCAAGTGGCCATCCTGGTCTTTATGATTCTGTACCCCACAAGGGAGGGCATTTACCCACAGATACAAATAATTGCCAATAGTAGCTCTCATCGCAGAAACTATAAAAGAAAGAACTTGCATTTATATAGCACCTTTCATGACCTCAGCGCTTTGCATCCAATAAGGCACATGAAGATTTTTTTTGTAAAATAGAGGTTTACTTTCATGTGGAACATCTTGAAAGAACTTGGTTATCAAGTGTTTGTGCTCTGAGTCACTGAACATTTCTTGGTACTGCAGTAGAGCTGAGGTTATTTCTGTAACACTAAGAGCGCATGAGCAATGGTAGGAAAAGGTAATACTAGTTCTGTGGTTTTTAGTGGGTTGTCATGCAAACTTTCCAATCTGTTGAGATGTTGACATGTTAATTGTGGGTGAACTAGCTTCTTCCAGTACGTTGCATGCAAGTACAATTTGTCCAATGGTTCCATTTTAGAACTTTTTAGCTGTGTGTTTTGTACAACAGTTCATGCAAATGATTTTGATAAAGGATCCAAATAAAGAATTGCAATATGCCACCACCATTCAATGTCTTGTCACAATCTTGATCCAGAATTAACAGTCAAGACTGTATTCTGTTGATATGGTATTTTCAATTTTGTTTTTGAGTTCAAACCACTTGGATGAACTGTATTAATGGATGTATCATTGATTTTAATCTAGGGTCAGTTTATGTACTTAAACCCAGCCAGGATACCTCAATTTCTTTTCTGAATACTTCTACTGATTGTGTAGATAATGCTGTCCCTGATAAGATATTGAGCAGACATTTTGTCTAATCTGCCTGCTTGAAACATACCAGTGAATGCAAAGTGGTTGTGGTGGGGGAAGCTGGATGCAGTAGTTCTCCAACATTACCTCATCACAGTTTACTGATTCATTGGCTAAGAAATTATGACTTGTACCTTCTGAGGATTAACCACATCTCCTATTTCTTCAGAATTTACTCTTGGAAATTGTGACTAACTTTTGTAGACTTTGATGAAAAGCATGTTTGTGATTAAAAGCTATAAAGTAGTGCTGAAACGGTTAATACAAGAAGATAATCCTGTTCAGACATGATCTGTTTGGGATGTATGATTAAGAATTATTGAGAGTTATTAAATGGTGTTTAACTATTTAATCCAACTTATGGGTCTGCTCTGTTCATTCATTTCCAATTGTAAACAATTTTACAACACCAAGTTATAGTCCAGCAATTTTATTTTAAATTCACAAGCTTTCGGAGGCTTCCCCCTTCCTCAGGTGAACGATTTTCACATCGTTCACCTGAGGAAGGGGGAAGCCTCCGAAAGCTTGTGAATTTAAAATAAAATTGCTGGACTATAACTTGGTGTTGTAAAATTGTTTACAATTGTCAACCCCAGTCCATCACCGGCATCTCCACATCATTCATTTCCAGTGTATTGTCATTGGTAACTTGGATTCAGAAATAACTGCACCATAAAAAGCTTCTGGACAATACAAAACTCTGTAAATTCACTGATATTTACTACATTACATTGCAAACAGTTTTAGTGTTTGAACTGTGTTGTGTCCATTCTCAAAAGGTTGGACTGATGTGATGTTTCATCCATGGTGCAAAAAAGAAAAAGCTGCATGCATGCCTGATTATGTTAATTGTGTTTTGTTCAAACATACATAAATGTATTTACTAATAACTTTTTTTTCTTATTTCTGAGCTTCCTTTCTATGGTTTTACTTTTAATTGATGAAATATGCAGAAATTGGAATGGGCAGCCATCTTTGGCAAAGAAAGCTGGTGGAGTGTAACATACTAGTATGTCTTTTACTATTTGTATTAATCTGTTACATATGTTTGTAAAGATGAACAAGGGTGCTTCCAATAAGTAACGGTTACTGAGGAGAGTGAGCCCATCCTAACAGTGAGTGCTGCTCTTTTGAAGCAAAAACCTGACAGCTGTTTAATTTGTTTACAAGTGAAAATGGAAACTTTGTGTAGTTTTAATTCTCTGGAGGAGCTTTGAGATGTTTTGAGTAATGACTGCCTGACTCTTTCTTAGACAAATTCTGCACTTAATTGGCATTGGAGGTAATATATGCCACCTGAATATACAATTCTAATTAGTTTAACTTTAACTGGAGGAGGAGTGTTGCTATTTTTTAGTGGGGTAGCATTTTGAATGTGGGGAAATGAGCACTCTGCGTTTTTAGCCAATTTGCAGCTTGACCCAGTTTCCCAGGCAGCACCAAATGATGTTAATTGTGTTAACATAGATAGAGGCCAGCTACGTGTCGAGGTAGTGCAGTACTCGGCCTGCATTTTATTGTGATAAAACATTATTCAGGTAAAAAAAATTGCATCTCTGAACTCTGGCTGCTTCCTTCCAAACAGAAGATTAATACTCTGTACTAAAGAATCTTCATTTCTATTAGAGATAATCTAACTGAATTTTCCTGTGTTGATAGATAGATTGCCCTCCTCCTCCCCCCTTCCAGAATCACCATCCCTATGCTGGAAAGATATTTCAATTTGTGGTGCAGACTTTCTTGCAATTGTAGTCAGTACTGTTCCATGATTAGTCAGTCAGTGGGAGATGTCCATTGGCAGAGCATGATTTTATGCCTGCTGCTGCAATACCATAGTTGCTCCTCACCTCCCCCCCCTCTCTCTCCCTCCCCCCCCCTCTCTCTCCCTCCCCCCCCTCTCTCTCCCTCCCCCCCCTCTCTCTCCCTCCCCCCCCTCTCTCTCCTCCCCCCCCTCTCTCTCCCTCCCCCCCCTCTCTCTCCCTCCCCCCCCTCTCTCTCCCTCCCCCCCCTCTCTCTCCCTCCCCCCCCTCTCTCTACCTCCCCCCCCTCTCTCTACCTCCCCCCCCTCTCTCTACCTCCCCCCCCTCTCTCTCCCTCCCCCCCCCCCTCTCTCCCTCCCCCCCCTCTCTTCTTCCCCCCCCTCTCTTCTTCCCCCCCCCTCTCTTCTTCCCCCCCCTCTCTTCTTCCCCCCCCTCTCTTCTTCCCCCCCCCCTCTCTTCTTCCCCCCCCCTCTCTTCTTCCCCCCCCCTCTCTTCTTCCCCCCCCCTCTCTTCTTCCCCCCCCCTCTCTTCTTCCCCCCCCTCTCTTCTTCCCCCCCCCTCTCTTCTTCCCCCCCCCTCTCTTCTTCCCCCCCCCTCTCTTCTTCCCCCCCCCTCTCTTCTTCCCCCCCCCTCTCTTCTTCCCCCCCCTCTCTTCTTCCCCCCCCCTCTCTTCTTCCCCCCCCCTCTCTTCTTCCCCCCCCCTCTCTTCTTCCCCCCCCAACCCCCCCCTCTCTTCTTCCCCCCCCCTCTCTTCTTCCCCCCCCCTCTCTTCTTCCCCCCCCCTCTCTTCTTCCCCCCCCCTCTCTTCTTCCCCCCCCCTCTCTTCTTCCCCCCCCTCTCTTCTTCCCCCCCCCTCTCTTCTTCCCCCCCCCTCTCTTCTTCCCCCCCCCTCTCTTCTTCCCCCCCCCTCTCTTCTTCCCCCCCCCCTCTCTTCTTCCCCCCCCCCTCTCTTCTTCCCCCCCCCCTCTCTTCTTCCCCCCCCCCTCTCTTCTTCCCCCCCCCCTCTCTTCTTCCCCCCCCCTCTCTTCTTCCCCCCCCCCTCTCTTCTTCCCCCCCCTCTCTTCTTCCCCCCCCTCTCTTCTTCCCCCCCCTCTCTTCTTCCCCCCCCCTCTCTTCTTCCCCCCCCCTCTCTTCTTCCCCCCCCCTCTCTTCTTCCCCCCCCTCTCTTCTTCCCCCCCCTCTCTTCTTCCCCCACCCTCTCTTCCCCCACCCTCCCCTTCTCTTCCCCCACCCTCCCCTTCTCTTCCCCCACCCTCCCCTTCTCTTCCCCCACCCTCCCCTTCTCTTCCCCCACCCTCCCCTTCTCTTCCCCCACCCTCCCCTTCTCTTCCCCCACCCTCCCCTTCTCTTCCCCCACCCTCCCCTTCTCTTCCCCCACCCTCCCCTTCTCTTCCCCCACCCTCCCCTTCTCTTCCCCCACCCTCCCCTTCTCTTCCCCCACCCTCCCCTTCTCTTCCCCCACCCTCCCCTTCTCTTCCCCCACCCTCCCCTTCTCTTCCCCCACCCTCCCCTTCTCTTCCCCCACCCTCCCCTTCTCTTCCCCCACCCTCCCCTTCTCTTCCCCCACCCTCCCCTTCTCTTCCCCCACCCTCCCCTTCTCTTCCCCCACCCTCCCCTTCTCTTCCCCCACCCTCCCCTTCTCTTCCCCCACCCTCCCCTTCTCTTCCCCCACCCTCCCCTTCTCTTCCCCCACCCTCCCCTTCTCTTCCCCCACCCTCCCCTTCTCTTCCCCCACCCTCCCCTTCTCTTCCCCCACCCTCCCCTTCTCTTCCCCCACCCTCCCCTTCTCTTCCCCCACCCTCCCCTTCTCTTCCCCCACCCTCCCCTTCTCTTCCCCCACCCTCCCCTTCTCTTCCCCCACCCTCCCCTTCTCTTCCCCCACCCTCCCCTTCTCTTCCCCCACCCTCCCCTTCTCTTCCCCCACCCTCCCCTTCTCTTCCCCCACCCTCCCCTTCTCTTCCCCCACCCTCCCCTTCTCTTCCCCCACCCTCCCCTTCTCTTCCCCCACCCTCCCCTTCTCTTCCCCCACCCTCCCCTTCTCTTCCCCCACCCTCCCCTTCTCTTCCCCCACCCTCCCCTTCTCTTCCCCCACCCTCCCCTTCTCTTCCCCCACCCTCCCCTTCTCTTCCCCCACCCTCCCCTTCTCTTCCCCCACCCTCCCCTTCTCTTCCCCCACCCTCCCCTTCTCTTCCCCCACCCTCCCCTTCTCTTCCCCCACCCTCCCCTTCTCTTCCCCCACCCTCCCCTTCTCTTCCCCCACCCTCCCCTTCTCTTCCCCCACCCTCCCCTTCTCTTCCCCCACCCTCCCCTTCTCTTCCCCCACCCTCCCCTTCTCTTCCCCCACCCTCCCCTTCTCTTCCCCCACCCTCCCCTTCTCTTCCCCCACCCTCCCCTTCTCTTCCCCCACCCTCCCCTTCTCTTCCCCCACCCTCCCCTTCTCTTCCCCCACCCTCCCCTTCTCTTCCCCCACCCTCCCCTTCTCTTCCCCCACCCTCCCCTTCTCTTCCCCCACCCTCCCCTTCTCTTCCCCCACCCTCCCCTTCTCTTCCCCCACCCTCCCCTTCTCTTCCCCCACCCTCCCCTTCTCTTCCCCCACCCTCCCCTTCTCTTCCCCCACCCTCCCCTTCTCTTCCCCCACCCTCCCCTTCTCTTCCCCCACCCTCCCCTTCTCTTCCCCCACCCTCCCCTTCTCTTCCCCCACCCTCCCCTTCTCTTCCCCCACCCTCCCCTTCTCTTCCCCCACCCTCCCCTTCTCTTCCCCCACCCTCCCCTTCTCTTCCCCCACCCTCCCCTTCTCTTCCCCCACCCTCCCCTTCTCTTCCCCCACCCTCCCCTTCTCTTCCCCCACCCTCCCCTTCTCTTCCCCCACCCTCCCCTTCTCTTCCCCCACCCTCCCCTTCTCTTCCCCCACCCTCCCCTTCTCTTCCCCCACCCTCCCCTTCTCTTCCCCCACCCTCCCCTTCTCTTCCCCCACCCTCCCCTTCTCTTCCCCCACCCTCCCCTTCTCTTCCCCCACCCTCCCCTTCTCTTCCCCCACCCTCCCCTTCTCTTCCCCCACCCTCCCCTTCTCTTCCCCCACCCTCCCCTTCTCTTCCCCCACCCTCCCCTTCTCTTCCCCCACCCTCCCCTTCTCTTCCCCCACCCTCCCCTTCTCTTCCCCCACCCTCCCCTTCTCTTCCCCCACCCTCCCCTTCTCTTCCCCCACCCTCCCCTTCTCTTCCCCCACCCTCCCCTTCTCTTCCCCCACCCTCCCCTTCTCTTCCCCCACCCTCCCCTTCTCTTCCCCCACCCTCCCCTTCTCTTCCCCCACCCTCCCCTTCTCTTCCCCCACCCTCCCCTTCTCTTCCCCCACCCTCCCCTTCTCTTCCCCCACCCTCCCCTTCTCTTCCCCCACCCTCCCCTTCTCTTCCCCCACCCTCCCCTTCTCTTCCCCCACCCTCCCCTTCTCTTCCCCCACCCTCCCCTTCTCTTCCCCCACCCTCCCCTTCTCTTCCCCCACCCTCCCCTTCTCTTCCCCCACCCTCCCCTTCTCTTCCCCCACCCTCCCCTTCTCTTCCCCCACCCTCCCCTTCTCTTCCCCCACCCTCCCCTTCTCTTCCCCCACCCTCCCCTTCTCTTCCCCCACCCTCCCCTTCTCTTCCCCCACCCTCCCCTTCTCTTCCCCCACCCTCCCCTTCTCTTCCCCCACCCTCCCCTTCTCTTCCCCCACCCTCCCCTTCTCTTCCCCCACCCTCCCCTTCTCTTCCCCCACCCTCCCCTTCTCTTCCCCCACCCTCCCCTTCTCTTCCCCCACCCTCCCCTTCTCTTCCCCCACCCTCCCCTTCTCTTCCCCCACCCTCCCCTTCTCTTCCCCCACCCTCCCCTTCTCTTCCCCCACCCTCCCCTTCTCTTCCCCCACCCTCCCCTTCTCTTCCCCCACCCTCCCCTTCTCTTCCCCCACCCTCCCCTTCTCTTCCCCCACCCTCCCCTTCTCTTCCCCCACCCTCCCCTTCTCTTCCCCCACCCTCCCCTTCTCTTCCCCCACCCTCCCCTTCTCTTCCCCCACCCTCCCCTTCTCTTCCCCCACCCTCCCCTTCTCTTCCCCCACCCTCCCCTTCTCTTCCCCCACCCTCCCCTTCTCTTCCCCCACCCTCCCCTTCTCTTCCCCCACCCTCCCCTTCTCTTCCCCCACCCTCCCCTTCTCTTCCCCCACCCTCCCCTTCTCTTCCCCCACCCTCCCCTTCTCTTCCCCCACCCTCCCCTTCTCTTCCCCCACCCTCCCCTTCTCTTCCCCCACCCTCCCCTTCTCTTCCCCCACCCTCCCCTTCTCTTCCCCCACCCTCCCCTTCTCTTCCCCCACCCTCCCCTTCTCTTCCCCCACCCTCCCCTTCTCTTCCCCCACCCTCCCCTTCTCTTCCCCCACCCTCCCCTTCTCTTCCCCCACCCTCCCCTTCTCTTCCCCCACCCTCCCCTTCTCTTCCCCCACCCTCCCCTTCTCTTCCCCCACCCTCCCCTTCTCTTCCCCCACCCTCCCCTTCTCTTCCCCCACCCTCCCCTTCTCTTCCCCCACCCTCCCCTTCTCTTCCCCCACCCTCCCCCTCTCTTCCCCCACCCTCCCCCTCTCTTCCCCCACCCTCCCCTTCTCTTCCCCCACCCTCCCCTTCTCTTCCCCCACCCTCCCCCTCTCTTCCCCCACCCTCCCCTTCTCTTCCCCCACCCTCCCCCTCTCTTCCCCCACCCTCCCCCCCTCTTCCCCCACCCTCCCCCCCTCTTCCCCCACCCTCCCCTTCTCTTCCCCCACCCTCCCCCCCTCTTCCCCCACCCTCCCCTTCTCTTCCCCCACCCTCCCCTTCTCTTCCCCCACCCTCCCCCCGTGGTCTCGTGTTTAGACAGTTGCTTGCTGATTGAGCAAAATTGCATTAGAGTAGTCTAAACTTGGGGTGGGGGGGGAGGAGTCCTATCAAATTCTAATCAAGTACAATTTCTTTTATATGTTCCACTCCCTTTCTTCACCCTTTTGCACCCGATTTTAATCGCTGCACCATTGGCGGCCATGCCTTCAGCTGCTTAGGCCCTAAGCTCTGGAATTGTCTTCCTAAACCTCTCCTCCTTTAAGACGCCCCATAAAACCTACCTCTTTGACCAAGCTTTTGGCCACCTGATCTAATATCTCCTAATGTGGCTCGGTGTCATATTTTATTTGATCGCTTATGTAAAGCTCCTTACTACTTAAAGGGGCTATATAAATGCAAGTTGTTGTTGCTGTCATTCTCCTTTCGTTGGGAGGGTAGAATGGTGTGGACCACCTACACTACATTACATTACAACTTTCAGCAATGTTGCTTCACGATTAGCCAATTGAAGGTGCGGTGAGATTGGAAATGCTAGTATTTCTTCCACTGTTCTGTAATGGTAAGTTTTCAAATTGAGGTCCAACTTACATTTGTACAGTTTAAGTAATTATGTCAGAGTGATCAGTCAGTGCTCAACGACTCAAACTGCAGATTATCCTAATCTAATTGCTCAGAGAACCATGGAAAAATATTGCTTTGTGCCTGAAAGTTCTTTGGGGATTACCACCTTTTTGGTTTACTTTAAAATATGTCCATATGTAGTTTGTCAAAACAAAATCTCTTAGTCAGCAGTGGAGGCAATAATTGGACCCAGCAAACGGAGATGTTTTTGAGAGCTTTGTGACTGGAGTGGAACAGTTTAGGCTGTTAACAGGAAAATTGTTCTGGATAGAATCCAGCATTACAATTATAACTGTCAGTCCCAGATGATTACAAGGTTAGCAACTTGTATCAAAAGCAAACATTTTTTCTCCACATTTTAAAAAAAACCCTCCCCTCTGTCATGAGCTGGCTTCTAATGTAGTTCTCTGTGCTGGGGTTGGAGTGTTTGCTTTTGGGTAATTGAGGTGCAGTTCAGAAATGGGAAGCAGGGAGTAAAGTACAATATTTCCTGAAGTCTGTATTGGTCTGAGAGTCAAGGAATGGGTAAAATCTTGTAACTTGTTCTAACTGATGATTTAAAACATCATGCATTATTCTTAAAAATGTAACTTTTTGTAAAATATGCTATTTAATTTGTGTTCAGTTGATGTCCGGTCACCTTTTGCCCACAAGTTCATAGCTTTTCACTTGAATAACATAAATCATTTAAACAATATTTAAACTCAAAATAAAGCAATTCAAATAAAGTGCATGTGTAGGTTACTGTGAAAAGTTTGAAACAAAATAAGAGAAGCGAGTTTGTCAATTGAGCTGGAAAGATTGCATTGTAAAATCTGGTTATTTATATAATCTGTGGTAAATGACCCTGCATTAAAAACATGCAAATTCAGATTAGAGCTGATATACTCTATTTTATATTTATGATCTGGAACTGTGATATGCTTACAGAAGAGCATTGGCAAATGTCTAAACAGCTCACCTGGCCAGTTTGGAAATAATATTCAGAGTGGACCTCTTTCTCTCTTTTCCCCTGCCTCCCCATGTTGAAATTGTCCATCTCTGTTTTAGGTAATTAGTTGATCTACAAACTGCTGACTGCCTGTGCAATCAAATGTAACCATATAAAATAGGGGTTATATTGCATTGCCCAATTGGCAGGAGGTATAATTTCAGGTGAATAGTTTTGTTAAATATACTACTCCAAACATCCCCATCCTCAATGATGGCGGAGTCCAGCATCCCCCACCATCAACATCCTGGGGGTCACCATTGACCAGAAACTTAACTAGACCAGCCATATAAATACTGTGGCTACAAGAGCAGATCAGAGGCTGGGTATTCTGCGGCGAGTGACTTCCCTCCTGACTCCCCAAAGCCTTTCCACCATCTACAAGGCACAAGTCAGGAGTGTGATGGAATACTCTCCACTTGCTTGGATGAGTGCGGCTCCAACAACACTCAAGAAGCTCGACACCATCCAAGATAAAGCAGCCCGCTTGATTGGCACCCCATCCACCACCCTAAACATTCACTCCCTTCACCGGCGCACTGTGGCTGCAGTGTGTACCATCCTCAGGATGCACTGCAGCAACTCGCCAAGGCTTCTTCGACAGCACCTCCCAAACCCACGACCTCTACCACCTAGAAGGACAAGAGCAGCAGGCACATGGGAACAACACCACCTGCACGTTCCCCTCCAAGTCACACACCATCCCGACTTGGAAATATATCGCCGTTCCTTCATCGTCGCTGGATCAAAATCCTGGAACTCTCTTCCTAACAGCACTGTGGGAGAACCGTCACCACACGGACTGCAGCAGTTCAAGAAGGCGGCTCACCACCACCTTCTCGAGGGCAATTAGAGATGGGCAATAAATGCCGGCCTCGCCAGCGACGCCCACATCCCATGAATGAATAAAAAAAAATTGTTACCCTTTTTAAGTGTGTGTCGAACAATTTTGGAGATTTAAAAAAATCCATTGTTGTCATTTACCCTTTGGATGTTTAAAAGAGACATTCAAGTTAGGGAGGAGGGAATGGTGCAGTGGGTTAGACACTTACTTTTCAACACTGACTTTGAGTTTGAATCCACCCTGAAATGATAGGATAAAAATCTCCTGACTGTACATGTCTTATGTGAGATGAGTTTGGATAGTTATAATCGACCTCCTAAAGGACATAAACCCATGGCACAAAACTATCCTTAATTTGGTAATAATTGGCACTAAATTGACAGTCTCACTCTGAGGAACCACAACGTGGCTGTGAGAAATGGAATATTGTCAAATTGATGCAGTACAGGGTGCTTTTGAGGTTGGGTGGAGTTGTAACTGAGTTCTTATCCTTCATTTAAACATGCTGTGTCTAACCTGGGTGTAATTGGGACATTGGGTGCCTGAAATAAAAAAGTATTAATTCCCCAGCATGACCATCCCTCATCTTTCAGTAAGAATTCACAAGGGATCCTTAAAAACATTTTGTGAGTTGGAGAAGTTTGAGATTCTTTGATTGAGAGGGACCTATTCAATGTAAAATATTATTTTCTAAAGCTGTTTCTATATTTTTTCTGTTCTGTCTTTTCCTCTTATTCCCATGTACCATGCTCCTAGGCTTCTGTTAATGTGCTTGATCAAGCTGATTGAAGCTTTCTAGAAGTGGTCTGGGTGACACTGTCACTATTTTAAAAACTGAAATTCTTCCCTTGTTTCTGGGGGAAGGAGGAGGGGAATGAGACCCCTGGTCTCCACATGGCACCTCCTTACTATGGCATGACTGAAATTGGGAACTCGCCATAGAGGGGATTGTGGGTGTGAATTTAAACATTGATATGGTGAGCACATATTTTTCTCCAGAAAAGTTTTCCTGTTGCTATAAGATTGCAGCTGAGTCAAATGGATTGAGATTTAGGATGAAGAATGTGTGTGTTATGACTGTTGTTATAGTTGGACTTGTAGGAACATAGGAACAGGTGTAGGCCATTCAGCCCCTCGAGCCTGTTCTGCCATTTAATGAGATCATGGCTGATCATTATCCTAACTCCATCCACCTGCCTTGGCTCCATATCCCTTAATACCCTTGGCTCGCAAAAATCCATCGATCTCAGATTTAAAATCATTAATTGAGCTAGCATCTACTGCTTTTTAGTGGGAGAGAGTTCCACACTTCTACCACCCTTTGCGTGAAGAAGTGTTTCCTAACTTCTCTCCTGAAAGGCCTGGCTCTGATTTTTAAGATTATATCTCCTTGTCCTAGACTACCCCACCAGCGGAAAAAGTTTCTCTCCATCTACCCTATCAATTCTTTTCAAAACCCTTAAAACCTCAATCATATCACTCCTTTACCGTCTATATTCTAGGGTATACAAACCTAGTTTATGAAATCTCTCCTCATAATTTAACCTTTGGACCCCTGTATTATCACGTTAATACAGTTGGACTCAGCTTCTGAGAGAGAGTGCCAGTTGCAGCAGTTTTACCACCCCTTTCACACAGAATATATTATCAGTAGTCTCTTGCCTTCCCTAAAAGGATCATATCATTATCATCAAGCCTGGCAAAAGATGACCATTATATTTACTTTTAGTTAGATTTAGTTACTTAGTTTTTTTCCTTTTTAGATTTTTTTTCATGATAACAATTAACCAAATACACTCGATACATTTGTTTAAACAGTCCGTTTGCTAGCATCACTTTTATGGGCAGCACATTATCTTCTGTTGGAACTTTAAACATTTGCAATAAGAAATACCTGTTGGTTGTGGTCCTTTTTAAATTGTCTGGGGAGGTACGGAGTGTTCAACAGTCCGTTAACTTGTAATTACTGTACTTGCATTGCCCAGTAGGATGTGAATGGATTAGAGCCAGATTGGCGTTTAAGTAATACAGCACGGAATTGATTATCTAATCTTGAACAGCAGGTGCATAATAAAGATAATATGTCAGAAGGAAATGGTGATAGAACCTTTTAGCCTCCTTTAAAGGATTCTCCACATTTGTTTTTTTTAAATTGAATTTGAGAATGCTTTGAATTTCAAGTTAAGTTGTTTTTTATTCACTTTGTGTTTCTAAAATTAGTTTTAATGCCTTCCATCTTTTTATATGTCACCCCCACTCCTTGGCAAGAGGAATAAACAATGGGATCTTGGGAAATCTGGTTTTATGCTTGCAGTTTTGTAATGCTGTATTTTTTTTGCTGAAAAGCAGCTGAAAGCTAGGTTTAAAGAATGCTGTAACCATTTCAACTTGATTTCTGTATTGTCCTCATACTTTGCCTTATCTGAACTTGTGCCATTCTTCAATGAGGGTATCACAGGATATGGAGCTAAGGTGGGTAAATGGAGTTGAGGTACAGATCAGCCATGATCTAACTAATGGCGGAGCAGGCTCGAGGGGCTGAATGGCCTACTTCCGTTCCTATGTTCCTAATGATTGTGCAAGTTCTGTGAGCTGAAGATTAAACACATTACAATTTGCTGGCTTTCAAAGCGACCGTATTTTTTTAATAAACAAAACATTTAAGTGAATCTAGTTTATTAATTCTAGGAAAACTTCTTTTATGCCCCTTCAGAACTGTTGATTAGAATGAGCTTTGCAAGTAGTTTCTTCTATGTAAGGTAGTTGAAAAGTTGATGAAGAAAAAGATGCATCTTTTTCTTCAAGTTACTATTAAGTATAGCTGCTGGGTGAAATTTCAACCTGCTACAAAAATATGGGTATGTGTGGATAGTTATTGAGCCGATTGTTCACTTTAATGCTGTACTTTTATGCGGTAAAGGAGCTGACGCCTGGGTTTGAAAAATGCTCTAACCATTTCAACTTGATTTCTGCATTGTGCTCATACTTTGCCTTATCTGAACTTGTGCCATTCATTAGTGAGTTTCTCAGCCAATGCTGTTGAAATGTTCAGATTATGCTGTTTACTTGGTTAAGCCTGCTGACCAGTTATAAAGTAGGAATTTTCAAATTAGTTTGGATGTTGCCTCTTCACATAAACCAGCTTTTGATATTTAAAAACATTTTTTAAAAAATGACTGGAAGTAGGCATACGATCGCTTTGTGTTGGTTGCTGTTTATGTAACCCGTCCTCCAGAATAGAAGTTTTATGTAATGTCACAAAAACCATCAGTTTTTCCAGAATACTCTGAAATTATTTTACCATCTGGTGCACTGACCGTGTGTAGTAACTAACTGTAGCCTCGGTTGGCAGCTATTTGCCGTTCTTGCAGTACTTTCTGGTCAGGTATCATCTGCTGCTGAAACGCTCATCCATGTCATAGTACCTCTAAACTCGACTATTCCAATGCTTTCCTGGCCAGCCTCCCATCTTGCACCCTCTGTAACTTGAGCTCATCCAAAACTCTGCTGCCTGTATCCTAACTCGCACCAAGTCCCTTTCACCCATCACCTCTGTGCTCGCTGACCTACATTGGCTCCCGGTCCAGCAACGTGTCCATTTCTAAAATTGTCAGTAGGGAGAACATAAAAGGGAGATGAAAAAAATTATTTGCAAAACAAAATGAGTTAAACCTTTGTACCTCAAAGCTAGTGATTCTAATCGTGCCGTTTAATTTTTATTGCCAAAATTATGTTGCTACTGGTTATAAAATGACCTCCTGGCCTTGACAACATTGTTGACATTCCTCTTGTCTTGATCTTTCCATGTCCTGCTCTGTAAACTCCTTCAGCCCTACAACCCTCAGATCTCTGCGCTCCTCCAATTCAGCCTCTTGCCCATCCCCGATTTTCTTTGCTCCACCATTGGCAGCTGTGTCTTTAGCTATCTAGGCCCTAAGCTCTGGAATTCACTCCCTAAACCACTCTGCCTCGCTACCTCTCTCTCTTCTCCTTTTAAGTCGCTCTTTAAAACCTACCTCATTTGGTCACCTGTCCTAATATCTCCTAATCTAGCTCGGTGTCAAATTTTGTTTGAAAATGCTTCTGTGCAGTGCTTTGGAACGTTTTACTACATTAAAGGTGCTGTACAAATGCAAGTTGTTGTTTGTTTTCGTGTTCTGGGCAGCTGTGACAGGTCGACTGTAACTGTAAACAAATTAGGAGGGTACAGTACAGACACAGGCCATTCGGCCCATCTGGTCCATGCCGGTGTTTATGCTCCACACGAGCCTCCTCCCATCCTCTTCATCTCCCCTTATCAGCTTAACCTGTTCCTTTATTCCTCATGTACTTATCTATCTTCCCCTTAAATGCATCCATGCTATTTGCCTCAACGATTCCATGTGGTAGTATGTTCCACTCTCTGGGTAAAGATATAAATCATGTAGATGAATTCTCTCAGCTCTGCATGATTCCATTGTGATGAAAATGACTTCTGGACCTTCTCCCTATTGAGAAGTTTGTCAAATGGATTTTTTTAATTGAAACTTTCAGCAAATTAACTCAATTTCTGAATCTCTTTCGTATCTTTTTGCCATGTTATTTTATGGAAAAATAATTGCCATTCTTAGCTCAAATACAATATTTCTTAGAACTATAGAGTATGGGACTGAGTGCACTGTACTTATTAAATTAATATGTAACCTTGCTAAGATAGCCTTTAAATGATTAAATCGATGTCAAAGATAAATGCAGTATGCTTAGACTTCCTTTTAATCTGGCTTCCAAAATTCATATAAAAGAACCAGTCTGTTACACAAAAACAGATTTTAAGCACAGTTATAGCCTACTAATGTGTAAAACCAACGAGGTCTTAATTTTCCCAATCCATTGGTTGTGGAGTGACTAAAATAAAACATTCTTATTTAGGCCAAACCATCTCTGGCAATTGGTTTATGCTACGTGGGGGAAAAAATCTTGCAACTCAAATTAATAGCACAAAACATTCAAGTAATCTGTTTACATTGTGTAGATTCTTTTCATAAAACAAAATTTCAGAGCTATGCATTATTTCAAAGAGTGAATTGGACTGGAAGTTGCTGGCATCATTTTACTTGTAGTTGCTTTCAAGTGATTCAAGTAGTGTCTGCCGCTAGCTGGGAATAAATCCCAATACAAGACAAAATCTAATGTAATTTTAAAATAATACTGCAGTATTTGGTTCTACAGGACTAAAATTGGCAATTGGAACAGTGTGCCTTACGTTTGGGAAGTATGTGTTTATTTCCCATAAAGTGAAGACATCAGTTCGGCCGGCACAGACACGATGGGCTGAACGGCGTCCTTCTGTGCCATAAATTTCTGTGACTTCATTTGTGAAGTTCTGCTTTTCCAGTTATGTGTGAAACATTCTGCACTTGGGTTTATTTCTATAATTTGACCTTAATTTGCAAACATTTCTAAAAACTAACAATTGCAGCACATTTTCAAAACCATTTACACATTTCCGGTGCATCTGTAAGATGTAACAAAATCATTTGCATTTGTAATACATTTTCTGTCATGCAAATATGCCCTGTTACAGTTTCATGCTGATGTTACCTTGAAGGTATACTTGAAATAGGACCGCATTGAACAAAATGAATTTGTGGTTTTTCAGCTTCTTAAAGTTGTCCAAGTGTCAGTAAAGAATAGAACATTCCAGACTTTCTTTCCCGTTATCCCATTCTTCATGTGCAGGTCTTCCCAGCAGCTGAGCTGAGCCTCGGTTTCTGCTAATATTTTTCAGACCGGCACCAGGAGGTAGGCGACTGTTTGGTCTCTGTTTAGCTGCAGTTTTTTCCTTTCTCTGGTGCAATGATCCAGCAGTGAGTGGGAGCTTGGGAGAGGAGAGTGTGGGGGTGAAACCTTGATCCCCTGCCCTGTAGTGTAGTACATTGGTGGACCAGTTCACAACACCTAATAAACCTCTCTGGTTGTCATGTCCACACCCTAGAGTGAAAATCACACGTGTTGCAACACTTCTGTTTATAATTTTTGAGTAAATCTAGAGGCTCCCTACCACTCATACTGGCAAAAAGTGGGACGTGGTGTTGCACAGGGATTGTTGCTGGGACTACTGTTGTTCACAATTTACATTAACAATTTGGAATCTGGAATCGGAAGTACAAATTCACAATTTGCAGATTGCACCAAATTGTGGTTAATACAAAGGAAGAATGCATCAAAATGCAAGATGACATTAATAAACTTGAATGGTGTGTAATTGGCAAATGAATTTCAATATAGCTAAGTGTGAGGTGGTGCATTTTGGTAGGAAGAATAAGGAGGCCACATCAAATGCTACTACACAAAATAAGAGCTTATGGAGTAGGGGGCAACATATTAGCATGGATAAAGGAATGGTTAGTGAACAGGAAATAGAGTAGGCATAAATGGGTCATTTTCAGGTTGGCAAGATGTAACGAGTGGAGTGCCACAGGGATCAGTGCTGGGGCCTCAATTATTTACAATCTATATCAATGACTTGGATGAAGGGACCAAATGGATGGTTGCTAAATTTGCTGATGACACAAAGGTGTGTAGGAAAGTAAGTTGTGAAAAGGACATAAGGGATATCGATAGGTTAAGTGAGTGGGCAAAAATCTGGCAGATGGAGTATAATGTGGGAAAATGTGAACTTGTCCACTTTGGCAGGAGGAATAGAAAAGCAGTATATTATTTAAATGGAGAGAGATTGCAGAACTCTGAGGTACAGAGGGATCTGAGTGTCCTAGTACATGAATCGCAAAAAGTTAGTATGCAGGTACAGCAAGTGATGAGGAAGGCAAATAGAATGTTGTCTTTTATTGCAAGGGGAATGGAATATAAAAGTAGAGATGTTTTGCTACAGTTGTACAGGGCATTGGTGAGACCACATCTAGAATACTGCATGCAGTTTTGATCTCCTTATTTAAGAAAGGACATAATTGCTTTAGAGGCGGTTCAGAGAAGGTTCACTCGACTGATTCCTGGGATGAGGACAGGTTGGACAAGTTGGGCCTGTATACATTGGAGTTTAGAAAAATGAGAGGTGATCTTATTGAAACATATAAGATCCTGAGGGGACTCGAAGGGGTGGATGCTGAGAGGATGTCTCCCCTTGTGGGAGAGACTAGAACTAGGGGACATGGTTTAAAAATAAGGGGTCTCCCATTTAAGACGGAGATGAGGAGAAATTTTCCTCTGAGGGTCGTGAGTCTGTGGATTTCCCTTCCCCAGAGAGTGGTGGAGGCAGGGTTATTGAATATTTTTAAGGCTGAGTTAGATAGATTCCTGATTAACAAGGGAGTCAAAGGTTATAGTAGGTAGACGGGAAAGTAGGGTTGAAGTCACAATCAGATCAGCCATGATCTTATCAAATGGCAGAGCGGGCTTGAGGGGCCGAATGGCCTACTCTTAATTTGTACGTTAGTATGTAAGCCACATACAGCTTGGATAGTAAGAGTCTAAATGGGGTAGAGGAGCAATGGGATCTGGGGGCGTAGGGGTTCATTTCTAGATGGATAGAATTGAAAAGCAGAGAAGTTATGCTAAACTTGTATAGAACCTTGTTTAGACCACAATTGGAGTACTGTGCACAGTTCTGGTCTCCATATTATAAAAAGGATATAGAGGCATTGAAAAAAGTGAAAAAAAGATTCACAAGGATGATACCAGAACTGAGGATATCCTTATCAGGAAAGGCTGAACAGGCTGGGGCTCTTTTCTGTAGAGAAGAGAAGGCTGAGGGGTGACCTGATAGAGGTCTTTAAGATAATGAAAGGGTTTAATAGGGTAGACGTAGAGAAAATGTTTCCACTTGTGGGGAGTCCAAAACTAGAGGTCATAAATATAAGTTAGTCGTTAATGAATCCAATAGGGAATTCAGGGGATATTTCTTTACCCAAAGAGTGGTTAGAATGTGGAACATGCTACCACAAGGAGTAGGTGAGGCAAATAGCATAGATGCATCTAAAGGAAACCTAGATAAGCATCCAAGGGAGAAAGGAATAGAAGGGTATGTTGATGGGGTTCGATGAAGTAGGGAGCGAGGAGGCTCATAAATACCAGCATAGACCAGTTGGGCTGAATGGCATGTGTCCATGTTGTAGACTCGATGTAACACTCTCCTAGAATTACCGTTGTACGTCTGCAATTTCCTGCTCTCATTGATGATCCTATTCTTTGCAAATGCTGGAGTCTATTAAAGTAATATACATTGATCTGACTGTCAAATAAAGTTCACAGAATTGTGTGTGAGAGAGAAAATTACCTTGAAATTATTGTGAGATATAAACATACAAAGGCTTAAAGCTTTCCTATGAAATTTCTTTATCTGTTACTTTATCAGTGGCATTAACTTCTGATATTTTAAATGGGCTAATGCCTTAATTGCCTTTTTGATTGTATTATAAGCTCAATTACTCAACTGTTGCTTTTTCACATTAACTGTTTCCTCAGCTGTTTAGCTTGGACAGAATCTCTTGATTTCCAACTCCTGAGTCATTTTCCCCACAGATTTGAGTGAATTTCTACAAGACAGCTTTTACAAATGAGGCTACCCTTATTAGTTATGTATTTATTGTCCCTTTTTGTTTCTGCTTTATTAATGTTTAATCCAGATTTTTCATAAATCCTAATGTTTTTTCCCCACTAACTGTTAGTCTCATCTCGTGTGAAAATGGAAGCTATCGAAAATAAAATTGTAGCATTGCAATTTCAAGATATAATAGACTTTCATTGAATTAACCGGTAGAAAATCTGGGAAGTTTTTTTTCTGGCAATTGTGTAAATATTGCCGTAAATTGGTAACATTACACCAACAGTGACTGAACCGTTCGCTATTTATTCTATAGGCAGTGTTACTTGAACTGAATCATGACACTGATCCTGCCTACATTATCATGGAATTGTAAAACTAATGTGCCTTTGATATTAAGGGTGATAGACGCTGGTAACTTTTGACTTTGTTAGCAATGAAATGACCTGGTTATTAGAGTTCCTGACTAAAAGTATTGGCATACCACGGTAAAATGAGATGAGTGTTGTAAATTCAGTATGAAATGTCTAACCTTGATGATCATAATTGGTGCTTTTGGAACTGTTCCAACTACAGTCACTTCTATTAAGTTTAAAGTAGCTCCGACAGCTTCATTTGGACTTATTGGAAAGGAATTGCTAGCAGCTGATGTCTTCTGTATGCAACAAATGTTAGTAATGGAAGCACATGTGAGGAGGTGAGAAACCAGTACCATGGACTGGCTGAACTAGGATTAACTTTTTATCTCTAATTGATCAATGTCTCTACATGCATTTAACAAAAACTGAGCCGACAAACAAATTGTAAAGGGGCAACTACTAAAATGCAAAAGAGTAGAATTAAATCTGGGGAAAAAATCTGAGAATATGCCAAACAAAAATTAAAAGCAAATTTCAATAATGAAGTTGTAGATCACCAATGGCTCAATGTTTCTAAATTACACTGATTTAGATTCATAAACTCAATACAAATTGGTCAAATTTGAAGATCATGCCAAACAAGTAGGGGCAGTGGAATTTAAGACAGTAGCTCAAAAAACACTGAGTTAGACAAAATATGCAAGTGGGCAGAACAATGGGAGCTGAAATTTAATGCAACGTATAAAGTACTGCGCATAAGGGAAAAATGGGTGACACATGTTCTGCATAAATGGTTTTGAAATAGTAATCACCAAGTTGAAAGACACCTAGGAGCCTTAGTAGAATGGTATACTCAACATGTTTAACCAATGCAGAGCAACAATCAACAAAGCCGAAGAGATTATGTTTCTTCCACCGTAGTAAGACAGGAAAAACTTGGGTTTTTCAACCTTGAAAGGAGGCATCTGACATGTGATTTCATGGAGTTATAAACCATGTATGTCAGCCTTGGCTCAGTGGTAGCACTCTTGCTTTTGAGTCAGATGGTCGTGGATTCAAGCCCCATGCCAGGACTGGAGCACATAATCTAGGCTGACCTTCAGTGCACCACTGTAAAAGATCCCATGACACTATTTGAAGAAGAGCAGGGGAGTTCTCCCGGTGACCTTGCCAACATTTATCCCTCATTCGGTATCATTAAAACAGATTATCTGGTCATCGCTGATTGTGGGACCTTGCTGTGAGCAAATTAGCTGCTGCATTTCCCTACATTTCAACAGTGACTACACTTCAAAAGTATTTAATTGGCTGCGAGCACTTTAGGAAGTCCTGAGGTTGTAAAAGACAAATGCATTCTTGTAAATGGTATGAGAAAGGTAAAATCTGAAAAATTATTTTCAACTGAATTGTCAGTCAGACGCAGGAGCACGGGTTCAAACTGGTATAAGACAAGAACACAAAAAATAGGAGCAGGAGCAGGCCATACGGCCCCTCAAGCCTACTCCGCTATTCAATAAGATAATGGCTGATCTTCGACCTCAACTCCACTTTTGCGCCCGATCCCCATTTCCCTTGATTCTCCTAGAGTCCAAAAATCAATCTATCTCAGCCTTGAACATACTCAATGCCTCAGCATCCATAGCCCTCTGGGGTAGAGAATTCTAAAGATTCACAACCCTCTGAGTGAAGAAATTATCCCTCATCTCAGTCTTAAATGGCCGACCCCTTATCCTGTGACTATGCTCCCTAGTTCTAGACTCTCCAACCGGGGGAAACAACCTCACAGCATCTATCCTGTCAAGCCCCCTCAGAATCTTGTATGTTTCAATGAGATCACCTCTCATTCTTCTAAACTCCAGAGAGTATAGGCCCATTCTACTCAACCTCTCCTTATAGAATAACCCCCTCATCCCAGGAATCAATCTAGTGAACTTTCATTGCACTGCCTCAAAGGCAAGTATGTCCTTCCTTAGATAAAGAGGCCAAAACTGTACACAGTACTGCAGGTGAGGTACTCTTGTATGAGGATACCCAAATCCACCTGAACACCAACATTTAATAGTTTCTCACCCTTTAAAAAAATATTCTGTTTTTCTATTCTTCCTACCAAAGTGAATAACCCCACACTTCCCCACATAATACTCCATCTGCCATCTTCTTGCCCATTCACTTAACCTGTCTATATACTTTTGCAGGCTCTTTGTCCTTTTCATAGTTTACTTTCCCACCTAGCTTTGTATCGTCAGCAAACTTGGATACATTACACTCGGTCCCTTCATCTAAGTCATTAATATAGATTGTAAATAGCTGATGCTCAAGCACCGATCCTTGCAGCACCCCACTAGTTATAGCCTGCCAACCCAAAAATGACACTGCGACAACGGATGAACGGACACCGTGCGACAATTGCCAGACAGGAGGGTTCCCTCCCAGCCGGGGAACACTTCAGCAGTCAAGGACATTCAGCCACCGATCTTCGGGTAAGCGTTCTCCAAGGCGGCCTTTCAGACACGACAATGCAAAATCGTCGAGCAGAAATCGATAGCCAAGTTCCACACCCATGAGGACGGCCTCAACTGGGATCTTGGGTTCATGTCACGCTACACGTAACCCCACCAGCGGAAAAAAAAGTTATCTGTTTTTAATACAACTGGACATTCTCTCGCTCTCGCGCTCTCTCTCTCTCTCTCTCTCTCTCTCTCTCTCTGCCTTTCGGGTCTCTTTCTCTCTCTGTCTTTGTAATCTGACCCATTGTGTATTCAGTATACTGGGATGTAATGTTTTCCATGGCTAACCTGTCTGGACACCGTTGATTGCTGTGATTGTCTCCCAGCCTAATATATGCTATGCGATTTTAGAATCCTTCACTCACTCACCTGACGAAGGAGGTAAGCTCCGAAAGCTTGTGATTTTCAAATAAAACTGTTGGACTATAACCTGGTGTTGTAAGATTCCTTACATTTGTCCACCCCAGTCCATCACCGGCACCTCCTCATCAATTTTTTGGTCATCCTTTGCTGGTTTCTAAAGCTCTCCCAATCCTCAAGCTTACTACGCTTCTTCGCAACATTATAGGCCTCTTCTTTTAATCAGATACTATCCTTAACTTCTTTAGTTAGCTGCAGATGAATTAATTCCCGTGGTGTTTTTATTTTTCAATGGAATGTATATTCGTTGAGAATATTGAAATATTTCTTTAAATGTTTGCCATTGCTTATCTACCGTCACACTTTTTAATCTAATTTCCTTTAGCCAACTCGCCCCCACGTCCTATGTAACTGGCTTTATTTAAGTTTACGACTCTAGTTTCGGACTTAAGTACATCACTCTCAAACTCAGTGTGAAATTCCATCATATTATGATCACTCTTCCCCAGAGGATCCTTTACTGTGAGATTACTAATTAACCCTGTCTCATCACACAATACAAGATCTAAAATAGCCTGTTCCCTGGTTGGTTCCATGACGTATTGTTC
The DNA here is from genome assembly GCF_035084215.1 of Heptranchias perlo. Taxonomy (NCBI): domain Eukaryota; kingdom Metazoa; phylum Chordata; class Chondrichthyes; order Hexanchiformes; family Hexanchidae; genus Heptranchias; species Heptranchias perlo. The sequence goes on from NC_090355.1 coordinate 32,898,383, forward strand.
CAGGAGACTGTCTTGAATGCATTCCATGAACTCATCCTTCAGACTACCGTTGCCAATTTGATTTGCCCAGTCTATGTGAAGATTAAAGTGCCCCACGGTTATTGCATTACCTTTGTTACAAGTTCCTCGTATTTCTTGATTAATACAGTGTCCAACGGTATAGCTAGTTAATGGCCTATAAACTACTCCCACCAGTGTTTTCTGCCCCTTGTTATTTCTTAGCTCCACCCATACTGTTTCTACTTCCTGATCCTCCAAGCCAAGATCCTTTCTCACCAAATGCGCTTATGTCATTCTTTATTATCACTGCTGCCCCCTTCCCTTTCCATTCTGCCTGTCTTTTCAAAACATCAAGTACCTTGGAATATTTAGTTCCCAACCTTGATCACCTTGCAACCACATCTCTGTAATGGCTATTAGATCAAACCCATTTATCTCTCTTTGTACCATCAGTTTGTCTATCTTGTCATGAATGCTTTGTGCATTCAGATAAAGAGCCTTTAATTTCAACTTTTCACCATTTTTCCCTGCTTTGACTTTATTCACTGATGCACTGTTACCGTTAAACTCTCTGTCCCTTCCTCCCACACTGTGCTTATCTTTACCCAAATCACTACACTGCTCAGTTGCCTTGACTTTCTCTTTTTGTCTCTTTTAGATTTCTAAATTTCCCTTCACCTGACCCCCCCCCCCGCCCCCCCCCCCCCCCCCCAAAAAAAAAATTGGACTGATATCGAGGAGTTCTTCACAGGGTGATCAATACATGAAATGGACTTCTGGATAGAGTAGTGGAGGCAAACCCCTGGAGTCATTTAAGAAATAATTGAATGCTGCCACGGGCAGACTTTTTAGGTTCTTTCCTAATCTGCAATTATCTTGTGGGTAAAGACGCTACATGGCATGGTATAGTATGGTACTGAGCCATACACATCAGAAAGGTCTGCAGAGAGAGGTAGTTGATATCTGGTGCAGCAGAGGTAATATATTGGTGTACCCCTCCAAGGCTAGGGAAGGGGGTAAAATCAGCCAGAGTTTGCACTCTTGACTGCTGTCCAGTGGTTCCTGCTGTGTGGATGTTAAATAGGATTGAATTTTCAAAAAAAAATTCATTGAGAAACCAAGGTAAAGTATCAAGGTCCATAGCGCAGGACTCTTATGAAAATTGAAGAGTTAGAAAAGATGAGGTTGATTAGGTCATACCCTAACTAATTTACTAGCTTGCTCTTGCTCACTTGGGATGAAGGAGTGAAGGGCTTCTAGGGCCTGTGGAATCATAGTCCAGTGTGAGTACTCCTGGGGCCTGTGGAATCATAGTCCAGTGTGAGTACTACTGGGGCCTGTGGAATCATAGTCCAGTGTGAGTACTACTGGGGCCTGTGGAATCATAGTCCAGTGTGAGTACTACTGGGGCCTGTGGAATCATAGTCCAGTGTGAGTACTGCTTGGACTGTGGAATCATAGTCCAGTGTGAGTACTCCTGGGGCCTGTGGAATCATAGTCCAGTGTGAGTACTACTGGGGCCTGTGGAATCATAGTCCAGTGTGAGTACTACTGGGGCCTGTGGAATCATAGTCCAGTGTGAGTACTACTGGGGCCTGTGGAATCATAGTCCAGTGTGAGTACTACTGGGGCCTGTGGAATCATAGTCCAGTGTGAGTACTACTGGGGCCTGTGGAATCATAGTCCAGTGTGAGTACTACTGGGGCCTGTGGAATCATAGTCCAGTGTGAGTACTACTGGGGCCTGTGGAATCATAGTCCAGTGTGAGTACTACTGGGGCCTGTGGAATCATAGTCCAGTGTGAGTACTACTGGGGCCTGTGGAATCATAGTCCAGTGTGAGTACTACTGGGGCCTGTGGAATCATAGTCCAGTGTGAGTACTACTGGGGCCTGTGGAATCATAGTCCAGTGTGAGTACTACTGGGGCCTGTGGAATCATAGTCCAGTGTGAGTACTACTGGGGCCTGTGGAATCATAGTCCAGTGTGAGTACTACTGGGGACATTAACTGCTAGGAACTGTTTCCACTGGTAGGAGGGTCAGTAACCAGAGGACACAGATTTAAGATAATTGGCAAAAGAACTAGAGGGGAGATGAGCAGCGAGTTGTTATGATCTAGAATTCACTGCCTGGAAGGGTGGTGGAAGCAGATTCAGTAATAACTTTCAAAAGGGAACTGGATATATAATTGAACAGGAAAAATTTACAGGGCTATGAGGAAAGAGCAGGTGAGTCGGACTAATTGGATAGCTCTTTCAAAGAACTGGCTCAGTTACGATGAGCTGAATGGTCGCCTTCTTGTAAGATTCTATGACTTTAGGATTAGCTGGGGAAACTGCAGTGATCCATATAGTTCTGTAGTAAGACACTGAAAGTAAGCTAAAGTAAAGAGACGTCTTTTTAAATATTATATCTGATGGTTGTGAGTTAGAGACACAGGTGTGAGGTTTTGCTTTGTACCAGTGCTACATTTATAGTGTAAATGTAGCCTAAATCCTGAGGCAGGACTCAGCCTGACGCTGAAGTGAAGTAGAATGAGATTCCCTGAGAGTCTAGCTCTGCTTCGGAATGAGGTCGGGCCCTGACTCCAGATTTAGGCTACAGAAGTTTAATGTCAGTATAAAGTGGAATGTTATTTGCTGTAGACTGAGCAGTATTCTATTAGTTAACCTCTTTCTGGCTCTAGGCCCTACTTGGGGGCCACTGCCATTTGACAAAACAATCTGGTGAAACTCTGGTAGTAATTAGCTATCCTGACGTTCCCTTTCTGACATGAACTCTCAAGAGGAATTGGGGGGAGCGGGTGGGGGTGGGGTTGGGAGGAAAGTAGCTCTTGAAAGTAGCATGAAACGTGGCACTTATTTAGATAAAGGTAGTGAGTTTGAAGCACAGATGTTTTCATTTGCCTTCATTGATCCAGTGAGCCGCACAAATTTAGGAGGGCAAAAACTTTCTGCTTTCCCTCAGCCCCATTACTGTTCCATTCAGAGACATCTCAAAAAGAATTTGAGCACAGATCCTGCAAAGTTTCGGGTGGGAGTTGGTAACTTAAGAGTATAGTGGGAACCTATATTTATTTTGATGTATGTTCATTTTATAATCATTTTTCTGTTGAAATAATACAGTACTATGTGTATGACTGTTAATTCAAATCCCTTTCTCTTGTTTCAATGTGGGTATTTCCTGATCTGTTCAGATAAATGACATCCCATCCCTCTTAAAGCAGTAATGAGTCAATGTGAATTAAAAAGCAAAAACTGCAAGTGCTGGAAATCTGATACAAAATCAGAAAATGTTGGAAACACACAGCAGGTCAGTCAGTATTTGTGGAGAGAATGCACATGTTGGTACTCTGGTAAGAGAGCCTTCATCAGTGCAGTTTTGATGAAGGATTACAGCCAGAATGTTAATATGTCTGTTTTCTCCACAAATGCTGACTGATCAGTTCTGTGTTTCCAGCACTCTGTTTTTTGTTTAATATGTCAGTGATTGTCCAAGAAAACTTTAGTTGCCTAGAACTTCGTGATTTAGAAGAAATGGCACAGATCTTTAAGCTGTTGCTCTTCCATTTAAATGCTGTTTTTTTAATCAGTAATTTTTTTTTGCTTTTTGACTTTTCCTTTAACAAAACTTGAAAGGAGCAAGGTGTGCCCAAGGGTAAACCAGGTGTTGCATAGTAGGCTACTGAACTCTACTTTTAAATATCACGTTGGGAATTTGGTTAGTAAAACTCTGTGGGAAAAGTTGAACTTGCAAAACTAAAAATGTATTAACGTTAAATTGAAGCCTCTTAAATGGTGTGATTTGTTTTGACAGACTCAGACAGTAAGGATCCCTGCTCGAGGGGACAGTATGGGGTTTTTGGGGAGGGGACAACTTCTATGGAATGGCAGCGCTGTGACCCTGCCTTTCTGCCCTGTGTTTGTAAACCAACAGTGGCAGATGTTTTCTTACTCTGCCTCATTCTGTTCAACACTGTGTGCACAGTGACCATAACCAGATGGGATGGCTGAAAAGCAGCAAGACACGGTGGCATCCCAAGCTCAGCATTGTTTTCAGATTGTCTTGCCAGACTGTGCCCCGGGAGGGGACATTGCGTGAAAGATAATGTTCTTGTAAACCTGACGCGGCAAACATAAAAATTCAACACTTAAGCTAAGTTTGAGTTTCTTTTTTGAATAAATTTGGAAATGTGTAATTTTGTTGCAGTCTAAGGGGACAGGGTGGAACTTCAGTGTACGGTTTGAAACTTTTCACTTGTATGTCTTGTTTAAAATGTGTGAAGCCAGTTGCACAATGAATTCTGCTAATAAAATTTGTCATAGATCTACGAACAGCAAAATGATTTTATTTGGGCATAAAAGTAGTTTCAAATTTTAACTATTAATAGGCATGTATATAGAGTGTTTTTAGAGATTCCATAAAACCTGAATTTTGTCAAAATCTGATTTCCCAGATACACTGTATTTCGGCTGGTGCCTCGAGCGAGATTCATGGTGAGCGAGATTCATGGTAACCGAGCTTTGCAGTTCTGCACGTTTTGTTTTCTTTGTTAATGATGAGCAGGTGCTGCTTCAGGTCATAGTTCAAAGGTGGCAAGTATCAGCAGATGCAAGAGTTCTTATGGGTGCTGTTAGAAGCTTGCAGTTTAGCAAAACAATTGAATAGCTAGTGGATGCATGCATACTTCATCCAAGGATTCCCAGTCCTGCTCATTTCCACTACATTAAAATTCTGATGTAAGGAAACCTGTCAGGATAGCCATGCATTGATCAGGCTTCAGCTGTACCAGGCAGCTGATGGTAGTGCCCGTCTTTGGAAAATCTTCCTTTGAAAGTCCAGACAAAGCGCAGATACATCACCCTGCTCAGCCTAGAATTGGACTGAAAGTTGGTGCTCTGCAGTGCTTTGTACAGTGTGACTGCTAAGACTGGGCTATTGTTCCAGTGGAGGGTGGAGGAGTGATGCACAATGACATTGCATACAGTTCCTCTTTGTTTTTACAAGGCACCCATGCGTTTCTGTCATGAAAGAATGTTTTTCTATTGCCAGTGATGCAGTGAATTTTGAATGTTGCTATGAGCTGCAAGCTATGGGACAATGAGTAAATAGTGTAAGATTGCAGAGACTGAAAACTACATTACATACTGCTTCCTTTGCTGACAGTTTTTTTTTGTAGTGGCAAAATAGACAGTTTAACTGATTGCTCCAAAGACCTGGAGTCTATAGGCAGAAGGTTGTTTGTTTTAAAAAAAATAATTAGAATGAGCCTGCAAAAGTAAAATGAGAAGAAATTATGCGCAACATGATTGCTAGGAGATCTTGCCTAAGATATTATGACTAACTCAAATTTTTGACCTGGAGACCAGTGCCCAATCCTTTAAATTGTGAATTAATTTACTAAGATATATCTTGTTTTGAGGCTGAAGTTTCACTAGCCTTAGGAAAAAAAGAGAAAAATCAGCTCAAGTATTTTTTTCTACTAATTTTTAGAATGGCTCTCTTTTACTAACATTTAGAAAAGTACTCGTCTGCCTGTGTTCTCTAAATCGTGCAGTGCACTTGCACTTTTTAAATTAAAATAGTGAGCCTATGTAAACATACTGTTAAAGAAAGAATAGAAAGAACTTGCATCTATATAAGGCTTTCCACGACGTCATGATGTCCCAAAGTGCTTAGCAGCCAATGAATTGATTTTGAAGTGTGGTCGTTGTGTAGGCAAACACGGTAGCCAATTTGCACATGGCAAGATTCCATAAACTGCAGTTAAAATGTTTTGGTGTTGGTTGATGGATAAATGTTGGCCAGTACACTAGGCTACCTCCTTTGCTGCTCTTTGAATAGTGCTGTGGGGTCTTTTGCATCCACCGGAGAGGGCAGATGGGGCCTCAGTTTAATGTCTCATCTGAAAGACAGCACTTCTGACAATGCAGCACTCCCATAGTACTGCACTGAAGTGTCAGCCGAGATTATTTGCTCAATTTCTGGATTGGAGCCTGAGCCCAAAACCTTCTAATTAAGGCGAGCTGACATTTAATATCAAAGTTTTGTTATTTTTCAGTTTCCCCTTTATTCTGATCTTCCTAGCTCTGAAGAGTTTGAATGATCAGTGCTTGAGATTTTATATTTGAATGAAGTGTTTTTTCTTTAACACAGGTCCACCGTATTCTATATTTCCAGGTAAGCCTGGTGTTATAAACCACATTGTTAGAGGATTTCTTCCATTTGGTTACTTTAAAAATGAAAATGACCTCACCTGGGCTAAGAGTATGGCAGTCTTGCATAGAAATCTTTAAAAGTCCTTATATGTCACCTCTGCCTTCCTGTGAGCATGATGCAGTTACCTAAACAGAAAATGAGATTAAAATTAAAAGTAAATCTAATTTTACTTGGATTACAAATGATTTCTAATTCTCATCATCAGTTGTCTCATTAACTATTAACTTGCTGTCAAAATAAATTGTTACGATATCGCCAGTCCACAGAAAGTGCCATGGTTCATATTGATGTGGAATGCACTTGTGGGCATTTAAATGGATACTGCTATAGCCATCTGTACAGTGCGGTTTGTGTTAAGTGTTAACAATCTTAAACAGTCCCTGTTGTGATTCCCTTTGGGATATAGGGCATGAGATTTCCTAATGAAAGTTTTAAGTCTGAAGCAGGAATTTGTAGTTGATCTGATGATCAGTGGTCACTAGAAGTGAGTGGCCTTCAGGATGTTTTTACTGCAGGCAAGATTGATAAATCGTGGGGAAGTGATTGTGCAGCCTTTGCAATAAAGTTCCAGGTTAAAATGACATCAAAGACACATGCTCCTTCAATACCAGATGTTGAATGTGCAGTTTTCGTTTTTTTTATATATTTTGAGCCAAAGGCAAAAAGCACGTATGTTTTTGATTCTCTATAAAACAAAAACTAATGAAAGCTGCACGGAAGTGGTTAACATTCTGCACTGGAATGTGTGGGAAAGGAGAGAATATGCTGCAGTTGAGGGTCAGATGAAAGTGCAGTCTAGCATGGGGGATGGGAATAGTTGGATTGGATTACACTGAAGGGGATCTTTATGGGGAAATGCAATGCATAACACTGACATTAACTGGATCATTGACAGGTTTTTTGTGGTTTGGCTTAGTGGTGGCTGTGGTACTAAAAGAATGGATTGCAGCTGACTCTGTGACTGAGTGGGGTTGGGGAATCCTTGGTATAAGTAAAGAATGCTTTAAACTCCATATATCAAAGCTCAAATGTGGGATCTGGTTTTTTTTTGTGTATTTTTTTTAAATTACTGTGTACCAAAATTTCTCCTTTTTTCTTTTCCATCTTCCTCCCATTCCTCCCTTTCACATCGTTCACCTGACAAAGGAGGAAGCCTCCGAAAGCTTGTGAATTTAAAATAAAATTGCTGGACTATAACTTGGTGTTGTAAAATTGTTTACAATCCTCACTTGAAGGCAGTGATTCATTCTGGGTATGGCTCAGCAGACCTTGGCAGCTCCCTAGTATAGCTCCCAAGTGGCCACTCTTCACATGTGAGACTAGGTAGTTGGTGTCGACGGGCTTTTTGACTGGGGGCATCACTGCCAAGTCCTTGTCTAGAGACCAAAAGAATGCACTTTTTCAACAAGAAGGAAAAAGAAAGAAAATACTTGCATTCATATAGCTCCTCTCACATCCCAAAGTGCTTCACAACCAGTGAAGTGTTGTTTATATAGGCAAACTCAACAGCCAATTTGCACACAGCAAGGCCTCACAAACAGCACTGAGGTGCATGACTCATTCATCTGTTTTGGTAGTGTTGATTGAGGGATAAATGTTTGCCAGGTCACCAGGAGATCCTCCGTGCTTTTCTTTGAATAGTGCCATGGAATCTTTTGCATCCACTTGAACAGGCAGACACGGCCTTGGTTTAACATCTCATCGGAGAGAAGGGCACCTTCAAAAATGCAGGCCTCCCTCTACTACAGTGAAGTGTCACTGTACGCTATATTCGCAAGTTTCACAATGGGGCTTAAACTCACAACCTTTTGACTTGGGTGTGATCCATGAAGACACTTGCGGTAATCACTGAACAGCAATTGAGAGCAGGAATTCTGGATGTGTTTCTTTTTCCCCCCTTCTAGTTTTCACCCACTTGTTCTCTAATCAGAACCATGAGGTCAGCTACAATGTCCACAACACAGCCCTGGCTGAGAGCATCGAACTCAGCACAGACCAAGGGTTGAATGTGGGATATTCCTGGTCTGTCAGTATCACACCTTAAAGTGTACTTGGCCCACTGAGGCACTGGGGACCCCACCTGCTGCTGTCTTGAATTCTGTGTGTTACAGTTCAGGAATCCATGTGTTCATTAGTTAAAACATGCACTAATGGGGAAGTGAGTAATTAAAGGCAAGAGTATGAAAAGCCATGGCATCTCCTGAGAAAGCTCACTCTCATTCTAGTAAATGCAGTGTTTTGGAAGCTGATGAAATCATGTCCAATGCGCAGACCACAAAACATTTCTCAACCTGCTGAATTATTGCCTTCTCAAGTTACAGTTAAGCATATCTCCACAACATTAAGACTGATTATGCTGTTTCTGGGTTGATCTCAAGTTAAGTAACCTAACCTGAAGAACAGTTAACATTAATCTTCACTTGCTCCTGGATGTTTGCCTGTCTAGGCAAGTGCTTTTATCTGATTATAGTAAGTATCGTTATGATATAGAAAACTCATTTTATTTGACTTGAGAGCTTTTTTAAAAAAAACGATAGGTACATACATGTGGCTAATACAATTCTGGAAAATAGTTGTAAACATTTGGCTCCAACAGCTATAACTGAGATATTTAGCTGTCCTGTATGGATGCATTTGTCCTTGCATTCAAAATCCATGCTGTGGTACATTTATTCCTTATTCATGTTTCTTTTTAAAGTCTGCAACTTTCATCTCTGGCTATCATCCATATTGCTCATTTTTACCTGTCCCAAGTGATTTGACATGACCATTTTATAGGTCTGAAGTAACTAATATAATAGAATTGTAAAATCTATTATTATTTCCAGTTTATGCTGGCAATTACAAACCAGAGTGCTCTGAATCTGCCATACAGTTCTGTTTGCAGTTCGTGTGCTATTGGGGCTGGTAGCAGCTTCCATCAGGACCTCCTTTGGTAGATGGGCTGCTTTAATCGTCAGCTGGTTTCCATATATGCTTATTTCCAACAGGGATCTAGATAGTGATCAGAAATAAGAGTCCTGCCTGATTTCCCCACATCTCAGCCCAGGGAGTTAGTTGTGTCCCTGCCATTGTCCTCACAGATATCAGTTAACAGTGCAGACTGGGATCAAACTTTCAACCTTCTTTGGCTCTGTGGCTCATTATGACTCGATAGTCATAGTTACCCTCTAAATCATCTTCAGACATTGTTTTAAATAGTTTTGCTGAACTCTGAGTATTGTGTTTAGGTGAGATCCTATATTTAGGATTTTAGAATTCTGATCTGTTGCAGTTCCGTCCTGCTGAAAGCTGAGGCTTAAGTTAGATTAGCAGACTGATAGAATTTAGGATTTTCATGAGAATGATGCTATATACCCACAGGTAATCGTGATGAGTTGTACCATAACATGTTACGTAACGTGGTTCCTTTCACAGATTGTTAGACTACTAATGAGTTTGCCATCAGTTGCTGCAGTAATATTTTTACCCTGTTTTATATAATTCATTTACCTGAGGAAGGAGGAAGTCTCCGAAAGCTTGTGAATTTAAAATAAAATTGCTGGACTATAACTTGGTGTTGTAAAATTGTTTACAATTGTCAACCCCAGTCCATCACCGGCATCTCCACATCATTATATAATTCACTATAACTTTGCTGTTCTTTTTGTGAATTTTGTTCTCAAATGAAGGATGTTACCGTTTGGGGAATGGAGCTCTTCCTTAGCGCCAGCGTCGAGCTCTCCTTTAGCGCCAGAGAAAGAAGAGGAATGACCTTTGAGTGAGATTGCCAGTTAGTGGAGAATTGGGGACGTTTTTTAAAAAAAGATGTAAACCCATGCCCACTAGGTACTGGATTGAAATTGGCATAACCCATTTCACATTGGACCTTTACAGCAAGGACAGAAGAGACCTTCATTTCATTAGTTTGGGCTGGATTTGAATCTAGGCCTCTGAGACAAAAGGCCAGTGTCTAACCCACTGTACCACCCAGTTCCTCATTTGGTCTGTCTTCTAATGGTTGTGTTTTTTGGCAACGTGAAGTCTTGTTCTGTTTAGTGGTTGGCAGCAGATCTCCCAGGTACTTTTTGTGGATTGGAGCTTCAGAAAAATGTACAAATTGGTGGTAGTGGTGTTTTCCTTTCTTTGACATTTAAGAGCATAGGAACATAAGAAATAGGAGCAGGAGTAGGCCATACGGACCCTCGAGCCTGCTCCGCCATTCATTCAGATCATGGCTGATCTTCGACCTCAACTCCACTTTCCCGCCCGATCCCCATATTCCTTGATTCCCCTAGAGTCCAAAAATCTATCTATTTCAGCCCTGAATATATTCAATGACTCAGCATCCACAGCCCACTGGGGTAGAGAATTCCAAAGATTCACAACCCTCTGCGTGAAGAAATTCCTCCTCATCTCAGTCTTGAATGGCCGACCCCTTATCCTGCAACTATGCCCCCTGGTTCTAGACTCTCCAGCCAGGGGAAACAACCTCTCAGCATCTACCCTGTCAAGTCCCTTCATAATCTTATATATTTCAATGAGATCACCTCTCATTCTTCTAAACTCCAGAGAGTATAGGCCCATTCTACTCAACCTCTCCTCATAGGACAACCCTCTCATCTCAGGAATTAATCTACAGAACCTTTGTTGCGCCACCTCTAAGGCGAGTATATCCTTCCTTAGATAAGGAGACTAAAACTGTACGCAGTACTCCAGGTGAGGTCACATAAAGCCCTGTACAACTGTAGTAAGACTTCCATTCTCTTGTACTCCAACCACCTTGCAATAAAGGCCAACATGCCATTTGCTTTCCTAATTGCCTGCTGTATTTGCATGCTAATGTTTTATGTTTCTTGTATGAGGACACCCAAGTCTCTCTGAACACCAACATTTAATAGTTTCTCACCATTTAAAAAATATTCTGTTTTTCTATTCTTCCTACCAAAGTGAATAACCTCACATTATACATCATTTGCCACCTTCTTGCCCACTCACTTAACCTGTCTAAATCCTTTTGCAGACTCTTTGTGTCCTTCCAGCTTACTTTCCCACCTAGCTTTGTATCGTCAGCAAACTTGGATACATTGCACTCGGTCCCTTCATCTAAGTCATTAATATAGATTGTAAATAGCTGAGACCCAAGTACCAATCCTTGCAGTCTGCCAACCTGAGAATGACCTGTTTATCCCTACTCTGTTTTCTGTCCTTTAACCAATCTCTAACCATGCTAATATATTACCCCCAACCCCATGAATAACAGCCTTTTATGTGGCACCTTATTAAATGCCTTTTGAAAATCCAAATATACTACATCCACTGGTTCCCCTTTATCTACCCTGCTAGTTACATTCTCAAAAAACTCTAATAAATTTGTCAAACCCGATTTCCCTTTCATAAAACCATGTTGACTCTGCCTAATCGTATGATTTTCTAAGTGCCCTGTTACCACTTCCTTAATAATGGATTCCAGCATTTTCCTGATGACCAATGTCAGGCTAACTGGCCTGTAGTTCCCTGTTTTCTCTCTCCCTCCCTTGAATAGCAGGGTAACATTTGCTACCTTCCAGTCCACTGGGACTGTTCCAGAATCTAGAGAATTTTATAAGATCATAATCAATTCATCCACTATCTCTGCAGCCACCTCTTTTAGAACCCTAGGACCCTTCAGGTCCAGGGGGTTTGTCGGCTTTTAGTCCCTTACTCAGTTTTGACACATTTGTTGAAAGTCTGCATGGGAGGGAATAGGGTGGTGCCAAATGTGCTACACTTCGTATAGAATAAAATGGCAAGCTTTAGACCATCTACTAATTAGTACAAGATGTTCTACATGTAGAAGATATAGTAACTGTTTTTAGCTTGTTCATTAGACAAAGTGAGGGGGAGAAAAACACATTTTGAACTCATTCTTAGATGGCATCTGCAAGCACTGCGAAGTGCAGTCCACTTGTCCATCTTTGTGTGTACATGGTGTTCTAGGATTGAGCCTGGTAACAAATTATATTTTATGGACATGGATTATTGCTGAAGAGAGGCTCAGATCAAATTGCTGCTTGGCCTTTGAAGTGGTTCATGTGGGAAGTGCTGCCAGATGCATTTTAAAATCTAGTACCAACCTAAGGGGAGAAAAGTGGAAAAAGTTGCTGAATTTAAAATTCTCTGCCTTTGTAGTGGCCACATGTTTGTTGCAGTGAGAAGAATCCTTTTGATTTGTTATTCCTTCAAGGTATTGGAAACTCCAAGGAAAGTACAAAGCCAGTTCTCTGGACTTGTCTTGCTCTGAAATTGAGAACAACGCAAGAGTTTGGATTTAAAAACAGTTAATAGCCACATCAGATGAAGAGAAATGGCACTGGAAACTGAATCTAAAGCCACTTTTATATACAGTAGTTGCAAGGAGTGGTGTTGAAGTCGAGACCCGAGACTTCCAAGCACTGTTCTCCCCCTTTCTTCAATTTTGCAGCGTGGTGCTAGTGATTGTGGGGTCCTTTTGAAGGCCAGTGAGAAAAAAGTTGCAAGTTTCCCAGGCCTTCAGCCACTCTTGGAATCCAGAAAACGTCAGATCTTGGATCCAGTTGGAGGTGTGTTCACCTTCTGTATATTGTCTAGTGCAGTTAGTGGTAGAAGTACTGTGCTCATACCACTAATGGTACATTATCTATATAATGGTGCCTTTAAGATGAGTCTCTGTAGGAATTAGCATCCCAGAGTGGAATAGCAGATTACCAGTAAGTCTGAGCACTTTAATGCCCACGTTATAACTGAAACATGTTGATGTCAGAAAGCACTTGATTTTTTTTTTTGTAAACAATTTTACAACACCAAGTTATAGTCCAACAATTTTATTTTAAAATTCACAAGCTTTCGGAGGCTTCCTCCTTCCTCAGGTGAATGTCAAGAAATCCTCGAACCTCTCGCATTTATAAATCACAGAACAATACCTGGTGATTACAGATCGTCTTTTCAACTGCCCGTTGCCAAGGCAACCAAAGTGTTCAGACAGATAGGTGTTACCTACAGGGCCACCGAATATACAAACGGCCAGAACAAAAAAAAGAGAGCGAGAGAGAGGCAGAAACATCCGGAAGGAAGAGAAAGACAGCAAATGACCCATTATATTAAAAACAGATAACTTTTGTTCGCTGGTGGGGTTACGTGTAGCGTGACATGAACCCAAGATCCCGGTTGAGGCCGTCCTCATGGGTGCGGAACTTGGCTATCAATTTCTGCTCGACGATTTTGCGTTGTCGTGTGTCTCGAAGGCCGCCTTGGAGTACGCTTACCCGAAGGTCAGTGGCTGAATGTCCTTGACTGCTGAAGTGTTCCCCGACTGGGAGGGAACCCTCCTGTCTGGCGATTGTTGCGCGGTGTCTGTTCATCCGTTGTCGCAGCGCCTGCATGGTCTCGCCAATGTACCATGCTCTGGGGCATCCTTTCCTGCAACGTATGAGGTAGACAACGTTGGCCGAGTCACAGGAGTATGAACCATGCACCTGGTGGGTGGTGTCCTCTCGTGTGATGGTGGTATCCGTGTCGATGATCTGGCATGTCTTGCAGAGGTTACCGTGGCAGGGTTGTGTGGTGTCGTGGACGCTGTTCTCCTGAAAGCTGGGTAATTTGCTGTGAACGATGGTCTGTTTGAGATTGGGTGGCTGTTTAAAGGCGAGTAGTGGAGGTGTGGGGATGGCCATAGCGAGGTGTTCGTCGTCATTGATGACATGTTGAAGGCTGCGGAGAACATGGCGTAGTTTCTCCGCTCCGGGGAAGTACTGGATGACGAAGGGTACTCTGTTGGTTGCGTCCCGTGTTAGTCTTCTGAGGAGGTCTATGCGATTTTTCGCTGTGGCCCGTCTGAACTGTCGATCGATGAGTCGAGTGTCATATCCCGTTCTTACTAGGGCGTCTTTCAGCGTCTGTAGGTGTCCATCGCGTTCCTCCTCGTCTGAGCAGACCCTGTGTATTCGCAGGGCCTGTCCATAGGGGATGGCCTCTTTGACATGGTTAGGGTGGAAGCTGGAAAAGTGGAGCATCGTGAGGTTGTCCGTGGGCTTCTGGATGTTTCTATGTTTCTGCCTCTTTTTTTTTGTTCTGGCCGTTTGTATATTCGGTGGCCCTGTAGGTAACACCTATCTGTCTGAACACTTTGGTTGCCTTGGCAATGGGCAGTTGAAAAGACTATCTGTAATCACCAGGTATTGTTCTGTGATTTATAAATGCGAGAGGTTCGAGGATTTCTTGACATTCACCTGAGGAAGGAGGAAGCCTCCGAAAGCTTGTGAATTTTAAAATAAAATTGTTGGACTATAACTTGGTGTTGTAAAATTGTTTACAATTGTCAACCCCAGTCCATCTCCGGCATCTCCACATCATGATTTTTTTTTGATTGTGATCACTTGCTATCCAGCACACTGCACCTCCTGTTAAATGTGAAATTCCATATTGAACTATTCAGTTTGTACCTTTTACACTTTTTCAAATCAAATTAGTACAAACTGCTCAATTTGTGACTGACTGAAAACATCTGATTTGGTTGTGTGATGTACTAGTTAAGCTGCTTACTCCTATTTGAATGAACGGTGGTTTGGGCATTGTAATTTTTCCTTTCTCCTATAGTTTATTTGCATTTCTACTCCCAGGGACTACAAAACTCTTAGAACAAATACTTATATAAAATGGAATTTTGCTTGCTTTGTTTGTACTGTTCACAGCAGGAGAGATGTGCTGAGCAAATTACATGTAATGCATTTGTAGACTCTGAGCTCCAGGTGCTTATTTTATGATTAGACCTCTGGTAATCTGAATGCTATTGTGGAAAAGAAAATCTCAAATTGTGCAGTGAGATTGTCATTTCAGAGAGCAGCCTAAACTTGTCTATAATCTTGGCCAAATAGTGCATAATTTTGTACTAATTTCCCCCCTTCTGATTAGTAAATTTTAAAAAATGAGTAATAGACACCAACATGTGATCTCAGTACTCATATTCGTATGGCGTATGCATGTGCATCTCAACATTTTTGTGTGTTTGTTGGTAAAATGGTAAAACAAAAAACTAATGTGATTGTTTTTTGATCATTGAGTGCTTTATTTCCTTGGTTGCTGAATGATGGTAGATGTTTGTTATATGCACTTGTGAAGTACATTTACCTGTATTGTGTGAGTGTATGTAAGGTGCTTTCGATTAAAATTAGTGCATTTGGCTAAAATGGTGTTGCACATTGCATGATTTTATTTGGGTATTTAAATTGGGTGTACAAAATATAAATATATATGTTGTAATGTGCTAGAAAGGTGAAATTCATTGGTCACTTCTGGTCCAGAGACCCTTATTCAATTAAGAAGCTGTTAATTGTTTCTCATCCCATTTGGATCCATTGACCAGATCATTTAACACCTGCTCTTACCATCATACACAGTGCTTCATCTCTTAGCCTAGGAAGCGATCCAACCACGCGCGCACACACACACACCCCAAATCTGAAGAGAAGCATGAGGTATGAGTGTGTGCCTTGTATTTTTATGGTTCCCACATACTAAATAGGGCAATTGCTGTTTGTGTTCTTTTAGTGCTGGCATCTCCTGAAACTTTCTTTTTAGCTGCTTTGAAAACTAAAGTGTTAGAGCGTATTCGGCAAGTTTTTTTATTACGGTGTTGGTACAGGAACACTGCTTTTAGCTGTGGAGAAGGTTTTACACTCTTATTGATGGCCCTTAAATCATGGCTATATATTTTATACTTATTCAAATATATTGAGAAAGTAATTGCTGTGAATTTACAGCAAAAGGTTGTGAATTTACTCAAATATTGTGTATTGTTGTAATAGGTGTAAGTCACGTGTAATTTTAACCTCAGCAGTGCTGCTTTGTACATCAGTGATGGGTAATGATTTGTGAATTGCTCATGCACTCTGTTGACTGGGCAGAGGAGCTTCTGTTACCCGTGCTTTTATAAACTGCTGTATGTACATTGACGCAGTACTTTGAGATAAAATTACCCGTGTCTTTGCAGGATGTATTCTTTTGTGCCGTAGCCTCATTTTGTCTTTGTGCAATCATATTCAATCAATTTGCAAACTGTGCCAACACAAAGAGCTTGTTGCATCCTATTTCTGAGTTGATTCTCACTGTGGATAATCTGCTACCAGAAAGTCTGAGCTTCCAACACAGCACATTAACAGTGATGTAATAGAATTTTGTACATTTTTGGATTGTTTTATTTTCCACTGAGGGCTCAGGTAAAGTTTAAAAAATAAATTAGGAAATTGAAAGTCAACCTTTGTTGCAGGACCATTTTTGGAGTGATAGGTTGAACTACTCCAAATTCACCATTAAGGCCTGTTGTTTGCCACTCTGGGAATTACACTCAACTTGCCTTTTGATTGTTTGTTTGACATTCCTATGATTATAATGTAACTACTTTGAGTGGAAAGGGGAATGTTGAAAAAGCTAACACCTGCTCACCAGGATGAATCAAATTTTGACGGATAGGAGTCCAGCCTTTTTTTCGCATCTGAGCTGCATTTTGTGGCATGGAACTTCATGGTATTTCGATTAGTTTGCTTATACCTTAAGCAGCTGATACTAATGAATATTCTGCTGCAGGATTTGACCATAAATGAGGCAACTGCACTAAAAACAATCCTTTCAAAACCTCCAGACATACGCAATTCAAATAGAACAACCCAGCGAATAAGAAATATCAGTGCAAATAGAAACAAGTTTACTGGGCTTTACTGAGTTTTGAGAGCCATGTGTAACCCTGCCAGTTCTGAAGAAAGGTCATTGACCTGAAATGTTAACTCTTTCTTTCTCCACAGATGCTGCCTGACCTGCTGAGTATTTCCAGCATTTTTTGTTACTATTTGATTTCCAGCATCTGCAGTATTTTGCTTTTGATGGAGTAAGGCAGCCTTCTCTGAGGCAGGTCCTAGCCCTATCTACCCAATCTGCATCTGTTCTATTCAGACAGATTACACTGAGAACATAATGCACGTAGATGCATCAAGCTCGAGTGCTCGTTGATTAGTACATGAGGCCATATCTGAGAATAGCAGGAATTGGAATCTGAATTGCAATCCGTAGTATGAACAAAATATATAATTAGCCTAATTTTTTTAAATATTAAATAGTGATCAATCCACTCTGAAGCATAGATTTGTACAGATTGTGACACTACATCTATTAATAGAATGAGGCAAATCTGTTATTGGCTGTAGTTTCATCTCCTTTCATACTTTTAATTTTGGTCTTATAAAACATAAATTTAATCCTATAACCATATTAAGGAGAAGATGAGCCTTTAGTTGTAAATTAAATTCATAATACTGCAGTCCTGTTGCCATTATGCAAAAGTGGAACTGATTTTGGTTTGTTTAAACCAGCAGTCCTCAGACATTTTTACTGTGATCACGTGGGTGTTAGTTTTGTATGTACAAAAGTATGTAAAATCCATACTCTGGTCAGGTGTTGTGCCTCTCAGTGAGAATGGACATTTGTGCTATTTTGAAACTTAGATTGTCTTCAGGCTGTAAGTCCCTTTGATGTCTTTCGCCTCACATGTGTAAAATTAGTATTATTGAAGTTTGTTGCTCATATTGAATTTTGGACAAACTGCGTCTCATACAGCTAATATTGTACATCATTAAGAGGGTGCGGTGAAAGGAATAGCATTTTATTTTTGTGGTGAGGATAAGTTGCGTCATACAGTATTCTACAATATTAGCAGACCCCAAATCTTTTTTTTAATAGGCAGCTGATTTCAGACACTGCTTTTCCAATTCAAACAGCAAATTCTTGTGTACCAAACATGTTCCATTCACTCTCTTGTAAAGAATTCCTTGCCCAGCATAATGGTTAAATGCATATTCCTGATTCTGGCATAAACTGTTACCCAATTATTTCTTTAATGACTGCAGTTTATCATCTCAGTACACACTGTATCTTTCACACAAACACTAGTGAAATATGTGCGATTATAATTGTTTGAATTTTGATTTGATTGCAGCATAAATGATTAAGTGGACTGCAGTACAATTATTACAGATTTGTTGTTAATAAGCAGACTGCTCAAATGCTGATCCAAGCAGAAAGTCTCTTGGCAAGCTAGTCCTGCATTTTTTTTCCAAATTCAGCTGTACTAGCCAGTCCTGTTTTCAATGGGGAGGATTGTTTCAGCTAAAATATTGAATCTTGCTCTTGTCTAGTCAACAGCAGCTTTTGAACAGCGCGAGAGTGAATATAAAAAGGTGCCTATTTTAATGTGGCACCAGACATCCCCAGCATTGCACAGCCAGTATTAATCTTATTCTTATTCAACTCACACTTTCTCAGTACAGAAACTCCTTTTGTACACAAGAACTCGAGTTCTGCCTGATTAACCCCTTTAGTTCAGATGTCTCCAGTTATCAAATAAACACTTCTATCACATGGTACACATGGTTGTAACGTTCTGTGATTATAACAAAAATGTTAATGTTACATTTGTCCTGGGCTATAGTACCTGACCATTTTGGTTTCTCGTTCATCTATTCTGGAAAATTCTGATTGGTGTAATATCCTGCATATCTACATAATTTTAGTGCTTCCTATTGTACCACAGAATAATGTGTGAAATCATTTTGTTAACAAAATTGTTTTTTGTTCTAAAAATTTGATGCAGAACTGCTTTTGTCATCAAAGAAGTTAATGAAGTTTTATGCAATATTTTCAGTGCAAAAGAGCTCTGGTACATTTGGTAAGTTCTGTAATTAATGTACAGTTTTAAAAAGGAACAGCCATGGTCTCATTTTGAGCTGCAGCTTAACTGGAATGGCTTGTGAAAATAAAGAGCACATTTCCTTCAAAGCATTGATTTCATAGTTTCAACACAGGCTGGTGTGCTTAATCATTCGGAAGGAAAAGTAATGCATTAATGTCCAATAATTGCAAAATAGTCATAAAAGGGCGAGGAAAAATAGGAAGATGGACAGGGAACAGGCAGATGGAGAGACTTGGTTATATCAAAACAATGAAAAACTTTTTTATTTGTTCATGGGATGTGGGCGTCACTGGCAAGGCCAGCATTTATTGTCCATCCCTAATTGCCCTTGAGAAGATGGTGGTGAGCTGCCTTCTTGAACCGCTGCAGGCCGTGTGGTGAAGGTTCTCCCACATTGCCGTTAGGAAGGGAGTTCCAGGATTTTGACCCAGCGACGATGAAGGAACGGCGGTATATTTCCAAGTCGGGATGGTGTGTGACTTGGAGGGGAAGGAGCAGGTGGTGTTGTTCCCATGTGCCTGCTGCTTTTGTCCTTCTAGGTGGTAGAGGTCGCAGGTTTGGGAGGTGCTGTCGAAAGAAGCCTTGGTGAGTTGCTGCAGTGCATCCTGTGGATGGTACACACTGCAGCCACGGAGCGCCTGTGGTGAAGGGAGTGTTTTTGTGGACAGGACATACCTAGGCAATTTTCCACAATTGTCAGGTAGATGCCAGTGTTGTAGCTGTACTGGAACAGTTTGGCTAGAGGCGCGGATAGTTCTGGAGCGCAAGTCTTCAGCACTACAGCCGGGATGTTGTCGGGGCCCATAGCCTTTGCTGTATCCAGTGCACTCAGCCGTTTCTTGATATCATGTGGAGTGAATCGAATTGGCTGAAGACTGGCCTCTGTGATGGTGGGGATATCGGGAGGAGGCCGAGATGGATCATCTACTTGGCACTTCTGGCTGAAGATGGTTGCAAACGCTTCAGCCTTGTCTTTTGCACTCACGTGCTGGACTCCGCCATCATTGAGGATGGGGATGTTTACACAGCCTCCTCCTCCTGTTAGTTGTTTAACTGTCCACCACCATTCACGACTGGATGTGGCAGGACGGCAGAGCTTTGATCTGATCCGTTGATTTTGGAATCGCTTAGCTCTGTCTATAGCATGTTGCTTCCGCTGTTTAGCATGCATGTAGTCCTGTGTTGTAGCTTCACCAGGTTGCCACCTCATTTTTAGGTATGCCAGGTGCTGCTTCTGGCATGCTCTTTCACGCTCCTCATTGAACCAGGGTTGATCCCCTGGCTTTGTTGGTAATGGTAGAGTGAGGAATATGCCGGGCCATGAGGTTACAGATTGTGCTGGAATACATTGCTGCTGCTGATGGCCCACAGCGCCTCATGGATGCCCAGTTTTTAGCTGTTAGATCTGTTCTGAATCTATCCCATTTAGCACGGTGGTAGTGCCACACAACATGTTGGATGGTGTCCTCAGTGCAAAGACGGGACTTCGTCTTCACGAGGACTATGCGGTGGTCACTCGTATCAATACTGTCATGGACAGATGCACCTGCGACAGGTAGATTGGTGAGGATGAGGTCAAGTAGGTTTTTCCCCTTGTATTGGTTCGCTCACCACCTGCCGCAGGCCCAGTCTGGCAGCTATGTCCTTCAGGACTCGGCCAGCTCGGTCAGTCGTGGTGCTACCGAGCTACTCTTGGTGATGGACATTGAAGTCCCCCACCTAGAGTACATTCTGTGCCCTTGCTACCTTCAGTGCTTCCTCCAAGTGGTGCTCAACCTGGAGGAGGACTGATTCATCAGCTGAGGGAGGGTGGTAAGTGGTAATCAGCAGGAGGTTTCCTTGCCCATTGACCTGATGCCATGAGATTTCACGGGGTCCGGAGTCAATGTTGAGGACTCCCAGGGCCACTCCCTTCTGACTGTATATCACTGTACCGCCACCTCTGGTGAGTCTGTCCTGCCGGTGGGACAGGACATACCCAGGGATGGTGATGGAAGAGTCTGGGACATTGGCTGAAAGGTATGATTCTGTGAGTATGGCTATGTCAGGCTGTTGCTTGACTAGTCTGTGGGATAGCTCTCCCAATTTTGGCACAAGTCCCCAGATGTTAGTGAGGAGGACTTTGCAGGGTCGACTGGGCTTGGTTTGCCTTTGTCGTTGTCTGATGCTGGGTGGTCCGTCCGGTTTTATTCTTATTATGACTTTTTGTCGCAAGATTTTACAACTGAGTGGCTTGCTCGGCCATTTCAGAGGGCGATTAAGAATCAACCACATCGCTGTGGGTTTGGAGTCACATATAGGCCAGACCGGGTAAGGACGGCAGGTTTCCTTCCCTAAAGGCCATTAGTGATCCAGATGGGTTTTTACGACAATCCGGTAGTTTCATGACCACCATTACTGATACTAGTTTTTTTTAAATTCCAGAATTTTATTTAATTGAATTTAAATTCACCCGCTGTCATGGCGGGATTTGAACTTATGACTCTGGATTACTAATTCAGTAACATAACCACTATGCTACCGTACCTGGCATTTGTACCTTGCCTTATCAACTCTTGGATGTTTCAAATGCATTGATTTGAAGTTTGGTGACAATTATGTAGGCAAACCTAAAATAATACTGTCTACATTGCGAGGTTAGGCTAGAGAGAAGAGACTGAACAGATTTGGGAAGAATTTGTATCAGATAGCAGTTGTTAGTAAGGAGTCAACTGAAGGTGATTTCCTGAATGCTTTCAGTTTGGATCCTTCTCACCGTAATGGAATGTTGGAAACATGGAAAGACTGGCTGCTGATTTCCTCTTCCTGATGCTGATGTTCTCTTAAACAAGTTGGAAAAAAGGCTATACTAGAAAAAAAGCAGATTGATTACATCTGTAGTTCACAATTAAATGGTTTTTGACTGGTTGTGCAGTATATTTGAACTCTAACATTTTACACCATGGAGTGGTATGTCATGGGATGTGTCTGCAGTTCCCTACCTGGTATCAATGAGAGAGGTGCTGAGCAAATCTTAACAGCTCCCTATAAGCAAGGGGAACAGAAACTGGAGGACCAATCACTCAGTGCCATTGTATGTAGTTCCAACTTGCTGCTTACAAAGTAACATTGGGCAGATATTTCTGAGAAGGCACTCAGCCTAGGGATATGCTGAAAGGTTACACAAAGGAATGAAGATTTATGTGAAGAATCTGTTCAACACATCTATCAACTCCTTGATATTTTATGATATTTCTTCCAAACTTAGCCTTTAATGGACTTTTGTATTCCTCAGCTAGGTTACTAAAGCAGTTCTTCGGATTGTACAATTATGCTGTGACTGTGGGAAATGTTTTCTTAGTCTTCTCCTGAAGATGCTGATGTGTTTTGGGGTGCAGTTCCATGGGCACCAGCTGTTGTCTGGTATCTTGCCCAAGTGACCAGACTGGTGAGGCCAATTGCAGTGCCCCTTATCTCTCTGGCTGAGCTCATTTGACTCAGCACAGACTGGGATTGAATCTGGTATCTTCCTGTATGGTTGTCTCAATACTACATGGCATTCATTTATCTGGAATTAAGTCAGTAATGACCATCTGAAAAAGACATAGTTCATCATTGTAGCTGAAAGGATCTTAGAAATTTGGTTATCAAATGAGTGCTTATGAAATGCAAGTTCCTGTCAGCACAGTCAGACTTGCCAATAATTTTTGTGAAACCTGATACCTCTGCTGAAGTGTTAATGCAGTGGAATTCAGCTGATGACGGTAGGTTATTGACCCACTGTCACTGGTGGTGTCTGCATTTCTGTTCTGCTGTATGGCAGGGTGGACTGAGTTGAATAGTTGTTATCTAATAGTTTAAGAGCTGCCTAAATGTAGGCTTAGAGGGGACAAACAGAAATTCAGATCATTCTATTGGTCCAGTCTTGGCTTGCGTTTGCTTACAACTACGCCATTAGAGGGATGTTCTCTAACCCAGCTTCCTGAGCCTAATTCCACAACGCTTGGTACAGCATCAAAGGTAATGGGCTCACTGTTAAATTTTACACTATCTGAGCATGGATAATCTCAGATTGTCATGGGATTGTTGGGAATCTGAGGGTTCTAGACGTCTAAATCCTTATTTCATTTAAAGGGGGGAAAGAGTGAAACTAATCTAACTTTCAGTTGAAACAGTGAATAATTCTTTAAAAACTTTTTTTTTCTTTAAAGTTTCATTTTCTTCATCCATTGAAAGCAAATGCTGGAGCCTTGGCCAGCCAGTCACTTGAATTTATATTCCTAGTTAGATCAGAGGCCTCGTATCAGACTGATTTGAAAGGCCATTTCAGTGCAAGCCCTACTGCATAACTGCACCAATTTAGCATTACAGTGATGTTTAGCCATGCTTGAGGCTCCTTTCCAATCGATGTCTCGTGCTGCTAATAAATTGTGCCAGTTTTATTTAAACTTTAAGTTTTAAAGAACAGGGAACCTCCAGCTGTCCACTGACCATCTTTTAATTTCCTTTTGCACCCTCCTCCGCTTTCCTCCCTTCTCTCACCTAGCCTCTGCATGGAGCAGGCTGTTTGGGGGAGGGGTGGAGGAAGTCGCAGCCAGGTTCAGTCTGTTCTCACACAGCATCCATATATGTGCACTTTCCAGAAGGATCACTGGATAACAGTCAGCTGCAGATCACCTCCCACCCCATTTTGACTTGGGACATAGGCCAATTGTAGTGACCATTGCTGTCCTGACTAATTCACTAACGACGAAGTCATCAAAGCTGGTTTGTATGTAGTGCATTTGACCCAGTGAGTCATCAGTGGAGTCCCACAGTTCAATCTCTGATGAATCCTTTTCAGAAATCTCACCGGCAACTACCTTGGTGCTTGGTGAGCAGAGCTTTGTGCACGTGTTTTGAGTATATATGTTCTACCCTCTCCATTCAACAGCAGTGTAAGCAGACAGGATAACTGTGGCTGCCTGCTTGTGCCATTTTCAGAAATGCATTGCGCTAGTTGATGTATTCTATCTGCGTTGTGTTTAACTAGAGTTTAGTCAGTTTGTGCCTGCCACACTTTCCTTAATCAGTACGTCAGGAATGTGAATCTCTGGAGATGGCAAAACTCTTTGTGTTTAATGTAGTAGATATTGAGCTTGTTGTCATAGCAGAATTGTTGTTTCAATAAGCCACAGTTTTATTCCCCACAAGTCATCTAACTTATCTGCAAGACACACGAGGCATTTGGTATTCAATTCTCTCCTTATAATGCAGGAGTTAATATCGATCCCTTCCACCACTAGCGTATAATGGCTGCAGTACAGTGTGCATTGTAGCAATTCACTGAGCTGACTTCAGCAGCACAGCCAGCCCTATGATCTCAAGCACCAAAAAAGACAAGCAGCAATACCATTGGAGCACCATCACCTCCAAGATCACCCTGACCTGCAGATATAATTGCTGTTCCTTCATCATCACTGGTTCAAAATCCTGGCATTCTCTACCTAAAACTGTTGTGGAAATGCCATCATTACATGGTCTGCAATGCTTCAAGAATGCAGACTGCCGTCATCCTCTTATGGGATGGGCAATAAATGCAGTCTCTCCGGTGTCACTGAAATTTTTCTAAACAAATTTTTCTAAAATCTAACATCACCTGTTTACTGTTTGTTTTTAAGAGTTTTTTTTGGTAGGTATGATTTATTGATGGGTTACAAACCAACTTAACAAAAGGCATCCATTGAAATGAGTAATTCATATCTTTTAAACACTGATCGTTGTATTGAGTGGTTGCATTGTTGACCTGACTGTGTTGTTTCAGTGCCTATATTAAGGGGGGAAAGTATTGGGTAAAGAGAGGGGGCTTAATAGTTTAAGAATAAGAAAAATTATTTGATCAGTTTTTCTTTCTTGAAATAAAAATGGTCATGTTCATGTTTTCACCATGAGCTTTTTATTACAAAATATTGCTCTTGAACCCCATCCCTATGGTTTGGAGCCAATAGCTAGGTTAAATTTGTACTTAATACCTCATTAACATGGGGGAACTCCAGGATGCTTCCCGTGTCCTGGACAACCAAAGGTGCAAGAAATGTCATTAGCGGGAGGAGCTCGAGCTCCGGGTTTCGGAGCTTGAGCAGCAGCTGGCGTCACTGCAGTGCATCCGTGAGGTTGAGATCTATGTGGATAGCACATTTCAGGAGATGGTCACCCCACAGCTTAAGAGAGGGACTGGGTGACCGCCAAATAGACAAGGAGGACCAGGCAGGTAGTGCAGGAGTCTCTTGAGGGCAGCTCACTCTCTAACCAGTATTCAGTTCTGAATGCTGGTGAGGGAGAGGGTTCCTCTGGGGAGTGCAGCCAGAGCCAAGTCCACAGCACCATGGGTGGCTCAGTTGTACCCGGTGGGGGGTGGGGGGGGAAGAGAAAGGTCAAGAGAACAATAGTGATAGGGGATTCTATAGTTAGGGGAACAGACAAGCATTTTCTGCGGCTGCAGATGTGATTCCAGGATGTTGCCTCCTTCAAGACCGGGCCAAGGATGTCACTAAGCAGCTGTAGAACATTCTGGAGGGGGAGGGTGAACAGCCAGAGGTCATGGTCCATATCTGTACCAACAACATAGGTAGAAAGAGGGATGAGGTCCTGCAGGCAGATTTTACGGAGTTAGGAAAGAGATTAAAAAGCAGGACCTCAAAGGTAGTAATCTCTGGATTGCTAGTGCGTATGGAAATAGGATGGAGCAGGTGAATGCGTGACTGGATAGATGGTGCAGGAGGGAGGGCTTTAGATTCCTGGGGCATTGGGACCAGTTCTGGGGGCAGTGGAACCTGTACAGGCCGGAGAGGTTGCACCTCAAAAGAGCTGGGACCAATGTCCTCACGGGGAGGTTCGATAGTGCTGTGCGGGGAGGGTTGAAACTAATTTGGCAGGGGGATGGGCACCAGGATGTAGCGTTGGAAACGAGAATCAAGGCGCACAAAGAATTGGGAGAGAAAAATAACGCTAGAATAAGAAATAGTACGGTATTAGGTGGGATCAGACCAAGAGAGAATACAAGAAAGTTTAAGATTGGTTTACAGGGCATGTGTGTAAACGCGCAATGCAGGGTAAACAAGGTTGGTGAGCTGCAGGCACAAATAGCCACTTGGGAATATGATGTTGTGGTGATAAAGGAGACCTGCCTCAAAAAAGGGCAGGATTCGGTACTAAATTTTCTTGGATACAAGGTTTCAGGAAAGATAGGGAAAGAAAGAAAGAAGTGGGGGAGGGGGCGGTGGTGGCAGTATTGATTAAGGAGAATATTGCAATGCTGGAGAGGAAGGATGTCCGGGAGGGGTCAAGGATAGAATCTATTTGGTTAGAGTTAAGAAACAAAAGAGGTGCCATTACACCACTGGGTATATTCTTTGGGCCACTAACTAGTTGGAAGGATATAAGAGGAGCAAATTTGTAGGGAAAGTACAGAGGGGTGCAAAAGCCCATAGAGTAGTGATAATGGGGGACTTCAACTATCCTAATGTAGACTGGGATAGTAATAATATAAGGTGCAAAATTGGGGAGGAATTTTTGAAGTGTGTTCAGGATAACCTTCTTGGCCAGTACATTTCCAGCCCAGTGAGGAAGGAGGCATTGCTGGACTTGGTTTTGGAGAATGAGGCGGGCCAAGTGGAGCAAGTGTCAGTGGGGGAACATTGAGGGAACAGCGATCGTAGTATCGTAAGGTTTAGAATAGCCATGGAAAAGGGCATGGACCACTCTAAAGTAAAAATACTCAATTGGAGGAGGGCCAGTTTCTGTGGTATGAAAACAGATCTGGCCTGGGTAAATTGGAATCAAAGATTGGCAGGCTAAACTGTAACTGAACAATGGGCGGCCTTTAAGGAGGAGATGGTTCAGGTACAATCTAGGTACATTCCCACGAGGAAGAAACGTAGGGCAACTAAAGCTCCCTGGGTGACGAGATAGAGAGTAAGATGAAGCAGAAAAAAGGGGCCTATGACAGATGTCAGGTTGATAACACAAGTGAGAACTAGGCTGAATATAGAAAGTTCAGAGGGGAAGTGAAAAAGGAAATGTGGGGCAAAGAGAGTATGAGAATAGATTGGCGGCCAACATGAAAGGGAATCCAAAAGTCTTCTATAGGCACGTAAATGGATAGTAAGAGGAGGGGTGGGGCTGATTAGGGACCAAAAAGATCTGCTCATGGAGGCAGAGGGCATGGCCAAGGTACTAAAGGAATATCTTGCATCTGTCTTTACCAAGGAAGAAGATGCTGCCAGAGTCTTAATAAAGGAAGAGGTAGTTGTGGGCTAAAAATTGGATGGGCTAAAAATTGTTAGTGGAGGTACTAGAAAGGCTAGCTGTACTTAAAGTAGATAAGTCACCCTGTCCGGATGGGATGCATCCTAGCTTGCTGAGGGAAGTACCCTGTCCGGATGGGATGCATCCTAGCTTGCTGAGGGAAGTAAGGATGGAAATTGCAGAGATACTGGCCATAATCTTCCAAACATCCTTAGATATTGGGGTGGTGCCAGAGAACTGGAGAATTGGGAATGTTATACCCTTGTTCAAAAAAGGGTGTAAGGATAAACCCAGCAACTACAGGCCAGTCAGTTTAACCTGGGTGGTGGGGAAACTTTTAGAAACGATAATCCGGGACAGCATTAGCAGTCAGTTGGACAAGTGTGGATTGATTAGGGAAAGCCAGCATGGAATTGTTAAAGGCAAATCGTGTTTAACCAACTTGATAGTATTTTTTGATGAGGTAATAGAGAGGGTAGATGAGGGCAATGCAGTTGATGTGGTGTATATGGACTTTTAGAAGGCATTTGATAAAGTGCAGCATAATAGGTTTGTCATCAAGATTGAAGCCCATGGAATAAAAGGGGCATTAGCAGCATGGATACAGAATTGGCTAGGTAACAGGAAACAGTAGTGGTGAACGGTTGTTGTGAAGGGGTACAGGAACAGAGAGATCAGGGGGTATATGTACACAAATCATTGAAGGTGGCAGGGCAGATTGAGAAAGCGGTTTAAAAAAGCATACAGGATCCTGGACTTTTAAAAAGAGACATAGAATACAAAAGCAAGGAGGTTATGATGAACTTTTATAAAACACTGGTTCAGCCACAACTGGAGTATTGTGTCCAGTTCTTTAGGTAAGATGTGAAGGCCTTAGAGAGGGTGCAGAAGAGATTTATTAGAATGATTCCAGGGATGAGGGACTTTAGTTTCATGGATAGACTAGAGAAGGGGTTGTTCTCCTTGGAACAGTGAAGGTTGAGAGGAGATTTGATAGAGGTATTCAAAATCATGAAGGGTCTAGACAGGGTAGATAGAGAGAAACTGTTCCCATTGGCAGAAGGCTCAAGAACCAGAGGACGTAAATTTAAGTTGATTGCCAAAAGCACCAAAGGTGATATGAGGAAAAACTTTTTTACAGAGTGAGTGGCTAGGATCTGGATTGCACTGCCTGAGGGGATGGTGAAGGCAGATTCAATCATGGCTTTCAAAAGGGAACTGGATAAGTACTTGAAAGGAAAAAATTTGCAGGGCTACGGGGATAGGGCGGGGAAGTGCGACTAGCTGGATTGCTCTTGCATAGAGCCAGCATGGACTCGATGGGCCGAATGGTCTCCTTCCGTGCTGTAACCTTTCTATGATTCTATGGCAGTGGAGAACACCACCGCACAAGGCGGTTCATTCTCTGCCTGTGGAGGAAGACATTGCCGGTGGCAGAGGTAAATGGTTGTGGCTGGGGTCACCTTTTTATTCTAGCTGCTGGTGGGTTGAACTCGCAGGCTAGCAACATAATTTACATGTTGGCCTGTCAGACCTTCCTCCAACATCAGGGAAGTTCCACAGCCAGAATTGGAAAGGCACAATCATGATTCTTGAACAACTTTGCATAAGAGCAGTTGTTTTGCTGTTGCTAAGTCTGCCCAGCAGTTTAGTTCAACCTTCTAAACTCAAGGGAATACAACCCAAGTTTATGCAACCTGTCCTCATAAGTTAACCATTTAAGCCCTGGTATAATTCTTGTGAATCTGCATTGTACCCTCTCAAACACCAATATATCTTTCCTGTGGCGCGTTGCCCAAATCTGAACGCAGTACTCCAGGTGAGGCCTGACCAAGGCTCTGTATAACTGGGACATCACTTCCTCACTTTTGAATTCCAATCCCTTGGAGAGAAAGGCCAACATTCTATCAGCCTTTTTGATTACTTTTTGTACCTGTGCACTAGCTTTTAGTGATTAGTATACCTGGATATCTAAATCCCTTTACTCCTCAACAGCTCCTAGTCTCACCATTAAGAAAATATTCCAATTTGTCTTTCTAGGATCCAA
Source organism: Heptranchias perlo (assembly GCF_035084215.1). NCBI lineage: Eukaryota > Metazoa > Chordata > Chondrichthyes > Hexanchiformes > Hexanchidae > Heptranchias > Heptranchias perlo. The sequence continues at coordinate 32,927,647 of NC_090355.1, forward strand.
AATGGATAACCTCACACTTCCCACATTGAACTCTGCCTGTCATAGCTTTGCCTACTCACTTAGTCTATCTCTGTCTGTTTCTAACTTCCTGCTCCCATCTAGACAACTTTTTGTGCCTCCCAACTTAATGTCCTCTGCAAACTTGGATATACAACTCTCTCTATTCCTTCATCCACGTATTTAATATATGGTATATGCTATCTATCTTCAGTTTTAATTTATAAGAATCAAACCTTCAAAAGTGAAATGTGTTTTGTGAAAGTTCATGCAGCGTGCAAACTTTGCTCAGTGGCCAACATGACTGTATTTTAAGAGTAGGATTTCAGAGCTGGCTGTTTGAGGGCTGAGACTACCTGAAAACAGGCAATAACATTCTTTTCAAATTATCTTGAATGTTTTTTCCTTCACTTTTGAAACCCAGTTTGGGGTTTACTACCTTCTCTGACCCTTGAGTGATTCACAAGTTCATTCTGTTTCAGTTGCAGCATTACATCTGCTAATGACATTTTTGTATAGAGATGTGTGTACATTTTCAAATTGCCGTATAGTATTTTTGATTAAAAGTATAACCATCTCCAAGTTCCACTTTACAAAAGTGAAATTTGGCAGATGTGAACGACCACTGAGTTAATAGTTGATATATTTTCTTTTTAGTTTTCTAGAGTGTGGTAATTTATTTAATTGTTGAAGCTAGAAGAAAATCCATTTCACATTCTGTAGAATGTAGGTCAGCTTGGAAGCTTGTCCCACTTTACCTCTCCCTGCCCCCTAAAAACAAACACACCATTGTGGTCAGTTTATTTCAAATAGGTTGTGTAACCTAAATCTTCCAAATGTTTTAGATGGTGGTTTGGGGTTTCCTTTCAAGTTGTGAAGTCTGTTCCACATTTGGCTCCTAGTGTGTAGTTCAACTTGTCTGTCACCAACAGAAAAAGTACCGTATTGCAAACCAGAACTGTGCCTTTTTGTGTACTTACCTTTTTAGCTATGATTACTGGACAGCAATTTTAATTGACATAAATATTGGGCACTTCAAAGATTTTCATTCATTTTTGTTTAGGACAAAACAATTGTTCAACAGTATACAAAGATGATTATTTCCTAAATCAAGACAATATTAGCATTTCAACATAGACAGCTGCTGTTGATAGAATCACTGATGTGCCTGTGCCACTAGCCATCAAAGTAGGTCACATCAGTGGGTGGTGTTGCATATTGAGTGTGTTGCTTAACCATGCAGAACAGGAAGTCTTGGGTTCAAATTCCAGTCTGTTTTGTGTTACCTGATCTCAGCTGGGGCACCAAGTTTGTCCTTGGTACTCGTTGACCAGGGGAGGGAAATATCAGCCAGAGCTGTTGCTGGAAAGTGTGTACCTGTGGGACTTGTGAAGATAGGCTCAGATTTGTCTGTGATGCTCCTGTTACTGCATAGCCTGCCAGTGCACAATCCTGGATTCCCATGTAAGAATGGGCATTTGGAAGAGGTATTGGAGGGTGGCCAGTGCCTGACAAAACATATCCCAGCAATCTTTTTCATAGACTTCTGTTCCTGGCTGCTTTTTCAAAAAATTCTACACCTCCCTCTTAACCCACCCCAAGCAGGTGAGACCCACTTCAAGGCTTCTCTGGTTGCGCTGCACCATTTATTATTAAGGGGAATGGGGCAAGAAGAGGTAAAGCTGAGTTACTCTTGGATAGTTCTTTCAAAGACCTGGCACAGGTATGGTGGGCTGAATTGCCTCCTTCTGTGCTGTATCATTCTATGATTCTATGATCTGTCTCTCCACCCCAGGCGACTCCAGTAAACGCTATACATTTGTTTGGTAAACACCCTGCCCACCGTAGCCGATGCTGTGTTTGTCATACTGCACTACTGCTTTGTTGGGGGAATCTTTGGCAGTACCACTGCTTCTGTCATCTCAAAAGGTGGTTTCCTACTGTGCTATGCCACCAATGCCAAACTAGGTGCTATCATCATAGGTGCATGCTCCATCACACCATTTTGTTCTAGCCAAGTGCTGGCTGAGCTCTGATGCTCATATAGCTAAACATTGCTGGCCTGTATGGGCTTTCCCCTGACATCAGGACTACTTCCGACCCCATATCCTGTCCGTCACAAAGACCTTCTACTTCCACCTACGTAATATCGCCCATCTCTACCTCTACCTCAGCCCATCTGCTGCTGAACCCCTCATCCATGTTGTTACCTCCAGACTTGACTTTTCTGATGCTCTCCTGGCCGGCCTCACATCTTCCGCTCTCCTTAAACTTGAATTAATTCAAAACACTGCTGCCCATATCCTAACTCACCAAGTCCCGTTCACCTCTCTCCCCTGCTTACATTGGCTTCTGGTTGATCAACGCCTCGAATTTAAAATTCTCATCCTCCTGTTCAAATCCCTCCGTGGCCTCGCCCATTCCTATCTCTGTAACCTCGTCCAGCCCTACCACCCTCCAAGAACTCCGCATTCCTCCAACTCTGGCCTCTTGTGCATTCCCCACTTCCATTGCCCCATCATTAGCAGCCGTGCCTTCAGCCGACTAGGCCCTAAGCTCTGGAATTCCCTCCCTAAACCCCTCCACCTCTCTCCTCATTTAAGATGCTCCTTAAAAGCTACATCTTTGACCAAGCTTTTGGTTACTTGTCCTGGTGTCTCCTTGGCTCAGTGTCCATTTTTGTCTGATTCCGCTTCCAAGAAGCACATTGGGATGTTTTACAACGTTAAAGGCACTATATAAATGCAAGAAGTTGTTGTTGTTGTTATTATTGTTGACGACAGGATAAATTCCAGAGGATGGGCATTTTGTACTTTGTGAAATACATCCAGTGATTCTTGCCATGTAAATGCAACATGAAATTGATTCACTGTAGGGAACTGTTGAGTTGTAAGTGTAAAGTACCACAGGGCTCCTGATTAATTGGTGTCTGTTACAGCTAGTTAGTACATGTGATTTTTAGGCCCATGACAGATCCTGGAGGATTTTATGTGAAATGAACGATCCAACTATCTAGATTGGATTTGTACAAGTTCATTGATGGCTAGCAGGTTGACTCGTGCACGTTCATTTTGTTCAGCGACAGAGAAAACAGTACGTTGTTTCTGAAGTGCTGAACGTACCAGAAAAGGCCTTGAGGCGATGGGCCAAGTGGCCGCCTTCAATGCACCACTGTGTAGCTTGTCTTTTTTTGGGTTTGACTGACACCTTTTCTCCCTCCCCTCCCTTTACTCCAGCAGTTATCAATTCCTTACTGCAGTGCAATTCCACAGGTACCAATTGATCACCGTACCAGCTGCGCTTTGGTATCTCAGCCATGTGGCAATTATTCATGTGGGAGCTGTGCTGGCATTCTACTTGACTATAGGGGCATCACCGCTAAGTCTGATTCTGTCCCTGCGTAATATTGCGTGTGTGGATATCAGCACTGTATAGTGATCATGTTCGATTCTGGGACTTTCCTGGTCAACATGGTTCAGCTACGTACTGGATAAAGTCACTGGCAATAAAGGGGAAGCTGAAAGATGGTGTTGAAATTATGTGATCTTCTATCATCAACAGGCAGCACTGACAAAATTGATCTGAAGAAATCTTCTGTGATCTCCACATTTCCCATGTGTCTGGTGGTGGATTATTGCAGATACCAGACTGGCACCAGCTTTTAGTGGTACATTAGTGTAAACAATGTAATGTGAATAAAAGATGATGTACAGTAAAAAATGTAACTAATATCTGAATTGGGAAATTAAAACAGAAAACAAAATGAGTTTAAAAACTCGTTTTGTTTGAACTAATGTTTTTATATTTATACTCCAGTGCATTACTGAGGGAGTGCTGCACTGTCGGAAGTGCCATCTTTCGGATGAGACGTTAAACCGAGGTCCCGTCTGCCCTCTCAGGTGGACGTAGAAGATCCCATGGCACTATTTCAAAGAAGAGCAGGGAAGTTCTCCTCATTGTCCTGGCCAACATTTATCCCTGAAGAACATGACTGAAAAACAGATTATTTGGTCATTATCACATTGCTGTTTGTGGACCTTGCTGTGTGCAATTTTGGCTGCCGCATTTCCTACATTACAACAGTGACTACACTTCAAACAGTACTTCATTGGCTGTAAAGTGCTTTGGGACATCCTGAGGTCGTGAAAGGCGTTATATAAATGCACAATCTTTCTTTATATTGTTGGTCTGGTAATCTGTATGGAAATGAGGAGGAACTTGTTTGGAGCTGGGTTATTGACCTTTTAGACTGGAATATTCCAGTTCAATAACTTGACCTTGTACTACTTGGGGTGAGGGGAAAGAGTTTCTTTGGCACTCAGCCCTAATGCCTTGTGTATGCTATTGGATGTGGAATAGGCTTGGTGCAAATATCATGCTGTTGCTACCTCTTCCTGTTTTCTTACCAAGTGTCCAAGCTTGACATGTGTTTGCCTTAATAGCAGGGGAGGCGTTGGTGCATTTCCTTTCATGAGTCACTCATTTCTGATTGTACTGTTCCATATTCCATATGACCATTCTTTTCATCCACTTCTGATAACAATGGACCAAATTATAAATGAAAAGTACTTTGAAGGTGCAACTACAATTACTATAAACCTGCCCAATGTATATCAACTTTTCAGTTCCTATATATTTTGGTGTTGCAGTTTAACCTGTTGTCACCATGAATGGTGCTAAGAAAAGCCCTTCTGACAGTTCTGTCAAAGCATGGAAACGACCTCTTAAATTCGCTGGTTTGGTTTGAGATGTGTTCTGTATGTACCACAAACTGGTTCCAAATCAGTCAAAAATGCCGTTGTCAACCTTTCCTGCAATGTGATGTGATATAGTTGACACTTTTAAAACTCTTCCACAGCCTGTTCCTGTTATACGGTGTTTGAAAATGTAAAAGGAGTTGTTTTTAATGAGCTTACATAACGGAATCACATTCCACGTGATTGTTAGCTGTTTGAACTTTTGCTTATTGGCCTAAAACAAAGTTGACCGTTGAACGTGGTACGTTATGCTGATTAACTGGTGGGAAGCTTTGATTAGCCAGAATTTCATGGTCCAAAGTTAGACTGTGTGCTAACTGTACGCCTGTTACAGACTGTGGCCGATTTTCGATGATGGAGCATTGACAAGTGCCAACATGTGGATCCTCAGCTACGATAGTGGGCAGATACTTAATGGTAAAGATTCCTAGAGATGGTTTCAAAACTAGAGTTGTCGTCCCATTGTATGATTTTAGATTTTGTGTAGTATGTTTGTGGACTTTGAGCCCTATTTAGTTGACACTGGGCACTTCAGACTGAAATATAAAAATAACTGAATAGGATTCACTCTGCACCGTTCTTTTTATACAACACTTTTTCCTATTATGGAGGTGTTCAGTTTTCATTTTAAATGAATTCACAGCAACTACTTAAACTCTTGGAGGAAATTCAGATTTTAATCAAAAAGTCCTTATACCATTTAGAATCATACACTGTTAGTGCAAATAAAAATTTAACACATCTTATAAAACGCCAAGGAAATAATTTAATGAAACTTACAGAAGTTAAAAGTTTTTTTCGTAATTGTCAAACCGCTGATGAACCAATGGAAGCAAGTTCGCGATTTTGGGGTTTTACTGCGCACATGCACATTCGTGAATTTATTCCATTGATTCTCTGGCAGTCAGAGGGGGCGGCATTGCAATACAGTGTCCTCAGGTGAGCAATTTGTGGCCTAATATTGAATCTGCTTCCACCACCCTTTTCAGGCAGTGCATTCCAGATCATAACAACTCGCTGCATTTTTTTTAAAAGTCTCCATCTCCCCTCTTTTGCCAATTATCTTAAATCTCTGTCCCCTGCTTACTGATCCTCCCGCCAGAATCTATTTGAACAGGGCCGGTTTGTTTGTGGTGGTTTAAATATAACTTCGCTTTTAATTGATTCAAATCAATGTAATTTTCTCAGAAACTAAGATCTCCCCTTTCGGATGAGGCGTTAAATCGAGGCCGCGTTTGTCCCCTCAGGTGGATGTAAAAGATCCCATGGCATTATTTTGAAGAAGAGCAAGGGAGTTTTCCCTGGTGTCCTGGACAATATTTTCCGCCAGCCATCATCCCCAAAATAGATTATCTGGTCATTATCACATTGCTGTTTGTGGGACCTCGCTGTGCACAAATTGGTTGCCGCATTTCCTGCATTACATACACTTCAAAAGTAGTTCATTGCAAAATCCTTTCAGACGCCCTGAGGTCGTGAAACACGCTATATAAATGCAAGTCTTTCTTTCTTACCATCCATTAAAGCCTTGGGACCCAGCCTGGCTTATTTGAAGTAGTACCTTGCCTACTTTGAGGTGTTTTTGTGTACAGTTGGATAAGAACCAGATGGTAGTGATGTTGCAGTCTGCTCAAGAGGAGTAGTTTGACCCTAGGCAACCTTTTTGGATCCTGAGACAGCTGATGTGCATTGAGCTCTTATTGGATCATGGTGCTGTAGTTTAGTTGGGCCCTTGCTCCGTCTGCTTGTGTCTGAACAGAAGCTACTGATGTATTCAGGGACCACATTCTGTATAATTAGTTTTGATCCTTTTAGTTTTGATCCTTTTACCAGATGAAAGGATTTTGTGGCCAGTCTAATCTAATCTGAGATTTGCATTCAAACGCATTTGACATCAGAAACCTTACTTGTACTACGCTACTTTGAAGCTCCTCTATTTCTTTGAGTTGACTAAACTTCAAATACACAATAGGCGGTGTTAGCAGTTCAATTTCAAAAAGTCAGCTCAAAATTCTACAGCATTCCTTCCTTTGTTTCTAAGATTTGTTGCAGAGTTGTTTTTAAATAATGTAGCCAAGGATGGTAATGATAAAATGATAAAAGAAAGTTGTCATAATTTTCAAGACCCAGTAAGACATCCGTTGTGTCTCCTTCAGATTTGTGTTTAGTGTCTGGAGTTTTGAAATGGCACTATTCAAGCTAATACAAAGGGCTGTTGTTTAAAGAGTAGTTGGAGATTGTGTATCCAGAGCTGGAGTGACTGTTTTCAGATTACCTTTCACTTTTCTGCACTGGTAGCTGATATGTTATTTTGCACTTTTTATGCAAGGTTACTTCCAAGCACACAGACGACTTCTGAAATCTTTTCAAAGACGTGACCTGTGCAGCTTTTAAAATCTCTTTCCATTACCCAACTTCCGCAAAAACTTTTCTCCACATTTTATGTCTTGTCACATGTACTTTGCCGTGCTGTGCCAATGTAGTAAGATGTGGGTTTGCTCTTGCAATTCACTAGACAGTGGGTTTTCAATCATAGCTGGACCTCTCTGGAAACACATGATGAGTGACCAAATGCCCTGCCATTGAAAGAGAAAATGAGTGAATTGTTCCAGGCTGATTTTTGCTCACCTTCAAATAGTTAGCCCAGTAGTGACAGAGTCAAAGAAAAAAAGTAGTGTAAAATCCAGTGTGTAGTAATTGGGACACTTGTCTTCCCACTCACCTGCTTCAAAATCCCTCTTAAATTTGATTCCCACTTTACCCATCCCACAAAAAATCTACATGGAGGAGGGAAATGCCCGCACTAGATTTTATGGTAAATTATAGACTCGATTTCTCATTGCTTTCTTGTGCTCCTCTCACTCTTGTTATTTAAGCCATTTCTGCGCATTTATACCCAGCTCTTCCTTCAACACTGCTTTTCTTGCCTCCTTTGGCTACTGCAGAAGGCATTGCAACTAAAATTAAGTATTTTTTCAATGGTACTTGTCATTGCATGCATTTTTTTTCTCTGCTTCACTTACTTTACTTCTTGCCAACTTTGTCCCCAAACCATCTCTCCTGAGAACATTGACTCCTCATTGGAGTATGGTTTCATTGATACCAAGCACTCTCTAGAACCCTGCCCAAATGGCCATTATTCAAGCGTGAACCTAGAAGGGTGCATATCAACTGCAGGGAGCATCTAAGCCCAATCTTGACATCGCATGCACTTTCAGCAGGAATCATCATATTGCAATCAGGAGTGGAAACCCTGGCTGATTCCATCTCCCCTTTTCTAAATCCAGGAGTGCTGACACCAATTGTACTCCCTCTAATGCTGCCTTGGTTGAGATAGGCTAACTCGACATGGACCGGGGATTGAACCTGGGACCGTCCTGATTTATGTAGCTCAGCTACTCACCAGGCCATTGGAGGGGGAACACTTTTTTTTAAAAAGCTCACTTTTTGTCACTGCTTCTTTAGTCCCTAGATACCAGTCCCGGGAGCTGTGGGGAGTTAACGCATTGCGAGCAGTGATGGCCATTTTTCCTCCGCAGTTGTTTTCCTGTCTGGACTCTAAATTGATCTGGGTTTCAGATGAGTGGATGGAATGTATCGGGAGTAGTTTGGAAGTGTCTGTTTAGACACATCCATTTTTTAGATGGAATTAAAAAGTTTGATGGTTTGGGGGAGGGGAACTAAATAAGGGACAAAAAGCAAGGAGTGTTCATTTGTGTATTATACATCAGAATGCTGTGAAAATAAGGTAATATTGTCAGTCCAACTATTAGTAGCTATTCCTTTGATTGGGCATAGCAGTGATATATTTTGATCTTGCTCTCTGATGTTGGAAGTGATGTACTGTTGTTGAGCTGTATTTGAGTGTATCCTGATTCAAGTTCTTGGCTGCCGCCTGTGATTTGAAAACCTACATGGATCATTTTTCCAAAATTGTCTGTTTAGGCCACGAAGCCAGGAGCTATGTGAACAAGGTTGGCATTTGTAACTGCATTTTGGGTAATTATCTTCTGAAATAACAGCTGTGTACTTGTAGGAGGAATCTCAGTTTTACAGGAGGTCACATTCTGAAAATAATACATAACCTAACATTCCTCTCTTCATGTAAAGTGGAATGAGATTTACCTGTAGCTATTTCCAAAGGTCTAGTGCTCACTGAACACTAAAAACACTTAGTCAGCTGTACCTAACCAGTGGTTCCAAGTTAAAAGCAAACTCTGATTGTTCTCCTAACCTTCAACCACTGATTTGTGCTTTGAAATCTTGTAGCGTATGATTGTGTTTTCTGTCCCATGTCCTATGTAAAAGATTATTGTTCATTTTGTTGCTTAAGTATATGTTTAAAAACAAAACTACATTTCTACAATTTCAACTTTATCTGACATTGAAAGAAATTCTCTACTATTGTACTTTGCATCTGTGGCAGAATTGCTTCTGCAATTCTGAAAAGATTATTGGTCCAAGACCAAAAAAAAATCACCTTTGCATCACAATGTGATACCATGCATATAGTGCATCCATTAGTACTGGTGAATAGCCATCCGTTTGATTAATATTGATTTAGAAACAAAGGAAAGTGTATTTTTGTAAGCATAAGCTTCAAAATCCATGCAGGGCAAAGTCCTTTTGTTAATATAGTTGTCATTGGAAAAATGAATATTGCCTGGTATGATTCTGAATCATACCTGCTAATCGTTTGACCCACAGGAATATATGGCTGAAACCATGCCAGGGAAAATTCCATCTCTGTGATGGCCCTGGTTCCATCTCCTCTTTTCCAACCCCTCCTCATCCAAAAAATAACAGCGTTATCCACTCATTCATAGTCAATGGGTAAAAAATCTAGCCCAAAGGCTCAGTGCCGATTTCCATCACACGGGGCAGCACTGAATCTCACATATCAAAAACGTCTTTGGTTCATTGTCTGGCCTGTGCTGTGAGTCAGGGTAGCTGTGAGAGTTCCTTGACTATTGGTATGCATTACTGATTGCTACCCACTGATCACCTGTTAGGGACAAATATTGGTTGAGGACAGGGTTATACTCCATTCCAGTGACTCTCATGGTCATTAGCTCACTGACACTATTTGAGCTCAAGCATGAAGAACGACCACTTGGATTTGGTACTGGAGGACTGCCAGCACCAGTGGAACTGTACTGTATAAGATATTGCTGTCAGGAGAGAAATGATGAGGGAGAGAGTACTGGAGAAGATTTTTTTAAAAACACATCCATCTCTTTCGTATCTGAAACGTTAGGGGTCAGAGATGCCCCTTTCTGGGTCATTGGTCCAAATCTTGTAATCTCAAGATGACTGCTTTTGAATCTTTTCTGTACCTCCTTTGTGGCTCTGAGTTGTGTGTCTTTTTCACTTATTCCTTTTTGTTCCCTTTTTGTGCCCTACCAGTCAACAATCTAGATCACTAAAAGACACTCCTATATTCAAGGAATGCACCGATGTTCAACACAAGTTAAGTTATAAGGCCATCAACTGCAAACAGTACTGGGGTTAATTTCTAGAGAAATAGAATACAAATGCAGGGAGCTAATGTTAAATTTATATAGAACCTTGGTTAGACTGCACTTGGAGTACTGTGTGCAATTCTGGTCTCCATGCTACAAAAAAGGATATTGAAGCACTGGAGAAAGTACAGGAAAGATTTACAAGGATGTTACCAGAATTGAGAGGATGCAATTATCAGGAAAGACTGAGCAGGCTGGTGCTCTTTTCTGTGGGAGAGAGAAGACTACAATAGACCTAATAAGAGGTCTTTAGAATTATGAAGGAGTTTGATAGGGTAAATGTGGAGAAACTGTTTTCACTTGTGGGTGAGTCCAGAACAAAGGGATGTAAATATAAGATAGCCATTAACAGATCAAATAAAGAATTTAGGAGGAATTTCTTTACACAGAAAATTATGAGAATGTGGAACTTGTGGTCATATGGAGTGGATGAAGCAGATAGCATTGATGCATTTAAGGGGAGGCTTGATGCAGACATGAGGGAGAAGAAAATAGTGGGATACAGGGGCAGGGAGGGAAAAGGTAATTAGAGTGGGAGGAGATTTGTGTGGAGTATAAACACCTTCATGAACCAGTTAGGCAAATGGCCTGTTTCTGTGCTGTAGATTCTACGTATAGTGCTGTGATGCCACAGCAAGTCTTAAGTTTGCTTCTCTTTTTTCCACTTTCATTTAAACTCTTAAAACTACTTGAATGCAGAACATGATTAAAAACAAAGGATGCTGCTGTGACAGAATCATATGACATTAAGCTAAGGTCTCTCGTCACCCTTGACCAACTTCCACAGATTTTTTTTCTGTTTTATTGTATAACTGGTCTCAAACTTTAGTGCTAAAATACATCAATTGGTGTTAGATGCTTGTAATTCTGTAATGTTTTATGACCTTGTATAAATGTGTGTTTGCTGGAAGGAAACAATTGGGAGCTCCATATGTTACATTTTATTAATTTTTTTTCTTTAAATGTTCCACTGTGTAGTTTCTACATTTTGTTTAAACCTACTTTGGAAACCTCCATGTTCTTGGTTCCTCTTTTTTTCCTGCACAAATATTCCCTGAGGGACTGCTGTCACATTTTTGTATGACAATGAAACATTTTTATTTGCACAGTACTCCCAGGCTAGATTTTCTGTACATTTTTTTTAAATAAAAAAGTTATTGTACGGCTGGTAAATTATGTAGATGGGCCCAGAATGTGGAGGTAACAAAACAGCTGCCATACTCAAAAGGGCCAGCGCTGGTTTGATATTTAATTATCCTAACTGGTGGCACACATGGCTGTATGTTTCTTTCTATATCTTGCCTGCATAACTTCAGTGACTGCACTTCAGAAACTGGCTGTAAAGTACTTAATAGCACATCCTAAGGATGTGAAAGACACTATTTAAATGCGTTTGTTCTTCAATATGCTTCATCCAGCTTGGGATAACACAGCACCAAATGAATACAAGCCATTTGACAACTTGTGTACTAAATAAACCTTTTCAATCTTCAAAATATTCTCGTAATGTAAGTACAGGTCTGCAAAAAGTTTTGTGCACATACTTTGCTCTCCAATTTTATAAATTACTTCTGCCATCTTATTGCAAAGGCTGCACAAAGGATCCAATATCATCTAAACCATCTCACCGTTCTCTTCGTTTTCTCGCCCCCTCCCACCCCCGTCTCCTCCAGCTGAGCTTGGATGTTTTGTTATGTGGAAAGCACTAAATAAATGTAAATTGTTCTCTAGGTGAGTGAGGAGTGACGGGGACTGGACCTTTCGTTTTCGGTGCCCTGATTTTAAGTGATTAATTCTGGTCTGTACTAGCATCTGGTGCTTTGTATCGGGGGTTGGGAGTAACGGGGACTGTTTCTACAGCGCCAGATCCACATGTAAATTACACGTGCACAGTTGTTCTGAAGTCACTGATTTCTATTAATATTTCATCTGTGTGGTCTAGTACCTTTCTCCATGCCTAGCTGAGAAACACTACATACACCAGTGGGAATAAAATTGCTTTGCTGGCCTGTACACGGGGGGAAGCTCTTCAGATGTCACCCTCTGAAGACAAACTCATGCTGTCCCCGCTGCTAACTGTTAATATTGCCATCAGTGTTGCAGACTCACACCACCATTTTTGTTGTACGTTGCCTTGTTTGCTACTTTTCTGCTGGAACTCCAATTGACAGCATAGAGGAAAAGTAAGTGGAGTATTAGATTATGTATAACTTTTCAAATTTATTGCAGTTTGACTATTCAGTACTAAAGATTGCATAGCATTTGTGATCTGGACTCCATCTTTGAAACTTTGTTGTCTCCGATTTTGCCACTTCTTTTCAAGGTGGTGACAGGTGGTTCCATGGGTGGCAATAGTGGCATTTTAGCAGCTTGCCCCAGTGGCCATTCTTCATAGGTTAATTGGCGAGAATGGGCAGGCTATTTGAGAGAGCTATTATCCCCATTGAGCACGGCCCTGGTCTCAGTTGATGATGTTGGGGGAATCATTGGACAGCAATTGAGAATGAAAAGTTGGTCTGTTTTGTTTCCTCTCTCCAAGGACAACATAACAGTTGTAGCCTGTGTGCTGCCAACCGGGCTGAGATTACCTAACTCAGCAGAGGCTAGCGATAGAGACGGAGACGTTTCTGGTTTGTATCGACCAACGTGGTACGTTTACCCTGATTAACATTGTTAATACAATCTAGCCCCGTGGTGTTTTCGTCTTCCAAGGTGATCTAGCCCCTTTAAAAATAGCACAACCTATTTTGCTTCTGCAGAATTTTTGAAAATCTGACCTTTTTAACGTGCAATGACATTCATATGTCTGTCTACTGATTACATTTTGGCTGCTTTCCATTCCTACTTTTTAACCTCTGCAAGAATGCTGCATAGCTCAAGGGCTCATAACCTTGAGTGAAGTAGCTGGTGTTTGGGAGTCATGTGCTCAGTTAGTATTAAAAATGTTTGTGTCACATAAGTAAGTTTCAACAGGAGGTGTATTTGGATTTCAGAATTTCCCCAGTTAATTCTCTTGCAGTACATTAGTTTCAAATTCTTCTTGCAGGAAGCAAGTAATAAAATAAATTTAGGACTCCAGGTACCACAGGGATTCTAGTGTACAAGAAAACACTGTGTAAAATTGGTCTTTGGAGGGACAGCACCCCTCACCCTGCCCTGCTGCACTTCACAAATGCCAGGCTTGGTCAGTTCTGTCAGGGAAGATGGGGCTGTCATAACTTGAGAGCAGTGGGCTGTTTATGGTCTGAGCATTAGTATAAAATATCTGAATAACAACCAGTCTTGAAGCTGACTAGTGTTTATTATTTTGCAAAACTGAAACATATTTTAAAAATGAAGGAAAACATTTAGTGTTAGCACACAGGAAAATATTTAAAATTATCGAGGAGTGTTTTTGTAAAGGACCGGTCTGGAGGGGAGAGCCAAGTGTATGAAGCCAGAGTTTCTAATCCCAGAGCTGGTGAACGATAACACTTTGTGTAATTGGTCTTTGTGCTTTCCTGTAGGGAAAAGGGAGCTGGACATATACTAGTCAAACTGTAGCGTTGTTACACACGAGGAGTCAAGACCAAGTGTTGTCTTTGGGTAAAGTGAGGTTAGAGGCCAGGGAATAATTGAACCAAGTTGCAAAGATGTAATTCAATCCCCATTTTAAAGTCATGCATTTGGTTCATATTTTTTATATTTCCATTATAAATGCCTTAATCCATGTGTATAATGGAAATTACCTATTACTTGTTAGGTTGGAGGTGGGACGGTGCAACTACAGTGAGACATAGGCAGGAGGTGTAATTACAATGTGACCAGTTTATATGGGCAGTTTCCATTATAAATGTGGATAAAGGAATTTGTAATAGGGAAAAGTTGCCAGGAAGTGCATGCAGATGTAAGATTTTGAGTATTTTAAAAAGTTTTTGAGTGCCTCCCTTTCCAGAACTATTTATTATAGCTTTTGAGACCCTCCTCCACCCCCACCCCCCTTAACCAGAAACATTTTAAAAGGTGCTGCAAGTGCTCTCATTTTCCATAGATTTTTGGCATGACATTTAGTTTTGGAGGTGGAGCGGAAGGGAACGACTCTTTGTAACATTTCTCTAATTCTTAGTGTCCTTGCTCTAGCACACCTACTGCACACAGATGTATCCTTGACTTAAGGCTCCACATATTTTTGATTACATAAGGGAAAATGTCAGTTCCTGGCCTTTGACGGACTGGGGATTTAAAGTGAAATGAATTTTTCCATTGCCGGGATACTGGTGCAGTTTGTAACATCGGGACAGTTAGTTTAGCTGACTATAGGAGGACTTCATTCCCACCTCAGCACTAATACAGTATGTTACTGCACAGCCTCCAATGATTTGTTAACTATCCTTTATTTAGTTCTCAACGTGTCTCTAAGTAACTGAGGAATGCTATTTGTTCATCTGTAGCACCTAATGCTGATGAAAGCCTTGTCAAATTGCTTTGTATTCAAAATCAAACAAATTGACAACTAATTTAGATTTAAAGATTGATACTTAAAGTTAACTAATTTGTGTTGACTTGAAATGAACGCACGCAAACACTAGAGGATTTGCTCAGAATCTATATCCGAATTTATATACAACAAGCATAAACCTGTATGAGTTCAAATGATGCAAGAGTTCGTCCCAAAACATTGTGGACGTGGCAGACGTGGAGGGCATATGTAGTGCAAATGTTGACTCGCTGAGCAGAATTTTGAAGCCAAGCATATTTTGATCTCTCTTGATTCCCAGTGGCTTTGCCACACAAATCTAAACGGGAATTTAGGGAGGATCTCAAATATCCCTGCATTACATCAAATCTTCTAAATGGAACTTTAGTTCTAACTGTTAAATTTGACTTTTCTCAATCTGTTTGCAGTGCCAAACTATTCATGAGGCTGCTGGGAACATAGTGCAGATTTGCTAATTTTTAAAAAATATTAATAAAGATTTGATTGCATAAATTTTGCATTTTGTAGAGGATTTAAGGCTGTGTTTCCTCTACAACTGTAGTCTCAATGTGAAGCAGACCAGTGCGACAGTTATAAGTGTATATGCTGTCTAATAATGAGACTGAGTCATCATGTGGAGCAGTCACAGGACAAATGACAGATTCTGGTGTGAAACCATTTTTTTTATTTGCAATCTGAGATAGTACTGAACTGTGCACAGTCACCAGGTTTCTGTCTGGGGTCACTAGTTACAAAATTGTTTTATATCAATTCCATTCAGTTATTCTATTTCAAGTAATGAAAATTGTCTATTTTGCTCCACTCCTGCCAAAACACTCTGGCCTAAAGTTGACACCGTTGTGCCCGTTTTATGGTTCTTTAAAGGGGCCGTTGGAGACCACTCAAAAAAGGACCAAAACCGTGGAATTTTTTTTGTATTTTGTGGAGTTTGAAGGAACAGGCCGACAGTGGGTCGTTACTGGCCAGCCCTCGGCCCCCTCCTGATCCCCCTCCCTCCAAACGTACCTCTGGGCTTGGCATGGGGCAAATGTCGTAAGGCCCCAACAGGCGAGCTGCGTCATTGTGCCTTATTGGTGCCCGCATCTTGCCTGATTTACTCTGAGGCTGGAGGACGAATTTACTTGGGTCCTCTGGCCTCTCCGTTCCGCATGCCGTCGAAGCACACCACCAGAATTGTGCGAAGTTTGTGGCACTAAGGAATTTAGGCCCCATTTTTTCATCCTAAGTGTGTGTACTACTGTGAAGACAGAGAAACACCTACCGCAACCCTGTCACGCTGTGAGATGTGCACTGTTACTATGCTGTGTTAAGATTGTGGCCCATGAGTCATTGCACCAGGATACTTTTATTCTTTCAGAACAGAAGGTGAACTTTGTGCTAATTGAGGAGAGAGGTGTTGATGCTGTGAAGCAGAATGGTTTTCATTGTTTGCATTCCAATTCAGCATTGAGCATTGCCAACTGAGGTATTCATGATGTGGAGATGCCGGTGATGGACTGGGGTTGACAATTGTAAACAATTTTACAACACCAAGTTATAGTCCAGCAATTTTATTTTAAATTCACAAGCTTTCGGAGATTTTCTCCTTCCTCAGGTAAATGTTCAGGATCTCCTTGAAGCCTACGCATTTATACATATTGAATAATACATGGTGTTTACAGACTGCCCCTGCAACTGCCCGTTGCCAAGGCAATCACCGTGTTCAGACAGAGAGGTGTCATCTGCAGAACCCCCGAATACACATTCAACAAAAAAACAAACAGGGAAAAAAAACAGAGAAAAAAAAACACAGAGAGAGGCAGAAACATCCGGAAGGCAGAGAGAGCCAGCAAATGACCCATTATATTAAAAACAGATAACATTTGTTCGCTGGTGGGGTAACGTGTAGCGTGACATGAACCCAAGATCCCGGTTGAGGCCGTCCTCATGGGTGCGGAACTTGGCTATCAATTTCTGCTCGACGATTTTGCGTTGTCGTGTGTCTCGAAGGCCGCCTTGGAGTACGCTTACCCGAAGGTCGGTGGATGAATGTCCATGACTGCTGAAGTGTTCCCCGACTGGGAGGGAACCCTCCTGTTTGGCGATTGTTGCGCGGTGTCCGTTCATCCGTTGTCGCAGCGTCTGCATGGTCTCGCCAATGTACCATGCTCTGGGGCATCCTTTCCTGCAACGTATGAGGTAGACAACGTTGGCCGAGTCACAGGAGTATGAACCATGCACCTGGTGGGTGGTGTCATCTCGTGTGATGGTGGTATCTGTGTCGATGATCTGGCATGTCTTGCAGAGGTTACCGTGGCAGGGTTGTGTGGCGTCGTGGACGCTGTTCTCTTGAAAGCTGGGTAGTTTGCTGCGAACGATGGTCTGTTTGAGGTTGGGTGGCTGTTTAAAGGCGAGTAGTGGAGGTGTGGGGATGGCCATAGCGAGGTGTTTGTCCTCATTGATGACATGTTGAAGGCTGCGGAGAACATGGCGTAGTTTCTCCGCTCCGGGGAAGTACTGGACGACAAAGGGTACTCTGTTGGTTGCGTCCCGTGTTAGTCTCCTGAGGAGGTCTATGCGATTTTTTGCTGTGGCCCGTCGGAACTGTCGATCGATGAGTCGAGCGTCATATCCCGTTCTTACTAGGGCGTCTTTCAGCGTCTGTAGGTGTCCATCGCGTTCCTCCTCGTCTGAGCAGACCCTGTGTATTCGCAGGGCCTGTCCATAGGGGATGGCCTCTTTGACGTGGTTAGGGTGGAAGCTGGAAAAGTGGAGCATCGTGAGGTTGTCCGTGGGCTTGCGGTAGAGTGAGGTGCTGAGGTGCCCGTCTTTGATGGAGATTCGTGTGTCCAAGAAAGAAACTGATTCTGAGGAGTAGTCCATGGTGAGCTTGATGGTGGGATGGAACTTGTTGATGTTATCGTGTAGTCTCTTTAGTGATTCCTTGCCGTGGGTCCATAGAAAGAAAATGTCGTCGATGTATCTGGTGTATAGTGTTGGTTGGAGGTCTTGTGCAGTGAAGAAGTCCTGCTCGAACTTGTGCATGAAAATGTTGGCGTATTGGGGTGCGAATTTGGTCCCCATGGCTGTTCCGTGTGTTTGGGTAAAGAACTGGTTATCGAAGGTGAAGACATTGTGATCCAGGATGAAGCGGATGAGTTGTAGGATGGCTTCCGGAGATTGGCTGTTGTTGGTGTTGAGTATTGATGCTGTCGCAGCGATGCCGTCATCGTGGGGGATACTGGTGTATAGTGCCGAGACGTCCATCGTGGTGAGAAGTGTTCCTGGTTCAACTGGTCCGTGGGTACTGAGTTTTTGTAGGAAGTCTGTAGTGTCGCGACAGAAGCTGGGGGTTCCCTGTACGATGGGTTTCAGGATGCCCTCGATGTATCCAGAGAGGTTCTCACACAGGGTTCCGTTGCCTGATACGATGGGACGTCCGGGTGTGTTGGCTTTGTGTATCTTTGGGAGGCAGTAGAAGTCTCCCACGCGGGGATTACGTGGGATGAGAATGCGTAGGATGCTTTGAAGGTCTGGATCGAAGGTCTTGATCAGTTTGTTGAGCTGGTGGGTGTGTTCTTTGGTCGGATCTGCGGGTAACCGTCTGTAGTGTTCCTGGTTGTCCAGTTGTCGGTATGCTTCTTTGCAATAGTCTGTTCTGTTCTGTATGACTATGGCTCCTCCTTTGTCCGCTGGTTTGATGACTATGTTGCGGTTGGTCTTGAGAGCGTTGATGGCGTTGCGTTGTGCTCGGGTGACATTCTGGACTGTCTTCTGAGTGCGGCTGATGAATCTGGCATTGACGCATTTCCTGACAGCTTGAGCATACATGTCCAGCTGAGGGCAGCGACCCTCCGGAGGAGTCCAGTTTGACTCTTTCCTCTTCGGTTGCTGTACCGCGGATCCCTCTGTCTGCTGTTCCGGATCGTCGATTGTCTCATTGGGTTCGCTGCTGAAATCTTGGGGTTTGTGGTAGAATTCCCGGAGCCTCATTCTCCTGATGAATTCCTCTGTGTCCGCCGCGAGACTAGTGGGGTCCATTTTGGTAGTGGGGCAGAAATTGAGCCCTCGGCTGAGAACTTCGATTTCGTCTGGTTGAAGGGTGTGGTCGGATAAATTGACAATAGACTTCCCTGTGGTTGCAACCGTGGTACCAGGGGAAGCTTGGTCGTTGCTGGTGGTGATGCCGAGTTTCTCAAGCTTCCTGCTCTTGGTTTTCATGTAGGCAGCGTAGTTCCGTTGCCTCGTCTGTTTGGCGGTATAACGTAGCTGGTCTGCTGTGTCCTGAGTACAGGTTGAGAGTATGGACTCTATCTTGGTTTCGAGGTTGTGGCGTCTGCTGTAGAG
The DNA here is from genome assembly GCF_035084215.1 of Heptranchias perlo. Taxonomy (NCBI): domain Eukaryota; kingdom Metazoa; phylum Chordata; class Chondrichthyes; order Hexanchiformes; family Hexanchidae; genus Heptranchias; species Heptranchias perlo. The sequence goes on from NC_090355.1 coordinate 32,946,726, forward strand.
TTGGTGTATGAGATGGTTGCGGAGTGTGCGAGAGGTACGGCGGCAGAGTCTCTCAGCGTAATCCGAGTTGTATGTGGACTTGAGTGGGTTCGTGATCTGGAGTCCTTTCGGGATCTTGTCTGCTTTCTTGCAGCTCTGTAAAAACTTGATGTCTGTGTCTAAATGCGCGATCTTCTTGGATATCCTTTCCACTGTGAGCCGGCAGTTTGTGGTGTCGATGGTAGTCATGATGTGGAGATGCCGGTGATGGACTGGGGTTGACAATTGTAAACAATTTTACAACACCAAGTTATAGTCCAGCAATTTTATTTTAAATTCACAAGCTTTCGGAGATTTTCTCCTTCCTCAAGTCGGGGAACACTTCAGCAGTCATGGACATTCATCCACCGACCTTCGGGTAAGCGTACTCCAAGGCGGCCTTCGAGACACACGACAACGCAAAATCGTCGAGCAGAAATTGATAGCCAAGTTCCGCACCCATGAGGACGGCCTCAACCGGGATCTTGGGTTCATGTCACGCTACACGTTACCCCACCAGCGAACAAATGTTATCTGTTTTTAATATAATGGGTCATTTGCTGGCTCTCTCTGCCTTCCGGATGTTTCTGCCTCTCTCTGTGTTTTTTTTTCTCTGTTTTTTTTCCCTGTTTGTTTTTTTGTTGAATGTGTATTCGGGGGTTCTGCAGATGACACCTCTCTGTCTGAACACGGTGATTGCCTTGGCAACGGGCAGTTGCAGGGGCAGTCTGTAAACACCATGTATTATTCAATATGTATAAATGCGTAGGCTTCAAGGAGATCCTGAACATTTACCTGAGGAAGGAGAAAATCTCCGAAAGCTTGTGAATTTAAAATAAAATTGCTGGACTATAACTTGGTGTTGTAAAATTGTTTACAACTGAGGTATAGCACAATTTGGAAACTGAATAAGACTTTGTATCCTGCCCTAGCAATGTTCTGAGGTTGGGCTGAAGGGACTACCCATTTTACTAGCCTATCTTCATGAGATTGCCAGCTGGTGTTGAATTACAAGATCTCGCTCTCTGTCTGTTAAATACTCCTCTGTTAGAGGAGTATTTAATCTCATCAGACTAAGTCGGACTCAAACTCGGGTGCTATAGCTGAAGGACCAGTCTTGTACTGTGCCACCCTGTGCCCTATGTGACTACTATATTGTCTGATATATTTTGACTCTTTTCCTTCATCCTATTAATTCTTGACTTGACATAGGAAGACTCCAAGATTGCAACCTATCCTCTGCTGTAACTCGCCTTTAATGGCCTTAGCCACTGCTGTCTTGGATTGTGCTGCCCGGTACCAAGGCTACTGTCATGAGAGAAGAAACTTGCTCTGTTGTGGGTATTTTCCAAGTCTTTAGTAGGACTGACATGACATTTTAATTCCTTTGGGAAAGCCCCTCTTTCGAAGTACACAGATTGGGGTTCTTTCTCTTGAGTTTAGAAGGTTACGGGGTGATCTGATCGAAGTTTAGAAGATATTAAGGGGAACGGATAGGGTGAATAGAGAGAAACTATTTCCGCTGGTTGGGGATTCTAGGAGTAGGGGGCACAGTCTAAAAATTAGAGCCAGACCTTTCAGGAGCTAGATTAGAAAACATTTCTACACACAAAGGGTGGTAGAAGTTTGGAACTCTCTTCCGCAAACGGCAATTGATACTAGCTCAATTGCTAAATTTAAATCTGAGATAGATAGCTTTTTGGCAACCATAGGTATTAAGGGATATGGGCCAAAGGCAGGTATATGGAGTTAGATCACAGATCAGCCATGATCTTATCAAATGGCGGAGCAGGCATGAGGGGCTGAATGGCCTACTCCTGTTCCTATGTTCCTAAGAGCATAATTTGCTATGTAAATTCCTTAGGCAGTTTTTTTGTTTACATTCCCTATGTAGCTATATGGAAAATTTGGAGCTATTATGCAATCATTTAAGATGATTGACCCAGTGGAATCACAAGCAGGCACCTGCAGTCTCTAATACAATGTATTTCCTACTCTCGCAAATACTCTGTACTTCAAAACGCATTCATATCCCTGTAGTGGGTCCCAGGCCTTTTTGCCAATATAATTTAGTACCCATGATGTGATGTGTTTGAGGTCTCCCAACAATCTGTAACTCAGACAGAGACTGAGCATTCAGCCAACATTCATCATCTTCATAATCAGTGCACCTGACCACTGAACTGAAGCTGGCTGCACTGGACAAGTCCCTTTCCACTCCCTATCAGCTTTTTTGGGTATTCATAAAAGCCTTTTTGGGTGTGGGAGTTATTGCCTAACAGCATCTTCAGACCTGCAAGTGGAGCCCTTGTTGAAAAGCATTTATGACCACCAGTGTCAATAAGGACTAGGAGAGAGCTCTGGTTATCAGGTCACTCTTTCCCTTTTCAACCTGTTAGTTAGAGTTGAATTATTCTTGAAAGAACTATCTTGTTGCTTTTTTTAACCTCCTTTAGTTATGAATGATCTAAGCAATTTCAAAAATCTGTTTATTACTTAGTTGTTCGATAATTAATTATTGTGCTCGGCCTTTGCTGTAATTACTTCTCAGCTAATCAAAGCCTGCCAGTCTGCTGTTCTGGAAGTTGGATTCATCCTGGCTGCATGAATAAATCTACTAGTAATACACTCATCTGGTAGCATTTAACTGCAGTGCCTGCACACTGGGATATCTACTGATAACTCCTAAAGACAAAAATTCTGAAACTACAGTAATTTAACAAAATTCATTAGTACCTTCTGAAATTTTTTTTAAAAATGTAACATGGTGGGTGGAGGCTAGTTTTTGGTAAATAGTGGTAAGTAGGCATTCGCCCTGTGTAGAAGTTGTGAGAGACCTCACAGTTGAGAAAGTAATCCAGTGCTTTTATGATTTTCATTGAAAGGGTTCTTTCATATTTATATTGTTTTCATCCAGTATGGAGAAAATTATTTTGTCGATGTACTGGTCCTGGATCTGATGCTGAACATTTTGAGCCCATTCTTAATACTGCCATATTGACTTTAAGCAGTTAGAGATCCACAATAAGTTATGGAAATAGCAGTGACAAAAGAATAGGCGCTACGTTATTTAAATTTGCCCCAAAAGTCCAACTGCTTCAGACTCGCACTCCTGTAGATCCTCGACCTTGAGTCTGTCGAATACTCCATCTGTTTTCTAATATTCAGGAAGATAGCTCAGCACTTATCCAAGCTGTAAATTGTTGGTAGGGGTGGATGCTTCCTCTCCTAGCACCTATTTAATTTACTTGCCTACTAGTCTGACCTTCCTCATAAAACCAGGGGAAATAATCCACACACCGACTTCTAAAAAAAATTGAGTGTTCTATAAAAACTGGACTGTGAATTATAACTGTGACTAATTTCAGCAGCAGAAGTATTCTTACAGCTGTTTTTATAAACCTGATGAAGTCTTTTGTCAGAATCTGGTCTGGAATTCAAGTAAGCTGAAGGGTATTTACTAATTTCCAAATCTTTGCTGATTCGATCAGTCTGGTATTTGAGTTTGAGAACAGAAACCAGGCTGAATGTTTGTTACAGGGAAACTAGAATTTTTTTTTTCTTTTTTGAACTTTTGTATTTAAATCAGAGTTTGATCACCTTTCTGTTTCCAATTGAAACCATCCACAGCCGACTGATGGTACCAATCTGTGCTTCGGCTCCATTTTCTATTTTCTAAAGTCAGTATTGAGTCTTGTACATCTATAAACATAAAGGAAATTGTAATTTAATTATTGTGGGACATGGTGCAGAAATGGTCCTGCTTGAAGAGGATGATGCAAGACATTGGAAGGAAGAAAAAACACTGCATGTCGGGGAGAAGAAAATATATTTGCAGAAAGCAAAATGAGTTAAACCTTTGTGCCTCAAAGCTCGTGATCCTAATTTTAGTGCCAAAATTGTGTTGCTACTTGTTATAAAATGATCTCCTGGTCCTGACAATATAATAGTGTCTGAAGAAAATCATTAATTGACAACAGTGTGAGAAGTTTGACAAAATTAAGCTGGTAGTTAGTACTTTCCTTTGTGAATGGGTAATGCTAATCAGAAATTGTCCAGTTCTGAAATTCATCCCTGAACTGTCCAAACACAAAGGCATGACCTCAGTTATAATCTCCCCCCTCCTCCATTGCTACTTAGCCGCACTCTGGCGAGCTGCAAAGTAAAGTCAACAAACTTCACACTGGGGAAGGGGGGGGGGGGGGGGAAGAGGTGGTTGAAAAGAAGAAACAAATGAAGAGTGTCCCAGCATACTGGTCTTGTGTGCCTCCTGACTAGCTGAGAGCATTGGTGGTGTGAGGACTTTGGGGCTGGCCACTTACACTCACCGCCTTGGCTGGAGGAAGTGTGTGATGGTGGTTGTGGAGAAGAATCGGTAAGGAGAGAATGGGGCAGATGATTTATATCCAGAAAAAACCAGAGGGAGCATTTCAATTTTAAATTATGCTTGATTTTAAAAACCATATTGACTTGAAAATGCGATGCAAGCAGTAAAAAAAAAACAAATTCCTCATCTTTTCGTAGAGAGGAAGTTCAGGAGAATTGTGTTCGTTGGAAGAAGAAATTCAGTTTCATCTGCAAGATGAGTGCAAATCCAGCAACTGGTGTACTGGATCCCTGTATCTGCAGAGTATCTGTACGGAAGGTAGGTACCTTGGAACTCCGAACTTCTCAGAATAATTCTTTGTACTGTGTGATGAAACATGTTTTTACTTTTTGGTAAATGTTATGCATGTTTGTTTTGTGAAATGCGCCATTGCCTCATGTTCAACACTGGTGAATTCAGTTGACCTGAGATGAGATATGTAGGGCAAAGCTTCCTTTATCTGAGCAGCTTTTCTTTCTCTTTGTTTCTTTATCAGTTTCTTATAGAGGAAAAACTCTGCCCAGATGCAGCTTAATCTTAAACTTCAGAAGAATGCTTAGTGCCTTGACCATCCTGTGTGCTCCTGGAGAATTGATCAATTGATCTTGAAATATGGACAGTTTTGTGCTGTGCCTTGCGTTTGTGAGAAACTTGATTCCACATTATGTTCATCAGAGAAAAGAGACTTTGTCTTAAGTGTCTGGGATGGATTTAAGATCCCATAGCTGTAAGGGTGGTATTCTAACCTGTTGTTTCACCCAGTTATTACCTGTTGTGTTTAATAATTTTTAAATACACAGCTTGTTCCACTTCTTCACCTCCCCCAAACTCTTTCCCTATTGCGAATTCCAGGTGAAACATAAAGAATTTTCTGTAGGAATTTTTTTTAATGCCCTGCTCAAAAAAACTGCCTGTGTTGCTGCATTCTCTTTATAAGTAAATTGTCCTGCGCATCCCCATGGACATTTTGGAGCTGAGATGTCAATTGGTAGATTTTGTGTGAATTCATGTGAGATTTTCATGATTCATCCAAATTTTTAACCAACTTTTTCTATTCCCTTTAAAACACTTGCAATCTTTAAAACATACTTATATTCATGACTGTTCATATATTTTAATCATTTCTGTAATCCATATAATATTTAATAGTCATGACAGTCCTTCTCTTCCAGTCAAAGCCTTTCAGGTAGGAACATTGTTGAATTTGTTTGGAAATATAAACTAACTTTTCCCTGTTTGAAATACTTCATGTAAAACTAACCTTCAGTAAGAAAGGCATTTCTGGAGCCCATTCAAACACATGACCGTGCACTAGAGTAAATCTTCATGTGTCCATCCTGAGAGCCGTACGAAATGCTAAGAATAGAGTTTGTAAAGATTAATTGTCGCTCCTTCCTGTTTTGTTGCAGGAACTGAAAGGCGGAAAGACGTTCTCTAAGGTAAGATTACATATTTTTGTGCAGATAGTGACATGTAAGCTATAGACTTGAGGGTGTGTGGTAAAGCTGCGGGGCTCACACGGTCAGGATGTTTGCATTATATGTGACTCAAATCAGTGAGTAATACAATAGGCATTTGACAGGAAACCACTTTGCGTTGGGCATCGAGACTACTCCTCACCATTTTTGTTAACTGTGTTTTCAACCCCAATTTCCTCCTTTTCCAACTCCACTGAAAATGAAATGAAGGCGGGTGGGGTGGGGAGAAATGCTTCTTCCTGACTGAAGAATGCAGCTCTAACCAAAGTGAGTAAACAGGAACCTTTGATTCAGGTGGTAGCATTTTTGCTTCTGGTCAGAAGTTTGTGGGTTCAAGACCCCCCTCCAGAACTTGAGCATATAATCTCAACTGATACTGCAGTGCAGTAATGAGTGAATATTGCACTTGCGTAGGCAATGTCCTTTGGACAAGATGTTAAACCAAAGCTCATCTGCATGTTCCACTGGTTCAGGTGGACATTAAAGATGCCGAAGAATAGCTTGGGAGTTCTCCTGTTACATTCCTCACTTACCCAAGACTGCTTTTTAAAAAAAAAACCTCAGATTATTTGGTCATTCATCCCCTTCCTGTTTGTGGGATCTAACTATGTGCAAAATGCCATGTTTACTTGCGTATGTGCGTTCACAGTAATTGTATTTGAAGCACTTTGAGATATTTTTGAGAAATATGACACAGTTCTATATGAATGCAACTTTTTTTGTTTCCTCACCATAATAACTTGGTGAGATTGAGAAATGCAGTAGATTGGGGAAAATTGAACATGCATGCTGTCACTCTATTTGTGCCAGGAATTGGAGCTGCTAGCACTTTGCTCCTTTGCCCTGCTTACTGCAATACGTTTTATACCTCTTTACAAAAGCATACAGATATATTGGTGAACTAATTAAAATAACATTTTACAGTAATATTTTAACATTTTCCATTGTCCCTGAAAGGAATAAATTGAACGGTTCTCTCATCAATGCAGTCTTTAACAGTGACATAATTTTTCCAACAGTCAACAATATGTTGCCAGTTGCCGTTGCTATGGTGAAGCTGCAAGATAGCAGTCGATGTGAACACGTATTTTTGCTTCCAGTGTGACCTCAATTGGTTATTGGATATGCATCAAATTTGTCATTGGACTATTTTGAAGGATTGTGTTGCTACAAATAGTGAATACTCACCTGGAGACCAATCTCTTCCAAGGCAGTAATTGCTGACATGTTCCTAATTGTTCTTGAAAAATAATATGACAGTGCTGTCTGTGTTGGTGTGCGAACAGTTCAGTTAATTTAAATAACAGGGGCTGCATAATAGCATTCTGCACTGTGGCTAAGGGAGAGAAGGGTTCCTATAGTACATAATATTTTACACCATTTCCATGCTGAGCAAGCATTTTAAAATCAGTCTGGTATTTTAAGAGGGGTTCTGTCTTTCAATGTTCAGTGTTCAGTCTGGGCTGTTTCATTTAACCCGCGATTTTAATGGACTTGCTAGATTTTTTTTTTCTCTTCTCGAATGCACTCTTCCCCCACTTTTTAAAAAAAACACACACAAAATCCTGTTTGCTGCTGTTCTTCCTGCTCTGGCTTTCAGGGTCGGTTGGTCCGGAACACTTCATGTCTCTAACTGATTCTGTGAGTTTTACAGTTTTACATTAGGAAATGCGCTGCATCCGATACCTTGGCTCAAAGTTGGCAAAGTCTGGAAGGTCGATTAAATTTGAATGTGTATTAAAGTTAGAAATTAAACGAGGAATCGTGTACCTGGGCTCCAGTATTCTTGTGCCAGAGTTACCCATTTGTCCACTTTTTATTTTCACGAACACTGAAGATTCATATCAAGCACCAGATAGTGAATGATGCCAAAGCAGCATTTTGAATACCAGTTTGTACTCTAATCAAAAAGTTGACCAGTGAAAAAGGTGTTTGGTTTTGCCGATGCCTCTAAAAAAGGTAACATTGCTCTTATTGTTTCACAAGCTTACATTAATCTATGGAAGGTGGATTTACATTGCTTCTCCATTGTTCTGGATTGTGCCAGATTGAACGTGTTAAACAGCAGAAAATCAAATCTCTTTCCCCACCCCCCCCCGCCTCCCCCAAGTAATTTTCAATTATTTTTCTTTCCTCCTCTGTTCTCAATTATCTTAATCCTTCCCTTGCTCCCCAACATTCTAGCTGATTACCTCTTTGCCATTACCTTCTGTTAAGCAGTTGCACATCCAGGATTTTACACTCCAATACTGCTTCCTAGATTAGTCAACAGGAAGCAGTGCTTGGAGGTAGGTTCGATGGCTCTGCATCCCACCCTGGGAATAAGCTCACCCAACATCTCAACTGTGAATGGATCATGCCCACTGTATAGATACATTCCACATTTTCAGCATATGTTTGCCTTCAACTTTTATCTTAAAAGAATCTGACAAATAAAGTTACAAGTTCTTCACCCAGCATTTACTTGCAGTTGGCAAGTTTCTCTCCATTAAATTGCCCTGGTTTCTCTTGAATAACAAGAAGCTGCCAAGTGCCCCCAGCCTAAGATGGAAATAATTGTGCAGCATGCAGATAATGTGCCACTCTCCTTACAAACTCAAATGTCAAGAATCCACTTGACTTTTTGGAGGCTTGTGCCAATGCCTGGACATGGACTAAATTATTGAGCAACTTCTGAGGCATGCATTTTTGGGAAACTAAAACTCATGCCATTCTTGTGTCGATGCTGGTTTTCTATGTGCCTCTGTCCAGCCCCAATTATTAGACATTCATCTGTTAGCAGGAGTACGAAAGTTACACTGTCCATTCTACAGTTGATAAATCAATGCTTTCATAAGTGCCAAGAAAAATGCTAACATCTTGTACTGGTTTGTGGAAATCTGTGAAAGCTTGAATTGTTCTTTTCATCGTGAGTTAAGAGGAAGTTTGATTTTCTAAAACAGTATTTACTGCTCTCCTATAATAGGTTCAGGAGAGACTGGGACAATGACTCTCTTGTTTCAATGTGAAATGACCTCCCCTAAACAGTATCGCATAGTCTAAAATTGTCAGTTTAATCAGCACTGTTAACAAGGATATGCAATTAAACTCCATCAGTGGCAAACACCTGCATGTAGATCTGGGATAACCCATTAAATGGTACGTGCTGCCTGAGGACATTTTACTGATGGTGAGGCTTTTAAAAGTAATGAGAACTGAATCCTCTGGATACTTTTTTAAAAAAAAATAAAGCACATTACTTATGATAATGTGACACCTGCACATAAAACACAGACATAGGAATTCCTTGTTGTGCATTACAGTTGTAGGAACCCATGCCTTGCTTGCATCGATGTCCAAGTACATATAGAGGAATCTGGTTATATTGAGAAAAACGGTCAACTTTGGATAACTTGAACCGTTTAAGTCCTCTGAATCTGAATCTGGAGCTGGTCTTGTAGCTTTGTACACATCATCTTTCCTTTATAAGTAAAGAATATTAGTTTTCAATTTTTGCTGTTCATATTTCTCGAACAATTACTGCGCATTATTGCAATGATGCCTCTTGCAGCTGACAGCAGAGGTGGGGAGGAACGGGGTTACTAAGACACTAACAATCTGGGCTGCTCGTGTGACTATGTTTTATTAAATCATCCCTTTTTAAATTTATAATCCTGTATCTATAGTGTGTATATTGAATAACAGATAGCTGGGAGAGTGGTAGTGGTCTGTATCTCAATATATTAAGTTACACCAAATTCCACTTATCTAACTGCAGTTTTCATAATGTGATTTTAATGTGTGGGTGGGGGAAAAATGATCAGATAGTAGATGGTTAGCAGCAAGATAAGAATTGATAGTTTAAAATGACTGGCTTGACCCACACATGTGTTATTCAGCACTGTGCAGATCAATTTAACAATAAATATTGTTTACAGATATACTGTATGAATAGTCCTCCCCATCCTTAAAACAGCAACACATCCTGACTCCAGACATACCTACAGCCTTAACAAAAAAGGGGTGCAGTTTTTTTTTTCTATTGAGAAACCTAACTGAAGGACTTAAGCCCATAGTGCAAGACACCTCCCAGGTTGTGCTACTCACAGCTTTAACCAGCTAAACCCATGGTACGGGACAGCTTTATAGAAAGTATTTTCACATCCGTGTCCTTTCCTTTGACATTTATTTTATTCAGAAGTTTTTCAAAATATTTTGTGAAACCACATTTAGATTTTCATAAAAATATGGTGTCTTTTTCCAGCTTCTTTGGTACTTTGTTTACATGGAGAGTCTGTGCCATAATCAGGGTTTATTATTCAAATCCACTCGGATGAATTTAGTGTATCCCTGTTTTTTTTGGGCTGTAATAGCTCTTGGAACAGCTCCATAGCCATAAACAAGCGTTTGCACAATTTGTTTGCACATATGCAAGCAATATAATGGATCTTTTATTTAATTTTGTTTAAAATGAAGCTGTGGCCGGAATATGCAGTAGGATGAATTATGCTGATGCAATAGGAGATGTGTCTGTGAGTCTCGCTTGCTATTTATCATTCCATAAATAAACCTCTGAGATGGGTTTCTTTTAAGCTTCCATCAATTTTCTTCCCCTTCATCAACAAATGTCAGATTTTGGTCTTGGTCTGTCCTCCATATTCACATTCTTGATTCAGCTAAATGTCTAGCAGTTTCTGGAAGCTGGATGTTTCTCCTTAACTTGTGTTTCTATGACAGTTCTAAACTGTTTTTGGTTCAGTGCAGAATTGGTGTTTTAGTTAGCTTAGAAAACTAATAGTGCAGGTTTAAAGTCTGAGTTTTCAAATGCTTAGCAAAGTGCAAGTGTTGTTTGGTTTATAAGTTGTAGCTGCTGGAAGTGATTACAGATCATCTTTCTCTGTTGCTATGCATACCCAATCCTGCATGTTCAGTGTACTTTGTTGGTTGAGAGCTGCTGCCACATAAGCATTGTTTCACCATACTTTCTGGGAAAGTCATACTTGTTTGCATTGATTTCAGTCCAATGTGATTTCCCTGTCGATGCAACTTTCTTTTGCTGTGGGAGGAAATTGAAGTTAAGGTTTAAGGAATTAAATTAGAACTAGCCAGTTGTCTACAATAATGAGGTGGAGATGCCGGTGATGGACTGGGGTTGACAATTGTAAACAATTTTACAACACCAAGTTATAGTCCAGCAATTTTATTTTAAATTCACAAGCTTTCAGAGATTTTCTCCTTCCTCAGGCAAATGTTTCCTGAGGAAGGAGAAAATCTCCGAAAGCTTGTGAATTTAAAATAAAATTGCTGGACTATAACTTGGTGTTGTAAAATTGTTTACAATAATGAGAATAGACCTATAGCTTGTTTGCAGGTGTGAACTTCAGCATAAGAAGATTTTGGATGTCTGTCTATATTTGGGTGTACATGGGTGTGGGTGTCTCTCCGAGTTGTTTATTTCTGTGAAGGTAAGGCTGTCTCCAGTAATGATGGTGAATCCAGTAGAGTGTTTTAGAAAGAGTATGAAAATATTAATGAACTAGTGTGCCAATATGAGGGTAAATCGGATTTGATTTCTGTGGTAATTTTGTTTTGTTTTTTTCCCCACCTACCAGCTTGGGTTTGCTGACCTCAATCTAGCGGAGTTTGCAGGTTCAGGCTCCACTGCACGTTGCTGTTTATTGGAGGGCTATGACACAAAGAATACTCGACAGGACAACTCTATCCTTAAGGTACTGTTGGAGAGAGAGGATTCTGAGGCTTAAAACAGAATATATTTTTTAAAATGTGCATGTTAAACCAAGACCTTGTGTGCCTGCCCAGATGGATGTAAAAAAAAATCTCATGGCACTATTCGAAGAGGAGTACGGGAGTTCTTCTGGTGTCCTGGCTAAAATTCCCCTCTCAATCAATACCACCAAAAACAGATTGTTTATTTCATTGTTGTTTGTGACACTTTGTGCAAATTCGCTGTGTTTCCCTACACACAACAGCGACTGTGCTTCAAAAATGATTTGTTTGCTGTGAAAGGCACTATACAAATGCAAATTTGTCTTTTATAGATAATTAGTCAAAAACCTGGTAGTAACTTGATAATTGTTGATCCTTACTGCAAGTCCCAAGAAGCTTTTTATCTAGTTTAAAAGCTAAGGATTAAACTTGCTCATTTCTGAAACATCATTTTGTGTAACATGTGATTTATATCAAAATGTTAATTGTATTCAGGTGATGTGTGTCAATTGGGGACTCTCTTGTATCCTTTTTATATGAACGCTTATCTAGGGTGTGGTGTGTGTGTAAGGGGGATCTCTGTGAATAAAGGCTTGGAAGCAATTGAAGACCTTGCTCTAGTATTCTATCCTTCAACACTTGTAAATTGCTATCCAATTTATGACATAGCAATTTTTTGTTTAAAACATGCTAATAGGAGGTTTGCTGTGCAGACTGTATAGTGCAGATCACCACACCACCAGCAAAAAGAAAACAAAGTCTGCTCAAACTTGCAATACATATTATCAAAATAATGGGGGTCTGGAAGTGATTCTAGAGTTGTGATCTCATGTTTGGGTTTAGGTGACTTCTAACCTCTGGATGAAATTGATGCCTTTTTAATTACTCAGTTATCTATTTAGTTTTATTTAAAAGCTACCTATTTCCCTCAGATTCTCACCTGGCTACTTTTTTAAAAAAAAATCTATCTAGTTTCTTACACAACCTGTTTCTCTTTTCAGGTCACCATAGGTATGCAGCTGTTGTCAGGCGACCCTTGCTTCAAAACGTAAGTGTTGCAATAAAAGTTACCCTACCTTTTGTGTATGGGGTCAGTTCAGTTGTAGCTGCTATAGCTCAATTCACACAGCAAAAAAAAATTCAGCCTGACTTGTGTTTTTCTAGATGCTGGCATAGTTTAAAGGGAATTATGCTCCCTCCATACTTTTATTTACTTTCTTGTTTAAAAAGTAACTCATTTCTACAGCTCAAACTTTTATTTTGAGATGCCACATACCCTATTTGGCTGGCTGTAGTGTTCACTAGAGCCGCTTGTATGTTGATGCTGGGGCACTAGCTGGGTAATGCCCCATGAAGATCTACCGCCAAGCATCAGTTGTTTCTTTGCATTTACCACCATGAAGCAGGATGTGATAGGAGCTGCTTTGCATTTTCTACACCTCCGGCCACTGTTGAGACACAATAAAAGCCAAGTGCTGAACATGGCGGAGGAACGTTCACTCCTTTATGTTATAGTGCGGCATTGACACAGATTGCAAATAGGAACTTGGAATGATATACATTTTTAAAAATGTATTACTAATGCAATTTAACAATGGTAGGGCTCTTTTTAAAGGAGAGTGCTTTCCTGCCTTCATTTACAAACAGAGACTTTAAACGAATACCCCACAGTGTCATCGCTGTGAAGGCTTCTGAATGAATTGTTCAGTTTGAGAGTGTGACAATATATCTCTTATTCTCTGCCCACTCACCTCCAACTTAAGTGGCAAAATGGCTAAATTGTGATTCTCAGTCAGTACCATCAGCAGCTGGTGATGTTGGCCAAGCTGTTGACTGTGAAGAGGTGGTAAAATGGGACCAAAAGTTTTTCAATTTCTTTTACTTAAACTCTTAGAATTGTTAATGTTGATTTGGTTGTCAGAGCAAAGTAATGTAACGGTACCTGATGCTGCAAGTTTAACTAAGCAGGAAAAAGTGATAATCCAAATATCAGAATATGTGTTATGGATGCATTCAGAAGACAATACATCCAATTTGTAAGAATTGCTGAGCAATTGAAACTGGATAGGGGCTGTTTTAACCAGCGTGAAACCTTTCTCTGTACTTTTAGTGTTACAGAAGTTCTTCAGTTTCAAAAAACAGAAGATTTCTAAAAACAAAATGCTTGTTCCCTCTGGGATCTACATCCTGCCAGGTTGACACAGGTTCTTGGATTTTACTCCTCCATACATTAAAAGGCAATCAGTTATTTTTATGCTTTTTCACAGAGCAGCTGCTTGCTTACTTCTAGCAAAAAGGGTGGAGGGAGAATTTTCATAAAATCTATAAAAGTAAACTGCTGTAAGAGGCCCTAATTTGCGTCGATCTTAGCGGCTGTCCCATAGGGCTGTAAATTGAATTTAAAAGTCTAATCGGTTTGTCGCTGTCTGAAGTGGCAGATTGGGATGACCTGAAATCAAGTTTAGTTTTTCAAAGCTTACCATGTGTCAGCAGTAGATTAACTGCAGGAGTAACCCATTCTCTTGGGGGTTGTATCGTGTGGACAAAGATTCAGAAATTGTGCATCTTTCAGAATGTGACCTGCTTTGCAATATGCGGGATCCTGTTAATTGGTTTTAAACTCTCTTACCCGGGGAACTTCCTGTATGGATGAGTTGCTTTCCAAAAATATCCAGTGAGAGTTCAGTGGAGCTGCACGTCACTCTCAATACCAAGTGTAGAAGTTCTACAGTGTCACAATATTTAATGAAGCTTGTCTTTTAAAGAATAAATCCTGACCTCAGTTCTCCCTTCTTTGTAAAGTAGTTATTATTGTGGCAAGCATCTCTTTCTGTTTATTGAATATTTTGAAGCATTGATGATATAGGGGAGCTAACTGGTAAAAGTTGCTGTGTTTATCACCTGGGGGAGCAGAATTAACCTCAAATACAGGGTATTTCAAAGATTTCATGACCATCATTGTGTATTAATTCATGTTCCTTGCTAAATAATTCCTTCAAGGCAGCTCCCTGTAATTTATTGAGATTAAAATAATTTATTAAAATAGGATGTGCTTTTTGATGGTTGACTTTTTTAAAAAGTTAAGCCGTACTGATGGTGAGACCATGTAAAGGATGGTTCTACACATAGATTCTGGAAAGAAAAAAATAATCAAATGGGGTAGGAAAAGTTTCTTGGTAGAGTTTTGCCAGCTGAGTTCTTAAGCGTCACATAATCTATTGTTGCATCTACTGTGATGGATTAAACCCTGGCACCGCTCTTGTTAAATGTGCACTCAATATATTGAACAATAGCTGGTTGACAGCCACCCGATGGCGTTGGGTGACATTTTTCAGATGAAGGTATATACGTCAATTGTCCAGATAATGAACTAAATACTAAAAATACACTTCAGTATTTGTCCTGTTGGCATAGTGACATCAGTGGAATGTGGTAGAGCAGGATCAGCTCAACTGGATCAAATTTGTCTAGTGCTGCACTGTTCAAATGCTGGCTGGTTTGATCACAGGAGTATAAGGAAATGTGACTTTTTGCATATTAAAATTGTAACCAGTTAATCCCTTCAGTTAATTGGCTAAAGTTCTAATAAAAAATGGAGATTGCGAAGAACTGGTTCAATTCTAAGATTATTTTTGCACTAAGAGTAAGGATATTGTTGTTCTAAATCCTCATTTAATTTTATTTCATAGCATTTGACATTGAAGGTTTATGCATTGCTTCTGGAGATCCAATTGAAGTGCGTATATGCTGAAATCTTTAAATTCAGTTCTGAAAGAGTAAATTTGCAAATAACATTAAACCAGAGACCGTGAAGGAGGCTGGTTCCTAATGTGATTAGCTTTTGAGGTTTAAGAAATTTTTCCCCTCCTTTTTTTGTTCAAGAAGCACTAAAAAAAAATCAACATATTTGTCAGAACAACATTTTCCCCCCAATAATTTTCCCATTTTCTCTCCTTGTTTGGAAGGTTCCAGTTATATTCTTGCTTTCCCTGGACTAATCCTCCTGATTAGTGCACATCTCAAACATAAATTGTGTGAATTTTACTCAGGTTATAAAGTAACACAAGAAGACATGTAATGTACATTGTGCAATGCATCAAAATCCATCAGATATCACCACCAAAAAATAGAATCTCACAGTTTACTCCCTGGCCATTTTGTTTGTTTGTTTTTCATATTACATAGAATTAACAGTACAGAAATAGGCCATTTGGCTGTGGTCTGTGCCAGTGTTTATGTTCCACATGAGCCTCCTCCCTCCCTACTTCATCTAACCCTATCAGCATAACCACCTATTCCTTTCTCTCTCATGTATTATCTAGCTTCCCTTTAAATGCATCTATGTTATTCGCCTCAACTACTTCATGTGGTAGCAAGGTCCACATTCTAATCACTCTGTGGGTAAAGAAGTTTCTCCTGAATTCTTTATTGGATTTATTAGTGACTATCTTATATTTAAGATCCCTAGTTTTGGACTCCCCCACAAGTGGAAACATCATCTCTACGTCTACCCTATCAAACACCTTCATACTTTAAGACCTCTATTAGGTTACCCCTGATCCTTCTCTTTTCTAGAGAAAAGAGCCCCTGCCAGTTCAGTCTTTCCTGATGGTTATAACCTCACAGTTCTGGTATCAACCTTGTAAATCTTTTTTGCTCCTTCTCCAGTGCCTTGATATCATTTTTGTAATATTAAGACCAGTGTTCTTCTTTCATGAAATGAGAGACCCATGCTGGCATATAGTTCCATTGGCAACAGTACCCGTGTTTAAATGGCTGCTCTTCCTGTCAGTCCGGACAGTGAGCTTGGCAGCCATCCCTGGTTGGCATTTGCTGACCCAGCACAGACCACAGATGGAAACCTGGGATTTTGCTGTTCTGTTTGGTTCATTGTCACGTTGCATAGTACATTCGCCCTGCTGAACCATTGGAGAATGTCCACGCCGCCTTGTTTGTACAATTTCTGCTTGGCTTGTTGGAGCTCTTCGTGTCACCCACCATTCCCTGACTGAGAGCACCTACAAAGGAGACCTGCTCAGTGAACATCACTCTAACTGGCTGCAAGAAGGTGATACAGGTTGACACATTCTGAATGTCTTCTTCCTCTTTTCCCCACCCTCTGTTTCCAAAAGAAATAGAACTCTGGAAGCACCTCAGTTCCTCAGACAGTTGAGTTTGAGATTGGGAGTTCATGTGAGGATGAATGCAGTGGCTCAATAGTGAG
The DNA here is from genome assembly GCF_035084215.1 of Heptranchias perlo. Taxonomy (NCBI): domain Eukaryota; kingdom Metazoa; phylum Chordata; class Chondrichthyes; order Hexanchiformes; family Hexanchidae; genus Heptranchias; species Heptranchias perlo. The sequence continues at coordinate 32,963,518 of NC_090355.1, forward strand.
AACTCTCAAAATTATTGTGGGCTTTGAACGTCACAAGTTAAAAATAAAGTAATTGTTCTTTGTTGACGTAGCAACTGTGGCAACAGTCACGAGTTTTACAGGACTGGGCTTAAGGCAAGACTTTGCCAAGACCACATTGCCAAATGATGACTGTGAAGATTACTCTTTCCGTTCTATTGTGACAAACTTAAGGAAATGTAGTGCACAACCATCTGAAAAGCTCATGCAATATTACAAAAGATCTATAAAGCCGAAAGAGCATGTTAGGAATACTTTACAACCACAAAGAATGGCTATCCCTGAAAGAGCAACTGTTGTGGGACACTTGAGCTTGGGTCCTATGCTGAAGGAAGTTGCAAAGTAAATGCCAACTTTAAAAAAATTCTATTGAAAATTCCAAAATCTGAAGTAGGGCAGCAGAGGGAGAGAGTAACTCCTGGCATCATGTGAAACGTTGATTATTTTCTTGTAATCACTCTCATCAAACAACATTATTTTGTATGTAACCAAAATGTTTGAGGTTCCTGATGATTGGCAGTGAGATACATGGTGCGGTACTGAACCGTGCAGACCAGGGGAAGTCCTGGCTTTGATCGAAAGTGCTTGTGGCTATTGGATGAGGACAGGGACATCTGGGGCATAGATGCAGGCATAGACATAAAGAATGCCTCCTTGGGCAAAATACTGGGGAGGCTGCCCACTTCCATGGAACCCCGTACCCCATTAATAGCCACCTTCAGAAGAGGAGAATACTGGGTGGGGGAGAAATGTTGCCATATTACATTCTGTAGCAGAGACTGGCATTTTTTCATTCCTGAAAGCATTGACTGCCTTATTTTGGGTATGTCGCCTTGCCTAAGTGGCTATTATGATGTATGGGCTCTAACAGTGATTGACCACAGGCTATCGATTCATGAAGGCACATCACATTCTAATGCACTTCTGGATTCACCTGAAATCCACACACACCTCCAGCAGGTGTCACTAGTCAGCAACCTCTATCTCTTGCTGTATTTTTTTCCCGGTCTGTAAACATCTCTCAGCAATTAAACTTTGACTTTCAGGACATATTTAGACCAGTTTGAACTTGGGGGTGTTCCTGGCGAGTGTGGCTCATTTGCTCACTGAGCCATCAGGAAGATTATGTCCTCTAGTCCCTGAAGTAGGGCTTGAACCCATGACCTAACGATATGAGTGCTACCACTGAGCCGAGGCTGTCAGCAGTTAGAGTTCAATCTTAACGTTTTTGACCAAATCTGCTGTGTTTGCACGCAACCATAGCACAATACTAACCGACCACGAACCTCTATCTACCACAGGAAACCTTTTCAGTAGCTCTTTGCCTGTTTATGTGCACACGGTCCTCTGAAAAACATTACTCATCATACAATGAATACCTTGAAATGTATTAGCTCAGCATTGAATTCAAATGTGATGTTGGGGTTAATTTGCTATAAATGTTTCTAATCCAGTCACTGGGCAATCTTGCTTTACCAGTTAGAAAATCTCCATTTTGTTTCATTGTTTCAGGGTTTATGAGAATACTGAGTTGTGTCTGTGTCTCTGTTGCCCTCTGGTGCCTGTGACTATCTGCGCCATATTCAACAACAAATTGTATTTATCTTTGTCATATGATGGATACAAACGAAGACGTTCAGTTGGATTTTGGATCTGAGGGGCAAAAATCCTACAGCTCCCTCCCATTACAGCATCCAGCTATTTTTTTAAAATGATTCCAGGGTTTTTCCACCATTGATAACATGGTGAGAAAGTTTTGAATTTTACAACAAGGAGACTACTTTTTAAAGAAATGAAAATCAGGTTCTCTTTTTGGTAGAGGCTAGATTTATTTTCAGTTGTGTCCTTGCTTCCTCATCTAGTCTTTTCACTACTGTTTTAATTTATCTATTGGTCTCCTGTCATAAATGCCCAAATAGGGAAGCTGAACTAAAGTCTGTTCACAGGCTATAAAGGATTTCACAGGTTACAGCACGGAAGGAGGCTATTCGGCCCATCGAGTCCTTTGACGTGTACTGAAGATGAGGAGTAGCCTGAAATAAAATGCTTGCTGTCTATGTAGCATCCAGAGACAGAATGGAGCATTCCCAGGTTAGGGATAGCACAGATCAGAGCTATAGTTGAGTACTTCCCCCTCCCTCCCCTGAGCGTTATGATGTGAGATACCAGAGGGCTACTCGCACCTGTATGCATATTTGTATATGTCTACATTAGCATGAATGAAGCAAAGAATGTTGGTCTAATTTTGTAGGAATTTTAAGCTGTGAACTGTTGTCAACTGGGAACTTAATTGGAAATTTAAATTTAATTCACTTATGGATTTGTTCTTCCAATTTTCTCTACTTTCCTTCTCCTCTCGTGAAGATAGCAAGTCAGACTGGGGGCCAGTTCCACAGGAGCCAGCAGCCCTCCAGTGCCTCACCCAAGTGGCCATTCTCTGTGTCAGCAGTCTGTGTGTCCATGGGTGTATGTTTCAGCTAAGATGTGGAGATGCCGGTGATGGACTGGGGTTGACAATTGTAAACAATTTTACAACACCAAGTTATAGTCCAGCAATTTTATTTTAAATTCACAAGCTTTCGGAGATTTTCTCCTTCCTCAGGCAAATGTTTCAAGATCTCGAAATCTTGAAACATTTGCCTGAGGAAGGAGAAAATCTCCGAAAGCTTGTGAATTTAAAATAAAATTGCTGGACTATAACTTGGTGTTGTAAAATTGTTTACAAATGTTTCAGCTAAGCCCAAACACACTTACGTGTATTACTGAATGGCAGTCTGGCCGATTTCCACCTCCTTCTCCCTTCCACCCCACCTGGCCAAGGACACTGAGGCCAGTTGTTATGCCACATCACTGCCTAATCTGAGATCAGCTAACTCATCACAGACCAGGGATCAAACCTGGGATAAGAAATAAAATAAATATTTTCATTTATACATAGCACATTCTCACACTGTGGAAACTTTTCAACATGTTCATGAAATGAATTTGATTGCAGTGACTATTATGTAGGTATCAGTGGCAATCATTCTGTGCCGTCAACATCCCACAAACAACAATGGGGTGAACAACAATAGCTTGCATTTATATAGCTCTTTTAATCTAGTAAAACGTCCCAAGGCACTTCACAGGAGCGTAATCAAGCAAAATTTGACACCGAGCCACAAGGAGATATTAGGACAGGTGACCAAAAGCTTAGTCAAAGAGGTGGGTTTTGAGGAGCGTCTTAAAGGAGGAGAGAGAGAGAGAGAGAGAGAGGTGGAGGTTTAGGGAGGGAATTCCAGAGTTTGGGGCCGAGGCAGCTGAAGGCACGGCCGCCAATGGTGGGGTGATGAAAATCAGGGATGCACAAGAGGTTAACCTTTTTTTCATCCAGCTGAGCAATTGGAGATTTCATTTGGAAATCTTAATGCTCATCATAAGATCCTGGAGATGAAGAGATAATATTGTATTTCTCTGCAGCCCATTCTCTTATCAGTACAGATGCTGTCTGAGCCGAATTGAAATTTGGGTTCCAGAGATAGGAACCAAAGGTGTAAAATATCTGGACACAATCATCTGCCCAGCTGCAGAATTTTATTGCCTGTCACTTTTCTCAGAAACTATTTCAACCAAAAATACTGAGTTTCAAAATGTTGCAGCTAATTTCTTGCGTTGATTCCTACAGGCCTGCATGCACTGCCAAGTCTATCTCAATCCCAGGCCAAGATAGCTCCTTGCAGCTGGACTGCAAGGGAGATGGGACCACAGACAATAACGTTGCCTCCGGAGGCTTGAATTCAGTGAGGCAACCAAAACCTCGGCCTCCACTCAGCTCAGGTAAAAGATACTCCAGCTGTATTAAGTGCACATTTCTCTGCACATAGGACCCAGGTAGTATCAGTTTCTTAATGCAAAATAAATGATGGATTTTAAATAAACTAAACTGCTAATGTAGCAATTTCCTCCCATCTATTACAATTGAAAAAACAGTCCTGTCCATAGTCACTACATTTGCTGTAAAGGTTAAAGATGATCTCATGCAACAGACCCATAAATCTTATTTGCTTAACCAGGGCAGATATTACTGTTTATCACTCACACATCACTTGGGGATTTCTGAAATGTCGTCATCTGCACCATTTAGCCTTGATTTAGTCTGCTGCTCCGTTCGACGTCCAACCCATCTGAGATTGTCATAACTGGAAAGCCTTAGAGACGAGAGTTTTTATTTTAAATAAAGCATTGGATGTGGATCTAAAGCAGTTTGTGCCGACCCTGTCCTCTGTGCAAGTAAATTTTAATTTCCCTCTATTGATTTTTACAACTGCCCTTTATAGTCTAGCCAGGCCCTTCCATTGTACTGCTGTTGATTGAGCTCATCTCACTCACTGCACTCAGCTTCTTGGCCCTGTACATCAGACTTTCAGCCTAGAATTCACGCAGTCTATGAGTGGTGTGCCAACTTCCTTATGGCATCTCCCTAGTGTTCCTCATGGCCTTCCATTGTCTGGTCAGCAGGAACATCAATTGGTGGACTCGTGTCTTAAGGCGAAATGGCAGTGAGCCAATTGCAAGATTCTGTCAAAGTTTTAGATTGTTTTTAGAAAACTTAAATTTCTTGTTGATGTGTAAAGTCAAACAGGTTTGTGATTTATTGATGTGAAATCATAGTTTCTATGTCCAGCAGATATAACAATGATGAACATATTTTACATAATAGAAAGGTCAGCTGCCATACAGTACACTTTATGTGCAAGTACTTGGGCTTCTCGGTTAGCGTTAGTCTGTTAGTAATGTAAACTTCACAATTAAAGTGAGAAAATATTACTTGCCTCATGAACAGCAAGTGATTTCATGATATTGCTATTTACAGCACTTGCATTCAAAGGCCAGTTAAACACATGCACCTTAGCAGCATAATAATTGTGCATTACATCTTATAAAGTGGCCGTCATTATAAACAACACATCATTCAACTTACCATCAGCAGTGCCATGATAGATTTGCTAGAATGTATATATTTTTTTAAATACCAAATTATCAGTGTGCAAACTGAGACTATTTCAAGGACTTTGTGTATTTTAAGATTAGAATTTTATTGGATACAAAGCACATTTAACTGTAGTAGACAGTACTGGGGATTCTCCTCCCCACTGCAGTAGTTTTTTTGAATAAAGTTTAAATACAGTTTTTTTTTAACCCCTCGCTACTGCTATTTCACATTGAAGCTCCTCTCCTCCGGGAAGGTGGTTCAGCCAGAACTCGCAGACCATCACACAGCACAGCCCAGTAGCTGTGTTTCAATTAGCTGAGTAGAGATATGCTTCTGCAAGTTTCTTGCTGGAAAAACTTTGTTCCTCCATCCCTCTCTCTTTGTACCACTAAGTTATAATTTGCTTTTGTCTTGAGTGATGCTTAAATTGATCTTGGGTATAAAGAAAATGAAGAGTTTTTTGCAGTAATGCCCGTGTTTGTACTGTTCCTGTTAGGTCTGACTGAGGATGCTGATCAGACCCCGTCCAGTCCAGATGAAGTGTTTCAAACAGGCCATTCTCGGAATTCCAGCTATGCCAGTCAACATTCTAAAGTGTCAGGTAAATATTTCCTGTGGTTCTTTTTTCTGTCTCTGTCTTCTCTTGGAGAGGCTCATTGTAGGCTGGGGAGGTGTAATTTTGGGAGGTATTCAGAAGAAGCTAAACTATAGAGTGTTGGGAGTACGATGTGGATCTGATGACTGTATAATGGGCTTCAGTATTGTTTGGGTGATTTTCTTTATTTAGCCATACGGTTCAGTGGAAGAGGCCAATTTCTGAGGCTGGAACAGCAGGGCCTGAGTAGGATGTTGAATCATTTCAGAAAGAGGAAATAGTTTGTGCTGTTCTCTGGGGCAGTAAAAATGGACAATGTAGAGAAATCAACAGAACAAGGTGACATGAGGAGTCGAAGCCAGAATTCGGTGTCCAGAGAAAGTAACTGGTTGGGGGGGAGGAGGAGAGGCTGGATTTTAAAAGAAGCAAACAAGTGTGCAAGTAGAAGCTAAACAGATGCTCAAAGATTTTGTCTTTGAAAGTAGAGAAAGCAAAAATGGTTAATTACTCCAAGTATGTTCTTTACACAAGTACCTTTCAATCAGAGTGTTTTAGTTGTTGCGGCTATATGTAAAGAAGGGGGCTGATGAAGTGTATTCAGCTTTCCCTGTTCTGCAGTACAAACGTATTGGTTGCTCTTGCAATGTTTTACACATTGCAAATTTCAGATTCTAAAAGTCACTTTTACCCTGTTATTGTACACTTAAGATGTGTGTGACAAATGTGTCCTTACTGGTAGCACTGTCCTTGACTCAGAAAATGATATACTGAAGGGAGTATATTTTGCTCAATGCTCCATTAATGAAAGGATCTAGCTAAGTGTGGGCAGAGAGTTCAAATAAAAAAAAATTGAGAGTCTGGAACCAAATGCAAGAAGTGACTACAGTTCACTCTTTCATGGTGAAGCAAATGAAAAGAACTGACTGCATTTGAAAATTCCTGATGGCTTTCTCTGTTGCAGTGACCTTTCCAAAGATATGACTGCAATAGCCTTTTGTTCCTTCTCATCCAAGTAGCACAATCCTATTTTGGGGGTGGGGTGTTATTCAGTTGCCGTTTAGAGGTTTTTTTATTGCTTTTCATGGTATAACCTTCCCTTGTCTTGTATTCTGGAGTGTTTATTGTATTTTTTTAAAACTTTTTTTTTGCACTCAGCAAGGCAGTTAAAGGAAATCAGTGCTGACAAATGGACATAGAATTACATAGAATGTACAGCACAGAAACAGGCCATTCAGCCAATGTTAATGCTCCTCCTGAGCCTCCTCCCACCTTACTTCATCTCACCCTATCAGCATGACCTTCTATTCCTTTCTCCCTCATGTGTTTATCCAACTTCCCCTTAAATGCATCTGTGCTATTCACCTCGACTACTCCATGGGCCGAATGGCCTCCTTCTGTGCTGTAACCTTTCTATGATTCAATGTGGTAGTGAGTTCCACATTCTAACCACTCTCTGGGTAAAGAAGTTTCTCCTGAATTCCTTGTAGGATTTATTAGTGACTATCTTATATTTATGACCCCTAGTTTTGGTCTCCCCGACGAGTGGAAACATCTTCTCTACATCCACCCTATCGAACCCCTTCATAATTTTAAAGACCTCTATTAGGTCACCCCTCAGCCTTCTCTTTTCCACTTTCTTATTTCAGCACCCAGTGTTATTGTCAAACATTCCCAGGGCATGTATAATATAGCCAACTCCCACTGCATAAATTTTCCATTTCCCACACCAGTTATTCTCTCAGTCTGTCTGGTTGAGATTGCCAGTTAATACCAGATTAGAGATTTATGCTATGTGCCCACTAGGAACTTGAGTTGGGTCTGCCCACCCTCATATCACGTTGGACCCTCAAAGCCAGAGACCTTCTTTGCTGTACTCTGGGCTAGATTGAAACTTGGGGTGCCAGTAATGAAAGGGCAGTGTGTTAACCCACTGTACCATCCAGTCCCCAGTAAGTTGCCTCCTATTTGGATCAGTCATGTTTACTCCCAAAGTGATGAATATTTTCGTCTCTAAACCATAAACCATCTGTTTTTAGTCTGTAGGCTTAATCATTTAAGCAATTAATTCAGATTTATACATTTTTGTTGTTCGAAAAAAAAAAATACACTATTTTAGATGCTGAGTTTGAAATCTCCATCCTCCAAAGGAAGATAACTTCAGATTACATGTGGTTACAACTGGTGCCTTTTAGACACATCACAACTTTTAACTGTCTCAAGGCAAATCTTGAGAGAAAACTGCAGCAGCTTGAGCTAACAAAACTTTAGATAGATGCAGAACTAAAGCTGTTTAGGATTAAGGTCATGGAGCACATAACCACGTCCCACAAATCTTTTTTTAATCTGCACACTCTCATTAGGAGGAGTGCAGTGGAATCAGTACAGTCCAAGATCCCTTTCAGGATCAAAGTCCGTCACAGTTTGTGTTTCAGTATCATTGCCAGTGCAGAAAACTAGGCACATTTAAACGGAATTCCACCTTTAGCGATACCTTTTATATATTAATCGATGGGAATCAATAGTGGGATTGGAGACCAGGTCAACTTCAGAGCCCTGATGTCTGTAGTATTCTACTCCAGTGCATCAGTACATAACTGGTTGAGACAAGTCAGTGGATCTCGACACTGCTGTCATGATCGTGGAAGATGAAATGTGGGTGTCGCTGATAAGCCCAGCATTTATTGCCGTCTTGTTCTGAATTCCCCCACCAGAGGAAAAAGTTTCCCTGTATCTACCCTATCGAATCTCTTTATCATATTAAATACCTTGATTCGATCACCCTCAACCTTCTAAACTCAAGGGAATACAAGCTGAGTTCATGTTAAATTATGAGGAAAGTTTATGCAACCTGTCGTCATAATTTAACCATTTAAACCCCAGTATCATTCTGGTGAATGTGTGCTATATCTCTTCCAAGGCCATTATATCTTTCCTGAGGTTCTGTGTTTAAAACTGAATGCAGCACTCCAGGCGGGATCTGACCAAGGCTGTATACAACTTCCTCACTTTTGAATTCTAACCAGCTTAGGCCAACATTTCATTAATCTTTTTAATTACTCTGTATCTGAGTTCAAGCTTTTAATGATTTGTATACAAAAATCCCTTTGCTTCTCCGCACTTCCCATTCTCACCATTAAGAAAATAAAAACAGTAAATGCTGGAAACACTCAGCAGGCCAGGCAGCATCTGTGGAGAGAGAAACAGAGTTAAGAAAATATTCGGATTTGTCTTAGATTCAAGCCTCTCACTTTTCAACATTGAACGCCCACTCACTTAGTCTATCTGTCCCTTTGTAACTTCCTGTGCCTCCTAACTTGGTATCATCTGCAAATTTAGATATATAACTCTCTCTCTCTCTCTCTCTCTCTCTCTCTCTCTCTCTCTCTCTCTCTCTCTCTTCCTTCATCCAAGTCATATAGTGAAAAGCTGAGGTACAGATCCCTGGGGAACAACACTTGTCACATCCAGCTAATCACAGAACATTCCCTTTATCCCTGCTCTCTGCCTCCTTCTCGATCAATTACCGACCCATATCACAAGGTTACCTCCTATTCCATATTTTTGCTAATAATCTCTTGTGTGGAACCTTGATGTGAATACTGCATCAGATGTTCCAAAATAGTGGAACAACAGCAGAAAACGTTGGAAACACTCAGCAGGCCAATCAACATCTCTGAAAAGAACAGAGAAGCTAAGCTATCGGGTGTAACCCTATGTCAGAACTGGAAAAATGGAAAATTATCAGCATTTAAATGGGAAATGACCAAAGGGTAAGGGGAGCAAAAGAACTCACGAGAGAATAAGTATGGGTAGAATGACCTGCCGTCTCTAAAAGAAAAATAGGAAATGGTTAAATGGCTGAAATGATATTAACATGAGACTACTGGAAGAAGCATATTAAAAGAAATTAGAGACCTTACTAGAATAGTTAAATATTTGTTGTTTGGTCTTTAGTGAGCAAAGATGTTGACTGTATTTCTGCCTGTCATGATGGGTAATGGGATATTTCACATATGGAATGAGTATTAAAGCTGCAGTTTGTTTGTGCTCTGGATGATGTCATAAACAGATTAAGTGCCAGATTTTGCTCATTCTCGGCTATTTTTTTTAAATGTACATGGCAGTCTCGTATGGAAATCATGCTGATGAACTAAAATTAGTGCCAAATGAAAGACTATTGTAATACAGTACAGAAGAATATAGTTGCGTGATTCACAGGAGGGTGCAATCTAGAATCTAGACGCCCAATCCCATATCGAGATGGTTTGTTCTTTGGAAGGCCTGGGGCTAAGATGAATTGTTGAAAGAGATTAGTCATGTTGTATTTGTCTGTGGATAGTTCTTAAATAGTCCAAATCGAATAGCAATTTTTGGCTAATTGCCGTTAATTAAAACTGCACTAAAAAGGACGCTGATCCCAAAGTTTGGTGCGTAGTTTATATCTATAGAGGAAATTCTTTTATACTTGCAACTTACAATTGTTTATTGAAAATTCAATATTGTTTCAAAATTCAGGTTACAGCACTGAGCACTCCCGGTCCTCTAGTCTCTCAGACCTAACTCACCGGCGTAACACATCCAGTAGTAGCAGTGCCTCTGGAGGCCTCAGCATAACCGTCGAGAGCACAGAAGGAGAGAAGGAACACAAACTGGAGAAACCGCCACGGCCCCCGAGGCCAGCACTCCCTCCTGACAGGCCATCCAGGTACACAGCTGTTCTGTTTAAAAGAGGTAGTTCCCTATCTCTGGATAGTGCACATCCTGATAGCAGGACCCATAGAAGGTGAGACCACGGAACATTGTGTGTACAGTTTTGATTTGAAGGGTGTTACTGTTACCAACTCATGATATTTTCTGTGTTTTTTACATTTTATCCAGCTCCACACTGTTCGGTATCTGAGATGTGTTTGTTCCAGATCAGAAAATGTTTGTCTGTAGTCTGACATTTTAAACAAAACTGTAAATAATGCATGCTTCGTACCATTCAATGTTTTCTACTCTGCCACCAGATGGCCTGAGCATCTTTGTACCCTGTAACCTCTCACTGTAGGGAAACTTAAAATTCTGTCTGACTAAATGGGTGGATATTTTATAGCTCCAAATGCTTGGGTTTTAAATACATTCTACTCTTAATTCAAAGTTGCTTTGTTTGAATTATCTGTTCATTCAAATTTAAATCGTGCTATTCTTTTAAATTGCTTATTTCGTGCCACTGGATAATTCAATATTTTTTTTTTCAAGCAAAGAAACAATTTGAATTAACAGGATTCAAATAGCTGGATATCTTCGATTTTGGTTTTGACTGTTTGTCTCTGAATATCCAATCTATTGACCAAGTTACGGTGTTTCAAGGCATTGTATTACCTCGTGTCCAAAATAGAAAATACAGGGAGAGGGGACGAGCTGTCCTTCCACCTCTACAAGCTGGGTTCCAATCCAACCCAGAGTGATTTGACCAAATTCACCTCTGCTGACTGAAGTTTGGGCAGTCTCAATCTGTGTCCTAGTGGATGATTGTCTGTGCCCCCTAAGACTTCATATAGCTCATTACTAATTGGTATTAAATTTGTAGCCTTCCTCAAAGACCCAAGAGTTTCCGTTGTAGGAATGTGTTTGATGTGGGCAGAGTAGAAAGTACTTGAATTTTCATCTGACCTGTGCTGTATTTGACAATGCAAAAAGTGGGCACAAAATTTTGAAATAAATATCAGACCTGGAGTGCAACAATGCTAATTATGTAGAAGTTAATAAAAGCTTAATTAGTGCATTAGCTGATCTGTGACCTTGGCATATTCTGTTTGTGTTTGAGCCACAGTGTTGCACAACCTGTTGTCACGAAATAGTACTGTTTGTAAATTCCAATTTGATACGGCATCAGTGGAAACAGCCTAAGAAAACCTAATTGCAGCTGCCCTGATGGCTTGGCGAGCAAGTGCTTGGTGTAGTACTAGGCTATATAGACCATGAAAGCCCTGTACTCTGCTGAATTAGCTGATCTCACCCAGGGCAGCTGCGTGGATGCTGCACGTTGGCCTTTGCGGTCCTCTGCTAAGGAGAGGAAATTTGGCCCGAATTCTTGCTCCTAATTATGATCAAGTAGTCCATGCAGATGTTGGGTGAAGATGGGATTGACTGCTGGTTCCCGAGGTGGAATGTCCTATAGCTGCTCAACCGATTTATAATGACTCCTTGGGCAAGGCCTGTAAAAGTCAGCACTTTCAGGAGAGAATTGTAAGGAAAAAAATATGACCACTTCTTTCTGTAATGCAGAGTCCTCGTGTACGAATCATTGATCTAATAATTTTTAAGTGTGTAGTTCTATAACTTCTAACAGATTCTCCATCCCTTAGGCGGAAGAAGGAAACGGTGGAGAGTCAACCCACTTGGGTTGATGACACCAGAATTGATGCAGATGACATTGTGGAAAAAATCGTACAGAGTCAAGATTTCACAGATGTCAGTAACGCTGAAGGTAAGCTCACCACTTCATGGTGCCAGGTTTTTTTTCCCCCTCCTAATTCTGGGGTATGATTCCCAGGGCACCATCAACCATCTGTTACCTCGTCCAAGTGGCTACTCTTTTATGGCCAAGAGGGCTGTTAAACCTTGGAAAATCACCCAAATCGGGAACTGCCTCTTTCCAAAATGCTGCTTATTTTACAAATGTGTTGTGAGGTTAGTATGACTTTTAAGTTCATAACAAAAAGAAAAATGTCATTTAAATTTGCTGGTGATCTAACTCCATTTATGTCCAGCTGCTATAGAGAGTCTGGCTCTGGCAGAACAGTCATCACGTGCATCAGTTGCTGGTGGGAAAAACTGTGATGTTGTGTGGTCTGTTGATGAGACAACTGTGGAAATATGTTGATTTCAACAATTGCCAAATCTTGTATTCCACTATTGTCAATTAGGCCACACAAGTATTATAGAAATTACAGCACAGGCAGAGGCCACTCAGCTCATCATAGCTGGCTCTTCAATCAGAGCTAATCCCACTTTCCTGCCCATCCCATACTCTTTTATGCTTCCTTTTCAAATCCTTATCCAATCACTTTTAAATGACATTATGGTCTCAGCGTCAGTCTCAACTTGTGGTAAAGCAGTCCATGTTCTAAATAACATTGCATATAGAAAAAAATCTTCAAACTTCTCCTTTCGTTCAACTAGTGACAGTCCTGAGTCCGTGACCCACAGTTACTGATCTGCCAATCAGTGGAAACAATCCTTCACTATTCACCCTCTCAAATTCCTTTCCTAAACTTTGAAAACCCCTGGTAGATGTTTCTTAACAGTCACTGTTCCAGGAAATTAAAAAAAAAAACAATTGCAGCCAAACCAATTACTTGTATAACCCGTGAGTGTAAACCCAGAATCTTATTTGCCTTTTTATGGCCTTTTCTACCTGCACTTCTACCTTTTTATAGTTTTATGCATCTGCACCCCTAGAGCTCTTTGTTTCGTTGCTCTGTTAAAAATCTGATCATTTAGGTTATACTTTCACTGTTCTTTTTCCTAAAATGTATTACTTCACATTTATCTGCATCAAACGCTATCAGCCCACTCCATTAACTTGGCAATGTCCTCCTACAATCTCTTGCATTCTACCACAGAGTATGCTGGAACCCTCAGTTTGATCTCATCAGCAAACTTTGATGTTGTTCCTCTTGTGCTTGGGTCCAAATCATTATATAAATGGAAAACAAAATAGGTTCCAGCGCAGATCCCAGGGGCACCAGGGCTTTTGACAAGGTCCCACATGGCAGACTGGTCAGAAAAGTAAAAGCCCATGGGATCCAAGGGAAAGGGGCAAGTTGGATCCAAAATTGGCTCGGTGGCAGGAAGCAACGGGTAATGGTCGACGGGTGTTTTTGTGACTGGAAGGCTGTTTCCAGTGGGGTTCTGCAGGGCTCAGTACTAGGTCCCTTGCTTTTTGTGGTATGTATCAGTGATTTAGACTTAAATGTAGGGAGCATGATGAAGAAGAAGTTTGCAGATGATACAAAAATTGGCCGTGTGGTTGATAGTGAGCAAGAAAGCTGTAGGCTGCAGGAAGATATCCATGGACTGGTCAGGTGGGCAGAAAAGTGGCAAATGGAATTTAACCCGTAGAAATGTGAGGTAATGCATTTGGGGAGGGCAAACAAGGCAAGGGAATACACAATAAATGGTAGGATACTTAGAGGTGTAGAGGAACAGAGGGACCTTGGAGTGCATGTCCACAGATCCCTGAAGATAGCAGGACAGGTAGATAAGGTGGTTAAGAAGGCATATGGGATACTTTCCTTTATTAACCGAAGCATAGAATATAACAGCAGGGAGGTTATGCTAGAGCTGTATAAAACACTAGGCCACAGCTTGAGTACTGTGTACAGTTCTGGTCACCACATTACAGGAAAGATGTGATTGCATTAGAGTGGGTACAGAGGAGATTTATGAGGATGTTGCCAGGACTGAAGAATTTTAGCTATGAGGAAAGATTGGATAGGCTGGGGTTGTTTTCTTTGGAACAGAGGAGGCTGAGGGGAGATTTAATTGAGGTGTATAAAAATTATGAGGGGCCTAGATAGTGGCTAGGAAGGACCTATTTCCCTTAGTAGAGAGGTCAATAACCAGGGGCATAGATTTAAAGTAATTGGTAGAAGGATTAGAGGGGAGTTGAGGAGAATTTTTTTTCACCCAGAGGGTAATGGGGGCCTGGAACTCACCGCCTGAAAGGGTGGTAGAGGCAGAAACCCTCATCGCTTTTAAAAGGTACTTGGATATGTCCTTGAAGTGCCGTAACCTACAGGGCTGCGGACAAAGAGCTGGAACATGGGATTAGGCTGGATAGCTCTCTTTTGGCACAGACACGATGGGCCGAATGGCCTCCTACTGTGCCGTAAATTTCAATGATTCTATGATTCACTATCCACATCCCCTAATCTGAAAAGCATCAATTTACCCCTACTTTTTGCCTTCTCTCTAGCCATGGGGCTACATTTTCCTTAGTGACTTAATTTTTATATTAAGTATCATGGCATCTTCTCATGCCTTCTGAAAATCCATATGTACAAAAACCACCCCATTCCTTTTTATTTGTATGCTTAATTATTTAAGCATGACTTGCTCTTTACAAACCCATTCTGACTATCCCTGAATGGCCTCCCTAAATGTTCATTAATTTCATCCCACAAAATGGACTAGAGGTTTACTCACAAGAGATGAGACTAATTTCCTGGCTTTCCCCCCTCTTGAACAGGAGTGCAATATTTGCCATTCTGCAGTCCTTTGTCACAATTTTAAGATTTTGGGAAAATTATGGTCAATGCCCCTGCTCCCTCCTTCAGTATTCTGGGATGCCTCTGCTACCTCCTCCCCAACCTCCTTCAGTATTCTGGGATGCCTCTGCTACCTCCTCCCCAACCTCCTTCAGTATTCTGGGATGCCTGCCATTTAAGACTGATCATTTATACTGTAGTTTGTATATGGAGTTCAGACTGATGGCGAGTTTCTTATGATGTAGATAGTTAATGATCATAAATGTCGCCACTTTTTATTTTTTAAACGAAACATTTGCTGGTAATACTGTACTGCGTTGGTGTAAATAGGAGCATGAGTGCTGGTGATGGGGAGTTCAGGTTCTTGGGTTACCCAATGTTGCCATTAGCCTTATTTTGAATAAAAGGTACCAATATGCTGCAGTGAAAAACACACTTAAACCAATTTGCTTTCATTTGTGATGTTCTTAATTCATCAGCTCAAATTTCTCCTAATGCTACCACTGTGGTGACAGGACTGTAACCATCAGTACTTCACCCTAGTGTTCCTAGCTCAAAAAGTTGTCTTTATATACAACCCCAGTTTAGAAGGGCAGAATCTGTAATTGTACTGCAGGGTGTTTTCACAGTGAAGCCAGTCTGAACATCTCACGCACTCACCGTTGCAGTTCATTGAAATCCTCGTTATCTATTTCACAGTGCCCTCTGGTGGGGTTAATTTTGCCCACATGTAATCATTTACAAACAGATTGGTACTTTGTACAAATATGGACAATGCAATACAAGAAGTGGTGTTACTTCATTAGAACCAAAGGGAAACCAAAACGTTTCCACTTGTGTCAGTTCACAGGCACATAAACTGGAGAAGCAAAAAAAAATGCAGCATTGCACTTGCTCCAACTCATTTCAAGTCTAATGGAAATTTAATACAGCAGTAATGCAAGTCATCAGCCAAATGGTTCCATCCAGTTAAGGGAATAAAGACTAAAGTGCCAGTATTAATCGGCTTGTTGCCTGCAGTGGAAAGTATCTTCTATATATTTCTAAATCTGATGGAGATTTTTTTAGATATTAGCAGTGATAAAGATAATAATTGAGGATGTGATTGGTAATATGTCCATAGTAAGAAAGGTGAATAAAAACACTCCACCATCCCCCATGTAGAGTGGAACAGGAAGTGTGTTTCTTGTTCTTGGCAAGGTGACTTTCACGTATACTCCTGGCCACATTATTTTTAATGTGAAAAGACAGTGCCAACAAGAGGCCTCTTGGCCCCAGCAATCTAAGCAGCACGAGTTAGAATTATGCAGCACAGAGGGAGGCCATTCGGCCCATCATGCCTGTGCTGGCTCTTTGAAAGAGCTAACCAGTTAGTCCCACACCCCTGCTCTTTCCCCAAAGCCCTGCAAATTTCTCCTTTTGTTAATCTGGGTAGATTTCAGAAAATTACAGAATTCCTATCCAAGGATTTTGTTTTAAGTCCAAAGAATACCTTCCAGTTTAAAAACAAGTTATTTTTAGGCTCCTTTCCTTTTTTCTCTCCACTGTTCTGTAGCCAAGTGCAACCCATTCATCAACCAGCCACAAGGAGGTGCACATGGATGGCTCCTAATTTTTTTTTAAAACTCCTTGATCTTGACCTCATTGTGTAAAAATAGTCACTGACAGACTCTGGATGTAATAGATTCTCTTTTGATCAATTTATTAATTCAGTTCATCAATTCATTGCAGTGCTGATGTTGTGCTGCATTATTGAAGGTGCCAGCATTTGGATGAGCCATTAAACCAAGGCTGTGTCTGTATGTTCTCCTGATTCAGGTGAACGTCAAAGATCCCATGCCAGTATTCGAAGGAAAAACGGGGCGTTCTTCTGCTGTTCTGACCAACATTCCTCAACAAACACCATCAAACGCCAATTAACTGGTCATTTATCTCCTTGTTGTTTGTGAGAACTTGTGCACCAAATGGCTGCGTGTTTACCTGCAGAGCAGCAATCATTGCACAATTGTGCTTTGGGTTGTTCTGAGAGACATGATGTGGTGTTATATAAATACAAGCCTTTAACTCAGTGTTCTGAAAATGAGAGCTGTCATCAAGGGCATAAGTTCTTCTGCTGTTGAAGTTTTGAGCCAGGAATGCGCTTTGAGTTTTTTTTTCTACAGTGTGCTAATACTGCGTACTCTTCATTTCATTTACAGACAGTAATTTAAGGCTGTTTGTGAGCAGAGATGGAACAACAGCACTCAGTGGCATTCAGCTGGGAAACAGGTGGGTTTCATAAATCACATGCTCAGTGGACCACAGCTGAGTGGTCCTATATAGTTATCTATATAACCCCAGATTATTTAGTGTGGGATTTTCTTCTAAAATGGTCCTTTGGTACTTTCTTTTTAAAATAACCCTTTTGAGGTTTGTCTTGTATTATACGGTTGAGCCCTTTCAGTCTTTAGCTTGTCTTTCTCCTATTTGCACAGAGGAATCCTTTAGAGTAATATTTTTGACCCTTTAAATCCACAAGTGTTTTAATGCAATATAGTGACTTCTCTACCTGACAATCCTGTGATCGAGAGGTTTTGTTTAACAGTATCTAGGTGAACACCATCTCCTGAGGGAAGGGTTTCCTCTCTGCCAGGTATACAGAAATTGTAAACACATTCTTTATAAAAATGTTGAAAATTTTGCTATACAGAAATTTTTTTTCCCTCCCCCGCTGTTCATTCAACAAACTGATCTCCCACAGCAATACAAAGTTTAATCCTCGTTTAATGGTTTTCTTTCTTTTCCCATCCAATCTGGGGAAAATACCATTTAGTACCCTCCAACCTAAAACATGACTCTTATTAGGTGTGCAGGGACAGCAAAATATACTTTATATTGCACAAGGTCCAGAAACCCGGAAAGATAAAAGCTGAGAGAATCTATTGACCAAAACTGCTTGCCATCCCAGCATCAGCTGTGCAAACAAATTCTAAAAACAGAATGAATGTAAAAAAGTAATCAAACTGAGATTTGCTATAGATCGTACCGTCAGTCTATGCTATACTCAAATGTATGTTTGTGATTGTGTATTTTCTCATGAGATATTTTTGCTTATGACGTCAGTGCTCAAGCAATAGAATGATCTGAGTATTGCCACGGAATCTATATTCTGTGTTGAGTAACAAACACTGTTCCTTTCTCCACAGGGTGTCTGCAGGTGTCTTTGAGCCTGTTGTTATCGAAAGCCGTTGAGAAGCTTGTGAGCCACTCTGCATCTACTAACCACTTTCCATTCAAGCTCCTTGCCTACCGTGCACCTAGTCTTATCATCAGGTCATGCCGCCCACCCGCACAGCTGGACTGAACGAGGAGGGTGGCTATTTCTATCCGACAACCCCAAGAATTGGCAGACGTTGATTCTGACTGCATTGGAGTAATAGGGAATTGGGTGGGAGACAAGTTCAAAAAAGGAACTCCATCCCTTTCAGTCGCAAAGCCTACTGAATCAATACAGATATTGGGATTTAATTTTAGATAAATAATTTTTGTGACATTGAAATTTTGTTTCAAAAATCCTTTTGAAACACAGCACACAAATACCAAAACCATTTGGCAATGAGTCAGTTAAAAAGGTGACCATTTTTCCATGAGATGTTGTGGCATTGTTATTTCATGGTAAACCAGAGCTCTATATATATATATATATATATATATATATATTGCTGTCTCCCCATTCCTGAGCCATTCATAGACCAGGGCTGAAGACTGCACGTTGCCCTTTGAATTTTTGACTGTGGTGTCAAGAGAAATCAACTTTTAAAGATTTTATTGTGTTTAGCCCAACTATCTAAGTTACCCTGCGTGTGTAGGAACCACTAGTTTGTTTTACACAGCCAAAAGTGATCGTGATTTTGGTTACAAGAAAAGCACACAAGTTTTTCATTTAATTTTAACAATTCCAATACCATAATTTCTGGTTTCAGAATCACCCGTCAAGAAAAGGTGGGGCCATTTTTTTTAACAAAGTAGGGTGATCCAATTCCAAATAAAACTGTGATTTGTTCCAATTCCTAATCAGAGTCAACCATGACGCCATCAGAGGGCACATCAAATACGGTGATGTCTTTGTACTGAGTATTTGAGTACCTGTTGGGAGTTGGATTTCTCCTGAAATGAAGTAATAGGATGATTTTTTTTCTGTAGTGACTTTATTCATGTTTTCTGATGCTTCCTGCGTAAGTCAGGGACTCGGCAACTTCATGCACATAAATGTTCTTTTAATAACTGAAGTTAGGGGAGCATGTTTCTTTAAAACGTTATAGGCAGGGAGCAAGTTCATTCATCTTCATAAAAATCCATATTTTTTTTTAAATCTCTGTTGCAGAAGTAAAAAAAAAACAAACGTGTGTTTTAACTTGTACTATCTGAACACTTACTAAAAGGACCATGGCCGAGTTTTCATGTCCAAGGATGAACGTTTTTAAAGAGTCAAGTGGCATACTGTTGCAGTAACAATAACCTAGTCAGAAATTATCCGGAGCAAAAAGTGCATTCATGTGTGTTCTGATACCTACTTGCAGATACTGGTGATGTGTCACTGAACCAGGCATTGGTGACCAATGATACCTTCTAATTGTACCCAACTGTCCATAACAGTAGGGAAGTCCTGCCCTTGCTGAATTTCTGATATTTCCTCACAGCTGAATTATATTCTAAGTATAAGTACAGGCTGCTGATTCTAAAACTGGGATTACCCTCAAAGTCCATTGGTAAGTGTCCTTTAGTATAGACTTTGCCTGCTTTGAAAGATGGTTCCTGTAATCCTTCAGGGTTGAAAATGTTTTTTTTTCCAGTATCAATTCTGGGACAGCAGAGTAGAATTTACTGCCCTGTTGATCAGAGGGACAAGTTGAAGAAGTGCCATGGATTTTTGCTACACAGCATTAACAACAGTGTTTCTCATAGAGTACTATACAATTGCAATACTTGATTCTTGCCATTGGAAGCATCTAGTGATGAGAATTGAGCACACCAGTAGTACAGTACTCTGTCCTTCATCCACTGCTTTTCACTGGTCAATCAGACTGCGAATGTGTATTCTAATTGTCCAGATCTTGGACTTTCTGGTCCGGAGCCAGTTTTCTGCTAGCTACTAGCAGCATTGGTTGCCCCTTAATGGAACAAATGACTCCAATCATTCAAGCCTATAAGTGGGATCTCTTTAGTGATGTCATTTGCTGTTCCTGTCTTCTGGCGGTCCTAGCATTGGTTAGCTATGCACTTTGAAAACTTGTACATTTCCTACACTCTCCGTGTCGTCTTGCTATTGCATGCCATAGGTGAATATTGTGGCCCAGTTTGACGTACTGTGAACAGTTAACTTGTACACTATCTCTATCTGTGGTATTTTGAGGCCTAAAACACAAGGCTGTGATGAATCTTATCTCCTGATTTTTGTTACTGTTTTAACAACTGTTCTGTGACAGCTAGTGTAAGGAAAACTCTTGCTTAGTTATATTTTGACTGCAGAGTCAGAATTAACACTTTACCTGCTGGGAGATACTTCAGTCGCGCAGACAGGTTCACAAATGACTAAACTCACCTACTTCAAGCCCCTAAAAGTCTGCATATTTGTTCAAAAAAAAATCTTTTTGCGGCCTTTGTTCAGCCACCGCACTAAAGCGCAAGATGCTTGAAGCAGTAAAAGAAACCCCATTCAGTCAACCTATATAAAGATGGAAGGCGTTTTCTTTAATTATGGTGAATTTTGTACTCATCAGTGTTGGTGTTGGAACATGGAAACCCAGTGTCTGCACTGAGCACTCCCCCTCCCCCCAGGATCAAGTATAGCGCAGTTAGATGCAGAGTAAAGCTCGCCCTGCTGCACCAGTTGACATTTTTTCCATTTTCCCACAACTCAGTGACCTCTGAGATTGAGAATTAATACCAAATTAGAGCATTTTTGTACTAACGGCACATGCCCACTAGGAACAGTGTTGTGATTGCTCAAACTCCTCATTCCTTATAGCCAACAGACAGAGGAGACTTTCATCCCATCAGACTGGGTTGGATTCAAACTCAAGATCCCCTTAGGTGAAAGGAGAGTCTGCCGCCCAGCCCTTGTAAAAAGAGTTTTATCAGCCCTTCGCCAGCCAGCTGATTTAAGCAGAAGTTGACAAGTGGCCTGTGATGCGTTACGTATGTCCACTCATAACTGAGGCTGCAGTGGGCACTTTTAGTGCAGATTTGTGTGTTTTTTCAGCAGGAAAAAGAAAAGGATCTTGGTATTAGTGCCAAGGCTTAAGTAATACCTATTAATTGGATCCTCAAAGCACATGCTTGCACCCATTTGGAATTTGCGCACAGTTTGTTTCTCCGTTTTTGTGCTGCCCCCAACTTGCTTATTTTACTGAGAGGTCACTTTCTCAGCTTGCATCCTCTCCAGCTTCGGGCTAGTCCCCTGCTACAGCTGGTGTCTGTCCAAAATAGTCCCATTAAGGTTCAGTACAATGAAGTGAGGCGCTTACATACTCTTCCTTGTTTCGAAGTAATAACATTGTTATATATTGTGTATGGCCAGGGGCAATAACTGCCACAGGCGTTTAATCTGAGCACAGAAGCTTGTTATGCAAGTTCACGTCGCGCAAATGTTATAAGTATAGTAAAAAAAACTATAGATTTTTCTACTGTTAACTGTCCACAAAGTGGAATGCTGCCCCTATTGACAAAATTAGAGTGAATAAAAAATATTTTCCATTCTACTTAATCAAAGGAAAAGAAAATGTTAAATACTTTAATTATCTATGTAGTTGTATTTTGGTTTTGTAGATTTTAGTTGTAAAAAATTATCTCCAACATCATCGATCAGTGTACTTAATAATGCTTATCAGCTAAATGGCCAACAGTCTCGTGACCCCCATTGTACTAGTGATTGATCTCCCCGCCACTTGGCTCTGTTTAATTTTCTGCATTGTGGCACTTGATTGTATAGATCTAAAACAGATTTCTGACTCCTGTTTTTTTTAACAACATAAACAGCCTTTGAATGTTGAATTGGCAGAGTGCAATACACATTTATTGCAGGCAGCTCAGAGAGGTTCTTGCGTGTTAGGATACCATGCAGGGATTTCCATGGAAAACCTTTACTGTAGCTAAATTCCATGCCCATCAAAGGGATCACGCACATATATATGTACAAGTGCATATATGTGTGTGTAGTACCACAGCCTTTTTCTGTATTGATTTTTATCAAGAGAAGTTAGTAAGCTTCTCAGGAGGTGCTGAAAAGCAGATGTTTTCAGCATAGTACTGCTACAAAACCAGATCAAGGGTTAAAACTGACTACTTTTTTTTTGTTTTAATGACATTTGATTATTGGAGATCAAGGCATTCAGTTAATCAAAGTTTAGACCAAATTCCCTTTGAACTGTTTTCTTTTTGTTCTAGCAGTGTTTCCCATTTTTACTTGCTGTTTTAGGAGGAAGCATCACAAGTTACTGCAGGTTTCACTGACTGAGGAAGCTTCAATTTGTACAGTACTTTAAATGTGGGAAATACGAACTGAATTGCCACTTACTCTGAGCTCCACTTATTCTGTGACTTGCTGTTGCCATCGAAAGAAACAATTTTATTCAACCAAAGCAAAATGTGTTGGTAACTGAGACTTGGAGCAGCGGTCTTTTAATTCCTTCTCATTTCTTCTCCCATCCCAGTTTAATTTTCTCCCACTTCTATGTCATTCCCTGGTTGAGAAGCTGATAGGTGACCTCTTACCAGGCCTCTTCCCTCACCTTTGTACCTTTGCCCTGTGTGAACTCATGTACTGCCACTCCATGGCACAGCAACATTGGAGTACCAACCCACCATGCCACCTCAGAGGTCCTTTTCTAAGTAGGGACAGCGCTCTTGCAACCTGGAGATTGAAGAGAGCGGACTTAAAAGGCGATCTCTGCACTGAAGGTTGCACTTGCTTACAAGACCACGTGAAACCAGTAACTTTAAAAGGAAGGCGGGACATTTTAGTTACGACAAAACGTAACTCATGGGGCTTCTTTTTAATAACGAGACTACATCGCACCAAGAAACTTGTGTTCCCAAAAGACCACTATTGAAGTGAAAGCACCTTGCTCTTGTTGAGTATGGTCTGTGGGTCCACTTTACTCAATCCATTATAAAGATACTGTATTAGCCATTAATCCAGTTTAGAGCTCAGGTGTACTGCTTTTTTCAACTCAAATTTAATTGCTTCTTCTGCCAATCAAATATTGATCACTGATTTTTGAAAAAAACAAATAACTATTTGGTGATTGCTTTTATTTGTAAAACTGTCCAATGTTGACCACTGTTGTAGGAGCTGTTTTTTTTTTAGTTGTTTCTGGTTTGATTTTTGGTTTTTTTGCCATGTCTTACAGTGCTTACAACCAGCAGGCTGGTTTGTGTGCTGTACTGTTGCCATAGTGAGAGGAAAGCCCATTAACATGGGCACCTCCCAGTGTGATATTAGAAATTGTGCGTTTAGTATATTACACTTTGGTGTCGATCGTGTTTCTGATTTTCTTTTGTAAAAGGCAGCATTTTTTTTTGGTATTACAGTGTATGAGAATTTATACTGGACTGTGTAACCTCTGACTAAAGACATTTGCATGATGGAGTGCCACCTATCCACACTGACCAAGGCAGCCTCTGCCCAGTCAGGATAAAGGTAATTAGTTGAGATTTTGTTTGTGCCCCTGTTTTAGTTCCCATGATATATTCACAGCAGACAGCAAAATATTGACACATGTAACGAGGGTTTTCCAGATCACCGCCTCAGGATATTACAGCAACAGTTGAATGCAGTCACTCTTGGATATTAAAATGAGTGCAGTTAATTGCACCAGCTATGTGAAGCCTACAGTGTGTTCACTTTATAATGGATAGATCAATTAAAGCTACTGTGCACAGCATAGCCATCCATCTAAAATCATTAGTTGTACGTCCTTACTTGGATTGGGGAGGGATGGGAAGGTCAAACAATATAAACGATAAATGATATTTTAACCAAATCAACCTAAAGCCATTAACCCCTTTAATTTTGCAGTACCTGTCCCCTGTTTCCTCTCCCTTCCAGGAGAGGCTGATTTAATGACCAGCAGACAGACTAGTTAGGATGTGTTCCCATTGCACAGAGGAGACTTATTTTGCTGTCTGTTGTGAATGTCTTGAGTTTGCAGAATCTCACTCTTGAATCTTTTACAGGCGACTAAATATTGTCAACCAGATGTGAGCACTTGCTTCATTCCAAAGGTTTATTTTGATTATCATTTGTTTTAAACTAATTCATACAACTGGAATTACTGGTGCCTGAGACCTTGGGTCCTGGTTTAAACTGAAAAGCAGATATTTTTGAGTTGAGATTCTGCAACTTCATTAGCATAGAATGAATGAAAGTGATATAAATGGAAATAGCATTCAGAAAGAGACCCGACTTAAAGCAAATGGCAGTCAATTTCCTATGCATTTCTTATGGAAAAGCAAATTGCTAAAACCTCCTAGCTAACAGTTAACTGGGTAATTCGAGTAACTAGTTAGCTAGTTATCACAGTGCTGGACATGCCACTTTCAAAAGCGAGCAGGAAGTAAGAGGGGAATTGGAATCTGCTGTACGCTCCACGAACTACTGCTGACGATCATGTGTTCTGGAGGCTTTTTGGCTGTTTAAAGGAGTGGAGTAGGTTCACTGAATGCAACAGTGGGGTGTAAACTCTGACAAGTGGTTTATTCAAAAGCCTGGTTATTGATTGGACTACTTTAGTGACTATCAGTGTACTTTTAATTGCTTCCTTGGTGAATTGTTGCTTGTGTCTGCATTGCCTTTGGAATGTTATTGTGTGATTTCCCTAGGGTATATGGGAACCTTGTAGGTTCTGGAAGTTCCAACTAACGAGCAGCATCACCTCAAATCTGGACTGTTTGATAGTGTTTAATACTCATTTTTAGCTTATTTTTAATCAACAGCTGATTAAATGGCAGCATCTTAAACCTATATGGGATGCTGAAGGTGCCAACACACCTATATCTGACCAGGTGGCACATTCAGTAGATTGATATTAATGATCCTAAACACCTCCTTTAACCAGTCATTTTCGGGCAAATGAAGTGTGGATATCTGGCACCCCACTTGTCTTAAGTAAATCTGTATTTCTGAAAGGGATTTGAAGCTATGCATTGGGAGTTCTAGGCCCTTCAATAGATGGATTTAACATTTTCTGAAATGACCTAACTCTCAACTAAAGTTAAATGATGACAAAAAGATTTTTATGATTTTTGTTAAAAACAAAGGTGTTACAAGAATGTATTCCGAATGATATATTTAGACACTTATTTTTGTGACCCTATGGAGGTGGGTGTACAGGTTTCTTAAAAAAAACATGCCCAGAGGATGTGGAATTTATAGAAATGTTTATCAGCTGGAATATTGTATAACATTTAGATATGTTTAGAATGCACAATGTACTGTAATTGGTTAAAAGATATTTGTATTAAGGTTATTTGTTTCATATTTTAAAGTGTAACTATAGGAGCAGTATCATGTAATACTGTCTGTTTTCTGGGAAATAAATGATATTGGGTACCTGTATTAACAATAAAACTGTTATTTTGTGTTTAGCATAAAGAATTTTATTTTAAAATTAACTATGGTTTAATTATGGTTATTTTGCTTTTTATTGGTGCCTCTCTTCCCCCTGAGGGACAGCAGTCAGAGTCGGCACTTAAAAATTCTCATTCACTCCACACAAGGACTTCATTTTCCATGTTGTATTGTGAATCATGCTTCTCACCTGCATTAGCGAGAGTGGCCCACAGGCAGAAGGAACAAATCATGTCCAAAGGCTTCCAGTGATTCACCGATACACTGCAGCAGGAACGTGATTTCTTATTGGGGGGTGGGGAAAGAGAAAGGTGGGTCCAGTGTTGGACAGTTCCAGTGTCTGGTTTGCAGGTTGGCAGAGGGGTGAGGTGGGCAGGTCAGTGCTGCAGGATGTGGAGCTCGCTGGCCTACTATTGGGAACCAAAGAGTATGGACAGTCCCCTTCCCTCCTGCATGTGTTGGTACCTCCCTGCTCTTCACTCCTAAGTTAGGGGAGGGGAAACCACAGCCAGGGTTCCTGCTCCTAATCAATATCCACTGCTAAAAAGTGTGTGAATGTGGAAGTCTAGCTGGAACAGGACTGGTGATGCCCTCCACAGTCAAACTGCTGCTGACACTACCAAGACTCACAGAAAATAGATTATCTGATCGTTATCACATTGCTGTTTGTGGGATCTGGCTGTATGCAAATTAACTGCTGCGTTTCCTACATTATAACAGTGGCTACACTTCAAAAAGTACTTCATTGGCTGTAAAGCTCCTTTGGGATGTCCTGAGGTCATGAAAGGCGCGATATAAATTAAAGTTCTTCCAAATTAAAAGGTACTGTCCAGTCACCCTTGTGCCCAGTGTATTTAATTGAAAGTGAGCAAGGCATACAAAAGTTCACAAATCTATGTGGGACATTTTGCTACATTAAAAGTGCTATAAAAATGAAAGTTGTTGGGATGGGATGGAAGCCTTTGCCAGCATTAGGGGTGTACTTAGGATTGTACAGTCATCGATTGTAGTGTTTCAATTGCTGCTCTGGCTAAGATGACCCAAGTCTGCACAGACCAGGAATTGAAGCTGGGACGGAGAGGTGTGTATGGCCTAGTGCTGTCAGGCGGGTACTTTTTATCGGCACCTGCTCTGTCTTTAGTGCAGTTTGAAGCTGCAATTCAACTTGCACGGTGATTACAATTCCACTGTTCAAAATTACAGAGCGACAGTGTGCCCATAGGGAGCTCCCCATGTTGGATGTAAACTCTGTACTATAGCCACCATAGGAGACCCCCCCCCTCCCCCCCCCCCCCCCCCCCCCCCAGGAGCGTATCTGTACTTACAGGGGGCCCCCGGGAGCGTGTCGGTACTTACAGGGGGTTCCCAAACAGAGAAGTTCGAGAACTACTGATCTACCGTCTTGGGCCCTGTGTTTGCTTTCAATCCATAGGGAACCATTTTTGGAGCAGGCTTTGTTTGATTTTTGAGGGAGTGCAAGTGGCAGAAGTATTAAAACTGTTGAAAAATGCAAACATTGAAGAGCAGATTTGAAAAATGACCCAACCGCAAAATGAGACTTTTACAAATACTGTTTTTATACACACAATGTACCTCAACACAGAGTCTGAAATCTGAACATATTATAGCAAATACTTGCTGTAGGTCTCCAGCACAGAATGTAGATCAGAGCAACTATAATCTGGGATCTTCATTTGTGCTGTCGATGTTTCCTCCACTTTCTTCCTTTCCTCTCTACACAAACGTAACACAAACTGCACCAGATATTTTCCTTGGGAACGATTTCAATGCCGTTTGGAGTTCTGACTGGATTGAGTGCGCACAAGCCTGAGAAAATAAGCAGAGAGATTTGAAATTCCTCGCTCCAATGTTCCCATCCACAAACATTTGTGTAATGGAGGAGGGGATTCAGCCGTTACATCAGAGTGGCTTAGAGATTCTACTAGCTACTTTAAAAAAAAAACATTAAATTCTTAATGTGCACAGTGAAGAAAGCATATTGTCGGGAGTACCCTGGTAATCTTAGTTATAAGGTTCACCAGCATTTAACCGTACATAGACTGGGTTAACCTAATCAAAGCCACTAGCTAGCGTGGGTTCAGATTTAAAATTCTCATCCTTGTGTTTAAATCCCTTCACTGCCTCGCCCCTCACTTTCTCTCTAACCTCGTCCAGCCCTACAACCCCCACCCCTCCAAACTGTCCCCTCTTCTAACTCTGGCTTCTTGTGCATCCCCCCACTGCCTTCGCCTCAACGTTGGTGGCTATACCTTCAGCCGCCTAGTCCCCACACTCTGTAATTCCCTCCCTCCCTCGGTCCCTCCGACCTCTCCACCTCCCTCTCCTTTGGTAAGACCCTCCCTAAAACCCATCCTTTTTGACCAAGCTCTTGTTTGGTGTCCATATTTTTGATTTTGCCTCTGTGAAGCACCTTGGGACTTCTTTTCTACATTAAAGACTCTCTTTAGATACAAGTTGTTGTTAACCCACCAAACAGGAAGTAGGCAGTGACCGTTACGCTGAAGACTATTAAGATGATGGTTCCAGGGCCTACGTCCTGAGGTTTGCAGCTGTTGGGACAGACGCAAGGGCTGTCGACCGAAATCTGTAACACGTTGGGAGTCTCCGGATCTCGTGATAGACGCACCGAGCGACTGGAGCTGCAGTTATACCGAGCCACTGTACGCAGCGGACTGCTGTCTGATGCTGCAACACAAGAGGATGAAAGTGTGTAAAATTTGGGGGAGAATATCAACAGCAACTACTTTCATTTATATATCACCTTTCACGTAGTAAAACAGCCCAAGGGGCATTCACGAGCGTTATCAGACAAAATTTGACACCGAGCCCCGTAAAGAGATATCAGGCCAGGTGGTCAAATTAGATTTTGAGGAGCGTTTTAAAGGAAGTTAGAGAGGCGGAGAGGTTTAGGGAGGGAATTCTAGAGCTTAGGGCCTAGGTAGCTGAGGGCACGGCCGCCAATGGTGCAGTGAAGGAAACGGGGGATGCGCAAGAGGCCAGAGTTGGAGGAGCGCAGCGATCTCTGAGGGTTGTAAGGCTGGTGCAGTTTACAGAGATAACATAGGAAACAAAACACAAAGTGCACCCAGAAATTGTCAACTATAGCAGTAAGGTACAATTCAATGTGCCACGAGGTCCTAAATCAGGCCCATAGATTGTTGGTGGTAATAATAATCGAACTCCCATCTAGAGTAACGTGTTCAGTTCTGGGCACAGGTACAAAACTAATTTAAAAAGGCAAATGGAATATTGGCCTTTATCTCAAGATGGTTGGAATTCAAAAGTGAGGAAGTGATGCTTCAGTTGTACAGAGCATTGGTCAGACCCCATCTGGAGTACTGTGTTCGGATTTGGGCACTGCACCTCAGGAAGAGATATATTGGTCTTGGAGGGGGTGCAGCGCAGATTCACCAGAATAATACCAGGGCTTAAAGGGTTGAATTTTGAGGACAGGTTGCATAAACTTGGTTTGTGTTCCCACGTGTTTAGACAATTGAGGGATGATCTAATCAACGTGTTTAAAATGATAACGGGATTCGACAGGATAAATACAGAGAAACTATTTCCTCTGATGAGGGAGTCCAGAACAAGGGGGCATAATCTTAAAATTAGAGCCAGGCCGTTCATGGGTGAAATCAGGAAGCACTTTTTCACCCAAAGTGTAGGGAAATGTGGAATTCTCTTCCCCAAAAGGCTGTGGATCCTACGAGTCAATTGAAATTTTCAAGATTTTTGTTGGGTAATGGTGTTAAGGATATGGAGCTAAGGAGGGTAAATGGAGTTGAGGTACAGATCAGCCATGATCTTATTGAATGGCAGAACAGGCTTGAGGGGCTGAATGGCCTACTGAGTGGAAAGAAATACATTGGGCACAAGAGTGACTGGATCGTACATTTTAATTCTGAAGAAAGATTTTGCATTTATATAGTGCCTTTCACAACCTCAGGATGTTCCAAATGCTTTACAAACAATACACTTCAAAAATAATTCAGCCACTGTTGTAATGTAGGAAATGCAGCAGTCAATTTGCACACAGCAAGATCCCACACACAGCAATGCTATAGTAACTAGATAATCTGTTTTAGTGATGTTGGTTGAGAAATAAATATTGGCCAGGACACTGGGACGAAGTCCCCCTGCTCTTCTTCAAAATAGTGCTGTGGGCTCTTTTACGTCCACCTGAGAGGGCAGACGGGGCCTCGGTTTAACGTCTGATCCAAAAGACGGCACCTCCGACAGCGCAGCACTCCCTCAGTACTGGCATTGGGAGTGTCAGCCTGGATTATGGGCTGAAGTCTCTGGAGTGGGGCCTTGAACCCACGACCTTCTGACTGAGCCAGAGGACGAACCCTCACTCTTCAACGACCTGCGCTGTACCTGAGCTGAGGGAGAGTTTTGATGGTCAGAGTACTACATCAACCACATTATCCAATACCTCAATAAGCACAAAATTAAACTTTAAAATATAAACAAGTGCCATCTGCAGAAGTGGACATTTTACCAGCGGTCTAATTGAGAATGTATTTTTCTGCTGATGGTGGGAGGCAGCTGAAGATTTTTAATTAGTGTCGCCCAGACTTGGTTTGTTGCCTGTGGTGTTTAATGTTTTCAGCCAGACCTTCAGAGTGAACAAGCAAAGCAACCTCAGCCCTCCTCCCCCAGAGGCTGCATTTCCCCCTCCCCCCCTCACACAGTGTGACTGCATTTCCCCCTCCCCCTCCCACTCCCCCTCCCCCTCCCCCTCCCAGCCCCCACCTTTCCAAGAATGTCTGCATTCTCCCCCCCCGCCCCCTCCGGCTCAGGCGAAGTCCTCATGCATTTTAAAGTTGTGATCATTAACTAAACCAGGCTGTGCAGGGTAAGGGGGTTGCCAACCCCTCCAGGATTGTCCTGGAGCCTCCAGGAATTGAAGATTAATCTCCAGGACACTGCTGCAAACAAAAACCCCGGGAGAAAAATCATAAGGGTACTAAAAAAAAGGTGTTTTGTTCATTTTCTTTGAACACTTCCGTTTATTATTTATAAAAATATCGGAGATGGGGAGAAAAGGCTGTTTGACTGACAGTCAAGAATCATCCAATCGGATAATGAAGAGTTTGTTTGTTTCCCAATTGGCTGTGCGGGAAGGCCGGACACCGCGAGGATGGACGCGTCGGGCGACCAATGGCTGGACGGAGGCGTCGGGGCAGTTGGACACGGGAGGGTCATGTGATGAAACCTTCAGGAATACGTCCAACCAGAGTTGGCATCCCCTAATGTGGGGTATTCAGGGCACCATAGTCGCCAGTTGATCACACTCAGCAGGGAGACCCTGGGCCTTTCAGGCTATTCCAGTTTTCTTACAATATGTTTCTAAAACTTGCAAAAACAGGACTTCTTTTAAAAAATTCATTCCGAGGATATGGGTGTTGCTGGCAAGGTCGGCATTTATTGCCCATCCCCAGTTGCCCCTGAGAAGATGGTGGCCAATCCAACGTGGTTGACTCTTAACTGCCCTCAGGAGTGGCCTAGTGAGCCACTCGGTCCCATCAAACTGCTACAACAACGAAAAATTAAGAACATTCAGGCAAATGGATTTCACTGAAAACTAGGAGCCTTGGCATTAAAGAGGCAAAGTGGGATCTGTGAAGCTTGAAGGTAGAGTTTGATCATTTAACAACTTGCATTTATATAGCGCCTTTAACGTAGTAAAACGTCCCAAGGCGCTTCGCAGGAGCGATTATCAAACAAAATTTGACACCAAGCCACGTAAGGAGACATTGGGACAGGTGACCAAAAGCTCGGTCAAAGAGGTAGGTTTTAAGAAGCGTCTTAAAGGGGGAAGAGAGGCGGAGAGGTTTAGGGAGTGAATTCCAGAGCTTGGGGCCTGGGCATTCTTTCTTGTCGCACTTTATCGATAACACTATGGCCGCTGGTTCTTTGAACCAATCTCTCTGGTTCCTCCTAAGCTGGACTTTCTCTCCTTTCCTCCATCCTTACTCTGTTGAAATTGGACTCATTGCACAGTCTCCCCTCAATAAATCTTTCTTTCCCAGGAACTCAAAGCCACGCAATTCCTTCAGTTCCCCCATTCCTCCTCCAATTTATCGTGTGCCCCTTTAAAACCCAACCATTACTTGTTCATTTAGGAACATTAGCAACAGAAGGAGGCCATTCAGCCCCTCGAGCCTTTCACCTTTCCTAGTTTTTTTCAACTCCGACTGAAGCCTTGGCCCTTCACTTAAGTTTCCAAAAGCAAATCAAGGAGAATTCTTACCAGGGTAGGTGACAGTGAGTGCCTTCGAATTGTTGTCATAGCTGAATTCATTGTTCTCGTGTCTTCCAAAGTTGAGAAAATGCCTGATCTCCCCACTCTGAGTCCGGTACCTGAGAATCAGACAAACAGCAACGTCCAAGCACTCTGGGGCATATTCGATAGGTTCACTAAACGGGTGACAAGGACTAAACGAATACAGAATATCAGGATCAGATTCCTTGGCTGAACTGGACATTGGCTTATCTCTCTCCAGAAATCCATCAGAGTCCCCTATTGCTGCCAGATTAATCACCCCTGATCCGTCCTTCATTATACATTTGCAGGGGTTCATTTTAATGCATTCTGTTTTCTGGGAGGAAGAAGGTGAAGCCCATAATATCACCAGCAGGTACATCCAGCTGAGAGACCCAGTCCCAGTCCCAGTCCCAGTCCCAACGCTCGGCATCTCGGAGAGGAATTCCTCACGATGAATCCATGTTTAAATATCATCAGAGTGAGAAGAGTATTGGAGTCGGCAGTTAAAAGGAAACTGTTTGCAGTCGCTTATTGATACTAAAGTCTCAGTTAATAAGTTAACATAGAGGTAGCAGAAACCGCCTTGGCTGATCGGTACAAAACCAACACTGTGACCTCCTCTGCAAAGTCACTGTTACCAAAACAGACTTTCCTCTAATGCAACGAGTTGTTATGATCTGGAATGCACTGCCGGAAAGGGGGGTGGAAGAAGATTCAATAGTAACTTTCAAAAGGGAATTGGATAAATGCTTGAAAAGGGAAATACTTGCAGGGCTATGGGGAAAGAGCAAGGGTGTGGGACTAATTGGATAGCTCTTTCAAAGGGCTGGCACAGGCACGATGGGCCGAATGGGCTCCTTCTGTGCTGTAAGATTCCATGATTCAAAGGTGTGTCCCACAATCCTTCCATCCAAAGGTTGACAGGAAAACTGTTCCCATTCCTTTGCCACTCTTGAAACTTACAAATAGGATGTATATAAACTTATAGATTTCTGAGAGGTTGTACCTATCGGGAAAGACTGAACAGGCTGGGGCCCTTTTCTCTAGAAAAGAGAAGGCTAAGGGGTGACTCTCATAAAATTATGTAAAGGTTTGATAGGGTAGTCAGAGAGAGGTTGTTTCCACTTGTGGGGGAGTCCAAAACTAGGGATCATAATTACGAGGGTCAACATAAGAACATAAGAAATGGGAGCAGGAGTAGGCCATACAGCCCCTCGAGCCTGCTCCTCCATTCAATAAGATCGTGGGTGATCTTCACTCTCAATTCCACTTTCCCGCCCGATCCCCATATCCCTTGATTCCCCCAGAGTCCAAACATCAATCTATTTCAGCCTTGAATATACTCAACGACTCAGCATCCACAGCCCTCTGGGGTAGAGAATTCCAAAGACTTACAACCCTCTCAGTGAAGAAATTCCTCCTCATCTCAGTCTTAAATGGCCGACCCCTTATCCTGAAACTATATCCCCTAGTTCTAGACTCTCCAGCCAGGGGAAACAACCTCTCAGCATCTACCCCTCAAGACCCCTCAGAATCTTATGTTTCAATGAGATCACCTCTCATTCTTCTAAACTCCAGAGAGTATAGGCCCATTCTACTCAATCTCTCCACATAGGACAACCCTCTCATCCCAGGAATCAATCTAGTGAACCTTTGGTGCACAGCCTCTAAGGAAGTGTATCCTTCCTTAGGTAAAGAGACCAAAACTGTACACAGTACTCCAGGTGAGCCCTGTACAATTAGCATCACTAATAAATCAAATTCAGGAGAGTGGTTAGAATGTGGAACTTGCTACCACATGGAGTAGTTGAGGCGAATAGCACAGATGCATTTAAGGGGAAGCTAGATAAACACATGAGGGAGAAAGGAATAGAAGGATATGCTGATCGGGTGAGAGGAAGAGGGGTGGGAGGAGGCGTGTGTGGACCATAAACACCGGCATGGACCTGTTGGGCCGAATGGCCTGTTTCTGTGCTGTAAATTCTATGTAATATCCGCTCCCTGTTTTTGGTGCAGTGGTTTCAGTTGCTACCTATGCAGAATGGCTGATTGATTTGGAGGACTTGCTGGCTGGGGAGCTATACAGAGGAACCCCAGGGTACCAATGTGTCCCGTGATTGCACTGCTATTATGGAAAAGTATGAAATTGTGTGAAACTGTATTTCAAGAGTTGCAGCAAATAAACCTTCTCACAAATAACAAGCTGGGCTGGCAGCCTGGAGGAGGCTCTGATGGAAACTACCGCATTTTACCAGGAGGGGGCGCGTCCTCCCATGACGTCATTGGAAACTGGTCCATCGACGGTGCGCCTTGTGTGAAGCGCATGCGCAAGACCTGGTTTCACGCCTGCAGACAGGGGCGGGGCCCACAATGATTGACAGCGCAGACGGCCAACCAGGAACGAAATACAAAAAAAGCAAAATACTGCGGATGTTTTTATTTCAGAAACTAAACGTTTTTTCGCGCTCCGACACACAAACCAATCCGAAATAAAAAAGGACATGATTCAGGCTGATTGAGGATTAATAACAACGGAGCTTCCGGTTGTAAGAGGCTTCCATGACCTCTGTGACCCGCGGCGAGCAAAAGTGAGCGCTGATTGGTCGACAGGGGAAGACGCGCCGCGACCCTGGCCCGTGACCCCGGAAGTTGATGACAGGGTGGCCGGAGCTGTGGAGATGGTGAGTGTGGGGCGGGAGGGGAGAGAGTCCGTCCGTCGGTCAGTGTCCGGTCCCCGTCCCCCTGCCCCCGTCCCCCTGCCCCCGTCCCCCTGCCCCCTGCCCCCTCCCCCGTCCCCCTCCCCCGTCCCCCTGCCCCCGGTCCTCCTCCTCGTCCCCCTCCCCCGTCCCCCTGCCCCCTCCCCCGTCCCCCTGCCCCCTCCCCGTCCCCCCTGCCCCGTCCCCCCTCCCCCCGGTCCTCCTCCTCCTCCCCGTCCCACCCCCTCCCCCTGTCTCCCTCTTCCACTCTCCATTCGGCCCATCGCCCCTGTACCCTCTCTCTGGAAGAACTCTCCCCTCAGGCCCTGTTCCCCATTTTTTTCTCTTTTAAATTTATTTTTCAAACATCAAATATCTATTCCCATATTAAAAGCCAATTTCGGCCTTCCATGTCCATCTGTTTTTAAAAATCTACCCTTTTCCTTTCTTTTGTTGGTGATCATCAATTTATATTCTCTACTGACTCACTCACTGGCCGGTGGAGATAGTTTTTCCTGATTATAAAATCTCTCATAATTTTGAACCCCTCTATCAGATCTCTTCTTAATCATAGATATAGAAATAGGAGGATAGAACAGATGAATGTGTGGCTAAAGAGTTGGTGCAGGAGGGAGGGTTTCAGTTTCCTGGATCACTGGGCCTGCTTCTGGGGAAGGTGGGACTTGTACAAGTCGGACGGGTTGCACCTGAACCAGAGCGGGACAAATATCCTTGCGGGGAGGTTTGCTAGCACTGTTGCGGGGGGTTTAAACTAACTTGGCAGGGGGATGGGATACAGAGTAGAACTACAATAGGGGGTGATGTGCAGCCAAATATAGAGAAAAAAACAAGTCAGCTTGAAAGACAGGGCAAATATGTAAGGGCAAGGCTGGATGGCATCTATTTTAATGCAAGGAGTCTTGCGAATAAGGTGGATGAACTGAAGGTGTTGATAAACACATGGGAGTATGATATTGTTGCTGTCACAGAGACATGGTTGAGGGAGGGGCAAGACTGGCAGCTCAATATTCCGGGGTACAGAATCTTCAGGCGAGACAGAGGGGGAGGTATAAGAGGAGGGGGGGTCGCAATATTAATTAAAGAATCAATTACTGCCATAAGGAGGGATGATATATTAGCAGGTTCCTCTAATGAGGCCATATGGGTGGAGCTTAAAAACAAAAAGGGGGCAAGCACTTTGATGGGAGTGCACTATAGGCCCCCAAACAGTCAGGGGGAGATAGAGGAACAGATATGTAGGCAAATCTCAGAAAATTGTGCAAATAATAGGGTAATAATAGTGGGGGATTTCAACTTCCCCAATATTAACTGGGATACTCAGAGTGTAAAAGGCTTAGAGGGTACAAAATTCTTAGCGTGCATCCAGGAGAGCTTTTTGAGCCAGCATGTAGAAAGTCCTACAAGAGAGGGGGCGGTACTGGACCTAATTCTAGGGAATGTGGCCGGCCAAGTGGAAGAAGTGCTAGTAGGTGAGCACTTTGGTGACAGTGACCATAATTCGGTGAGATTTAAGTTGGTCATGGAAAAGGACAGGGAGGGGGCCGGAAATAAAGGTTCTAAATTGGGGGAAGGCCGATTTTAATAGGATAAGGCAGGATCTGGCCAAAATGGACTGGGATCAGCTGCTTGTAGGAAAATCCGCATCGGAGCAATGGGAGTCTTTCAGAAGGGAGATTGAGACCATACAATGGCAACATGTTCCCGTAAAGGTCAAGGGTGGTTCCAAGAACTCCAGGGAACCTTGGATGTCAGGGGATATACGAGAATGGATTAGGAAAAAAAGGAGGGCTTTTGGCAGATACAAAAGGCTAAAGACGGAGGAAGCCCTAGAGGAGTACAAAAAGTGCAGGGGGATACTTAAAAAAGAAATTAGGAGATCAAGGAGGGGCCATGAAATAACACTGGCGAGCAAAATAAAGGAAAATCCTAAGATGTTTTATAAGTATATTAAGGGTAAGAGGATGACTAGGGAAAAAATAGGGCCCATTAGGGACAAAAATGGCAATCTGTGTGTGGAACCGGCAGATGTAGGAGGGGTTCTAAATGAATTTTTTGCATCTGTTTTCACTATGGAGAAGGACGATGTAGACATAGAAATACGGCAGGGGGACTGTGATATACTCGAACATATTAACATCGAGCGGGAGGAGGTATTGGCGGTTTTAGCAGGCCTAAAAATGGATAAATCCCCAGGCCCGGACGAAATGTATCCCAGGCTACTGTGTGAGGCAAAGGAGGAGATTGCGGGGGCTCTAACACATATATTCAGAGCCTCTCTGGCCACAGGGGATGTGCCAGACGACTGGAGAACCGCTAATGTAGTACCATTATTCAAGAAGGGGAGTAGGGAAAAACCGGGGAACTACAGGCCAGTGAGCCTAACATCAGTGGTAGGAAAATTATTGGAAAAAATTCTGAAGGACAAAATTAGTCTCCACTTGGAGAAGCAAGGATTAATCAGGGATAGTCAACATGGCTTTGTCAAGGGAAGATCATGTCTGACTAATTTGATTGAATTTTTTGAGGGGGTGACTAGGCGTGTGGATGAGGGTAACGCAGTGGATGTGGTATACATGGATTTCAGTAAGGCCTTCGATAAAGTCCCGCACAGGAGACTGGTCAAGAAGGTACGAGCCCATGGAATCCAGGGTGCCTTGGCACTTTGGATACAAAACTGGCTTAGTGGCAGAAGGCAGAGAGTGATGGTCGAAGGTTGTTTTTGTGACTGGAAGCCTGTGGCCAGTGGGGTACCACAGGGATCGGTGCTGGGTCCCTTGCTGTTTGTGGTCTACATTAACGACTTGGATATGAATGTAAAAGGTATGATCAGTAAGTTCGCTGATGATACAAAAATTGGTAGGGTGGTAAATAGCGAGGAGGATAGCCTCAGTCTGCAGGACGATATAGATGGGTTGGTCAGATGGGCGGAACAGTGGCAAATGGAATTTAACCCGGAAAAGTGCGAGGTGATGCACTAACAAGGCAAGGGAATACACAATGAATGGGAGGACCCTAGGCAAGACAGAGGGTCAGAGGGATCTTGGTGTGCAAGTTCACAGATCCCTGAAGGCGGCGGAACAGGTAGATAAGGTGGTAAAGAAGGCATATGGGATACTTGTCTTTATTAGCCGAGGCATAGAATATAAGAGCAAGGAGGTTATGATGGAGCTGTATAAAACACTGGTTAGGCCACAGCTGGAGTACTGTGTGCAGTTCTGGTCGCCACACTACAGGAAGGATGTGATCGCTTTGGAGAGGGTGCAGAGGAGATTCACCAGGATGTTACCAGGGCTGGAGCGCTTCAGCTATGAAGAGAGACTGGGAAGATTGGGTTTGTTTTCCTTGGAGCAGAGGAGGCTGAGGGGGGACATGATTGAGGTGTACAAAATTATGAGGGGCACAGATAGGATGGATACTAAGGAGCTTTTTCCCTTCGTTGAGGGTTCTATAACAAGGGGACATAGATTCAAGGTAAAAGGCGGGAGGTTTAGAGGGGATTTGAGAAAGAACTTTTTCACCCAGAGGGTGGTTGGAGTCTGGAACTCACTGCCTGAAAGGGTTGTGGAGGCAGGAACCCTCACAACATTCAAGAAGCATTTGGATGAGCACTTGAAATGCCATAGCATACAAGGCTACGGACCAAATGCTGGAATATGGGATTAGATTAGACAGGGCTTGATGGCCGGCGTGGACATGATGGGCCGAAGGGCCTCTATCCGTGCTGTATAACTCTATGACTCTATCTTTATTCCAGTGAAAAGAGCCCCAGTGTCTCCAGTCACTGTTAATTACTGAAGCCTCTCATTCCTGGCATCATCTTAGTGAATCTTTTCCACACCCTCTCCGTGCCCATCATATCTTTCCTGGAGTAAACCCCCCGCAGATGGACACAATATTACATTCAAACAGTGGCCGAAATAGTGATTTGAATCAGTACATTGTGGACCTAGCAGGTCAGTCAGCAATAGTTCCGATGAAGGGTTACACCCAAAAGGTTAAGTTGTCTGTCCTTTCCACAGATGCTCATTGACTTGTGTGTTTCCAGCTTTTGCAGTTTCTTTTTGTTACTTTTTATGATTTGTGTCAGCTTTGCTGAGTGAGAAGGTTGTGGATTCAAGCATCACGTTTTGGGAGGAGGAATGAGAGGAAATATACACTAAATGGTAAAACTTTAACAGAATAGCACAGTCTTAAAGGATCTTTAAAAATAAGACCAGTTGATAAAGCTGTATTTTTAAAAAATCAACATTTATGTTAAATTTCATCTGTCCAAACCACTAACCTATGCCCTCCTGAATTCACGTACAGTCCTCTCCCTATTTTTGTGTCAACTGCAAACTTTGATTTTGTGCCCCTATCCTTGATTCTATGTCATTTATACATATATTGATGTGTGTCATCGACATAACTTAATTTGTTGATCAATTCGCCATTAATGTTAGAACCCAGTTTCTAAGTCATCCAGACCGTTGCATAATGAATTTAGACTTCGTATTGAAAAGGTTGGGTGATATAACACATCCTCGTCTGACTCTTCTCATCTTTGCCCATTTTGTTCACTTATTATCGACTCTGCTGGTTGTTCTCAATAAAGATTCTTAATAAAGACTCCTGCCTTTCCCATCAGGTCCAGTTCTTTGTAGCTCATCAATTCATTTTTCATATTTCACTGTCAAATGCTTTTTCAATCTGTTATTCAGATACACTTCTCTTTTTATTAACTATTCAAAAATTCTCAAACCATATATTCATTTGTTTGTTCATTTTCTACTGTTAAAACCAAACTGTTCTTCATTTAATTCCCAATCCAGTTTACTTTTTTGAAGAGGGGTGGGATTCTACATTCTGCGGTCTGTGATTTTTCTTTTGGGAGCAATATCTGTTGAAGTCCAGGGGCAGGATCCCTGAGCTGTCGATTGTGCGAGAGTTGGGTTATAACCTGTGCACCGTTCTCCCATATTCTGCAGCATCTGTTGGGTCACCACCTGCCTTATTTCACTATACTTTATAGCGTGCTCAACCTCTGATTTAAAATTCTCCAATCTTCCCAGCTCAGCTGTATTATTGGCCTTTTCTTTGGGGCTTGAGTCAGAAAAATGTTTAACAGTAACTTGCATTTATATCGTGCCTTTAATGTAGTAAAACGTCCCAAGGCACTTCACAGTAGCGATTATCAAACAAAATTTGACACTGAGCCACATAAGGAGATACTAGGACAGGTGACTAAAAGCTTGGTCAAAGAGGTAGGTTTTAAGGAGCCTCTTAAAGGAGGAGAGAGAGGTGTATTCTGTTTATCTAGTTATGATATCATAGATTCACATAGAATTCACAGCACAGAAACCAGCCACTTGACCCAACTGGTCTCCATCCTATCATGGAAAGTATTTTTCAATTTACTCCTAATGCAATTGCTTCTTGTATTTTTCTTCCCATTGCTGGTTAGCTCTTTTATTTTTCTCTGGGGCTTTTGTTTCTTGGGTTTTTCTGCAGCTGTTCTTCCATTCACATCTCTTGTGCCTCGTGTATTTTTCCTTTATCGTTTTATCAACTTCCTTTTGTTTAAAATCACCTGGTCCTTTACATTTTCTCCTCAGTTTCACTTAGGTGGAGGATTCCTTGTTACCTTTCCTTTAGCTTTTTCATTCAAGATTTCCTCTGCTGTTCTAACCAGAGCTGTTTGAAAGTTGCCCAACATTCTGCAATGGTACATTTTTATTATTCTTTTTCTGTATCCCATTTAAATGTTCTAAATATTTCCACAGAATATTCCTTTGCGCTCTGATCTTTGAAAACTGCTAATACTGATCCTTACTGAAATTGTGATCTTGTTAATCTTGAGCTTGATTGTTCTCTGCATTTGTTGAATTGTAGCCTCAGTCGGTCTGTTCTTTGTTGAGTTTCTAAAATGCTGGGCCATAGTCCATTTGATTTCTTATCATTTGCTTTTCACTGTCTTTTGGCCCATTCCACATGTGTAACCTTTCGGGTGCACAATTACACCAAGTGTTCATCACAATTAATCATTGCTTTCGACACAATTCTTGGTCTGATTTGTTTGTCATTTCTCTGTCTGTTTCTATTACATTCTCGTGTCTTTTTACTCTTCAGAGTTCATGTTCTTATGATGATGATGAATTTTTCCTGGCTCTTCACAATCTACTGTTGGTATTTTCAGTTGAACTATGTTCAGTTGAAAATTTCAAAACTGAGATTGATAGATTTTTGTTAGGCAAGAGTATTAAGGGTTACGGAACCAAGGCGGGTAGATGGAGTTAAGATACAGAAGAGCCATGATCTAAATGAATGGCGGAACAGGCTTGAGGGGCTGAATGGCCTACTCCTACTCTTATATCAATACTGAATGATATGGTTTCCAATTTCATAAAATATCCCATGAAAGAAACCTCAATAACCTTTCAGACTCTTGACAATCTCTTTGTCGGGGATCGCCTGCATACCATTTCTGTGTTCTCCGTGGCTGAGACTTACTATCTGTCCATTATCCTTCCAGTGCACTTGAACCAAACTCTTCTGTCACCTTTTATATTTTACCCGTATAATATTAGTTTCTCACATTCCAGTATTCCAATCTTTAGGCATTTCTCCTGGTTCTTCAGACACTTAATCTCCATTCAGACTTCCTGTAACACTGATAACTAGAATCAGTGTTCAGAACAAACCTGTAAAGTATCTTTCATTTGGAGTTACATTCGCCCATCTTAATTTTTAAAAA
Organism: Heptranchias perlo; assembly: GCF_035084215.1. Taxonomy (NCBI): domain Eukaryota; kingdom Metazoa; phylum Chordata; class Chondrichthyes; order Hexanchiformes; family Hexanchidae; genus Heptranchias; species Heptranchias perlo. The sequence continues at coordinate 33,004,711 of NC_090355.1, forward strand.
AACCTCACTTGTGTCACTCTGAATAAATAATCGCAGCACCATTTGTGTTTCTTGATTTCCCTCCTGAATGGCCTAGCTATAATTTTAAGATTGTGCCCCCTTGTTCTTGATTTCCCCCACCAAAGGAAATAGTTTCTCTGTATCTACCTTATCAAATCCGTTTAACATTTTAAACACCTCAATCAGATCACCCCTCAATCTTTTAAACTCAAGAGAATACAAGCCAAGTTAATGCAACCTGTCCTCATAATTTAACCCTCTAAGCCTTGGTATCATTCTGGTGAATCTGCGCTGCACCCCCTCCAAGGCCAATATATCCTTCCTGAGGTGCAGTGCCCTAACCTGAACGGAGTACTCCAGACAGTCTGACCAAGGCTCTGTACCACAAGTGAAACGGTAAGTTGGGACTGCTGTGGACTTGGCTTTGGTAGCGGTAGATTCTCACTGTCAGTCCCTATACATCCTTGGTACTGCATGGGGAGAGAAATCATTAGAGAGAGTGCCTCCCTGGGCTGCTCTTGCACACCTTCTAGTGACAGGCTTCAAGGACAACTTTGATAAAGGCCACAGGAGCAAGTTGTCAACTTTCTCAGTTGGAGATGGGTTATGGCCTTGTAAAGATCCAGGAAGTGGAGAAAAATGCCAGAAAAATAAATCAGCTTATCTTCAATCAAAACAAATCAAATCCTCGTTATTCAAATCAGTCGCTATCCAGTGATTAACGGTATGTGTACGGTACAAGTTACCCGTAATTCTGTCACAGTTATCACTGAATTAGAAATCTTTGAACCCACAGGGTGCCGACTGCAGGGTCTGAATGTCACACGGGTGTAATATGGGCTACTCTTTAGAGCTTCTATTATTGAGATAGTGTAGGATAGTATTTGTCTGCACCCAGTCTGTGTTATATAGGGACCTAGGAATGCTAGATGCAAAACGTGGCAAATGTCTACCAATATTCCTCGCCTTTTATAAGCACAAAAGAAAATCCAAAATTGTAAAGTCAATTTGAAGTTATTGATTTTATAAGTCGAATTCATGAGTAAACCCACCTGTTAAAGTTTGAGTTTTACCTGTGGTCTATGTTTGAATACCTTGGGTAGCATGGTATTGGAGTAGTCAGTGAGTTTGCTCAGGAGCTACATGGAACTCTGTAAAAGGGCTGAAGCTTTGTAAGGTATGTTGTAAGTTTGACTATTACTGAGTGCAGCAGAGATAGCCAGATTGTGTACTTCAATGCTGTTTGCTAAACTTCTTCTCGTTTTCTCTCTCTCTCAGGCTACGGGAGTGGACCAGGTGGTTGGGATGGGCCTAGTGGGGTTCAGCCTGCTACTTTTCACATACTACACTCTCTGGGTCATTGTGTTGGTAAGTACTGATTTAAAGATGAGGTGACGTTGTATTAAATATAACTCTATAAGAATTAGATAATGGGAATTTAAATACTTCCATAAATCAGGAAGATGCTGAGCATATGTGTTAACGTCCAGAATTGTTTTAAATTTTTCCATTTTCAGACATCCTTTTAATTGATGTGACATATCTGCATAAGATTATCCACTCTGTAGCCTGTATCATTTTGAAATGAGACCCAGATCTGGGATTTTTTAAATATTCATTCTCGGGATGTCGCTGGCAAGGCGGGCATTTTTTGCCCATCCCTAGTTGCCGTGACTAAGAAGTTAGGTCATCTCAGAAGGCAATTAAGTGTCAACCATGTTGGTGTGGGACTGGAGTCACATATAGGCCCAGACCGGGTAAGGACGGCAGGTTTCCTTCCCTAAAGGACATTAGTGAACCAGTTGGGTTTGTACGACAATCCGAAAACATTCACGGTCAATCTTACTCATACAAGCTTTTTTGGTTCCAGATTTTTTAATCTGAATGTTTATTTAATTACATCACCCTTCTTGACACAAGGCAGAAAGAAAGAACTTGCATTTATAGAGCCTTTTTGATGACCTCAGATTGTCCCAAAGTGTTTCTCAGCTACTTCTGAAATGTAGTCACGATTGTAATATAGGAATCGCGGCAGCCAGTGTGCACACAGCAAGGTCCCACAAACAGCAATGAGTTAAATTGCCAGATAATCTGTTTTTAAAGTGATGGTGATTAAGGGATAAATATTAGCCAGGACATGGGGAGAATTCACCTGCTTTCATTCAAATAGTGCCACAGGATCTTTTAAAGATCCACCTGAGAGGGCAGATGTGGCCTTGGTTTAACGTCTCATCCAAAAGACGGCACCTTCGACAGTGCAGCACTCCCCATGGAGTGTCAGCCTGGATTATGGGCTCAAGTCTCTGGCATGGGACTTGAACCCACGACCTTCTGATTCAGAGGCGAGAGTGCTACCCACTGAGCCACAGCTGACACCTAAAGAGTGGTTAAAACCTGGAGTTTAGCAAACAGCACTGATGAGAAAAAAAAGCTTTTACCGTCTCTGCCGTACTCCAAAGAGTGGTTATTACCTGGAATATCTTCTGCGCAGGGTAGTGGAGGTAAAATCTCTGGAGTCATTTAAAAGGCACTTCGATGCTGTGATAGGTGTCTGTGGAAGGAGGCACTAAATGGGCCCAAATGGCCACCTTGGTCTGTACTTTTTCTAACATTCATCACTGCCCTATACAGTTGGTTGTTCAAAATGTTTTTCATTGTTCTAATGTAAACATTTATTTAAATGCCATATTCAAGCTGATACCCCTCTCCATTAGCCTCAACGTAGTCTATATAATACAATATTTAACATTTTATATTTAAATAATTAAAACAATATTAAAATATTAAACTGATTCCACTGGCTGAAGGGTTGGTAACCAGAGGACACAGACTTAAAATAATTGGCAAGTAAGCCAGGCGGGAGATGAGGAGAAATGTTTTTACACAGCGAGTTGTTACGATCTGGAATGCGCTGCCTGAAAGGGCGGTGGAAGCAGATTCAGTAGTAACTTTCAAAAGGGAATTGGATAAATACTTGAAAAGGAAAAATTTGCAGGACTGTGGGGAAAGAGCAAGTGAGTGGGACTAATTGGATAGCTCTTTCAAAGAGCCAGCAATGGCACGATGGGCCGAATAGCCTCCTGTTGTGCTGTATCATTCTATACGTGATAGAAAAAGCTGAGTAAAACTGTCCGTTCGCCCATATTGACACTTAAAACAATTCTGTTACGTGTTCGTACCTTGTGCCTCCATTTCAGCCTGTGTGTTGTGGAATTCCCAATCAGGTTGGCCATTTACTTATATAATAATCACTAGTAAACAGTCCCACTGTCAGACTCTGGGGCTTAGCTGCCCTGACCTGAGAAGCATTTTTAAGTTTGCTGTACTTTTTTTTTCCTGTCCAATCTTGCAGCTTCCTGATAAGAGTAAAGTGACTTTTCATTCTTTATGCTGCCTTAAATATCGTGAGTAAATCTGCTGACCAAAGCAATTCTTGTATTTGCAGCCATTTGTGGACAGTAGTCATATTCTTCACAGCTATTTCCTGCCACGGGAGTATGCTGTTATCCTCCCTGCTGTTGCTGGTCTGATGCTGGTTTTATTAGTAGGTGAGTGCACAGCTTTCTCTCTTTGTTACCCAGTAATAATTTCATCAAAACATTTAACATAGTTTCTGCCAGCCAGACATTGCTCCTGACCCCTATAGTTGGCTGATTGATGGTGGGAGTTGGTCTCTGTGGGAGGGGAGGAAACTACTGTCCAGATTCTTGTTTTACTTTCGGTCCCAGTTGGCTACTATATAACAGCAATTTAAGACAGGCCTTCAGATTAATGCTTTATGGCAAAAAGGAAAGAGATATTTTTCATCTTAATCAACTCTGTTCTCTGGTGTTTAGCAATTCCCAGTCCCAGTATCACAGGATTCAGTGGTAGGGAGGGTTTGTGAATTACAGAAAAGTGCACCGACCAGCCATTGCATTGTTGATCGTTCTAAAACTGTACCAGTGTTGTCTTGTTAAATTTCACTCCTCTCCACTTTGTAAATTTCTTCCTCCCCCCCCCCCCCCCCCCCCCCTCCACCCCGTGCCTCACACCTTCCTCTGACTAAGAGGGCTGATAGATGGCCTTCTCCAAGGCCTTTGCTGATGGTGTTCTTGAGCTCAGAGCTATGTGGTGTGCCGGCATTTCTTTTTTTTCTTATTTTAGAGGCTTGTGATCTCTCCCAACACACCTTCTGCCTGCACTTTTTTGTAAGACAATCACGGCACTGAGGGAGTGCTGCACTGTCGGCGGCGTCGTCTTTTGGATGAGGCGTTACACAGAGGTCCTGTCTGCCCTCTCAGGTGGACATAAAAGATCCCGTGGCACTATTCGAAGAAGAGCAGGGGAGATTTCCCCGGTGTCCTGGGGCCAATATTCATCCCTCATCCAACATCTCTCAAAACAAATTATCTGATCATTATCACGTTGCTGTTTGTGGGACCTTGCTGTGTGCAAAATCTGCGTTTGCCTACATTAACAACAGTGACTACACTTCAAATGTACTCAATTGGCTCTTAAGCACGTTGGGACGTCCTGAGGATGTGAAAGGCACTGTAGAAATGCAAGTTCTTTCTTTCTATGCCTGTTAGAAACTGGTGAGAGTAGAGTTTGAGTCCACTTGCTGTTGGAGAAGGTGATATTTGAAGTAGGAAAACACAAGAGCTGTAGAAGAAATTAAAATATAGTCAACAGCCATGAGGGAACTGAGAGGTTATAACTTATTGGGAAAGACTGAACAGGCTGGGGACCATTAATATAAGATAGTCACTAATAAATCTAATAAGGAATTCAGGAGAAACTTCTTTACCCAGAGAGTGGTTAGAATGTGGAACTTGCTGCCACATGGAGTAGTTGAGGCAAATAGCATCGATGCATTTAAGGGGAAGCTAGATAAACACATGAGGGAGAAAGGAATAGAAGGATATGCTGATAGGGTGAGATGAAAAGGGGTGGGAGGAGGCTCGTGTGGAGCATAAACACCGGCACAGACCAGTTGGGCCGAATGGCCTGGTTCTGTGCTGTACATTCGATGTTATATAATAAGGGCGGGCATGTGTTGGGCAGTCTCATTGCATTGATGGTGTTCTTTTCTCTTTTCCTCCCAGGAATATTTATTACTGTGGTTATGTGGAAAAACAGAAAACCAGCAAAGAAGACAAATTAAACCCGATTCAAATGGGGACTGCAGTTTATCCATTGTCAACTGTCCAGGTCAGAAAACGGATTAAACGGCGGATTAAAATACAGACAGCGGATTAACAAAATAAACTTTTCTGCTTTGCTGATAGCTGTGAGATGCCATCATACATTGTTTTTTAATGACTGTCTGCCGTATTGTATTAGTACCCCATTCCAGTCTGTAATGGGATTCTACCATCAGCAGATTTGGACAGAGTGCCCCCTTGTGTTAGACTATTAATGCTGTTTCACTGTGAAAATTGAACATTGTGCTTAGTTTGAGTGTATATAAAAAAAAATCAGTTCTGCTCTTAAAATGTTTGACCATAAAGAATCGTTAAAGTAAGAGCAAAATTAGGACTTGTGCAATACATCTGTTTATAGGAAAAGCTGAGATGCAGTCAAACATAATTCTTGTACATTGGAGAGGCTAACAAACATAGTTGAGCTGCCCCAACTATCGTGGAGCTTTAGAAAGCATTAGGGAAAGAATTTAATACGAGCACTGCATTCACCAATTCTGAAGATCACTTGTCAAAGTTTCTAATCTATTATCTTTTTAAACATGATGCGAAACAAATTCCGTGCAGGTTTGCTGCAATCAAGTCTACCGTACAGGAAACCCGGAGACTCCTAACATCTTTAGAGAAAGTACTTTTGAGAATGTTGCAGTTATAATTCATTATAGGTCTGAGGCTGTTGAGGGCTGAGTGCCCCCTACAGCCAACAGCAGCTGAGTTAGACTGAAAATTGTTCCCTAAACCTCCGGGGGTGGTGGGAAAAGAGAGAGGAGAGAGAGAGGGGTGGTGGGGAGGGGGAGGGGGAGAGAGGGGTGGTGGGGAGGGGGAGGGAGAGGGAGAAAGAGGAAAAGAAAAGAGAGCCTTCACTCGCACATGTGCAGAGCTGAACTCCTGGCTAACAAAGTTTTAATGTTTTGAGAGCACTATTGGAAGTATCCAATTCTCACAGCCTTGGCAAGTTGCTGCAGTGCATCCTGTAGATAGCACACACTGCAGCCATGGTGCGCCGGTGGTGGATGGGTTGCCGATCAAGCAGACTGCTTTCTCCTAAACGGTGTCTCTCCCTGCTGTGTTCTGAAGTCAGATCGGGACCTGACTCTGCAGATACACAATCCTTGTGTCACTACAAAGTGGAAATTGCTTTGCGATGTAAAAGTTTGAGTATAACTGGACCCTTGGCATAACGCTGCAGTATTTTAAAAACAACTTGAATTGTGGGAGAGCTGAGCTGGGAATAGTTCTGTGTAATTTTTTTTAAATCATAAAGCACATTTTGTATCAGAAATTGACATTAATAGAAACCAACACAAAGGGATCCTGTTGTTATATTAAAAGTTTCCGTATGACAGTGTAGGAGGAGTCCTGCTTTTACAATACAAATGAGGATGAAGTATAAAATGACCTGTAAATAGATTTATGTGAATGACACGTCTATTAGAAACAAGCAATAAAAATCATTTCAAAGTGAGGGAAAAGGATGTTCTGTTCGTTAGAAAATTAGAATTTCTTGACTGTGGATCTCTGTCAAGACTGAGTGAAACATCCTATTTTTAACTGGGAAATGTTCTGTTCGGAAACTGTGGTTTTATTTTGTTACAATTTCTTTAGTTTAGTTTTGCTTATTTGGATCAAAATGGAACATAGAATCATAGAGTAAAGAAGGAGGCCATTCGGCCCATCGTGTTCATCACATTTTTTCCCTCGCCCTATCCCTCTTCTTCTGAAATGTGGACTCCCTGCGGGGGGTCGCCCCTAGTACCTTGCCAAAGTGAGCGTTCTTCAATTTCCCAGCCTCAACTGTGAGCGTCAGCAAGCTATCCTATCACGGGGTGCATTGCAACGAAGCCTGACTCTGTCCTCATAGACCCTCCAACAAGACCACACCCAGCACAGGCAGTCGGGAGTGGGAACACTGGTTCATTTTTTTTTCTGCCCAACCCTCCCACCCCCCGGCTGAGGCCAAAAGTAGCATCTCTGCTGCTGCCTGGATGAGATAAGTTAACTCAGCCCAGATAGGAGACTGAACCCGAGACCTCCTTGGTTTGTGTGGCTCAGCTACTCCCTGCTTGCGCTTTTGTTTATTTTTGAGTCTAAATATATTTTCTCTCTGGAAATTAAATGTGAGAATATTGTAGCAAACTGCAATGTGTTTACTGTAATTGTGGAAAGTGTTAATACCTGTTTTGGTAGAAGCTGTTTTATTTACCTCAGTTCTAGAATGCTGCAGGTGGTCTGGTTGGTTTCAGAGAATGTTGTGGAAATTTAAAATTAGCAACATTAGAGTTAATTATAGCCCGAGTTCTGTTGTTCCATCTGAGTGTGATTGTTTGTTATAAAGTTCTCTGGATGATGTACTAAGTGATATAGGTGTGGCATGTGACTGACGACAGGAAAAATCACACTAGACTGCATAAAACGTAATGGGACAGATTTTGCTGGAGCAAGCCCTGTTAGACTTGTTTAGGTTTTAAAATTCTTTGCCCACAAAGTTGCTGGAAATGCGAGCTCATAATGGCACAGCGAGGGAAACAGGGCATCTGGGACCTTGGTGAACAAAGGGACAAACAGTGTATCTCCTCAACCAGTGAGATTTAAGGATTGAGAAAGAAACAGAGAAGGAACTGAAATCAGGTTCAGAACGAGAAATAAATAAAGGGAAAGAAAGATTGAATTAAGAGAGAGAGAAAAAAAAGACATAAAGGAAAAGTAAGAAAAGAAATGTAACATTTAAAATTTGACATTTTTAAAATCTAAAACAATTCACAAGCTGAAGGAATGAGACTCCACACTTACAATTGTTCACTTTCTGGACCAGAGAGTTTGACTGGCAGTCATTAACAATTAAAAGGGGATTTACGCTGATAATTACTAGTCTTAACTTTCTGTGGCAAGTTTAATGGGCAATTAAAGTGAAAATGCAGCAATTTCACGAAAATCATGGGGAGGCTCAGTACGAGATGCTGTTTTCGCGAAACTAACAACCAAGTGGTGTGAATCGGCCAGCAACTTGTGGCGATTCACAAATCATGAGGTATCTCTTCCTCAGTACAAGTTGCTGGCCGATTTGCGCATTAATTACAGCGTGCATCGTTCACATACCAATATTTTTTCAGCAAAATCTGGCCCAATATCTTCAGCTTGGCAGAGTAATGGGAGAGTGACTGTTTACACCAGCTCTGATAGTTCGACTAAAATTACTTTTATGGCCCAATGGTCCAGCTCTGATTCTGGTTTTGAAGATCTTGAAATGGATTGGTATGTTACAATATAGGAAAATCTATTTTGTTTTCGAAGTTTCTTTTGCCCTTGTTTTTCCAAGCAAAGGTTCCAGCCCTGTCTCTCCAAGTGTGAAACAATGTCATAAACACACCTATTTTTGGAATAAATCTTAAGGTTCCTCTTGCACGCTGATCCCAGTGTAAAACCAGATTGTTTATTACACACACCCAAAGCCAAACGATGATTCTGCATATTGAACTCACTTGGGAATCATAGGGAGTCCCCAGCTCTGTTTCTTTTATAAATTAATTCTCCAGCATCGCTGTCAAAGCCAGCATTTATTGCCCCTTCCTAGTTGCCCTTGAGAAGGTGGCAGTGGACCGCCAACTTCAACTGCCGCAGTCCATGTGGTGAAGGTGCTCCCACTGTGCTGATGGGAAGGGAGTTCCAGGATTCTGACCCGGTGACGATGAAGGAACGGCAATATATGTCCCAGTTGGGATGGTGTGTGCCACGGAGAGAACTTGGAGGTGATGGTATTCCCATACACCCGCTGTCCTTGTCCTTCTAGGTGGTGGAGGTTGTGGGTTTGGGACCACCAGTCAATATTTTTTCATATTTCCTATCCAGAGATGCTGGACAAAGCAGCAAGGAGAGGAAATGCAGACAATAAATCTTCCCCTTCCCATCTACCTATGTCTAGTTTAGAAACAATCAATTGCTCTTATAAATCATTAAATCAAAATGACTTCCGTCTGTGCTGAATTTGCTGATTTCACCCAGTGACACCACAGCTGCCCTGGGCCGGAGTCTCTGCTTGGGACTGATGTCTGATGATCCCTGCAGCAAAGTGCACACGTGTGATTGTTGAGTTCAATCTCGACTCTGACCCACACCCCACCTCACAGTCGAATAGCCTGCCGCTGACGTTCATTGTCCAGGTTCCTGTGGAGAAAAGCCACTTGGAGGAGCTGCTGACAATGAGGTAGTGCGCCTTAGCGTGAGCTTTTAGGAGAGAATGACTCATATTACCAATGATTTGATTTTCTCTTTTTTAATGTTATTGTTGCCATGAAAACACTGGGAATTTCAGGAGAGACTGGAGATAGAAAATGTAATATTTCTTAAATTATTGTCAGTTCTGAAATATGTAGAGCTATAAATGGAATACTATCTTTTAAAGTACTTGTGACATCTCCTAGCAACCGTCTGAGGTATGAATATTTAATAGTAATGCTGATACATTTTGCAGCCTAGCTTTGCTGGAACACACTGAGCAACTCAAAATGATGTGGAGAGGATATAATTCTCACACGCTGATTGATGTTGAGAAGGAAGGAGACTCGCCCTTAAGAGTGGTGAACCAAGGAAGGAGGTTCCCTCACTGGGACTAAAGAGATTATCACACTCAGTACCTTGGAGAGGACAAGAGATTTTCACTCTCAGTGATAACAGACGACTCCTCACACTGAGCAACTGGGAAAATAGTGCTGAGAAGGAGAATCAGATAAAGAAGCCAAATTTTCTCTCTCGTAGTTGACGCTAAGAGGATCAATATTACCACGGCAACGACAATTGGACCCAGCAAAGGAAGAGGAAGACATTCCAACACAAGTGGTGACGGCCAAGCATGCGGGGAGATGGTCTTGTACTCGATGAGAGGTTTGGATACAGGTTCTCTTGCACAGAGCAGTGAGAGGCAATGAGAAATGTTCTTGCCTTCAAAGTAACAAAAAAATGGATAGATATTCAAAAGATAAATTCTGGATAATCCATATTACTCATGAAGAATTAAACATTTCTGTTCAAGGCTAGTTTTGTATTGTAGGATTTTATTGATGGAACTCTTAATCTGAACGGAATGACAGTGGATAGGACTATAGTGTGTGCTGTTTGTAGTGTAGTTCTTTTCAACCGTATCTTTGATCACCTTCCATAACTCTTCATCCATCTAGCTTGGTGTCCAATTCCCCCCAACCCCACCTCGAACCATAAAGCACCCTGTTGCTTTCTGTGTTAAAGGTGCCGTAGAGGTGTTATTTTCCATTTGGGAACGGCCAGTAATTACTATGGACGAGTGAGTTTTGTATTGGGACCACCTGATACATAGAAGATCTCAGGGAGGGTGAAGGGGTGTCAAAAAAAGTGCCCAGTGGAATTGGTTCGAGTTGAAGTATTGAGTCCAAATAACATGAACATGCCATTGACAATGGAGCACAGAGAGGTAAGTCTGCAGTAATGTATACACCAACACAACACTAAAGCAGATCGGGGTCACGTAGAATTTACAGCACTGAAACAGGCCATTCGGCCCATCTGGTCCATGCTGATGTTTATGCTCCACACGAGCCTCCTCCCTCCCTACTTCATCTCACCCTAGCATGACCTTCTATTTCTTTCTCCCTCATGTACTGATCTAGCTTCCCCTTAAATGCATCTCTGCTAGTCGCCTCAACTACTCCGTGTGGAACTATGCAGCTTAGCACATGGGGAGAGATCCAGTGAAAGGAAGAGGAACGTAAAAAGAAAATGATGTTCCTTTTGAGCAATCTCATTGTAATTGCATGAATTCTGGTCATGTGTACTTTCTGGAAATTGCATTGGTTGCTGCTAAGCATGTGATTGGTTGGATTGTTTCATGTTTGATGACACTCTGGTCTAATTGCTATCAAGCTAGGCCAAACAACTGCGGGAATTCTGGGTTTTAGTTTGTACTGGAACAGCTTTAGTCCCTGATAACCGTGTAATTATTTCCATGGTAACTATATATCCTTGGATGTCGAGTGCTGTGATTGGTCCGCAATTGGGAGAATTGTGACAAAAAAGAAATCTCGGCTGTTACCGGTCTCTAGTTACCATTTGAGTGTGACAAGGAAATGACATTGCAACAATAGTGACATCGCACAGCAATTTCAACTTTTTTTTCTGGTTTACAAAATATTCCATTACATGCAACTCGAAAACTAGAACAAAGTGACATAGCACCTCCACCCCTGCATCTCCCCCACCACCCCACCCCTCCAAAAAAAACCTGACAACTCAAAAAAATAATTGATTTTCGACACTTTATTTGATTCATTTTCCAATCCTTTGGAATCTACATTGAACATGGGAATTGGATATTTTTCATTTTTAAAAAGGAAGCTGAATTTTATTGAAAACTCTCAATTTGCCATTTGGGAATGAGCTATTTTTCTTTTATATTTTAAAATGTCATTCTCCCTGCAGCAGATAATCTATTACTGGAGGGGTGAGGGGGTTGGGGCATGAGGTAAAAGATTTAATTATCTTTTTAATTGCCTCAGTACAAATAGAGAATTCGGAGAACCTGCCTTATTGACCATGGGATCATTCCAGTCAGAAATATGGGCAGCAAAGAAAGAATGAAAGAACTTGCATCGCTATAGCACCTTTCATGACCACAGGGCGACCTAAAGCGCTTTACAACTAATGAAGTACTTTTGAAGTATAGTCACTGGTGTAACGTAGGGAAACGCGGCAGCCAATTTGCGCACAGCAAGATCCCACAAACAGCAGTGACCAGATAATCTGCTTTGGTGGTGTTGGTTGAGGGATAAATATTGGCCCCAGGACACCGGGGAGAACTCCCCAAAACACTGATGCCTGCCTCAAAAGTGGATGGTTGGCAAGTATGAAATTCCCTTCAAAAATATAGAATATAAATGGAGAGGGATGAGTTCAACATAATACAGGCGAGTGAGGAATGGAATAGCAGGAAATACATAACTATATGTAGTGCAGTACGTATAGCAAATCTATATTTTTATTTAGGAGCAGTGTTGCTGGTGATCAACTAGTGATCCATCTGTAAATGATCTGCAGATGGAAGAGGGGCCAATGGTGCCTTTTCTATTAAGCGATTAGCAGCTGTTACAGTTAATATTAGCAACAACAACTAACCTTTATATAGCGCCTTTAAAGTAGAAAAATGTCCCAGGGAGCTTCTCGGAGGTGCAAATATCAAAAATGGACAATGAGCCAAAGAAGAAGATATTAGAAGTGGTCAGGAAGTGGGTTTTAAGGAGGGTCTTAAAGGAGGAGAGAGAGAGGGGTAAGTGGTTTAGGGAGGGAATTCCAGAGCTTAGGGCCGAGGCAGCTGAAGGCACGGCCGCCAATGGTGGAGCGAAGGGAGGGGTTAAGATTTAAGATAATTGGCAAAAGAAACAGGGGAGATGAGGAGAATTTTTTTTTTTACACAGCGAATTGTTATGATCTGGAATTTACTACCTGAAAGGGTGGTGGAAGCAGAGTCAATAGTAACTTTCAAAAGGGAATTGGATATATACTTGAAAAGGAAAAAATTTGCAGGGCTAGGAGGAAAGAGCAGAGGGAGTGAGACTAAATTGTGTAGCTCCTTCAAAGAGGCATGATGGGCCGAATGGCTTCCTTCTGAGCTCTATGTTTTGGGTTTCGTATCTGACCTCCCAACTAATTGTTATCGACAGCGTCAGGAAACCAGTCAACGTGTGGTTTGTTTCCAAATTCCACTTTGTATCAGAACAAGAGAGTTAGAGCAGATTGAGTTACAGTCATGGATAACATTCTATCCTCCGATGATTCCAGTTAAATTGCTGTTGAATGTTTAGAGGGCAAAAATGGACTGGTTTTACTTGGGGTTGCCAACCCTCCTGGATTGTCCTGGAGCCTCCAGGAATTAAAGATTCATCTCCTGGACACTGCTGCGAGCAAACTCCTGGGGAGAAACATCATTGGGGCGTCAAGAACAATTGTGTGTGTGTGTTTTCTTTACATTTTCTTTAAATACTTTCATTTGTTAGTTATAAAAACATTGGAGATGAGAATAAAAGGCTGTTTGACTGGGTGGGGCGGTTCGAGGCAGGAGGTCATGTGATGAGACCTCCAGGGATATGTCCAACCAGAGATGGCAACCCACCCCCACCCTCCGAGCTTAACTCCTTATTTTGTGTTGATGTTTCTAGTTGGATATCCCGCAGATGCTCACAACGCACACTTGTGTGAGGTACTTGTGTAAATGTGTTTTTTTTTTACCAACAGTATTTCATAAGAACATAAGAAATAGGAGCAGGAGTAGGCCATTCGGCCCCTCGAGCCTGCTCCGCCATTCGATACGACCATAGCTGATCTTCGACCTCAAATCCACTTTCCCGCCCGATCCCCATATCCCTTCATTCCCCTAGAGTCCAAAAATCTATCCATCTCAGCCTTGAATATACCATATTTTTAAAGAAGTTTATTGACCTATTTTTGCTCTAATACCGCGAGGGCTGCCATTTCGAAATCCCACCTCCCAGGCAGCTAGGTTATCTCTGCTTGCACTAAATCACGATCATCTTTGTTTTTGTTTTTATTTCTTTTTAAAAATCATGATGATTTATTAATGCTGCTGATATTTGCATCCTCTTAGTGGGAAATGGGAAGAGTAAACATTACAGTGAAACTTTTAAAAGCTTCAGAAAGGACTATTGTTATGCAGACAGCGGCTTGTGCACAGCAAGATCCCACGCACAGCAGTAAGATAAATGACCAGTCAGTCTTGATTGAATGTTGCTGAGGCCACAGTTGAAACAAACAAATGCTCTTAAAAGGAAAGCATATTTGAGTTTAGTAAATATTTAAAAATACATCAATGTATCACTATACCAGTGCTAGGGTAAAGCTACTTCTGATTGCATGTCAGCCGTGGCTCAGTGGATGGCACTCTTGCCTCTGAGTCAGAAGGTCGTGGGTTCAAGTCCCACTGCGGAGACTTGAGCACAAAATTTAGGCTGACACTCCCAGTGCAGTACTGAGGGAGTGCTGCACTGTCGGAGGCGCCGTCTTTCGGATGAGATGTTAAACCGAGGCCCCGTCTGCCCTCTTGGGTGGACATCAAAGATCCTCCGGTACTGTTCCGAAGTAAGAGCAGGGGAGTTCTTCCCGGTGTCCTGGCCAATATTTATCCCTCAACTAACATCACTAAAACAGATGATCTGGTCATTTATCTCATTGCTGTTTGTGGGATCTTGCTGTGCGCAAATTGGCTGCTGCGTTTCCTGCATTACAACAGTGACTACACTTCAAAGGTATTTAAACAAAAGCAAAATACTGCGGGTGCTAGGAAGCTGAAATAAAAACAGTAAAATGCTGGAAACACTCAGCAGGTCAGGCAGCAGCTACGGAGAGAGTTAACATTTCAGAACTGACCCCAGTTTCTGATGACAGGCCATCGACCTGAAACGTTAACTGTGTTTCTCTCACCACAGTTGCTGCCTGACCTGCTGAGTGTTTTCCAGCATTTTACTGTTTTTACTTCAAAAAAAGTACTTAACTGGCTGTAAGTTAACTTCAATTATGCGGAGCGACTAGAGAATCTGGGGTTGTTCTCCTTGGAGCAGAGAATGTTAAGAGATTAGGAGAGCAAGGAGATTTGATGGAGCTGTTCAAAATCATGAAGGGTTTTGATAGAGTAAATAAGGAGAAACTGTTTCCTGTGGCAGACGGGTTGGTAACCAGAGGACGGATTAATAGTAATTTTCAAAAGGAAGTGGATAAATACTTGAAAAGGAAAAATTTGCAGGGCTATGGGGAAAGAGCAGGGGAATGGGACCAATTGGATAGCTCTTTCAAAGAGCCAGTACAGGCACGATGGACCGAATGGCCTCCTTCAGTACTCTATGATTCTATAAAAGCGCTTTGGGACGTCCTGAGGTTGTGAAAGGCGCCATATAAATTTCTATTGACCCTGTGTCACAGTCTGCACTGCAGAACGGATCGAGGAACTGCAGTAAGGATTTCCAAACTTGGCTCGAAGAAGCACACCTGTCACTTGTTGTGCTGTAAGGGTATTTTTCTGCTGCATGTTTTGTTAGAAGACACCTGCAGCACTGAAAGAAGTAGGTGTTTGAGGTTACCTGGCAACGTGATTGTTTATCACCTATTGTATGATTATGGGGTGGATCAGGAGCACTGGAATCAGCTGCATTGCTGTCAATATTAGGCCTGCTGACTACAGATTTTTTTTATCCTGGTACAGTCTGAAAACCCTGCCCTGCACCATTCCGTTGCAGGATAGTGGCACAGATGATTTAAAAAAAAAAATAAATAAATGGTGGATTGTCAGAAAAAAGTTTTGTAATTGAGAAGGAGGGCATCATTTAAAGCAATATCTGTGTAGGTTTATTTAGAGGGTATATTTTAGTTTGCAGTCTGAAATCTGGCCACCCCTGCTACGATTTAAATAAAGGTACAGCCCACAAGCTTTCGATCCAGCAGACTAATAGCGATGGGTTTTGTGTTTGCAACTTTCTATGTACAGTCTGTCCTGGAATGAACAGTCAGTCACTGAGTGGAGACACTGTATTAAAGACACTTAAGGGCCTGAGCTGTACCAGGCCTTGGGAGGGACCAACTAGCAAGGAGGATGCCAGAAACAAAGAGAATGATTATCAGCTCGACCTAGCCCCAGGGAGCACAAAACAAAATTGGGCAGATCAGATCAGATCAGAGGGCAGCCAGATTGCTGTCGACAACCTTGCATTATGTCCGAGGAGGTAAGGACTGGTGAAATCTCTCAAAATATCTCTGCGTGCCTGAAGGGTTATTGCTGTGCTTTATTTTTCTTCATTTTAAGCATTTATTATGATATAATAAGAATGAATTGGATTTGCAACCAAACTTAGGAAGTTTCATTTGACACGTGTGAGTTATGCGGTAGTTAGTTAATTTGGCGAACCCAGCAAATTAATTGATTCCTGGATTTTGTGCATTTCTCCAGTCTTGCTTTGCAGAAATGTACAGAACGTTGTTTTTAGTTGCAGATTTTATCTGCGTACGATCGAATTAATCCCATTTTGAAAGCTGCAGTACTCGATTAAAACTGCAAAAAGCCTTTCTGTGTGTTAAAAAAAAAAATTCAGACTAGATTTCAACAGTAACTACCAATCAGGTTATATTCAGAGCAATATTGGAATCAGGGGGAAAAAAATGAAATCAGGAGTTGCAGTTGATGGTATTGATTAAAGGATGTCTGTGCTGGCACAAACTTTGTTGACTGCATAGGTTATGAAATTTTCATTTGTACAGAATTTAAAGTAGGATGTTAGTATATTACATAGAATTACATAGAATTTACAGCACAGAAACAGCCCATTCGGCCCAACTGGTCTATGCTAGCGTTTATGCTTCAACACGAGCCTCCTCCCACCCCTCTTCCTCTAACTCTATAAGCATAACCTTCTATTCCTTTCCCCCTCATCTACGTATCTAGCTTCCCCTTAAATGCTATTCACCTCAAATACACCTTGTGGTAGCGAGTTCCACATTCTAACCACCCTTTGGGTGAAGAAGTTTCTCCTGAATTCCCTAGGTTACTGTAAAGAAATATAAAGAGGAGGAGGAAGGGATTCTTGTAAAATAATAACAATGTAAACAGTTGAACTAAGCGGTTCTTCTAACAATCCATTCGCTGAGCTCCCTCGAAGGCTGAGTAGATAAGCATCATTAAGCTATATAGAACAGGAAGGTCTCGGGTTAGATCACCTGTGTGTACTGAGTTAGCTGATATCATCTGGAGCAGTATTTGAGCTGATAAACTTGAGCTCATCTAAAACTCTGCTGCCCGTATTCTAACTTGCACCAAGCCCCGTTCACCCATCACCCCCTGTGCTCACTGACCTACATTGGCTCCCAGTCTAGCAATACTTTGATTTTAAAATTCTCATCCTTGTTTTCAAATCCCTCCATGGCCTCACCCCCTCCCCATCTCTGTAACCTCCTACAACCCTCCAAGATCTCTGCACTCCTCCAATTCTGGCCTCTTGCGCATCCCGGATTTTAATCGCTCCACCATTGGCGGCCGTGCCTTCAGCTGCCTAGGCCCTAAGCTCTGGAATTCCCTCCCTAAACCTCTCCGCCTCTCTACCTCTCTCCTCTTCTAAGACGCTCCTTAAAACCTACTTCTTTATCCAAGCTTTTGGCCACCTGCCCTAATGTGGCTCAGTGTTAAATTTTGTTTGATAACGCTCCTGCGAAGCGCCTTGGGATGTTTCACTCCGTTAAAGGCGCTGTATAAATACAAGTTGTTGTTGTCAACTTGGCTTCATTGCCTCTGGGCGAGGGCAGAAAGAAAATTAGCAAGAGTAGCTGCTCGATCACTATCCAGCGACTCAGGCTGGAAGGTGCAAAGTCTGAGGATATTGGGCCGGACTGGGTCGGGGGTCTGTGGTCAAATAGCCCGCTGACACTCACTCTCCAGGTTCATTCACGACCACTTGGGTGAGATATCAGAGGTCTGTCAGCATCTGTACCCCAGCAATAGCAATGTCTGCAGGAGAAAAGGGGTGAAATTTGGGGGGGTGTGTAGGTAGGAGCTTTACCCCCAAATTGAGTCAAAACAGAACACTCGTTCCCATTGAAAACTCAAAGATTCCTAGTAGGAAAGATTTATTGTATTGTCCCATTCTGTACAAATTCAACATGTACTCCCGGGGCTTGCTCAAGGACAATGTCTTGATGTTGTCTTCAGCTCTCACCTCGCAGTACCTCAATCCCTATTCCACCCCACTTCTGCTTCAGATAGACGGTTCAGAAAGGGCAGGATTGGGTACTAAATATTCCTGGATTCAAGGTGTTCAGGAAAGATTGGGAAGGAAAGAAAGGAGGGGGGGTGGCAGTATTGATTAAGTAGAATATTGTAGTGCTGGAGAGAGAGGATGTCCCAGAGGGGTCAAGGACAGAATCTATTTGGTTAGAGTTGAGAAACAATAGAGGTGCCATTACACTACTGGGGGTATTCTATAGGCCACCAACTAGTGGGAAAGATATAGAGGAGCAAATTTGCAGGGAAATTACAGAGATGTGCAAGAACCATAGAGTAGTGATAATGGGGGATTTCAACTGTCCAAATCTAGACTGGGATAGTAATAGTTTAAGGGGCAAAAAGGGGGAGGAATTTTTGAAGTGTGTTCAGGAGAACTTTCTTGACCAGTACGTTTCCAGCCCAACGAGGAAGGAGGCATTGCTGGATCTGGTTCTGGGGGAACATTTAAGAAACAACGATCATAGTATCATGAAGTTTAGATTAGCTATGGAAAAGGACAAGGACCACTCTAAAGTAAAAATACTCAATTGGAGGAGGGCCAATTTCAGTGGGATGAGAATTGATCTGGCCCGGGTAAATTGGAATCAAAGATTGGCAGGCAAAACTGTAATTAAACAATGGGTGGCCTTTAAAGAGGAGATGGTTTGGGTACAGTCTAGGTACATTCCCACGAGGCAGGAAGGTAGGGCAACTAAAGCCAGAGCTCCCTGGATGACAAAAGAGATAGAGAGTAAGATGAAACAGAAAAAGGGGCGTATGACAGATGTCAGGTTGATAATACAAATGAGAACCAGGCTGAATATAGAAAGTTCAGAGGGGAGGTGAGAAAGGAAATAAGAGGGGCAAAGAGAGAGTCTGAGAATAGACTGGCGGCTAACATAAAAGGGAATCCAAAAGTCTTCCATAGGCGTGTAAACAGTAAATGGGTAGTAAGAGGAGAGGTGGGACTGATTAGGGACCAAAAAGGAGATCTATGCTTGGAGACAGAGGGCATGGCTAAGGTACTAAATGAGAATTTTGCATCTGTCTTTACCAAGGAAGAAGATGCTGCCAAAGTCACACTAAGTGAAGAGGTAGTTGAGGTATTGGATGGGCTAAAGATTGATAGAGGAGGTACTAGAAAGGCTAGCTGTACTTAAAGTAGATAAGTCACCCGGTCCGGATGGGATGCATCCTAGGTTGCTGAGGGAAGTAAGGATGGAAACTGCAGAGTTACTGGCCATAATCTTCCAATCATCCTTAGATACGGGGGTGGTGCCAGAGGACTGGAGAATTGCAAATATTACAACCTTGTTCAAAATAGGGTGTAAGGATAAACCCAGCAACTATAGGCCAGTCAGTTTAACCTCAGTAGTGAGAAAACTTTTAGAAACGATAATCTAGGACAAAATTATTAGTGCCTTGGACAAATGTGGATTAATTAAGGAAAGCCAGCACGGATTTGTTAAAGGCAAATCGTGTTTAACCAACTTGATGGAATTTTTTGATGCGGTAACAGAGGGTCGATAAGGGCAATGCGGTTAATGTGGTGTATATGGACTTCCAAAAGGCGTTTGATAAAGTGCCGCATAATAGGCTTGTCATCAAAGTTGAAGCCCATGGAATAAAGGGGGCAGTGGCAGCATGGATACAGAATTGGCTAAGTAACAGGAAACAGGGAGTAGTGGTGAACAGTTGTTTTTCGGACTGGAGGGAGGTGAACAGTGGTGTTCCCCAGGGGACGGTACTAAGACCACTGCTTTTTAAAATATATATTAATGACTTGGACTTGGGTGTACAGGGCACAATTTCAAAATTTGCAGATGTCACAAAACTTGGAAGGGTAGTGAACAGTGAGCAGGATAGTGATAGACTTCAAGAGGACATAGACAGGCTGGTGGAATGGGCGGACACGTGGCAGATGAAATTCAACGCAGAAAAGTGTAAAGTGATACATTCAGTAGGAAAAATGAGGAGAGGCAATATAAACTAAAGGGTACAATTCTAAAGGGTACAATTCTAAAAGGGGTGCAGGAACAGAGAGATCTGGGGGTATATGTGCACAAACCGTTGAAGGTGGCAGGGCAGGCTGAGAAAGCATTTAAGAAAGCATACAGGATCCTGGGCTTTATAAATAGAGGCATAGAGTACAAAAGCAAGAAGGTTATGACAAACCTTTATAAAACATTGGTTCGGCCACAACTGGAGTATTTTGTCCAGTTCTGGGCACCGCACTTTAGGAAGGATGTGAAGGCCTTAGAGGGGGTGCAGAAGAGATTTACTAGAATGATTCCAGAGATGAGGGACTTCAGTTACGTGGATAGACTGGAGAAACTGGGGTTGTTCTCCTTAGAGCAGAGAAGGTTGAGAGGAGATTTCATAGAGGTATTCAATATCATGAAGGGTCTAGACAGAGTAGGTAGCGAGAAACTGCTCTAATTGGCAGAAGGGTCAAGAACCAGAGGACGTAGACATAAGGTGATTGGCAAAAGAACCAAAGGCGACATGAGAAAAAACTTTTTTACACAGCAAGTGGTTATGATCTGGAATGCACTGCCCGAGGGGGTGGTGGAGGCAGATTAAATTGTGGCTTTTAAAAGGGAATTGGGTAAGTATTTGAAAGGAAAAAATTTGCAGGGCTACAGGGATAGGGCGAGGGAGTGGGACCAGCTGGATCGCTCTTGCAGAGAGCCAGCACGGACTCAATGGGTGGAATTAGCCAGAACTAGCCGCGCCTCTAGCCAAGCTGTTCCAGTACAGCTACAACACTGGCATCTACCCGACAATGTGGAAAATTGCCCAGGTATGTCCTGTCCACAAAAAGCAGGACAAATCCAATCCGGCCAATTACCGCCCCGTCAGCCTACTCTCAATCATCAGCAAAATGATGAAAGGTGTCGTCGACAGTGCTATCAAGCGGCACCTGCTCACCAATAACCTGCTCACCGATGCTCAGTTTGGGTTCCGCCAGGACCACTCGGCTCCAGACCTCATTACAGCCTTGGTCCAAACATGGACAAAGAGTTGAATTCCAGAGGTGAGGTGAGAGTGACTGCCCTTGACATCAAGGCAGCATTTGACCAAGTGTGGCACCAAGGAGCCCTAGTAAAATTGAAGTCAATGGGAATCAGGGGGAAAACTCTCCAGTGGCTGGAGTCATACCCAGCACAAAGGAAGATGGTAGTGGTTGTTGGAGGCCAATCATCTCAGCCCCAGGACATTGCTGCAGGAGTTCCTCAGGGCAGCGTCCTAGGCCCAACCATCTTCAGCTGCTTCATCAATGACCTTCCCTCCATCATAAGGTCAGAAATGGGGATGTTGGCTGATGATTGCATAATGTTCAGTTGCATTCGCAACCCCTCAGATATTGAAGCAGTCCGTAACCGCATGCAGCAAGACCTGGACAACATCCAGGCTTGGGCTGATAAGTGGCAAGTAACATTTGCGCCAGGCAATGACCATCTCCAACAAGAGAGAGTCTAACTATCTCCCCTTGACATTCAGTAGCATTACCATCGCCAAATCCCACACCATCAACATCCTGGGGGTCACCATTGACCAGCCACATAAATACTGTGGCTACAAGAGCAGGTCAGAGGCTGGGTATTCTGCGGCGAATGACTCACCTCCTGACTCCCCAAAGCCTTTCCACCAACTACAATGCACAAGTCAGGAATGTGATGGAATACTCTCCACTTGCCTGGATGAGTGCAGCTCCAGCAACACTCAAGAAGCTCGACACCATCCAGGACAAAGCAGCTCGCTTGATTGGCATCCCATCCACCACCCTAAACATTCACTCCCTTCACCACCGGTGCACCATGGCTGCAGTGTGTACCATCCACAGGATGCACTGCAGCAACTCGCCAAGGCTTCTTCGACAGCACCTCCCAAACCCACGACGTCTACAACCTAGAAGGACAAGGGCAGCAAGCACATGGGAACAACACCACCTGCACATTCCCCTCCAAGTCACACACCATCCCGACTTGGAAATATATCGCCGTTCCTTCATCGTCGCTGGGTGAAAATCCTGGAACTCCCTTCCTAACAGCACTATGGGAGAACCTTCACCACACGGACTGCAGCGGTTCAAGAAGGCGGCTCACCACCACCTTCTCAAGGGCAATTAGTGATGGGCAATAAATGCCGGCCTCGCCAGCAACGCCCACATCCCATGAACGAATAAAAAAAAAGGTCTCCTTCCATGCTGTAACCATTCTGATTCTATGGTTCATGTAGGGTCATGTAGACTATCAGCCAAAACATTGGACTTCAATATTGCAATTGTTTTTTTAAAAAAATCAAGAAATGCTGACATTTACAGAATGTAGCAGAGACCCCACCCTCACCCCTCAACTAATGGACCACCATCAAACAGAAAAGGAAGAGAACATTAGCGTCATTCTACAAACCCCGATCTTTTTCAGTTGTGCATGCACCAGAAGGAACTGTGCTCTGTATTGGAAGTTGATGGAAACATTTTCATGAATTTTGGTGGGAAAGGGTAGAGGTTTTCAATGAGCAGGTGATTTTTGGAGCTCGGGTAGTCGAGCTCGATGGCCATGATCGATCATCCGCCCCCACTGATGTTCAGCTTTGACACTTCCTGGCCAGGCTGGTAGGTGAACAAACCTGTAAGAAGAAAAATCCATTCCCATTCACAAAAAAACTCACCAAAACTCACGGGATCGCAAAGTGCTAATAATGGTGGGTAGAGAGAAGTTCATCGTTCCCTTGTTGGCTGGAGAAAGAAGCAAGGGCCCCAAAACGGGTTTAAAATATGTTCAAAAAGCAAAAATGTCAGGCTACAGAAGGTCATGGATGGACCATAGTGTGATAGGATGTGGGTTTGTGTCTGCATTTCTCTGCACTGTGAGTGACTGAGCTGTGCCTTTGTGGCGAATTACATAGAATTTACTGTGTGGAAACAGGCCATTCAGCCCAACTGGTCTATGTTGGTGTTTATCTCCACACGAGCCTCCTCCCTCCCTATTTCATTTAACCCTATCAGCATATCCTTCTATTCCTTTCCCCCTCCTGTGCTTATGTAGCTTCCCCTTAAATGCATCTATGCTATAGGACTCAACTACTCCTTGTGATAGAAAATTCCACATTCTCACCACTCTCTGGGTAGAGAAGTTCCTCCTGAATTCCCTATTGGTTTTATTAGTGACTATCTTATATTCCTGGCCCCTAGTTTTGGTCTCCCCCGCAAGGGGATACATCATCTCTACGTCTACCCTATCAAACCCCTTCATAATTTTAAAGACCTCTATTAGGTTACCCCTCTGTCTCTTTTCTAGAAAAAAGAGCCCCAGCCTGTTCAGTCTGCCTTAATAGTTATAATCTCTCAGTTCTGGTATCATCCTTGTACATCCTTGTTTGCCTGCATTCCCTTTAGGATGGGGGGAGAGGGTGCTATTACATACACCCTCTCCCTACTTACAATAAAGGTTAAGGTTGAGGAGAAATGGAATCTAGAGGTGGAGTTAATGTAAGATCTTCGTTGAACTCCTCACGGCAGTA
Organism: Heptranchias perlo; assembly: GCF_035084215.1. Lineage (NCBI taxonomy): Eukaryota > Metazoa > Chordata > Chondrichthyes > Hexanchiformes > Hexanchidae > Heptranchias > Heptranchias perlo. The sequence goes on from NC_090355.1 coordinate 33,028,198, forward strand.
TTCCCGTGGCAAAACATAAAACCTAATTAAATTTAGAATTAAATTCATCCGAATAAAAACTTGCACTGCTGAAGAATGGCCATTTTCAGAATCTTACCACATCAGCAGAGAATAAGTCTGAGGCTTTCATGGTCAGGCTGGAACTCGAGTCCTGTATTCAGTTCTGGTCTTGGATGCACAAGGGAAAGGCCCTGGAAAGAGAAGGACCATGAATTGATCCCTAGTGTCAGAGGACCAAGTTATGAGCAAAGGTGTTGAAAAACTTGGATTCTTCATTTTCGAAAAGGGGGTAAATGAGAAGGGACCTTATAAAGGAACATAGGAACAGGAGTAGGCCATTCAGCCCCTTGAGCCTGTTGCGCCATTTAATTAGATCATGGCTGATCTGTATCTAAATTCCACCTACCCGCCTTGGTTCTGTAACCCTTAATACCCTTGCCTAACAAAAATCTATCAATCTCAGTTTTCAAATGATAGGGCTATAAGGTACTAATTGGAATCGAAAAGGTTAATCCTAATATTTCAAGATAAGCCATGACTGCAGGACAAGGGGACACAGGCACGTTCAGGACTGATATCAGGAAGTACTTCTTCACACAAAGAGTGATCAACACCTGGAATGGGTAGGTAGTGGAGACAAAAACCTCTGGAGTCCTTCATCTGGCAGTAGGATGGAGCTTTCTATAGACGGGCGAGATAGACGAGACAAATGGTCCCTCCTATTTGTACTTATCGTTATTGCTACTTTCTGAACACAAGATCATAAGTGAAACTGACACACGGAAATATGATCCTGTGTTCGATTGGGAATTTAGGAAAATTTGACGACAAGGTAAGCATGATTCTAAAAGGATGGACAATCCATGGATTGACGGCTATAGCTATGCTCATTTTTTTTTTTCCGAGCCAACTTTGTGTCCTGCAACAATACGACTTACGACATGCCAGCATCGTAGTGATGTTTTTGGAGAGGAAATCTTCCAGGAAATTAGCTACCTTAAAACTCCCCAGTGACATATTGCATTCTTAATAGTTTCTTTCCAACAACAGCATGCGTTTACACAGTGCCTTTAATGTTCAAAACATGCAACAGAACTTTACGGAGCGAGGAGGAAAAAATAAATAAAAGGAATAATGGAATTGACGCCAAGCCAAGGTGGGAGAGTTAAGAGCAGCGAGGGGTTTAAGGAGGGAGTCGCAGGGCTCAAGATGGCGAAAGGCTTTGTCACCAATTTTGGGATGAAGAAGGGGGCAAACGCACAGAAGGTTAGAGTTGGAAGAGCATAGGACACGGGAAGATATACAAGGCCGGAGGTTGCAGAGGTAGGGTGAGGACATGCAGGGGTTTGAAGGCGAGGGTGAAGCATTTATTTTAATGCAACAGGAAGCCAGTATAGATGAGCGAGGGACAGGGGTGCTGGACAACTGGGATACGGACAGCTGAAGTCGTGAATAAGTTGGAGCTTGTGGAGGACGAAGGATGGGAAAACATTGGGGCAATCAAGTCTAGAGGTGACAAGCACCGATGAAGGTTTAGGAGGAGGTCGGGGCGGAGGTGGGTGATGTTGCAAAGGTGGCAGTAAGCAGTCTTGGTGATGGATTAGATGTGGGGTTTGAAGCTTAGCTCTGGTTTGAAACATAGAAACATAGAAAATAGGAGCAAGAGTAGGCCATTCGGCCCTTTGGACCTGCTCCGCCATTCAAAATGATCATGGCTGATCGTCTAACTCGTAGTTATTGAGTTTATAACTTTGTTGGGCATCTTATGATCCTTAGGTCATCAGATTGCTGAACCCACACACATACCATATCAATATCCTGCTCCATTGCCCAAAGTTATCATCCTTTTCCAATGTTATCTCAGCAGCCTTTGCTTCCTATCTTTGCTCTTCCTGAACTATGACTTTACCCAGGAGTGTCATTGTGATCAAAAGATAGGATCTATAACCGTACAGTTTAAACCAATTCTGCCTACATTAACTGTTCTGTATTAAAAACAATGTAAAAACATATCTATATTCTTACACATAGAAACATAGAAAATAGGAGCAAGAGTAGGCCATTCGGCCCTTCGGGCCTGCTTCGCCATTCAAAATGATCATGGCTGATCGTCTAACTCAGTACCCTGTTCCCGCTTTTTCCCCATATCCCTTGATCCCTTTAGCATTAAGAAATATATCTATCTCCTTCTTGAATACATCTAATGACTTGGCTTCCACTGCCTTCTGTGGTAGAGAATTCCACAGGTTCACCACCCTCTGAGTGAAGAAATTTCTCCTCATCACGGTTCTAAATGGCATACCCCGTATCCTGAGACTGTGACCCCTCGTTCTGGACTCCCCAGCCATCGGGAACATCCTCCCTGCATCTAGTCTGTTTAGTCCTGTTAGAATTTTATATGTTTCGATGAGATCACCTCTCATTCTTCTAAACTCTAGTGAATATAGGCCTAGTCGACCCAATCTCTCCTCATAAGTCAGTCCTCCCATCTCAGGAATCAGTCTGGTAAACCTTCGTTGCACTCCCTCCATTGGCGAGGACATCCTTCCTCAGATAAGGAGACCAAAACTGCACACAATACTCCAGATGTGGTCTCACCAAGGCCCTGTATAACTGCAGTAAGACATCCCTGCTCCTGTACTCAAATCCTCTTGTAATGAAGGCCAACATACCATTCGCCTTCCTAACTGCTTGCTGCACCTGAATGCTCGCTTTCAGCGACTGGTGCACAAGGACACCCAGGTCTCGTTGCACCTCCCCTTTTCCCAATTGAGAACACCAAGGATTCACACGGCATGATTCTATGTGGCCAGAGAGGGAACAATGACTAAGTTATTCATTCCCATTATCTCTCATAGAATTTTACAGCACAGAAGGAGCCCATTCAGTCCATCGTGTCTGTGCCGGCTTTTTGCTAGAGCAATCCAAAACTAATTCCACTCCTCCGCGCCTTCCTTTAGTTCTGCATTTCCCTCTGCTTCTAATACTTAATCCACATTTCTCTTAAAAGATACAACGGTCTCTGCCTCAAAGCATTCCATGCTCCAACAGCCCTCTGCAAAAGGAGATTTCTCCTAACTTTTCTCCTCACTTCATTAGTGATGATTTTAAATTGACAACCACTCGTCACTGACTCCCCAACCGGAGAAAATAGTCTTTATCTATTAACCCTATCAAAACCTTTCATCATTTTAAAAACTTGATTAAATCTCCTCTTAGCCGTCTCTGCTGCAGCAGAAAGAGCCCCAGTACCTGAAGTGTCTCCTCATAGTTTCTCATTCATGGCATCATCCTGGTGAATTTACACTGTACGCTGTCCTTGGCTTTAATATCCTTTCTATAATGGGGTGCCCAAAAACTCCACACAGCACTCTAACTGTGGCCTGACCAATGACTTGTACAAATTTATCACTCGCTCTTCACTCTTGCACTCTATGCCCTTATTATTTATAAAACTCACAATGCTATTAGCCCTTTTTAGGCGTTATCTACCTGTACTTGCAGCGATTGACTCCTTGGGAGTCTCTGTTCATTCACACCCTTCATTGATGAAAGCAAATTACATATTTTTTAATATTCATTCTCAGGATATGGGTGCGCTAGCAAGGCTGGCATTTATTGCCCATCCCTAGTTGCCCCTTGAGAAGGTGGTGGTGAGCTGCCTTCTTGAACCGCTGCAGTCCGTGTGGTGAAGGTTCTCCCACAGTGCTGTTAGGGAGTTCCAGGATTTTGACCCAGCGACGATGAAGGAACAGCCGATATATTTCCAAGTCGGGATGTTGTGTGACTTGGAGGGGAACTTGGAGGTGATGGTGTTCCCATACACCTGCTGCCCTTGTCCTGCTGGGTGGTGGAGGTCGTGGGTTTGGGAGGTGCTGTCTAAGAAGCCTTGGCGAGTTGCTGCAGTGCCATCCTGTAGATAGTGCACACTGCAGCCCCCCGGTGTGCCGCTGGTGGAGGGAATGGATGTTTAAGCCAGAGGATGGGCTGACAATCAAGCGGGCTGCTTTGTCCTGCATGGTGCCGAGCTTTTTGAGCATTATTGCAGCTGCACCCATCCAGGCAAGTGGAGAGTATCCCATCACACTCCTGACTTGTGCCTTATAGGCGGTGGAGAGGCTTTGGGGAGTCAGGAGGTGAGTCACTCGCTGCAGAATATCCAGCCTCTGACCTGTTCTAGTAGCCAGGGCATTTATGTGGCTGGTCCAGTTGAATTTCTGGTCAATGGCGACCCCCTGGATGTTAATGGTGGGGGATTTGGTGATGGTAATTCCATTGAATGTCAAGGGGAACGTTAAGGAGTAATAACTGACCATACACAATGTGCTGTGTATTTTCATAATGTCAAGTGACTACTGCATGTGAACACACACATGCATACTTACAAACACGCATACTACGCTGTATCTTATCAACCTGGGAGCTTAACCAAATGTGAGAGACGTAGTAATGACTCATTGCTCAGTCAGAACCTTCTATGTCACCTCTGCTTCTAGTATGTGTTGGTATATTGTGAGCCTGTTTACATTGTGTGTCACGAACCCTACGCACCAATGAATAAGCGGACTGAAGAGAATGGAACATTCTGGCAAGTTCCACAGAGAATGCATGGCTCCAACTGCAGTTTTTCAGTAGCACTCTCAGGAAAGAGTGTGACTCAGCAGAGATTAGACTCAGCTGATATCCGTTAGAAAGTTCAGATTGAGGAAAGTCGGTTCGTGCCTGACACGGGTCAGTTAGCAAAGGAGGATTACAACTCCTCCAACTCACTCCATTGGCTTTTCAACTGATTGGCCATTAATCAGTAAAAGCCCTTTGTGGTAACAGTGCCTTCTCTTTTAAAGCTGTGTTTAATGAAGGTTGCTATCTCCCTCACTTCTGAGGAGATGAAATCATGTCAGGTTTGTAAAAACAACTTGCATTTATATAGCGCTTTTAACGTAGTAAAACGTCCCAAGGCGCTTCTCAGCGATTATCAAACAAAAATTTGACACTGAGCCGCATAAGGAGATATTAGGACAGGTGACCAAAAGCTTGGTCAAAGAGGTAAGTTTTAAGGAGCATCTTACAGGAGGAGAGAGAGATAGAGAGGCGGAGAGGTTTTGGGAGGGAATTCTAGAGCTTAGGACCTAGGCAGCTGCAGACACGGCCGCCAAAGGTGGAGCGATGAAAATCGGGGATGCGCAAGGGGCCAGAATCGGAGGAGTGTAGAGATCTCGGAGGGTTGTAATGAATAGCTTCTTGCTATTTGACTCTTCCGATCAGGCTCACATCTGGTTTTGGACACAATCTCTCCCATGCCGCACAAACCTCTGTGTTGATTTGTAGCTCAGTATTGGGCGTGAAACAATCGGGCATCTTGTATGGACCTCACATAAAACCAATCTCCATTGCAACTAGGGATGGGCAATAAATGCCGGCCTTGCCAGCGACGCCCGCATCCCGAGAACGAATAAAAGATTTTTAAAAAAGGATTAACAGGAATTTTTGCAAATGTTTCAAATCATGATTTTGTGTGACGCTGTAGTTTTAAAAGGAAAACTCCATCCTCTCCCAGTGCATTGTGCAAATTCTCTGAAGATTTTTAATGCTAATTTTCCATTCCTGTTAGTTGGCGACCTCACGGATATCAAATGAACAATTCATTTTCCACTGGGTTTGTCGTCCTTCTCCTGAATTTATTACCATGAGGAGTGGGGAGGGGGATCATCCTTTCTGCATGTGGTTTGACCAGACTTGATTTTGTGTGAGAAATAAAAAATTGACCCACAGATTATGTACCAGGCCCACTGTATTTACTGGCCAAACAGTTAGAAATGAATCTTTAAAAAATCAAGTGTAATTATTCTATATGGGTTTGTCATTTTCTTGACAATTGTTCCATTTTTTTTTAAAGAGAGCTCTACAGATTTGGCACACCCAATAAACATGATTTAAGTATCAAAATGTGATAATGTGCATTTTTGTAAGGGTCAATATCCCTTTCCTTAGTCCTGTCGTACAGTAAAATCCCTTATCTGGACTCCGATGCAGTCAGACTCTCTCATGGCACAGATTGTTACTTCGTTTGTTTCCTTCAATTTCTGTTTCTAAACCTTACTTTCTTGGCAAATATTTTCCCTCTTTTTAAAAAAAAAAATTCTTTCACGATTTTTGTTCAGCAAGGATATTAAGGGTTACAGAACCAAAGTGGGTAAGTGGAGTTAAGATACAAGTCAGCCATGATCTAATTGAATAGGATTGAGGGGGGTGAATGGCCTCCTCCTGTTCCTATATATAATTCTCTATTCTTCCCCTCTCTTCCTCTGCTCCTCGATCCTGCCCCTTCAGGTCACCCCCCCACCCCCCCCGGCCCTGCTGGGCTCGAGATGACCACAGGGAAGGAGTGTATGAGCAGCTGGTGCAGGTGATTTGGTCCAGTTTTGTCCATTGCTCAGTAGACCTCCCTATGGTAGGAGGGCTAAGATTGGGAGCTTAGCCAAGAGGGGAATGCAACCAACGTGGCACAGTCCTTGACGTCATATGTTGGTGCTCCATTGTGTTGCACCATGGACTACGATGGTCTTAAGCGACTGTAGAAGCACTTAGCATTCTGCTGTCCATATCTATAGCAATCTGCCATGGTGTTCCTCACGGTAAATCAGAGAATAAACTTTTTATAAGGATTGGGGAATGTTACACACATTCTGCTGCTAAGGTGGAACTGTGTGTAACTGGTGTGTCCCTTTAAGGGCATAAAATCTAATTGCTGTATAGACACATCCTGAGGTCAATTGCAGGCTATAACCCTCCAACAATGCTTCTTCTAACTCTCAACTATTGTACGACAGCAAAAAATGGACCAGGCTGGTATATTTGTCTAGGGTTTGAGGCCCAATTTGTTTCTTGAGCTTTCCTAAATAAATCAACTCAAGTTAAAAAGATCAGCCGCAGCTCAGACATCAGAAGGCAAACGGTACAACTTTGGTTGCAGGACTGAAAAGAACACCAGAAGATAAATTTCTAACCACAACTTTATTTCACTTCTACGTTGGATAAGATAATGGGCCAGAATTTGCTGGAGGGGGCATCTCACGGCGTGCCCGGTCAGTTAGACGTTTTCCTGCGCCATTCAACTCAAAACATGTTTTTTTGCCCCCGTAATTTGCTGGAAGTGCGAGCTGATAAGGGCGGGGCGAGGGAAACAGAGCATCCGGGACCTTGGCGAAAGACGGAACAAAACAGTGTATCTCCTCAATCAGTGAGGTGAGATTTAAGGATTGAGAAATAAACAGAGGAAGGACTGAGCAGGAGGGTGAATTAAAGTCAAATCAGATGCAGAAAGAAATAAAGAGGTAAAGAAAAATTAAATTAAGAGAGTGAGAAAAAAAAGACAAAGGAAAAGTAAGATAAAAAAATTTTACACGCCATAATTTTTTCAGCAAATTCTGGCCCAATCCAACCGCCAAATAGATCATCACAAACAGTACAATAACTTGGTTCGAGATTTATAACGGTCCAGTATTTGCTGGGTTCAATTTAATATTTTCAAAATTACAGCATCGGAGCCTTGGCCGGGTTCAACTTAATGCAGCATATCAGTGTTGTTGTTCTTTAAAGATTAAAGTCCATGCTTAGCAAAGTTACCCTTTTTCCGATTTATATAGAGGAATAACAAGGGGCAGTCATGTTCTTTAGTTCCATCTTAGACAACTTGGCCCTGCAATCCTGCGGGGGATCAGCTCATCTCCCAGCAGGAAACTGGCAGAATCCCCAGGGAAACGATGTAAGTGGAAACGGTATAAGTGGCCATCTTCAGTTTACAGTATTTCCCTGAGGGTCGTGACAGTCTCCTGCTAGAATTTTATTTTTTGTTATTCTTTCTCAGGATGTGGGTGTCACTGGCAAGGCCGACATTTATTGCTCATCCCTAGCTGCCCTTGAGAAGGAGGTGGTGGGCCTTCTTCTTGAACCGCTGCAGCCCATGCGGTGAAGGTGCTCCCAGAGTACTCAGGGCAGTGTCCTAGGCCCAACCATCTTCAGCTGCTTCATCAATGACCTTCCCTCCATCATAAGGTCAGAAATGGGGATGTTCGCTGATGATTGCACAGTGTTCAGTTCCATTCACAACCCCTCAGATAATGAAGCAGTCCGAGCCCGCATGCAGCAAGACCTGGACAACATCCAGGCTTGGGCTCATAAGTGGCAAGTAACATTCGCGCCAGACAAGTGCCAGGCAATGACCATCTCCAACAAGAGAGGGTCTAACCACCTCCCCTTGACATTCAACGGCATTAATATCGCCGAATCCCCCACCATCAACATCCTGGGGGTCACCATTGACCAGAAACTTAACTGGACCAGCCACATAAATACTGTGGCTACAAGAGCAGGTCAGAGGCTGGGTATTCTGCGGTGAGTGACTCACCTCCTGACTCCCCAAAGCCTTTCCACCATCTACAAGGCATAAGTCAGGAGTGTGATGGAATACTCTCCACTCGCCTGGATGAGTGCAGCTCCAACAACACTCAAGAAGCTCGACTCAATCCAGGACAATTAGCCCACTTGATTGGCACCCCATCCACCACCCTAAACATTCACTCCCTTCACCGGCGCACTGTGGCTGCAGTGTGCACCATCCACAGGATGCACTGCAGCAACTCGCCAAGGCTTCTTCGACCGCACCTCCCAAACCCGCGACCTCTACCACCTAGAAGGACAAGAGCAGCAGGCACATGGGAACAACACCACCTGCACGTTCCCCTCCAAGTCACACACCATCCCGACTTGGAAATATATCGCCGTTCCTTCATCGTCGCTGGGTCAAAATCCTGGAACTCCCTTCCTTACAGCACTGTGGGAGAACCTTCACCACACGGACTGCAGCGGTTCAAGAAGGCGGCTCACCACCACCTTCTCAAGGGCAATTAGTGATGGGCAATAAATGCCGGCCTCGCCAGCGACGCCCACATCCCATGAATGAATTAAAAAAAAAGGGTGCTGTTAGTTCCAGGATTTTGCATAGAATTTTACAGCACAGAAACAGGCCATTCAGCCCAACTGGTCCATGCCGGTGTTTATGCTCCACACAAGCCTTCTCCCACTTTACTTCATCTCACCCTATCAACATATCATCCATTTGACCCAGCGATGATGAAGGAACAACCGATATATTTCCAAGTCGGGATGGTATGTGACTTGGAGGGGAACTTGGAGGTGATGGTGTTCCCATGCACCTGCTGCCCTTGCCCTTTTAGGTGGTGGAAGTTGCAGGTTTGGGAGGTGCTGCAGTATATCCTGTGGATTGTACATCCTGTGGATTGTACACACTGTAGCCACAGTGCGCCGGTGGTGGAGGGAGTGGATGTTTAAGGTGGTGGATGGGCAGCTGATCAAGCGGGCTGCTTTGTCCTGGATGGTGTCGAGCTTCTTGAGTGTTGTTGGAGCTGTACCCATCCAGGCAAGTGGAGAGTATTCCATCACACTCCTGACTTGTGCCTTGTAGGCGGTGGAGAGAAATTACTGCAGGGGTGCTGGGTAGAACCCCTGAACAATTTTAGAGCCCATTACTATAAGAGGATACAACCTCTCCGAGTTGATGATAACTCTGCTGCCCATACCGTAACTCGCACCAAGTCCCGTTCACCCATCACCCCTGTGCTCACTGACCTACATTGGCTCCCAGTCCGGCAATGCCTTGATTTTAAACTTCTCATCCTTTTGTTCAAATCCCTCCACGGCCTCGCCCCTCCTTATCTCTGTAACCTCCTCCAGCCCTACAACCCTCCGAGATCTCTGCGCTCCTCCAATTCTGGCCTCTTGCGCATCCCCCACTCCCTTTGCCCCGCCACAGGTGGCCGAGCCTTCAGCCGTCTAGACCCTAACCTCTGGAATTCCCTCCCTAAACCTCTCTACCTCTCTCTCCTCCTTTAAGACCCTCCTTAAAACCCACCTCTTTCCTGTCCTAATGTCTCCTTATGTGGCTTGGTGTCAGTTTTTATCTGATTACGCTCCTTGGGATGTTTTACTCAGTTAAAGGTGCTATATAAATGCAAGTTGTTGTTGTAGTTTAGTTGCTATATCAAAATAGTTCCTCCTTCCTCTGTGACGTCCTGATTGACCACCTCCGTGGGCTTGTCATCTGCAATCTTTCTTCTTGGTTTATGAGCAGCCTTCTTTCCCTGATATTTAGCTAACAGCTGGAGAAAGGGTGCTCTTTATCATACTTCTGCGATTTTATATTACTGAGCTAACTGATGGAATACCCTGTTTCACGGTAATACGTTCAACCTTTGTATTCCTTGTCTCCTGAAAGCTAAGGCACAAAAGCTCCCTTTTCAGTACTTTCACTGACCTGAAATAACCCCACAACATCAGAATTGCTATTGCTTCTCCAGCCTGCAGCAGCTGGCGTAGGGGGGTTGCCAATCCTCCAGGATTGTCCTGGAGTCTCCAGGAATGAACGATTAATCTCCAGGACACCGCTGGGAGCAAAAACCCTGGGGAAAAAAAAATCATAGGAGCATTAAAAAAAATTATGTTTTCTTTCATTTTCTTTGAACACTTCTGTTTGTTAGTTGCAGAATATTGGAGATGGGCGAGAAAGGCCGTTTGACTGATAGTCAAGAATCATCCAGTTAGGAAATGAAGAGTCCTTTCGCTTCCCGATTGGCTGTGGGATGGCGGGGCACTGCGAGGATGGGCGTGTCGGGCGACCAATGGTGGGGGGGGGTGGGGGTCGGCGGGAGGGTCATGTGATGAAATCTCCAGGAATACATTCAACCTGAGTTGGCAACCCCTAAGATAGCTCGGTGGACACTACAGCACCAAAGATGAGATTGTTAGCTCAGGCCCTGTGCCTGGTTAATATCATCGTCTCTTGCTCTTCCCTGAATAATAACCCTGCAGTAATCTATCGAAGCCTCCCTGGGACCCAATTAGATGAATGATTAAGAGGGTTTTACGGCACTGATTTAGTTTGTTTGTTTTTATAGTCAACCAGTCAAGACAACAGCAGCAAACAACGGTCAGCCATGAAGAGGAAGTTTCTGTGGCGAGTCAGACAGAAGTGGAAACTGCTGGGCCTGTTTGAGATTGACCGAGATCATGAATTTTATGACTTTACCTGTATGCTGAAGGAGGGACTGACAGCTGCAGTTCAAGTCTCCATCGACACCCCACGATTGGTAAGATCAACCAGAGTGTCTATTGACAACACTGTGTCAGCCGATGAGTTGGAGGCGGAGCGGGACTTACAGCAGGACTCACAGCAAACAGTCTATTTTACAGCAAACAAAGCCTATTTACTCAGCAAACAGTCTATTTAAACAGCGCACTGCAGCAAACAGAGTCTATTTAAAAAAAAGAGTCTCTACGAACTAAACCAAACAGAACTCATGACCGAAACTACAGCAACTTCTCCTGATAAAAGCAGGATTATTTCTCCAGCAAAATGCAGTGAGTGGAGGATAGTCACAAAATACAACTTATGTGTGTAAAATCAATCCCAGTCACTTTCTCCAGGTGTGATTAACGGGGAAATTACCCAATCGTCTCCATTCTGGCCAGGAATGGTGGTGTCACTGTATGCAGCCAAGATCAACAGGCACTAAAGCACATTCGTCCTTTCTAGGACCTTATCTCGAATCCAGGATACAGAGAGTAGTGTTGCCAACCCTCCAGGATTGTCCTGGAGTCCCCAGGAATTAAAGATTAATGTCTTGGACACTGTCTCGAGCAAAACCTAGGAGAAAAATCATAGGGGCATTAAAATAAATGTTTTTTTTCATTTTCTTTGTGCACTTTTATTAGTTATAAAAATATTGGAGATGGGGGGGAAAAGGCTGACAGTCAAGAATCATCCAGTCAGGTAAAGGAGAGTCTGTTTGCTTGCCGACCAGAATTGGTAACACTAAGAGGGGGAATGGATGTTATCTCTCCCTGATGGAGAACGGATCGTGCGGTGATTTTTGGCCTCCCACCTCCAGCACTTGTACTACACCGACCCCACACCGAGGGAACGGAGAGGCCCTGGGCTGACTGAGGTGGCAAATGACACGGCTGCCGAGTGAGGAATGGTTCCAATTTATATCATACGCCAAACGTTCCACAGTGTCTACTTCTTCACGTTGCACACCCACAAGAACGGGGAGCAACCTCCACAAGTCTCCATTACAATTCGACTTTCCATTCAGTAGAAGCCCAAGTGAGTGTAGGTTGGGGCAGGGAACTGGAGACCAGTTGTAACAGTCAGGAAACCAACGCAAGGTAGGAGGTCCCCGATCGGAGGAGACATCTCACAATAGAAGGGTTTGTTTCCACACTGTCAATGAAAATCTCCATCCTTTGTGCAGAATTTTTTTGGTACAGGTCCATGAAATGTAGGTGCACAGGAACACACACAAAACTGAATAAAATGGGGATGTTGCCAGTCCCACCATGAAATGAGAGGCTTTGGGCTTTCAATGTGTATCTCAAGGGTGAGGGGAGGAAGTGATGCTTCAGTTATACAGAGCCCTGGTCAGACCCCATCTAGAGAACTGGGTTCAGTTTTGGGCACCGTACCTCAGGAAGGATATATGGGCCTCGGAGGGGGTGCAGGGTAGATTCATCAGAGTAATACCGGGGTTTAGAGGGTTAAATAATGAGGACAGGCTGCCTAAACTTGGTCTGTAGTTCCTTGATATAGGAGATTGAGGGGTGATGTGATTGAGGCGTTTAAAACGTTAAAAGAAATCGATAGGGTAGATACAGAGAAGCTGTTTCCTCTGGTGGGGGAAATCAAGAATCAGGGGACATAATCTTAAAATTAAAGCTGCGCCATTCAGGAGGGAAATCAGGAAGCAGTTCTTCACACACAGAGTAGTGGAAATCTGGAACTCTGTTCCCCAACAGGCTGTGGATGTTGGTTCAATTGGAGCTTTCAAGACTGAGATCGATAGATTTTTGTTGGGTAAGGGTATCGAGGGATATGGAGCAAAGGCGGGGAAATGGAGTTGAGGTACAGATCAGCCAGGACCTAATTGAATAGCAGAGCAGGCCCGAGGGGCTGAATGGCCCCCTCCTGTTCCTATAGACTGAGTTGCACATTGGTGGATAGAACAATACCCAGCTCAACCCCTCCCCACTACACACAGCAGTCACGTGACCAGGTCACTCCTTTATGGTAACTGTAGACCTTTCTCACTCTCAACGCCTCATACACTGAATGGAAATCTGATAGCTGAGCGACACTGTGCTGCTTGTTGATTCGACACGTGGCAGAGATCCGCCAATATTCCAAGGGTTAAAGCCGCCCTGTTATTACAGCTGCAAGTTCTCCTGTGGTTACCGAGTTAATATCAACATCATAAAGCCACAGGTCTTTAATCCCCGGAGGAGTACGTGGGTTTTTCTGAACCAGGTTAAAGTCCTGGTGCATTAAGCAACATCACCGGGGCTAATGTTAAGTTAATATTTACTGGTCAGCATGTAGGAACAGGAGGAGGCCATTCAGCCCCTCGAGCCTGTTCTGCCATTCACTTCGGTCATGGCTAATCTGTACCTCAACACCATTTACCTGCCGTAGTTCCATAATCCCTTAATACCCTCACCTAACAAAACTATCAAGCGTGAATCAGTTACACCAATAAAATGCAAATTTTGTTGTGTGTGAAATGAGAGCTCCTTCCTGCTTTCACCATGAGGACAAGCAGATTGAGTGTAAAACCACACCTGGGGGCATGTCGGTAAACGCTCTTCAGAATCAACTGTAGCAAGAGCTTCAACCTGCAACAGTCAGATTACCTCTTCACTGCACTGCCACAGCCGCTGGGTGAACATCTGTTTCCTGTGTCAGCTGTGGCTCAGTGGGTCAGAAAGTCTTGGGTTCAAGTCCCATTCCAGAGACTTCGAAGATTTCGAAGAAAAGCAGGGGAGTTCTCCCCGCTGTCCTGGGCCAATATTTATCCCTCAACCAACATCACTAAAACAGATTATCTGGTCTTTATCACATTGCTGTTTGTGGGATCTTGCTGTGCGCAAATTGGCTGCCGCGTTTCCTACATAACAACAGTAACTACACTTCATTGGCTGTGAAGCGTTTTGGGATGTCCTGAGGTTGTGAAAGGACTTCAAAATAATCGAAGGGAAGACCCTGCCTGTTTGTAATTTGCCTTTCTCCCTCTTGCAGGGCACACTGAGTGATCCAGACTTTGATGCTGTGCTAACTCAGGTGCACAAGGTAGGTCTGCACTTTTTCTTGCTGCATTTAACTAGAGATGAATGTATGGTGCTAATCATTGAAGAGTGACAGGCCGTTCATTCAGAATAGTCTTAGAGCCCAAGAATGTTCAGGAGACGATTAAAAGCTTCTTCCTTATGGAGCGACTAACTCCACCTTCACATCCCCTTCTCTCCAGAAACGTATTGAGTTGCTAATTGTACTTCCCGTTTCAGTGCCCTTGTTTGGGGGCCTAGTCTATTACGCAAAATGTAAAAATAAAGCTGTTGGCCAACTTTCCCTTTTAATCCCAACTTTCTAACCTTTATCTTGTGACCCCAGTCTTTAATTTGGAGATTCCAAATCTTCTCTAAGTGCGTTAGCCGATGAGATTGTCAGTAGTTGGTTGTTGGTCTGAAAGGTTAATTTCAAGGTATCACCCTTGGTTCAGTGGGCAGTGCTCTCGCCTCTGAGTCAGAGATTGTGGATTCAAGTCCCACTCCAGAGACTGGAGCACGTGATCCAGGGTGGGAGTGCTGCACTGTCGGAGGTGCTGCCTTTCAATTGAGACGTTAAACCGAGGCCCCGTCTGCCCTCTCAGGTGAATGTAAAAGATTCCATGGCAACGTTTGAAGACGAGCTGGGGAGTTCACCCTGGTGCCCCGGCCAATATTTATCCCTCAACCAACATGACTAAAACAAACGATCTGGTCATTTATTTCATTGCTGTTTGTGGGATCTTGCTGTGTGCAAATTCGCTGCCACATTTCCTACATTACAACAGTGACTACACTTCAAAAGTACTTCATAAGAACATAAGAAATAGGAGCAGGAGTAGGCCAATCGGCCCCTCGAGTCTGCTCCGCCATTCAATAAGATCATGGCTGATCTGATCCTAACCTCAAATCTAAATTCATGTCCAATTTCCTGCCCGCTCCCCTTAACCCCTAATTCCCTTTACTTCTAGGAAACAGTCTATTTCTGTTTTAAATTTATTTAATGATGTAGCTTCCACAGCTTCCTGGGGCAGCAAATTCCACAGACCTACTACCCTCTGAGTGAAGAAGTTTCTCCTCATCTCAGTTTTGAAAGAGCAGCCCCCTATTCTAAGATTATGCCTACTTCATTGGCTGTAAAGCGCTTTGGGACGTCCTGAGGTCATGAAAGGTGCTATATAAATGCAAGTTCTTTCTTTCTCATTCTGTTTGTACTAATGTGTGATTGGTAGATCTGACTGTCCAAGGCTGATGTTTGAGTGAAGACTTCCGGTGCAGACTATACTCCCCCTTTTCATCGAAGAAGCTGGAATAGCTCCAGAGTAGACCTGTAGAAGGAAGTAATATTTGGGAGTATCCGCAGCCCTCCCATGGCTCGGCTGGTGCAGAATCTCGTGGGCTGCTGTACGTCATGGGGGTGGAATTAGCGCGGGGTCCTCTCGATCGCCCGCTGTAACCGGCGGTAACCAAGGAGAAAGCTCGGGAACACCACTAAACGCCATTACTCCAGGGCGTCCGCTGAAGTTATAGAAGGAGATCCGGAGAACCCCCCTCCCCTGTGGATACTCTACCCCCCCAACCCCCCATGGTGTTTAGCTGCTAACCTGGCCTGTCCCTTTAAGGCCACTGCTCAAGTACTCCCAGTGAAGAAGTGGTTTGAAGGGGCAGATCTAGGTGATTCCGGCTGTTACAAGCTCCTTGGGTCAGTCAGGGCATGTGGTGACTGCTTAGATCCGTTCTCATTATCATTCCCACCAGACTATCGCTGGAAAGGATTTACTCCCATTTTATTTTCCCCACTGTTCACCTCTTTTCACACAGGTGCAATACATGGTCATTTTCCTCATTGATCTCTTCCTCAGAGTATACTGAGCATGTGCTGTGTATGTATGGTGATAATGGGCCGAGGAAACTACACTCTAGACTAGGCCAAACTATTAAAAATACAAATACAGCATCCTGTGGACTGAGGGGCTTGTGTTTAGAATGACTGTGAATCTGTCTCAATACCTGCTTATTGTTCCTCAAACTTACTCCAAGTCTTTCCTGTAATAGCAGCACATCCTGTCCCCACCTGACACACGGCTTATGCACATGCACGTATACATACACACACATATACATATATACACACATATACATAAATACATATACATATATACACACATACACTCACACACATATACAAACACACGCACGCATATACACATACGTACACAGATTCAATTACTCACGCATATACATGTACACACACATACACGCATGCATGCACATGCATATATACAAGTGCACATGCAAGCATTTACACATATACACGTGCACGTATGCACACACATATACATGCATGCATGTGTACATGCACACACAAATACACATGCACGTATGTGCACATGCACACTTCCAGCACGGGTCACCGGATTGTAATCAGGAATGTGATGATTTTTCTCCCCCTGCACTGAGGCCTACTTCTGCCCTGGCTAAAATCAGCTAACTCAGCGTAGACCAGGAGTTGAACCCGTGACCTTTCTGATCTGTTTTGTTCTGCTCCGTGACAGGCAGTGAATTCCCCAACTCGAGGAACCGCAAGCCGTCCGATTTTCAGTCACGCGTCCAGTCAGTTTGCTGGTTTCGACTGAAATACTGAACATTACTGAAATAACCAAGGGAGTGAGGACATGTTTAAAGTGGCCTGGCAGGAGATTCACCAGTTTGCAGTCGTGTTCTAAAAGGTGTGTTAAGGCTTGTCACCGTATCAGACAGTAATAGACTCAGATTCCCCTTTTGTTGTCTGTGGCAGGACTTTGAGATGCAGACGTTTGCGGGACCCGTATTTGCACAGTTCCGGCACATGTTGGGGATGACTGAGAACGATTACCAGCAATCCCTCGCCTCAGAAGGATTTTACCTTCAGTTCATCAGCAACTCCAAGAGCCAGGCCAACTTCTTCCTGACGTGAGTGAGATCGCCACACGCAGAGAACTGGTGTATGAGGGTGAGGTAACACGCTGTGGCATAATCGGTAATTAAAGACCCTAATCACTCCCAGCACGGAGTGACTCACTCCCAGCACGGAGTGACTCACTCCCAGTAGAGAGTGGCTCACTCCCAGTAGAGAGTGGCTCACTCCCAGCACGGAGTGACTCACTCCCAGTAGAGAGTGGCTCACTCCCAGTAGAGAGTGACTCACTCCCAGCACGGAGTGACTCACTCCCAGCACGGAGTGACTCACTCCCAGTAGAGAGTGGCTCACTCCCAGTAGAGAGTGGCTCACTCCCAGCACGGAGTGACTCACTCCCAGTAGAGAGTGGCTCACTCCCAGTAGAGAGTGACTCACTCCCAGCACGGAGTGACTCACTCCCAGCACGGAGTGACTCACTCCCAGTAGAGAGTGGCTCACTCCCAGCACGGAGTGACTCACTCGCAGTAGAGAGTGGCTCACTCCCAGTAGAGAGTGGCTCACTCCCAGTAGAGAGTGGCTCACTCCCAGCACGGAGTGACTCACTCCCATCACGGAGTGGCTCACTCCCTGCACAGTTTGGCTCACTCCCAGCACGGAGTGGCTCACTCTCAGCACAGTTTGGCTCACTCCCAGCATGGAGTGGCTCACTCCCAGCACAGTTTGGCTCACTCCCAGCATGGAGTGGCTCACTCCCCGCACAGTTTGGCTCACTCCCATCACGGAGTGGCTCACTCCTAGCACGATGTGGCTCACTCCCATCACGGTGTGGCTCGCTCTCAGCACAGTGTGGCTCACTCCCATTGCGGAGTGGCTCATTCTCAGCATGATGCGGCTCACTCCCAGCATGGAGTGACTCACTCCCAGCAGGGTGTGGCTCACTCCCATCACGGAGTGGCTCACTCCCATCACGGAGTGGCTCGCTCCCATCCCCGTCCTTCCCCATCTCCCCCTCCCCCTCCCCCACCCCAGCCCCCCACACAAATGACAGGCCTGTAGAGTCAAACTGTTGATTATTGGGAGAGGGAAAAGTGCTGAATTTGTTTTTTTATTTGACACACTTAGGAACGACAAGAGGATTTTCCTGAAAACTCAGGAGAAGAGAGAGATTAAGTTTCTGCTCTCGAACCTGCGGTCCTACATACAACACATCGAGAAGTACCCACACTCCCTGCTCGTCAAGTTTCTAGGTAAGAGGATAGCGAGCAGAGACTTCATTGTAACAGGGGTTTAACCGAGGAGCTCCGGCAGCGGCTGGGTTAGTAAAGGCAGCGCGTAACCGAGAGAAACCAGCCACAAGATCCGAGGTTCTTTCGTCGGCCTGCGCTGAGTTGGTTGCCCTCAGGCACAGGGCGGCAGTGGAACGGTTGAGGCCCGTATGGAGGGGCTAAAAATCAATCAGCCAGAGCTCCTCTTCCCATCGCACTCCAGTGACCCGCGCTGTAAAGTGCATCTTTATGGGTGTTAGGTGAGGACAGAGTTGAAACCGCTCAAGAAGTACAGGCCTCGATTTTAACTGCCCCCCCCCCCAACCCTGGTCGTGCCCCCGATCTCTCAGCCTCCTCCTCCCGATTGTGCCCCCAAACTCTCAGCCTCCTCCCCCTCCTCCCGATTGTGCCCCCAAACTCTCAGCCTCCTCCCCCTCCTCCCAATTGTGCCCCCAATATCTCAGCCTCCTCCCCCTCCTCCCGATCGTGCCCCCAATCTCTCAGCCCCCTCCTCCTCCCAATTGTGCCCCCAATCTCTCAGCCCCCTCCTCCTCCCAATCATGCCCCCAATCTCTCAGCCTCCTCCTCCTCCTGATCGCGCCCCCAATCTCTCAGCCTCCCCCTCCTCCTGATCACGCCCCCAATCTCTCAGCCTCCCTCCCTAACATCATGCCCCCGATCTCCCCTTCTGCCCCCCTCCCCCCCTCCAGTAACTACTGGGGAATGTCCCCACAGGTCCTTGGCTGCGGCCTCCTGTCAGTTGTTAGCGCTCCTGCCCGCTGGCTGGCTGTCAGGCGGGAGTCTGCAGCATGTTATTTAAATGAGGCCCTGCCATTAAGGCCTCCACATCCCTGACCCGCCTGTCTATCAGTCAAAAAAGTGTTGTGTCTGCTGTCTGGTATCGCCATCTGGTTAGGACGCAACAATCAGAAGGATCAATTCCAGCCATTTTGGGTTTTATTCTTTAAATTATCGAGTATTTTTCTCCCAATTCTTCATCTACTGTGGGTCATTTTCAGAAATATTTCTCGCCACCTGTTCCAATTCCACTCCACAGTCTGTCCCTGGTCCGGCAACTCCTCGATTTTAAAATTCTCATCCTCGTATTCAATCTCTCCATGGCCCTCGCCCCTCCCTATCTCTGTGACCTCCTCCAGCCCTACAACCCTCCGAGATCTCTGCGCTCCTCCAATTCTGGCCTCTTGCGCATCCCCGATTTTAATCGCTCCACCATTGGCGGCCGTGCCTTCAGCTGCCTCGGCCCTAAGCTCTGGAATTCCCTCCCTAAACCTCTCCACCTCTCTCTCTCCTCCTTTAAGACGCTCCTTAAAACCTACCTCTTTGACCAAGCTTTTGGTCGCCTGTCCTAATATCTCCTTTTGTGACTCGGTGTCAAATTATGTTTGATAATCGCTCCTGTGAAGCGCCTTGGGACGTTTTTACTATGTTAAAGGCGCTATATAAATGCATGTTGTTGTCTGTTTCTGATCATCTATTTTATCTCTAATTATTATATAACTAGGCACAGCGGCAGCTGAGGGAGAGAGTTATTTATGTAACTGGTCTGTGAGGACACAGTTTTCATTGCTTTAACTGCGCCGGGTGAGAGACACGTTTATTTATGCACTCTCTGAGTAATCTCACAAGAGACCTGCTGTATTGTTAAAAAAATAGCCAATACCCTGGGGTGATGGCAGTGTTGTTGCTCCTTCCATCTGGGGAGGGTTGCAAATGATAGTTAGTTACAAACTACGGGCGACTCACTGTCACCATTTATGACGTTGTTTGAAGCCCTCGATCGGGTTTCTGCCTGGTAATTGCTCCCTGGTAGCCATTATTCTGCGTATATTAAATAACGACATAACTGCACAATGAACCACTGTTGGTAAACAGGCTTAGTAATGTCCTCCTGTGAATTGCAAACATCTCTACACTGGTGCTGCTGTCTGCAATGTTCAGCTGTCAGCCCTCGATCTCCTCAATTAATGTTCCTCGCCAACCCATCCTGAAGGCACTGCCTCAACTGACATTCCACCCCCTCCCCCGCACTGTGTTTTACCCCACGTAACCATTCTCCGTGTATAGCGAGGCCCCGGGAATCTGCGAACTCCCTGGCTGGTTTGGGGCACTGAGTGGGAGCAGGACCCGTTTATGTCAGGGTTGGCGGGATGACGCACTTCCCAGAATGCCGGCCATTCCCGCCTGCAGGAAGCGTCCAGTACAGTACTTTAAAGAAGGCAGAAGTTGGGGGCAGGGGGGCCTTAACATTGTTCTAAGGCCAGAGTCCTTGCATAGAATTACACAGTAATTACAACACGGAAACAGGCCGTTCAACCCAACCAGTTCATGTTGGTGTTTATCCTTCACATGAACAGTATTCTAATAACTTGTGCTCGCCCTGTTCCCATATCCCTTTATTCCCCTTTCCTTTGACCACCGATCTAACCTATTCCTAAATGCTGACATGATCTTTGTTTCAATCACTAACCCTGGCAGTGCATTCCACGGTCTCTCAACCCTCTGTGTAAAAACAATGTTTCTCCTATTCTCTGTCCTAAATCCCCTACGTTCAATCTTATTATCTATGTTCCCTCATTCTAGACCCCTCAATCATTGGAAACTGTCTGTTTCTATCTGCTCTGTCCGGCTCCTTCATAATTTTCATAGGCCCCCAAACAGTAGTGGAGATGCAGGGGAGGGCATTAAACAGGAAATTAGAGACACATGCAAGAAGGGTACAACTATAATCATGGGTGACTTTAATCTACATATAGATTGGTCAAACCAAATTAGCAATAATACTGTGGGGGAGGAATACCTGGAGTGTGTACGTGATGGTTTTCTAGACCAATACATTGAGGAACCAACTAGAGAACAGGCGATCCTAGACTGGGTATTGTGCAATGAGAAAGGATTAATTAACAATCTTGTGTGGGGTCCCTTAGGGAAGAGCAACCATGACATGATAGAATTCCTCATTAAGATGGAGAGTGAAGTAGTTGGATCCGAAACTAGGGTCCTGAATCTAAATAAAGGAAATTACGAAAGTATGAGGTGCGAGTTGGCCAGGATAGATTGGGGAACTTTACTAAAAGGGATGATGGTGGATAGGCAATGGCTAATATTTAAAGAACATGTGCAGGAATTACAACAATTATTCATTCCTGTCTGATGCAAAAATAAAACAGGAAAGGTGGCTCAACCGTGGCTTACAAAAGAAATTAGGGATAGTATTAGATCCAAAGAGGAGACATATAAAATTGCCAGAAAAAACGGCAAGCCTGAGGATTGGGAGCAGTTTAGAATTCAGCAAAGGAGGACAAAGAGATTGATTAAGAGGGAAAAAATAGAATATGAGAGTAAACTAGCAGGGAACATAAAAACTGACTGTGAAAGCTTCTATAAATATGTCAAGAGAAAAAGATTAGTGAAGACAAATGTAGGTCCCTTACAGTCAGAAATGGGGGAAATTATAATGGGGAACAAAGAAATGGCAGAACAATTAAACACATACTTTGGTTCTGTCTTCACAAAGGAAGACACAAATAACCTCCCAGAAATGTTAGGGAACCAAGGGTCTAGTGAGAGGGAGGAACTGAAGGAAATCAGTATTAGTAAAAAAAAGTGCTAGGGAAATTAATGGGGCTAAAGGCTGACAAATCCCCAGGGCCTGATAATCTACATCCCAGAGTACTAAAGGAAGTGGCCCTAGAAATAGTGGATGCATTGGTGATCATCTTCCAAAATTCTATAGACTCTGGAACAGTTCCTACAGATTGGAGGGTGACAAATGTAACCCCACTATTTAAAAAAGGAGGGAGAGAAAAAACAGGGAATTACAGGCCAGTTAGCCTAACATCAATAGTGGGGAATATGCTAGAGTCTATTAAAAAAGATGTGATAACAGGACACTTGGAAGGCATTAATGGGATTGGACAAAGTCATCACAGGTTTAAGAAAGGGAAATCATGCTTAACGAATCTACTGGAGTTTTTTGAGGATGTAACTAGTAGAATAGATAGGGGAGAGCCAGTGGATGTGGTGTATTTGGATTTTCAGAAGGCTTTTGATAAGGTCCCACACAAGAGGTTAGTGTGCAAATTAAAGCACATGGGATTGGGGGGAATATGCTGGCATGGATTGAGAATTGGTTGACAGACAGGAAACATAGAGTAGGAATAAACGGGTCTTTTTCCAGGTGGCAGGCAGTGACTAGTGGGGTACCGCAGGGATCAGTGCTTGGGCCCCAGCTATTCACAATATATATCAATGATTTGGATGAGGGAACTAAATGTAACATTTCCAAGTTTGCAGACGACACAAAGCTGGGGTGGAATGTGAGCTGTGAGGAGGATGCGAAGAGGCTCCAATGTGATTTAGACAAGTTGGGTGAGTGGGCAAGAACATGGCAGATGCAGTATAATGTGGATAAATGTGAGGTTATCCACTTTGGTTGTAAAAAACAGAAAGGCAGATTATTATCTGAATGGTGATAGATTGGGAAAAGGGGAGGTGCAACGAGACCTGGGTGACCTTGTACACCAGTCGCTGAAAGCGAGCATTCAGGTGCAGCAAGCAGTTAGGAAGGCGAATGGTATGTTGGCGTTCATTGCAAGAGGATTTGAGTACAGGAGCAGGGATGTCTTACTGCAGTTATACAGGACCTTGATGAGACCACATCTGGAGTATTGAGTGCAGTTTTGGTCTCCTTATCTGAGGAAAGATGTCCTTGCCATGGAGGGAGTGCAACGAAGGTTTACCAGACTGATTCCTGGGATGGCAGGACTGACTTATGAGGAGAGATTGGGTCGACTAGGCCTATATTCACTAGAGTTTAGAAGAATGAGAGGTGATCTCATCGAAACATATAAAATTCTAACAGGACTAGACAGATTAGATGCAGGGAGGATGTTCCTGATGGCTGGGGAGTCCAGAACCAGGGGTCACAGTCTCAGGATACGGGGTATGCCATTTAGAACTGAGATGGGGAGAAATTTCTTCACTCAGAGGGTGGTGAACCTGTGGAATTCTCTACCACAGAGGGCAGTGGAGGCCAAGTCATTAGATGTATTCAAGAAGGAGATAGATATATTTCTTAATGCTAAAGGGATCAAGGGATATGGGGAAAAAGCGGGAACAGGGTACTGAGTTAGACGATCAGCCATGATCATTTTGAATGGTGGAGCAGGCCCGAAGGGCCGAATGGCCGACTCTTGCTCCTATTTTCTATGTTTCTATGTTTAAACATCTCTATCAAATCACTCCGTAATCTGCTAATGAAAACAGCCCCAATTTTTCCCATTTATCTTTGTATTTATATTTCCTCATCCCAGGCAGCATTCCAGTGAATCTGCTCTGTACCCTCTCTGTTCATTCAATGTTCTTTCTATAGTCTGGAGCCCAAAAACGCAGACAGTACTTTACCTGTGGTCTTATTGAGATTTTATTTGGATTCATCATTACATCTCAACTTTTATATTGTAAATCTTGTGCCATATAACCCAGTATTCCATTAGCTCTTTTTTTGCCTTATCTACTTACGGTTCTGCTTTAAATGTTTTATGAACCTGAACCCCCCAAACCCCTCTGCTGTTCCACATCATACAGCTTTCCCCATTCAAAGTGTAATTGTTTGTATTTCTTTATACCAAAATGTAGCACCTCACATTTCCTAATACTGAATTCCATCTGCCACTGCTCTGACCATTCCACCATCTTATCAGTATCTCCTTGCAGCTTCCTGTGGTCCTCAGAATTATTGCAAGGCTGCCTATTTTAGTGTCTTACGCAGATTTGGACTCCGCTCTCTCTAGCTCTATATTCACATTATTGATGTACACAATGAACAGAAGTGGTGCCAGAACAGAACCCTGTGGGACACCACTACCCACTTCCAAGCACGCTTGAGAAACTGCTTTTAATTTCTACTCTCTGTTTCCTCCCTTCTAACCAGTTTTTAATCCAATTTTCTACCCTCTCCTTAATTCCAAACCTGTGTAAATACTGACACACTCCCCGGGGACCCCCTGTAAATACTGACACACTCCCCGGGGACCCCCTGTAAATACTGACACAATCCCCGGGGACCCCCTGTAAATACTGACACACTCCCCGGGGACCCCCTGTAAATACTGACATACTCCCGGGGACCCCCTGTAAATGCTGACACACTCCCCGGGGACCCCCTGTAAATACTGACATACTCCCGGGGACCCCCTGTAAATACTGACACACTCACAGGGACCCTCTGTAAATACTGACACGCTCCCAGGGACCCCCTGTAAATACTGACACGCTCCCAGGGACCCTCTGTAAATACTGACACACTCCCAGGGACCCCCTATAAATACTGACACACTCCCAGGGACCCCCTGTAAATACTGACACACTCACAGGGACCCTCTGTAAATACTGACACACTCCCAGGGACCCCCTGTAAATACTGACACACTCCCGGGGACCCCCTGTAAATACTGACACGCTCCCAGGGACCCCCTGTAAATACTGACATGCTCCCAGGGACCCCCTGTTAATACTGACACACTCCCAGGGAACCCCTGTAAATACTGACACACTCCCAGGGAACCCCTGTAAATACTGACACACTCCCGGGGACCCCCTGTAAATACTGACACACTCCCCGGGGACCCCCTGTAAATACTGACACACTCCCAGGGACCCCCTGTAAATACTGACACACTCCCAGGGACCCCCTGTAAATACTGACACACTCCCAGGGACCCCCTGTAAATACTGACACACTCACAGGGACCCCCTGTAAATACTGACACGTCCCAGGGACCCCCTGTAAATACTGACACACTCCCTGGAGACCCTCTGTAAATACTGACACACTCCCAGGGACCCCCTGTAAACACTGACACACTCCCAGGGACCCCCTATTCTATCAGCTACCCTAAAGGAAAGCAGTGCAATCGTTGTAAAGAACAATTTTTATTAATATATAGCAACAAAAATAATGGGGCAACAAGCCGAGAAATGCAGAAATCTGATAACCTCACACTGTCTCGGGCCCATTCTCCAGCTGTAGATATTTTATGTCTTTTATTCATGAATCTGTGAATGTTTTTGTGAGGAGTAATTGTTTGAGTTTAGCTGCTATTGTTCTCTTCTCTTACTCGTAGGTGTGCACAGTATCAAGATACCACACGAGGGGAAGGTGAGGCTACATCTGCATCCACTGTAATAAACTGTACTGTGCTGTGTTCGCCAGGGCAAGGATCCAACCTCCGCCATCTCTGCCAGCGCTGGCTCAGGCGGTCAGGGCAGCTTCAAACTGCGTTACGAAACAGGCTTCGACCTGGAATTCGTCCCGACTTTAACGTTAGTTTATTCCCGCCGGTGGTTAGTGATAACGCGCTGTGCTGGAGTTTATATCTTCTGGTGCTCTTGGACTCTGTGTCTAGGTGTTTCAAAGCAGGACAGAGAACCCCCTCCCTCTGAATATTCACACTCCCAGAGACCCCCCCCCCCGAATATTCACACACTCCCAGAGACCCCCCCCCGAATATTCACACACTCCCAGAGACACCCCTCTGAATATTCACACACTCCCAGAGACCCTCCCTCCAAATATTCACACACTCCCAGGGACCCCCCCTCTGAATATTCACTCAGTCCCAGGGACCCCCCCTCTAAATATTCACACACTCTCAGGGACCCCCCCTCTGAATATTCACTCAGTCCCAGGGACCCCCCCTCTAAATATTCACACACTCTCAGGGACCCCCCCCTCTGAATATTCACTCAGTCCCAGGGACCCCCCCTCTAAATATTCACTCAGTCGCAGGTTCCCCCCCTCTGAATATTCACTCAGTCCCAGGGACCCCCCTCTGAATATTCACTCAGTCGCAGGGTCCCCCCCTCTGAATATTCACTCAGTCCCAGGGACCCCCCTCTGAATATTCACTCAGTCGCAGGGTCCCCCCCTCTGAATATTCACTCAGTCCCAGGGACCCCCCTCTGAATATTCACTCAGTCGCAGGGTCCCCCCCTCTGAATATTCACTCAGTCCCAGGGACCCCCCTCTGAATATTCACTCAGTCGCAGGGACCCCCCTCTGAATATTCACTCAGTCCCAGGGACCCCCCTCTGAATATTCACTCAGTCCCAGGGACCCCCCTCTGAATATTCACTCAGTCCCAGGGACCCCCCCTCTGAATATACACTCAGTTGCAGGGACCTCCTGCAAATACTGACGCACTCGCAGGGACTTGAGCTCATAATCCGCCGACACTTCAGTACTGAGGGAGTGCTGCACTGTCGGAGGTGCCGTCTTTTGGATGAGACGTTAAAACGAGGCCCCGTCTGCCCTCTCAGGTGGATGTAAAAGATTCCATGACACTGTTTTGAAGAAGAGCCGGGGAGTTCTCCCTGGCGTCCTGGGGCCAATATTTGTCACTCAAAAACAGATTATCTGATCATTTATCTCATTACTGTTTGTGGGATCTTGCTGTGCGCAAATTGGCTGCTGTGTTTCCCACATTACAGCGGTGACTCCATTTCAAAAGTACTTCATTGGCTGTGCAATGCTGTGGGACGTCCTGAGGTTGTGAAAGGCACGATAGAAATACAAGTCCGTTCTTTCTTTTACCTTCAAAAAGGTGATTCACTGGAGCCAATTCAAAGTGAAGCAGCAAGGATGGATCAGGGACAGGGCTGGAAGAGACAGTCGGGCTGAAGAAGATCGGGAGGGGAGGGATGGGTGATATGTAAGTGAGCAGGTGTTGGCCTAATATGTGAGCAGGGAGCTGAAGGGCCCAGGTTTAAAATCAACAACAACAACAACAACAACGTGCATTTATATAGCGCCTTAAATGAAGTAACACATCCCAAGGCGTTTCAGAGGAGCGATTATCAAACAAAATTTAACACCAAGGAGATATTAGGACAAAGAGGTAGGTTTTAAGTAGCGTCTTAGAGGAGGAGAGCGAGGCGGAGAGGTTTAGGGAGGGAATTCCAGAGCTTAGGGCCCAGGCAGCTGAAGGCACGGCCGCCAATGGTGGAGCGAAGAAAATCGGGGATGGGCAAGAGGCCAGAATTGGAGGAGCGCAGAGATCTCGGAGGGTTGTCGGGCTGGAGAAGGTTACAGAGATAGGGAGGGGCGAGGCCATGGAGGGATTTGAAAAGTCTCCAGTTGGAAGACTTTTATCTCCCCACAGTAGTGGGTTCGTGGGACTGGCTCCCACCAGAAATAGTTAATGGCTCGGCAATTAACCCCTTCAGCAGGAAGATGGATTAATATCACTGGGTTGAATCCCTTCTGAGCTCCTTTTTACTCACACATTTTGATGCATTCGCAGTTTCCTGTCTGTCATCTTAACAAGGATGTTTAAAATTGGTTAATACCTGTTAACGCAGCACAGCCGCCAATTAATGCCAGTGCCTTAACAGATGTGCTAAAAATAGCACTCAGCAGTGTCACGCTGGGCGGGGAGGTGGGCGTGAGAGGCGGTTGGGGTCGCCGCTCTTAAGGAGGCAGCGACGAGTGCCTCGATGGGCCCTCTCGGAGAAGCCTGAGAGAAACACAGAAGGTAGCCCAGGCTAAGCCGAGGCGATCGAAGCCTGGGACAGCAGCAGGAGAGGGGATTGGGGAGGGCAACGTACTCTGGAGGGGTGACTGGGTGACAGGAGAGGAGGGCGTGAGAGGGGCAAAATAAAAAAAAACACAAAGGGAGATAGAGGTAACGGGTTTTGTGTCTGGAGGGGCTGCACAGGCGTGTTTGCCTCTCTCTTCATGTGGTTCCAGTTTATAAAGGAACGGGCTGATGGGGCAGTACGTCCCTTACAGGCAGAGCGAGGCAAATGAGCTGCTCCCCCACCCCCCCTGGTGGATAATCGCAGAATATCAGGGACTTCGAATGAAGGCAGCGAGCATAAAATAGAAATGATAAAATAACTGCTCTGATCCAAATGGGACAAAATTGAGATTTTTTTAAAATGCAGGATTCAAATTCTGTACCAATTTGCAAATGCTTCCTGCCACTGAGCTCGTTTAGTTTGCTAGCAAGATTTCTCTGTTTTTACTGCACTTCTCAATACATGATGTGGAGATGCCGGTGATGGACTGGGGTTGACAATTGTAAACAATTTTACAACACCAAGTTATAGTCCAGCAATTTTATTTTAAATTCACAAGCTTTCGGAAGCTTCCTCCTTCGTTCACCTGACGAAGGAGGAAGCCTCCGAAAGCTTGTGAATTTAAAATAAAATTGCTGGACTATAACTTGGTGTTGTAAAATTGTTTACACTTCTCAATACAGTTACTGTTTCCCCAGAATGATATATCTCTACTCCCTCACAGACTGTTAAAACACCCGGGAGGGGAGT
Organism: Heptranchias perlo; assembly: GCF_035084215.1. Classification (NCBI taxonomy): domain Eukaryota; kingdom Metazoa; phylum Chordata; class Chondrichthyes; order Hexanchiformes; family Hexanchidae; genus Heptranchias; species Heptranchias perlo. The sequence goes on from NC_090355.1 coordinate 33,056,887, forward strand.
TTCCTCCGTTGCTGCCAATTTTGTGTATTCAGTAAATTTGCACTTGCTGTTGTTTTGTGAGTGGTGGACGTGGAAGGGTCAATTGAACTTGAGACCAATTTCTTTTGCTAAACTGTAAACAATTTTACAACACCAAGTTATAGTCCAGCAATTTTATTTTAAATTCACAAGCTTTCGGAGGCTTCCTCCTTCCTCATTTACCTGAGGAAGGAGGAAGCCTCCGAAAGCTTGTGAATTTAAAATAAAATTGCTGGACTATAACTTGGTGTTGTAAAATTGTTTACAATTGTCAACCCCAGTCCATCACCGGCATCTCCACATTTTGCTCAACTAATTAGAGTCAGAGAGAATAATTCCTGTAGCAGCACTGCTCCCCGGTGGTGAGACGAGGGATGGCGGGCCGAGCTTCATTAAGGATCAATTCCCATCTTTTAGACCTAAAGGGGGGGAATTAAGTTCAGGCGAATCAGCAGCCCGTTTTTCACTCCGCCCGATTCGCATTAATGACAAAGACAAATTTACACCCCGACAGGATCTGAACTAATTTTTTTTTAAGAGAAATAAATTCATTGGCAGTCACATATTTTCTGTGCTACAGATTGATGGCGCTCAGGTTAAGGTCTTACTGTCCCTTCTGGAAAGCCCTAGCACGGGCACGACGGGCCGAATGGCCTCCCTCGGTGCTGTAAATTGCTGCGGCTCCAAATTGTTTGATTTTTTTCGAATTTGTCGAAGCGTTCCTTCATATCGAGCGACTGTCAGATCCAGGGAGCATGTTCCCGTCAACTGCGTCTGTTCTGAATGTTTACCTTGTGATCTGAACAAGCGGGCGCAGGAAGTTATTCATCTCACTGAGTCTTTTAAGGCCTGGGCGTGCAGGCTGATGTGGTTGCTCAGAGACTCAGCCACGTTCCCCAGTGTTCTCTGCCGCTCCCCACAGTGCTGTCGGGTCGGGAGTTCCAGGATTGTGACCCAGCGACGGTGAAGGAACGAGCACTGTGGGAGCACCTTCACCACACGGGACTGCAGCGGCTCAATGAGAGGGCGGCTCACCACCATCTCAAGGGGCAACTGGAGGACGGGCAATAAATGCCGGCCTTGCCAGCGACGCCCACATCCCGAGAATGAATATTTATATAAAAAAATATTAGATGTTACCATAGAAACCTGCATCCTGGAGAGGCTTCTCCTGTCCTGTGGCAGACGGCCCTGCCAATACATTGTTAATGGATTGTTTAATATGTGCGGGTCCTAAGCACAGGATGGGAGCAGGACAGGAGGATTCGGTCAGCTCTGCTACCGTGGAGTTCAGTGCGGTGACTTTCTGAAAACAAAACTTTCTCTTTTTTTTTTGGCAGAAATACTTCATCGTGATGCAGAGTGTGTTTTACCCTGATGAGCGAATCCTCGCCCGGTACGTAGCCATTGCAAGAATTATTCTATGTGTTAGAATAAGTTAAATACTGAATGAAGTTTCACCAACAGTGCCTGTTTGAAGGTCGACTTCAGTTCAGGTCTCAGTTTCGTGCCGGGCAGGACTAATCGCCCGATCGGCCATGGAAGGACCCTGTCAGACTGTTAATCAGCCTGCGAATCCTTCCACTATTCCCCAAGGGAAGATCGCGAAGATACGAAAACAACTTTAAGATTCTGCACCTCCAGTGATAAAACTTAAAATCCCATCAGCGTTTTTTACGTCCTTATCAACCTGAGGTGCCGTCTTTGAATGTCCTGTATCCCCCCACCCCGCACCTCCCCCCCCGCCAAATCCCACTGCTCTCCCGCAGCACCGAGCTGTGTGACCAGAATAGCCCTGTTCAGTAACGTTACTGTTTTATCCAGTTACGACATCAAGGGCTGCCAGGTGAGTCGATGGACAGAACCCGCCCCCGAAGGCAGCAACGTCATCGTGGTGCTTAAAGACTTGAACTTTGAGGGAAACACCATCTCTCTGGGTAAGGATCAGCCTTCAGCTTCTTCTACTCGCAAATATTAAATCTGTCTGCAGCTATTTTCACTTCTCTATCTCTAAATCCCCCCTACCCTACCCCCCATGCCACCACTATCGTTGCCCCTATTTCTGAAGTTGAGGAAGGGGCTGGGATGTGATGCTGTTTCGCCACTGAGCAGATGGGAATTAGCTGATCAAGACCAGATATCCCCATTACACTCTGAGTCTGTAAGATGGAAGGTGTCGTCGACAGTGCTATCAAGCGGCACTTACTCACCAATAACCTGCTCACCAAAGTTCAGTTTGGGTTCCACCAGGACCACTCAGCTCCAGACCTCATTACAGCCTTGGTCCAAACATGGACAAAAGAGCTCAATTCCAGAGGTGAGGTGAGAGTAACTGCCCTTGACATCAAGGCAGCATTTGACTGAGTGTGGCACCAAGGAGCCCTAGTAAAATTGAAGTCAATGGGAATCAGGGGGAAAACTCTCCAGTGGCTGGAGTCATACCTAGCACAAAGGAAGATGGTAGTGGTTGTTGGAGGCCAATCATCTCGGCCCCAGGACATTGCTGCAGGAGTTCCTCAGGGCAGTGTCCTAGGCCCAACCATCTTCAGCTGCTTCATCAATGACCTTCCCTCCACCATAAGGGGTCAGAAATGGGGATGTTCGCTGATGATTGCACAGTGTTCAGTTCCATTCGCAACCCCTCAGATAATGAAGCAGTCCGAGCCCGCATGCAGCAAGACCTGGACAACATCCAGGCTTGGGCTGATAAGTGGCAAGTAACATTCGCACCGGACAAGTGTCAGGCAATGATTATCTCCAACAAGAGAGAGTCTAACCACCTCCCCTTGACATTCAACGGCATTACCATCACCGAATCCCCCACCATCAACATCCTGGGGGGGTCACCATTGACCAGAAACTTAACTGGACCAGCCACATAAATACTGTGGCTACAAGAGCAGGTCAGAGGCTGGGTATTCTGTGACGAGTGACTCACTTCCTGACTCCCCAAAGCCTTTCCACCATCTACAAGGCATAAGTCAGGAGTGTGATGGAATACTCTCCACTTGCCTGGATGAGTGCAGCTCCAACAACATTCAAGAAGCTCAACACCATCTAGGACAAAGCAGCCTGCTTGATTGGCACCCCATCCACCACCCTAAACATTCACTCCCTTCACCACCGGCGCACTGTGGCTGCAGTGTGTACCATCCACAGGATGCCCTGCAGCAACTCGCCAAGGCTTCTTCGACAGCACCTCCCAAACCTGCGACCTTTACCACCTAGAAGTACAAGGGCAGCAGGCACATGGGAACAACACCACCTGCACGTTCCCCTCCAAGTCACACACCATTCCGACTTGGAAATATATCTCCATTCCTTCATCGCCGCTGGGTCAAAATCCTGGAACTCCCTTCCTAACAGCACTGTGGGAGAACCTTCACCACACGGACTTCAGTGGTTCAAGAAGGCGTCTCACCACCACCTTCTCAAGGCTAATTAGGGATGGGCAATAAATGCCGGCCTCGCTAGCGACACCCACATCCCATGAACGAATAAAAAAAAATGAGTCCCTTTACACCCTGAGTCTGTAAGATACGAGTCCCATTGCACCCTGAGTCTGTAAGATATGAGTCCCATTGCACCCTGAGTTTATGATTCCAATCCCATTACACCCTGAGTCTGTAAGATACAAGTCCCATTGCACCCTGAGTCTGTAAGATATGAGTCCCATTGCACCCTGAGTTTATGATTCCAATCCCATTACACCCTGAGTCTGTAAGATACGAGTCCCATTGCACCCTGAGTCTGTAAGATATGAGTCCCATTGCACCCTGAGTTTATGATTCCAATCCCATTACACCCTGAGTCTGTAAGATACGAGTCCCGTTACACCCTGAGTTTATGATTCCAATCCCATTACACCCTGAGTCTGTAAGATACGAGTCCCGTTACACCCTGAGTTTATGATTCCAATCCCATTACACTCTGAGTCTGTAAGTTCCTGAATGTACAGTTATGTCTCTAGTGTGGATAACCAGACAGTAACTTGTGATATGTGGGGATCGACCATGTTCAGTGCTGATTATCAACTCCTAAAACTTGTAGAAATGGAATGATTTAAAAAAAACATTTACTAACTCACCTCCAAATACAATCTGGTATTTGAGGAAGTATTTAATATGGGAGCAGCAGCATTTGTGCAGCAAAATGTCAATCCCCATGTGTGAGGAGGGAGGGTGGGCCATGAGATGCAGTGTGACCTTGGATCAGGTTCAGAACGAAACGTGGAGGAGAATCTATTGCACTTGATGATCAAACTGGAATTGGTCAGGGCTCACGGTCAGAGCACAGTGAGGAGGGAGGCAGGGGGGGAGAGATATCCTGCTGAACTGGGTCAGTATTATTATTATTCTCAGGATGTGGGCATCATTGGCAAGGCTGGCATTTATTGCCCATCCCTAGTTGCCCTGAGAAGGTGGGTCTTCTTGAACCAGTCATGGTTTTAATACAACTGAGTGACTTGCTCGGCCATTGCAGAAGGCAGTTAGGAGTCAACCACATTGGTGTGGGACTGGAGTCACATATAGGCCCAGACCGGGTCAGGACGGCACTAAAGGACATCAGTGAAGCAGATGTTTTTTTTACGACAATCCGACAGCTTCGTGGTCACTTTTACAGATTCCAGATTTTATATTTCCAAATTGTTTCTTTAAACTGAAGTCAAATTCTCAAACTGCAGAAAGTACAAGGACCCCAAACTCAACCCTCTGGTGGGAAATGGTGAGCCTGGCTGAGAGGAAGGGAGTCCCTTTCACACTTTGGGATTACTCGGGAAGTCTAATTTTTCCAGTTATATTTTGCAACAGCTCTTTAGTAGAATGGGTTCAACAACAACAGCTTGCATTTACATAGTGCCTTTAACATCTTCAGCCAATTCGATTCACTCCACGTGATATCAAGAAACGGCTGAGTGCACTGGATACAACAAAGGCGATGGGCCCCGACAACATCCCGGCTGTAGTGCTGAAGACTTGTGCTCCAGAACTAGCTGCGCCTCTAGCCAAGCTGTTCCAATACAGCTACAACACTGGCATCTACCCGACAATGTGGAAAATTGCCCAGGTATGTCCTGTCCACAAAAAGCAGGACAAATCCAATCCGGCCAATTACCGCCCCATCAGTCTACTCTCAATCATCAGCAAAGTGACGGAAGGCATCGTCGACAGTGCTATCAAGCGGCACTTACTCACCAATAACCTGCTCACCGATGCTCAGTTTGGGTTCTGCCAGGACCACTCAGCTCCAGACCTCACTACAGCCTTGGTCCAAACATGGACAAAAGAACTGAATTCCAGAGGTGAGGTGAGAGTAACTGCCCTTGACATCAAGGCAGCATTTGACCAAGTGTGGCACCAAGGAGCCCTAGTAAAATTGAAGTCAATGGGAATCAGGGGGAAAACTCTCCAGTGCCTGGAGTCATACCTAGCACAAAGGAAAATGGTAGTGGTTGTTGGAGGCCAATCATCTCAGCCCCAGGACGTTGCTGCAGGAGTTCCTCAGGGCAGTGTCCTAGGCCCAACCATCTTCAGCTGCTTCATAAATGACCTTCCCTCCATCATAAGGTCAGAAATGGGGATGTTCGATGATAGTTGCATTCGCAACCCCTCAAATAATGAAGCAGTCCGTAACCGCATGCAGCAAGACCTGGACAACATCCAGGCTTGGGCTGATAAGTGGCAAGTAACATTCGTGCCAGACAAGTGCCAGGCAATGACCATCTCCAACAAGAGAGAATCTAATCACCTCTCCTTGACATTCAACAGCATTACCATAGCCGAATCCCCCACTATCAACATCCTGGGGGTCACCATTGACCAGAAACTTAACTGGACCAGCCATATAAATACTGTGGCTACAAGAGTAGGTCAGAGGCTGGGTATTCTGCGGCGAGTGACTCACCTCCTGACTCCCCAAAGCCTTTCCACCATCTACAAGGCACAAGTCAGGAGTGTGATGGACTACTCTCCACTTGCCTGGATGAGTGCAGCTCCAACAACACTCAAGAAGCTCAACACCATCCAGGACAAAGCAGCCCACTTGATTGGCACCCCATCCTCCACCCTAAACATTCACTCCCTTCACCACCGGCGCACTGTGGCTGCAGTGTGTACCATCCACAGGATGCACTGCAGCAACTCGCCAAGGCTTCTTCGACAGCACCTCCCAAACCCTCTACCACCTAGAAGGACAAAGGCAGCAGGCACATGGGAACAACACCACCTGCACGTTCCCCTCCAAGTCACACACCATCCCGACTTGGAAATATATCGCCGTTCCTTCATCGTCGCTGGGTCAAAATCCTGGAACTCCCTTCCTTACAGCACTGTGAGAGAACCTTCACCACACGGACTGCAGCGGTTCAAGAAGGCGGCTCACCACCACCTTCTCAAGGGCAATTAGAGATGGGCAATAAATGCCGGCCTCGCCAGCGACGCCCACATCCCATGAACGAATTTTAAAAAAAGTCGTAAAACGTCCCAAGGCGCTTCACAGGAGCGATTATCAAACAAAATTTGAGCCGAGCAAAAGAAGGAGACATTAGGCCTGGCCTTTAAGGAGTGTCTTAAAGGAGGAGAGAGAGAGGTGGAGACGTTTAAGGAAGGAATTCCAGTGCTTGGGACCTAGTCAGCTGAAGGCACGGCCGCCAATGGTGGAGTAAAGGGAAGAGGGGGATGGACAGAGGAGGCTAGAGTTGGAGGAACACAGAGTTCTCGGAGGGTTGTAGGATCGGAAAGAGGAATTCACTACCACATGGAGTAGACGAGGCAAATAGCATAGCTGCATTTAAAGGGGAAACTAGACAAACACATGAGGGAGAAAGGAATAGAAGGATATGTTGATATGGTGAGATGAAAAGAGGAGGGAGGAAGCTCGCGTGGAGGATAAACACTAGCATGGACCTGTTGGGCCGAATGGCCTGTTTCTGTGCTGTACATTCTATGTAATTCTATGTACGGTTGCAGAGATAGGGAGGGATATGAACAGGAGAATGAGAATTTTAAATCATGAGCGATCCGACTGAGGTCTGGACGTCCGGCCCAGGTTAGCTTCAGGTGTTTCTGACTGTGCTGGGGGGTTTTCTTGATTTTTTTTTTTCTGTCTTGCTCTGGATTTCCCGAAACTTTCTGTTCCAGATCAGCAACGGCCTTGGCTGGTCCGGCAAGTGGAAGTTGACACGGAATATCTCAAGGGCCTGAACGTTCTGGACTACAGTCTCCTGGTGGCCCACCAGCCCCTCCACCTGGACGAAGGTCGCCTGAGCTGGTCCTTTGCCAATGTCATTCTCCGCACCAAGAAGTAAGCAGATTTTACCAAAAAAAAAACTGACCAGCCCCAGGGGCTCAGGCCGTTCCCCCCGGATCTACCGGCCATCCCATAATTAAGCCGGGCGTAAAGTATTAAATAACAAGATCTAGCCACAGGCATGATGGGCCAAATGGCCTCCTTCAATGCTGATTTCGAATGACAATTTCTTTGGCTGTTGGCCCTGGCTCAGCGGGTCGCACTCAACGCCTCTGAGTCAGAAGGTTCAAGTCCCCACTCCAGAGACTTGAGCACAAAATCCAGGCTGACACTCCCAGTGCCAGTACCGAGGGAGTGCTGCACTGCCGGAGGTGCCGTCTTTCTGGATGAGACGTTAAACTGCCCCCTCAGGTGGATGTAAAAGATCCCACGGCCACTATTTGGAAGAAGAGCAGGGGGAGTTCTCCCCGGTGTCCTGGGGCCAATATTTATCCCTCAACCAGCATCACTAAAACAGATTATCTGGTCGTTATCACAATGGTGTTTGCGGGATCTTGCTGTGCGGAAATTGGCTGGCCAGTTTCCCTACATTAACAACAGCGACTACGCTTTGAAAAAGTACTTAATTGGCTGTGAAGCTCTTTGGGACGTCCTGAAGTGGTGAAAGGAGCGATAGAAACACAAGTTCTTTTCTATTTCCTCTTTCTTCCTCTCGCAGGTCGCTGAGCAGCGGGGGCAGCATCAGTACCCCCACGGGGACCCCGGTCCCGGGGCTGGTGCAGCAGGACTTGTTGGAGCCGGGGTCCGAGACGGCGAGCAGCACGGACTTGGGCCCCCGGGGCAGGGAGGACTCCGGACACGAGCTGAGCCCGATGGCCAGCGCTGATTTGGAACTGGGCGACGTGGCGGCTCAGAACCGACGACTGCTGCCCGACCACAGGAACGCGCTGCACGTCATCGATGGGACCCAGTCCCGCTACTTTGTCGGCATCATCGACGTCTTCACCGTCTACGGCTTCCGCAAGAAGCTGGAGCACCTGTGGAAGTCCATCCGGTACCGGGGACAATCCTTCTCCACCGTCAGTCCGGACAGATACGCCAGACGGCTGTGCCAGTGGGTCGAAGCCCACACGGTGTAGGATCCGGAGGGTGTGGGGTGGGACGGGGGGGTGGGTGGCGAGGGGCGAGGGGGGGGGGGAGGAGAACGGGGCGAGAGCTCAGATTTAGACAGAGAGAGAGAGAGGGGTAGAGGCGACCGCTCCCCTGTACTGAGCGTAGCCGATGGCCTGAGGCAAAGTCAAGGAGTGGGGGGGGTGGGGAGAGGGAGGGGTGCGCGGGGGCTCCCAGTGGAACCGTGCGCAGATGCAGCAAAAAGGGGCCGTGCAAAGCTTGTCACTGGGGGTGAGACGCAGTGGGGCGGGAGGAGGCTCGCGGGGAGAATAAACACCAGCACAGACCAGCTGGGGCCAGAACGGCCTGATTCTGTGCTGTGAAATAACTTATGTCAACCTTTCGTGTAAGGTCGGCTCCAACGCTGCTCACTGGCTGGGGGGGCTTTAAAAAAAAATCACTGGTCATCGCATGGAAACAGCTGCCTGGCCCCTTCGCATGTTCCTGTTTGGTGCCTTAACAGCTACGAAAAAAGAAGAGCATCATTATCGAGCCCTAGGTACGATTTACGCACTTAATTACTCTTCCATAACACCTACAGAGAACGATGTCCTAATGGCGCACGTAATAAATCAGAAGCTCATCAGAGGCAGGGGAGCCTCCCGACTCGACCCGGATCGCCGAGCTTTGCTGTGTTTTTGTCTAAAAGCGATGCTCTGGTCGTCAAAGGGTTAAACGTGTGGGCGGACCATTCACTGCATCGTCACCACCGGCGGTGAAAGGATTCCCCACCGTGGGGAGCTTTCCTGCGGCTCCACTCATGCCAGGAGTGACTCTGCACCAGGCTAGAGTTGGTAACTAACGAAAAGCCTGATACCAGACCGGGGGCAGTTAGGAAAGTGAGGGGACAGGGTTCAGGATCGGGCTTGAGCTCTATGACGTTTGACGACGATCGATTCTAAACCTCGATAACGAGTGCCTCTACACAACGAGGCACGGATGTCAAGTGGAAGCAACTGACGGCTTACGTTTCAAGCCGGATGTTTGAGGGGGGAGACGATCGGGAGCCTGGCCCACGATCGTCCAACAACAACTAGTGCAGACCCAGGACTCAGAGAGATCCTGACCTTTAGTTTCCGTTTTAACACTTCAGAAGTGGCAAAGGAACCAGAGGGGGAGGGAGAGGAGGAGAATTTTTCTTTTACGCAGCCAGTTGTTATAATCTGGAATGCGCTGCCTGAAAGGGCAGGTGAAGCAGATTCAATAGTAACTTTCAAAAAGGGAATTAGATAAATACTTGAAAAGGAAAAATTTGCAGGGCTATGGGGAAAGAGCAGGGGAATGGGACTAATTGGATAGCACTTTCAAAGAGCCGGCACAAGGCACGATGGGCCAAATGGCCTCCGTCTCTGTGCTGTATGATTCTAAGTTTCTGGACAGCCCAGTTAAAAAGCAAACTATCTGATGCAAAACTGGACAGGTGGCAGCTCTACACCAGGAGTGAGGCAGCTCTACACCAGGAGTGAGGCAGCTCTACACCAGGAGTGAGGCAGCTCTACACCAGGAGTGAGGCAGCTCTACACCAGGAGTGAGGCAGCTCTACACCAGGAGTGAGGCAGCACTACACCAGGAGTGAGGCAGCTCTACACCAGGAGTGAGGCGGCTCTACACCAGGAGTGAGGCGGCTCTACACCAGGAGTGAGGCGGCTCTACACCAGGAGTGAGGCGGCTCTACACCAGGAGTGAGGCGGCTCTACACCAGGAGTGAGGCAGCACTACACCAGGAGTGAGGCAGCTCTACACCAGGAGTGAAGCAGCTCTACACCAGGAGTGAAGCAGCTCTACACCAGGAGTGAAGCAGCTCTACACCAGGAGTGAAGCAGCTCTACACCAGGAGTGAGGCAGCTCTACACCAGGAGTGAAGTGGCTGGACAGTGAGGCTGACAGCTGTCCTGCTTACACTTGTATCGGGAGTGACTGTTTTTGCTCTGTGTACGGAGCCCATTGAATGAAAGCACGTGGATTGAGGCGGGACGGCAAGGGGTTAATAATCGGAGCTGCCCTGTTTATATTCCAGTCTCCCAGTGAGGTGGTTCTCATGGCATCTTGGATTGTCTGTGCCCATTCAGTTTATAGACGGATCCGATCATTGTAGCCAGCCCAGGATACACTGAGAGACCATTCCAGTGCACTTTTTCCAGTTGTGCCTGCCTGTCCCTAAATTAGTCCGATCCCTATGGGTTTTTGCAATCACGGTGGGGAGATTGCAATCCAGAGTAAGAGAGCTGCATTCAGTTAACTGGGAGGTTGGGTGGAGGTGGGCAGGGCTCGGTCAGTCATTGAGCTTAACGTGTCAGTCCCTCTCGCTCTCCAACACTGACATAAAAGCAGAAAATGCTGGAAATGCTCAGCATCCCAAAAGCCAGGTTAATGTTCCAGGTGAAGACACTACGTCAGCGCTACAAACTGAAAGATACGCAGGCACTCGAAACTGCACCATGTGATTTACACTGTGTCCCTGTAGAACCATATGACCTGTAATAATCCAGAGAATCACATGACCTGTAATAATCCAGAGAATCACATGACCTGTAATAATCCAGAGAATCACATGACCTGTAATAATCCAGAGAATCACATGACTTGTAATAATCCAGAGAATCACATGACCTGTAATAATCCAGAGAATCACATGACCTGTAATAATCCAGAGAATCACATGACCTGTAATAATCCAGAGAATCACATGACCTGTAATAATCCAGAGAATCACATGACTTGTAATAATCCAGAGAATCACATGACCTGTAATAATCCAGAGAATCACATGACTTGTAATAATCCAGAGAATCACATGACCTGTAATAATCCAGAGAATCACATGACTTGTAATAATCCAGAGAACCACATGACTTGTAATACACCCCCTTGGAACCATGTGACTTATTTCGCACCTACTAGAACCACGTAATTTGTAATAACACTTCCACAGAACCAGATGACTTGTAATACACCCCAATAGAACCACCTAATTTGTAATATCACTCCCATAGAACCAGATGACTTGTAATATACTTTCATTCAACTTTACGACTTGTAATAATCTACAGAATCAAGTGAATTGTGAGGTGTCTGTTTAGTTCAGTTGGTAGCACTCTTGATTCTGAGTCAGAGTGTTGTGCGCCCAGGACTTGAGGGTTTAATACATTTGTAAAATATGAAAACTCAGGCTTTATATATAATGGCATTACACTGTGCAAATAATGGATTCAATAAATTGTATAGTATTTGAGAATGTAAATGCTAAATCCAGTTAATTGACAATTAAATGATTTTTCCATTCCTTCCCTTTTATTGTTCCCACGCATTCTGGTGCAGCGATCACAATCAGTTTGATCTTGCAAGCCATATGGGTACCATGAGGTAGGTTGAGGATACTAGCACATAGAAACATAGAAAATAGGAGCAGGAGTAGGCCATTCGGCCCTTCGAGCCTGCTTTGCCATTCAATATGATCATGGTTGATCCTCTATCTCAATACAATATTCCCGCTCTCTCCCCATGTCCCTTGATGCCTTCTGTGTCTAGGAATCTATCTATCTCCTTCTTAAATATATTCAGTGACTTGGCCTCCACAGCCTTCTGTGGTAGAGAATTTCACAGGTTCACCACCCTCTGAGTGAAGAAATTTCTCCTCATCTCAGTCCTAAATGTCCTACCCCGTATCCTGAGACTGTGACCCCTCGTTCTGGACCCCCCAGCCAGGGGAAACATCCTCCCTGCATCCAGTCTGTCTAGCCCTGTCAGAATTTTATACGTTTCAATGAGATCCCCTCTCATTCTTCTAAACTCTAGTGAATATAGGCCTAGTCGACCCAATCTCTCCTCATACGACAGTCCTGCCATCCCAGGAATCAGTCCGGTGAACCTTCGCTGTACTCCCTCTACTGGGCTGATCCATTCATTACTAGCAGGAAGCTTGAATCCAGCCTGTCAACGCCAGAAGTACACAGATACGTTTTTCTGAGGTGAACTTCTGATGGTGTGCCAAGAGCATTATTGTGGGGTCTAGCACAGAGTCCAGGTGCTCATCTTCTCAGGTGGTCTCCGCACCTGCCCCAGCTCATCTGCTGTTGAAACCCTCATCCATGCCTTTGTTACCTTCATAGAGTCATAGAGTTATACAGCACGGATAGAGGCCCTTCGGCCCATTGTGTCCGCGCCGGCCATCAGCCCTGTCTACTCTAATCCCATATTCCAGCATTTGGTCCGTAGCCTTGTATGCTATGGCATTTCAAGTGCTCATCCAAATGCTTCTTGAATGTTGTGAGGGTTCCTGCCTCCACAACCCTTTCAGGCAGTGAGTTCCAGACTCCAACCACCCTCTGGGTGAAAAAGTTCTTTCTCAAATCCCCTCTAAACCTCCCGCCTTTTACCTTGAATCTATGTCCCCTTGTTATAGTACCCTCAACGAAGGGAAAAAGCTCCTTAGTATCCATCCTATCTGTGCCCCTCATAATTAGGATGGATACTTCAGACTCGACTATTCCAGTGCTCTCCTGGCCGGCCTCCCACCTTCCGTAAACTTCAGCTCATCCAAAACTCTGCTGCCCGTTTCCTAACTCGCATCAAGTCCCGTTCACCCATCACCCCCTGCGCTCGCTGACCTACATTGGCTCCCGGTCCGGCATTGCCTCAATTTTAAAATTCTCATCCTTGTTTTCAAATCCCTCCATGGACTCGCCCTCCCTACCTCAATAACCTCCTCCGAGATCTCTGCACTCCTCCAATTCTGGTCTCTTGTGCATCCCTGATTTTAATCGCTCCACCATTGACGGCCGTGCCTTCAGCTGCCCTAGGCTCTGGAATTCCCTCCCTAAACCTCTCCGCCTCACTATCTCCCTCTCCTCCTTTAAGATGCTCCTTAAAACCTACCTCTGACCAAGCTTGATTGCATAATCCATTACCTCAATAATGGGTCAAAAACCAAGTTAATGACTGTTATACAGGAGGGGAGAGTTGGTTAAAGCAGGACCTTAAAAGAGGGGAAAAAACTCTTGTTATTCACCATGGGTTAGGGGCTTGCCCTTGTGTTCTTGATCCAGGTTGTAATTGCTGCATCTTCACACACGGGATGTTAGCTGCTGTTACATCAGTCCTGTTTGTGACTGTCAGAAACTGGCCTCTCTGGAATTCATCAGACTTCATAGTGGCTGAAGAATCTGGAGAATTTAGAAAACTAATTTTTGGAAAGCACTGGATTTGCACCGACTTGATTCAGCACAGCCTCACAGACCTGGATTAGCACAAAACTGGAGTAGCGTAAACCTGGAGTAGCACTGATCTGGATTAACACAAACCTGGATTAGCGCAGACCCGGGGTAACGCAAACCTGGAGTACCACAGATCTGGAGTAGCACAGATCTGGATTATCGCAGACCCAGAGTAGCGCAGACCTGGATTAGCACATTCCTGGATTAGCACAGACTTGGATTTCTGCAGTTTCTATGCCTGTTTGACAGCTTTCATTCAAATCCTTTGATTATCAACAACTACAACTACTTGCATTTATATAGCGCCTTCGTCATCCCAAGGTGCTTACCAAAGAAAGATTCACCTAAAAATATTCTTTTGCCAAAGTTTTCTTCTGTTAAGCAGCTTTGAGTTTAGCACTGCAGTTCCATTCTGGCCACTGCCCTGTACTTTATTCAGCATTTGACGTTAATGGAAAAGTATATTTGCAGATGCCATAAAATGGAAACAAGTTTGCAAATTAAAGGAGATTGGGTAGTGGAGGATGACGCTCTGCTTTTACATTGAGAGTGAGAGAGGAGGCCTTTAAAATTACCTTCAGGATAAATGATCTGACCTTTCAATGTGCAATATATTTTAGGGATTTAAGGTTTATCACTGAATATCCGGCTTGCAGACTAAAAATTACCCCTTTGTAAATAGCAGCATGTTCAAGACCACTGAAACTAGCAATAAAGACGCAGAAGATCTCCACTATCCATTGGAGGGAATTGGGACTAACCTTGTACCAGGGATATCTGTCTGATTCTAGTGATTGCTACTGCAGCAACTCTTGAATTATGGTCTATAGCACAATACTGAGACCGATTAAGTTCTCAGCCTGTCTCACTGGGTGTCATTTTGGTGACTGATTGATTGGGAGCAGGAGTCTAATTTTATAAATGAGTTGACTTTGTTGAAATATAATCTCTGCAGCTCACCTTCCCCACACCTGGAGTGACGTGTGTATTATTCAATGGCTCAGCGGGTAGCACTCTCGCCTCTGACTCAGCAGGTTACGGGTTCGAGTCCCGCACCAAATCTAGGCTGACACCTCAGTGCCAGTACCGAGGGAGTGCTGCACTGTCGGAGGTGCCGTCTTTTGATGAGAAGTTAAACTGTGGCCCCACCTGCCTACTTAGGTGGAATTAAAAGATCCCATTATTTGAAGAAGAGCAGGGGAGTTCTCCCCGGTGTCCTGGCCAATATTTATCCCTCAACCAACATCACTAAAACATACAAACGCATTGCTGTTTGTGGGATCTTGCTGTGCGCAGATTGGCTGCCGCGTTTCCTACATTACAACAGTGGCTCCATTTCAAATAAGTACTTCATTGGCCGTGAAGCACTTTGGGACGTCCTGAGGTTGTGAAAGGTGCTATAGAAATGCAAGTCTTTCTTCCTATCTTGCCCGGTATGGTGTGGTATATTTGACAGTGTGAGCCTGACCTTTGTGGAGAGAACCTCAGGTTCAAATTACATTTCCTGTTATATGTTATTTCTAAAGTGGAATTCTGTTTGTCAAATACAGAGACGTCTTGGAATGTTTGACAGGGCGTTTAATAGCAAGTGGACACCGAGTATGTGGAAGAAATGAAAGGGAGTCGGGAGGAGGCAAAAGCACGGTGAAAAGAAGGAGGCTTTTGATGGGGGGGAGGTTGGGTTGGGTTGGGTTGGGTTGGGTGAGAGAGAGAGGTGGAGATGCTGAAGAACGGAGATCCAGAGGGTGGAGGTACAGCACCTGAAGGGGAAACCCCTGATGGTGGTGCTGAGGGAACGAGGAAGGAGATCTGGGGAGTGGAGGGTGAGCACAGGGACACAGTGCTGGAGCAGAATTCAGAAGTAGGGAGGGCAGAGGCCACAGAGTGACTCCAACAAAGCAACACTGAGAAAGCTGCACCTTTTATGAGATAATAAACCATATGGAACATGGCTTGAGTTGCAGTGACTTTGCTATCTTCGACTAGCCCCTCCCTTAAACAGGAACACTGCAGTATTTACAGAGTGCTATACTTTGAAACCTGTAAAGAGAAAAATCTTACTGCGACTGAATGATGCAGGAACAAGGAACCTGAATGATTTGCTGACTCTGTGATTGAGCGCTGGGGAGTAGTCACCTTATATTCCGATAGAAGAATTGTCTCTGTTTATTGGTGCTGTGCATCATCCCTGTCAGTGATGAAATAAGCAGGGTATCAGTTACCGATTAAATAATTACTCACATTTTAACGGCTCCCTCTCTGTTTTCTGTTTTCCCATTGGTAGATTCCCTGGCTGTCACCTCTCTGGGATCATTATAGCTCAAATGGCTGCTTCTCAAAATTAAAATATATTTTATTATGAACATACGAAATTGAGGGGCAGGTGGTCCATCAAACCTGCCCCACACACCATGATGGCCAGAGCATCATAACTAGATACTTGCTGAGCTTCTCCAGCATTTTCTGTTTTTATAACTTGATATTTCCCACCCGCAGACATCTCCTGGGAGAGGCAAAAAATAAACAGATAAAAACCCAGGGCCAATAAGGAAATAACACTCTGGAAAATTCCTCTCTGACCCCCCTCAGGCGATCGAAACCAGTCCAGGAGATGACATGGACCAGGTGTTATCTGTACAGACACTTACCTCCGATATGATGGGATCTCTGCTCCAGTCAGGAACACGGTCCAGCTCCCTTTACTCTTTCCACCCGCTGTTAGTCCCCTGTTTTGGAGGGCGGAAAAGCAACTTGGCTTCAACCTGCTTTATAACCATTAGGAAAACAAGTTAGTGAACTGGAGGTGATTTTCCCTTCAGTTTACTGTTCCTGCAGGAAGGTGTCTCATTGACATTTGTCATCTTCTTGATGACTTACCAAACGTACCATATAGGGTAGTTGTGACCTGACCCAAATCTTGCAGGTCAGTGGTGCCATCTGTCAGTGCAACAGTGTGCTGTACCTTTTATTTTAATTCCTTCAAGATATGATGTAAATGGACCTCTCAAACCATAGCTATCCATTGTATTAACATCTGTACTTAAAAAAAAGCAACTGATCACTCTATATTACTCATCCTATTCATGTTCTTCTGCCTCCACCTGCTCTCCTGTGGGCTGGAGACAGGCTGAGAGAGAATGGACTAACCCAAGGTGAGGAACTTTATCAAATGCTTTCTGAAATCCCAGGTAGACAATGTCAACCCTCATCCACTAACCTGGTGACCTCTGCAAAAAAAAATTGCAAGCAAATTTTAAGATGATTCTCCTTTTGAACTACCCATAGCTGTCACAGAATGATAGAAGGAGCCAGTGTGAGGGATTCCTACAGTCTGATAAACTTTCATCCCTCTCATGATCCAACTCCTGTTAAAGAGCAAGTACATTCTACTCAATTGTCCCATAATCCTAAACGCAATAAAGGAAGACCCTCTGTATTTACCGAGGCCCCTCAGACATCTCTTATTCTGACACCATGAATAGTTAAATCTATCCGATAACTCCTGTTGTCTTACTCTCCTGATGCTCATAGGGATGTACAAAAATGACGGGCAGGAAAAGACCAGCTGGTCCATCAAGCCTGCCCCACACCCCGTGAAGGATGGACCATCGTGACCGGACACTCACCCCACCCCCACAGCCATGACATCTCCCGGGAGAGGCAAAAACACAAAGGGAAACCCAACACCAATACGGGAAAAAAATACTCTGTAAAATTCCTCTCCGACCCCCTTAGGCAATCGAAACCAGTCAGGAGATCACATGGACCATTACGTACATAAATCCATTTACCTTCCATATGATGCGATCTCTGCCCCAGTCAGGAACCGGTCCAGATCCCCTCTCCTTAAGGCAACACAGATAGCCAGCACCCACCTCACCAGCCGGAGAATCAGAGCAGGATTTACCCCGAGCACCTTTTGCAGCCTCTGGGACTGGGTCGCCCAGTGACCTCTCGGTCTGGCCACGGCGCCTAGAAAATAATTCTGTCAGAATTTTGCAGCAAAGGAACAAAGTGCAGTTAGTTCAGCGGGTGGCACTCTCGCCTCTTGAGTTAGAAGAGCATGGGTTGTAAGCCCCGCTCCAGGGACTTGAGCACATAATCCAAGCTGACACTCCAGTGCAGTACTGAAGGAGTGCTGCACTGTCGGAGGTGATGTCTTTTGGACGAGATGTTAAACCGAGGTCCCGTCTGCTCTCTCAGGTGGACGTAAAAGATCCCACGGTGTCCTGGCCAATATTTATCCCTCAACTGACGCCTAAAATATCAGATTATATAGTTATTTATTTAATTGCTGTTTGTGGGATCTTGCTGTGCACAAATTGGCTGCAGCGTTTCCCCACGTTACGACAGTGACTACACTTCAAAAGTACTTCATTGGCTGTAAAGCGCTTTGGGACTTCCTGAGATCATGAAAGGGGCTGTATAAATGCAAATCTTTCTTTCTTAAGATTGAAATTACCCAAATGATTCCAGGCCGAGTCAGCACTTCCAAAAAGATGGAGAGCAGCAGTGTTACAATAATAAGCAGGAAATGAAATGAGCGGGATAAGTATATTAGTTTTAAAAAATGAGTGGGACAATGTCTTAATATGAAGCAAGAAGATCAGTGAGAGGGAGGCACCAACTATTCCTAATGTAAAAAGTCAAAGGGTGAGTTACCATCAACAAATCACAAAGAGGATTAGAGATGTCTTCCTGTGGTGTGTCAGTCAGCATTCACTGGTTTTTACTCATCCTGACACTTTACCTGCCTAGGTTTGCCTTTCAGGTATACGTCTGGGCACTTAAGTCTATCTCCCTAGCGTTTCGAGAACTTAACTTGAACCGTACCACTGTCAGAAAGAAACATATTTTTCCAAGAAACTAAATTTATTTATAGAAGTAATCAATAAGAGCGTGTGACCCAAAACAGCTCTGATAACGCAACACCGGCTCACGGCCCCCGACTTTCAATCCCATCCTCGGTTCAGCTCAGTGGACGAGGCTGTCAATCTGTGGCCCAGCAACTAGAGGGAGCCCTTTGTCCCTCGGAGAGGGAGAGACACACAGGCAGAATCAATCACACCGAGTGGAATCCACCTCCCCCAAGGCTGCTCAGCGTTGAGACTAGCCCCGGGGACAATTAAAGGCTCGTGTCCTCCCCCTATCACCGTTAGCTGGAGTCGGCGCCCCAGTAGAAGGAGACAGTGCGGATGAGGAAAGCAACAACGGAAGGATGTCAAGGCCTTGGAGAGGGTGCAGAGGGGATTTGCCAGAGTGGTACCAGGGACGTGGGGACTTCAGTTAAAGTGAAGAGACGAGAGAAGCTGGGGTTGTTCTCCTTGGAGCAGAGAAGGTTAAGGGGAGATTTAATCGAGGTGTTCAAAATCATGAGGGGTTTTGATAGAGTAAATAAAGAGAAACTATTTCCATCGGCCGAAGGGTCGGTAACCAGAGGACAAAGATTTAAGGTAATCGGCAAAAGAACCCCAGAGGCGAGATGAGGTGAAACTTTTTTACTCAGCGAGTTGTGATCTGGAATGCGCTGCCTGAAAGGGCGGTGGAAGCAGATTCAATAATAACTTTCAAAAGGGGAATTGGATAAACACTTGAAGGGGAAAAGTTTGCGGGGCTGTGGGGAAAGAGCAGGGGAGTGGGACTAATTGGATAGCTCTTCCAAAGAGCCGGCACAGGCACGATGGGCTGACTGGCCTCCTGTGCTGTATCATTCTATGATTCAATGAATGCTTAAACTGACTGCAGCACTCAAATCTAGAGCACAGAATGTTTCAGCTAATTGTGTTAAAGAACCTTTTAAAATCATAGAATATAATCTAGAATTACATATTGCATAGAATCTACAGCACAGAAACAGGCCATTCGGCCCAACAGGTCTATGCCAGCAATAATGCTCCACACGAGCCTCCTCCCACCTTACTCGATCTAACCCTATCAGCATATCCTGCTATTCCTTTCTCCCTCGTGTATTTATCTGGCTTCCCCTTAAATGCATCTATACTATTCACCTCAACCAGTGGGAGCGAGTTCCACATTCTCACCACCCTCTGGGTAAAGAAGTTTCTTCTGAATTCCTTATTGGATTTATTAGTGACTATCTTATATTTATGGTCCCTAGTTAAATAATCGGGTTAAATAACCCTGATCGAGGGCAGAATTGAGGGAATCAGAGTTCAAATTAACCTGTTGAGTGACTGTATTTAATGACGATTTTATTTCTACAATTTTTAAGTCTAATTGTTTGTGTAGAAATATAATTATTGGCAGCAAATGACAAAAAAAAACAGGCTGAGAAAACAAGATGACTTTTGCTCGATTCAAGTCTGAAATAATGGAATACCGAGCCCCAGTGATCAGTTCAATTTGGGTATTTGTGAGAGTGTGGAGCAGCTACAGTAAACGAAAGAAAAAAGACTTGCATTTCTATGGTGCCTTTCATCACCTCAGGACATCCCAAAGTGCTTTACAGCCAATTAAGTACTTTTGAAAGTGTAGTCCCTGATGTAATGTGGGAAACGGAGCAGCCAATTTACGCACAGCAAGATCCCACAAACAGCAATGTGATTAATGGCCAGATAATCTGTTTTTCAGTGATGTTGGTTAAGGGATAAATATTGGCCAGGACACCGGGGAGAACTCCCCTGCTCTTCTTCAAAATAGTGCCCATGGGATCTTTTATTTCCACCTGAGAGGGCAGACGGGCGCCTCAGTTTAACGTCTCATCCAAAACACAGCATGTCCAACAGCGCAGCACTCCCTCAGTACTGCATTGGGAGCGTCAGCCTAGATTTTGTGGTCAGACTTCATTCATATTATCCTCAAACAATTATATTTGAATGGGGGAGAGTGGGGAGGCTCTTGTCTACCTTCCAATTCAAGAGTAGCACTGGACACTGTCTAGTGGGTAATACCCTCACCGTCTGACTCAGAGGTGAGAATGTTACCCACCTGAGCCATGGCTGATACATTATCCTTCTAACATAAAGCCAGAATCTTAGACCCTCTTGGGGCTCAGTTTGCAAACAATACAAACACTGAATAACTGAGAGATAAAGGATTGGGAATTAATGGTTTCTCTAAGGTGTCTAAACTCAGCCCTCGAGCCCTAGCCGATCTGTCCCATTTGTGCTTAGATTTTGTTTTACTCGGTTTATCCAACTTTAATTTTGTGGTCTGGAGGTTTGGAGAGGGCCGTTCTTAGTGATGCTGCCTCATTGATAGATCAGTCTCAAAACAGGGTACTGAGATCTGTTAGTATCGGCAGCTTGAGATACATCGAAATCGATGGGGACACGGAATTAAACAGTGAAGGTTCAGTGGGGCCACTCATCCACAGCTCATGGACACAGAACTCCTGCACACCATGCCCTGTCCGATTACAGTGTGATCTCTTAACTGTGGATGTGATAAGAGAAGCAATTTCAATTAAATATCACTCAGTAAACAAGCTAGCTGATTGTTCGACTAGGCCCAGTGGTGTGTGTGTGGGGCCCACCAGCCTTGTCACTCTGTTCCATGGCCTTCATTGTTAAACTGGTGGGAAATGGTGCTTTGTACCCTGAACTTGCTTAGTTTATGGGTAAAGATCCAAGGCCTGAACGCATAATCTAGGCAGACATTTAAGTGCAGTACTGAGGGAGTGCTGCACTGTTGGAGGTGCCGACCTTCAAATGAGACATTAAACTGTCTACCGTACTGCTGGTTCAGGAAAGATTGTTTAAAGAAGAGCAGGGAGTTCTCCCGGTGTCCTGGCCAACATTCCTCCCTCAACTGATGCACTGCCGCAACTCGCCAAGGCTTCTTCGACAGCACCTCCTAAACCGACGACCTCCACCACTTGGAAGGACAAGGGCCGCAGGTGCACGAGAAACCATTAATTCCCAATCCTTTGTCTCTTCAGTTATTCAGTGTTTGTCTTGTTTGCAAACTGAGCCCCAAGAGGGTCTAAGATTCTGGCTTTATGTTAGAAGGATAATGTATCAGCCATGGCTCAGTGGGTAACATTCTCACCTCTGAGTCAGACGGTGAGGGTATTACCCACTAGACAGCGTCCAGTGCTACTCTTGAATTGGAAGGTAGACAAGAGCCTCCCCACTCTCCCCCATTCAAAATATAATTAATTTTGAGGATAATATGACTGAAGTCTGACACCACCTGCACGTTCCCCTCCAAGTCACACACCATCCCGACTTCGAAATATATCGGCCGTTCCTTCATCGTCGCTGGGTCAAAATCATGGAACTCCCTCCCTAACAGCACTGTGGGAGAACCTTCACCACACGGACTGCAGCGGTTCAAGAAGGCGGCTCACCACCAACTTCTCAATAAATGCCAGCCTTGCCAGCGACGCCCACATCCCGAGAATTAATTTTAAAAACCTACCAAGAAAGCAGATGAAAGGGTCATTGTTTGTTTGCACCTTGCTGTGCATAAAATGGCTGCTGCATTTGCTTACAGAGCAGTACTGACTGCACCTCAAAAGTACTTGAAATGCTTTGGGGCATTTCTGAAAGACTGTCCTGAGGTGCTCTATAAATCTGAGCTCTTTCCCACTCCCCCCGCCACCGTCCTGAATTTACAAAATCATTCAAATATTTCATCTTCAAGCTTGATTCAGCATAATTTAGAAGATTGCTTTGA